>NC_067459.1:7750000-8350000 GCF_025434085.1 Hippocampus zosterae | reverse complement strand
AGTTCAGCTCTTAATTCTACAGAGACGCCGATAGGAGAGAGATGTGACCTGTTTTTGGAATTCAATACAAAGCGACAGCAGTTGCGGATCAGTTGGAAATGAGGGAAATGAGGAAATGCAATATTGCAGCCCCGGAGCCAAAATGGCACCGGCATTGGGGCTGAGTTGTGCGCTTTGTTGCGTAATGAAGCGGCTGAATGGAAGTGTGTTTTTCGGAGATATCTGTGCATATGTGCACTTTGTCTACTCTATTTAAATGTCATTCTGACTTGGAAAGCGAGCGCCGTTGTAGCCGAGCATTGCAAAAGGTACTTGAATAGTTTTTTGTTATGATGAGTGGCCCTGACTCTCTTGGTGACATAAGCTAGACTCGAAATAAGACAGCAAGGTTGAAAATAATCAGCATTTCAAAACGCTTTGGCCTTTTCCCCATTTCCACTGCGTGCTATTGAATGTCTGATTTCAAACTCTAACCCTTGTTTGATCAAAGAGGGCTTTAAAACTTTACCCGGGTTTGAAATCTCTTCCCTTCTTAAAAGAGGAAGTCAAGTAAAACGTGTTCCTTACAATAATACGTTTGATGCCACCCACACTCGTCTAAACACGGCATCCTGATTAATATCGCTTTCGTGGAACATGAATTAAGCAGTAAAATCCATCTCCAGGGGCCCAGGTGAGAAACCCTGACCCAATGTTTAATGCCTTCATCTTGTCTGGAAACCTTACTAACACAGACTTAAAATCCTAGTTTAAAATGTTAACGACTCCAAATTTGAATTTGTAACTTGAAACCTACTCCTATCTTAAAACCCATCTTTTGGAAGACGAACCCTGACTTGAAACCTTAATTTTAAGCCATACTCATTGTTTAAAACCCTAACCTTGTTTTGATACCGCAGTTTGAAACCCTAATCCTGTGTTGAAGGCCCTATATGAAACTCTAACACTCCCATGAAACCCCAATTTCAAACCTGAATACTGTCTTCTGAGTATAATTTGAAACCCCAACCATTGTTTAATTAAAAACCTTGCTGAGGCTTGAAATCCAAGTGACAAACCAGAACACTGTCTTCAAACCCCCTTTCCATCCCTGAAACCCTTTTGAATCCCTAACCCATGCTTGAACCCCTATTTTCAAAGCCTAGCCCTCTCTTGAAACCTTCATGTCACGATATAACCTTGTTATCAGACTCCAATTTCAAGCCCAAACTCTGTTTTGAAACCTTCATTTAAAATCCTAAACCTCGTCTCAAACTAAATCCGGTCTTGAAACCCGAATTTCAAATCTTATTCCTGCCTTCAAACCCTAATTTCAATTCTTAAAACGTGTGTGAAACCAAAGGCCAGCCCTATCTTTCGACCCTAAATTAGAAATATATGTTCATCCATTTTGTTTCAACCAGTACATTTTGTTTCCCCATATTTTGGTCACTCATTTTAATCTCCAAGAACTAAGCAGTGAAGCTACAGTAAGTGATGGTTTGTTTAGTTTGCTACATAACCATGGTTATGTAGTTACTAGGTACCTGTTAAAAAATTTTAGTTAGTCCTGTAATCCAAGTACTATATTATTAAAGTAATGTAACTTGGACACCAAATATATAAAATCAATTCAAACAAACTAAATATGATAGATTTTTTTTTCGAGTAGTCTGTTTTCTTTCCATCTTAAAGCGGTTTAATATACAGTATTTTCACGACTATAAGGCGCCATCTTCGCTCGGAGGGCCGAAACCACAAAATTATTACTTCTACAGAACAAATTAATAGATTACTAATTTTGAAATCAGTCAAGTCGATTAAAATAGTTTGTTCAATTATTGTTCAAGCGAAGGTAAACAGTGATACAAAATTATTGCAAAGTCTCAACGTTATTTATGACACATGACAATTTGACATTTCGGGACAGATTTTAGCAAGTTGACACATGATTTGCTTTCGCGGGCCATGTAAAATGACCTGGCGGGCCGGATCTGGCCCCCGGGCCTTGTGTTTGACACTTGTGTTTTAAAGCAATGCCATTCAACATGTGACCACTTCATCTTAGGCATTCTATCAGAAATTTCTGATGTCATTATCGACCTGAATCCAATCCTGAGTTTTGAAGTGTCGCTCAACAATGACCTAGAATGTGTTCTTACGTAGTGCCTGGACCTACCGTATATTGTAGCCATAAGTACGGTAGGCATGAAGCCTAAGTGGAGTTGTATACTTGAGTAGGTCTATATGTTGACTTTTTCCATTTTTTGTTTTGAGAGCTACTCTACATCTATCCTTGTATTAATATCAAACAAGTTAAGCAAACAAAGAACAAGGGGTAAGACGAAACAAGTTTTTTACCTCTTCCGACTTCTTTGAACATGTCAACTGTGCCATATGACAGTTTTTTTTCCTTCTTCTTTTACTTTTTTTGTGGATTTTCCTTTTACTTTGTACCAAATCTGTGTATATCTTCCGTAAACCTCGATAAACAATCTCGAGCGGGTGTGTACAATCTCGACGCTTCGCAAGCAGCTCCTTATTTTGCCCAGGTGGCCTACTTTTACATCCGCGGTGGCCTGGAGGCATGCTGTCGGAAAGCACTTTTCTCCAGGGTGTGGGGGAGGGCATACGAGGGGCGGGGCATCTTTGATGGGACAAGAATGCTTTAATCTTGACAGGCAGGCAGGTGGAGCTCAACAGATACAGTAAATCAATGGGAGCGTCTGAGAGGCAGCGGCCTCTGGTATCGACCGGAGAGCTCCCCCAACAACATCCTTGTTTGCGGCTTTCAGCTCTCTGCATGCGGACATCATGACAGATGGGCACATAATCAACGGTGAATACTGACCACCCACTCCCAGGAAACCATTGACACCCTAACCCTGGCATGAAACCCTAACGCCAGGCTTCAAAACTAGATCTGAAACTTGGACTTTTACAGTATTTGAAAATTAACCCCTGGATTTTTAAACTGTAAATTCATCATCATCATCATCATCATTTATTAGCTATATATGTATACACATAACAGAATTCAACAGGTGCGGACGCATGCATAAATTGCTAGGATCAAACATTACATTACTGGACTAGTCAATGCTTATTCCATCATCTGGCATTTGGACTTCCCTTCAGCCAGCCCAAAACCCCAACCATGGTCCCTCCCACCTTCCACCCCCTCAAATCCTCCACAAGGTGCACATGTGATGATAATGGGCACACATTTGATTGCTCGTGGGGCTTCATTCCCAAAATGAGCCACTGGATAAAGGGTTGTCTCGTGCAGAGGAAGGCTTTTTTATAAAATCAAGATGCTAAGGATTGAATCTGATGAGGGGAAATCCAACCAATGTTGTTATATACTTCCATAGCTTCCTGATGGATTCCCTGCAAGGCCTTTACCGTCCAGGAGAAGTAAGGCTCCTTCTCACATTTCACTCCATTTATCCCCCGGTCTGCATTCGCAGACCTCCATTAGGCCTGCATGGAAAAGCATCCCGTGCCAGGAAACAAAACAAAACAAAATTGATACTGCACACTACATTTCTTCTCCTCACACACACACACACACACACACACACACACACACACGTGTGCGCGCTCTAACGGGGAAGTCAGTCAAAAATGTTCTGTACAAGAATATGTTTTCTGCAGTCCCACAAGTCTTAACACCGTATCGTGATTAATATTTCATTTGTGATTAATTAAGGAGCCAAGCTTTGAGATGGATTAAAACGGTTGGATTTTTCTTCTTCAAGGACCGGTACATCGAGGATTACCCATTTTTAACAAATGAAAAAAAAAACTCAGTAAATAACGAGACTCAAAACACCCCTTTCTGGTTAGAAATAAATCCCGGTTCCTCTTCCCATGTCTGGTAGGAGTCAGCGGAGGAAGCATACACAATGTGTCCATTCAAAATCATTGCACATCCATTTCTAATAATGTAAAAAAAAGTCAGCATCAGAATTTCTGTGGACATCTCTACTCACGTCCACTTTAGCTTCTAAAAATATCACAATTAGTATCTGCATGGACCACTTACGAGAGAATGAGGAAATGTGAACCTTCCATGCAGTTTCTATCTTCACCAGATTTGCTTTCTTTGATAAGATCCCAAGATATAAACACAATGCAAGCTGAATTCTTCATAGCTCATTGAGGGCAGCTCCCTCGCTGGAGCTCCAGTGCTCCAGTTTTCATGGTCGGTCCATCCGTCCATCCATTATCTGCACTGCATATCTTCACTAAAGTCATGAAAGTGCTGCTGGATTTTTTAAAAGTCCAACTCTGTCATTACGGTTTTAGCTGCCTAACTGCACTTTATGCACTCGAAGCGGTTACTTCCGGGGCGCATGCCGCGCTGCGATGTGGAGCTCGATTTCTGTCCTGACAAAATCCGCTAAATTGGACTACGTGAGCGGCATTCAGCTGGCTGCTTTCTGCGATGCAGAAATCTGTCCTTTGGCTGGTACGAAGCCAATTTCGCTTAGCCCACTAACCTCGGCGGGCGAATGCTAACCGGAGCCTCGACAGCTGCAGTTGTGTTATTAAGTTAGCTGCGGAAGCTAGCGATCAGGGTTGGGGTAAAGAAAAACTTTTGCTCCACTAAATACCTGAAAACTATGACTAATGACGATAAAATTCATATGTACATCTCTCTCGTCCTGTCCAATTCAACCTGTCAGAGTCTAAAAATAATCTGCACTATATTTTAGATTTTGTGGATATGATGGCTCTTCCTCATAGAAGCTCACATTCAATGTAGTTAAAATCCTAAATATTGGGGTAATCAATGTTTCCTCTCATTCACCATCTGTCTGAGCATCCATACAAACTGCCTGAACCTTGCACCATCTTCCTTGGACCAAGGTGAGCAAAATCAGAAATGCACGCAAATTACATGATTGAGTATGTTAAAAGATTTTTAAAGAAGTTTCAATAATTCCAACCTTAACCTCTTCTTTGGATTTTGAAACCCTAATATACAATCCCAACCTTTACCTAAACCACATCCACCCACCCATCCATCCAATTATGAAACATTGTTGGTGGTGTAGTAGTCGAGTACGAAATGCATTTGAGCTACTGTGATAGAGGAAGAGATATTTAGCTTTATGTGATGAAAGTGTGTGTGGGTGTAGGGAGATGGGGAAGCACTTCCAATTCGCCAACAATAGTTGCTCCGATAGCTGTGGCGTGTTGTCATTGCTGTACACTGGAAAGGGCTGAATGCATGCATGCAGGCAGGCGGGCAGACGTCCCTTTGCTGCTGCGAGGCTTGGCAGAGGCGGTGCAGCTTGAATAAAATTGTTCGGCGCCGACGCATCGAAAGGCCCCAAGTTGAGTGTTTGTTGTCTTTTCGCATCACGCAGAATGAGAAGACGACGCGTAGAACAGCTGGCAGTGGAGGCTGTCATGGTGACTTTACGTAGTACCGGTCGCGGGCGAGCTTTGTCTAAATTATGCAAATATGGCAGAAACAAACGTGCACTCAGGGAATCTAAAATTGGACATGTTGTTTGTATGCTGTGTGTGACACAGTAATTTGAAATCCATGCTTAAATCTTCATTCCTTGTTTGTAACCTCTGACTTCACACCCTATTTAGAAAAACTAACCCTGGCTTGAAAGCCAAACTTTGGGACCCAAATCCTTGTTAGAAATTCTAACCCTTAAAACCCTGGCTTTGAAACCTGAACCCTAACTTCAAATCCTAACCCTTGGGAGACTCTAATCCTGGATTCAAACTCTAATTTGAAACCCAAACCCAGGTTTGAAAGCCTAATTCGATACCCCTACCTTGATTTAAAAACTCAATTTACAACCCTTACCAATGTGAAACCTTTACTTTGAAACACTAACCCTGACTGGAAATATCTTTAAAAGTAAGATGTCAACATTCATATATGTTATGAATATAACGACGTCACTCTGTAACGAATACAATGAACTCAAGTCCAGCTGTGTTCTGGGAACTCGCTCTTCCCAACCTCGGGAAAGCAGAAGCTCGCTGCCAGGCTTTGAGTCAGATTCTGTCTCTCAGCACGCACCAGGTTCTCCAATATGATCTAAATGGCATCAACATTGGGTAGTTATCTTGAGTATTTTCAGTAGACATGCTTGTATTACCGCCGCTGCTGGGTTGAGTACTCCAGCCCATATCAAAAGCGCAACTATCCTGTACACGTTATCGCATGCAGTGTGGGCAAATGGCTTTTGCATATTGATCGTGTTTCATTCATATAATTTTCAAGTATTGCAGGTTGTCCTGTTGTTATCTTCTCTTGTAATATGTCAACAAATTTGCGAGTGTTTGACGCCATGTTTCTTGCTAACCGCCCTCGTAAATAACGTCGCTTCGCAACGTGCGTGAGCATTTCTTTCGGCCTGGAATTGATAATGGCATCGTCTACTGAAACGATAAACGATGTCAAGCAGTTGAAACTTTGGGAAGCATTTCTCACAGAGAACCAATTTTCGATTCCCATCCCAAATGGGAGGGGAAGAAAAAAGGAAGCGGCAGGTCTCAAATGAATTAAATATTTCAAATGGGATTCTCCCTTTATGTGCAGCCCAAACATAGTGATAGCCTGTTTTCATCCCGCTTCCCCCACACCTTTCTTCTTGTCCTTTGTATGTGTGTGTGCACGCATCTGTGTGTGTGTGTGCGCGCGCCCGCGTAACTCCCCATTCATTTTCCTCAGCCAGCCGTCCTCCTCCCACCTATTGATCTGCTGTGCAGCGTCAACATACTCGAGTGTCAATTAGAAGGGCTCTCCTGCCCATCTGTCGCAAGAGCGCAACTCGGGGAGAAAAAAAACCCAAAAACCCAACAACAACAAATGTTTCCCGTCGACAGATGCTCACGACTCACACGCAGGACAGCCAACGTGATGTGATCTAAATAGGATTCATATTCATAGACTGAAAACGATAGAGACCCAGTCGTTCGCTGGGGAAGAGGGGTAATAATTATGGCCACAATATAGATATACAGAGCTGCCAACCATAGAAATTGTCTTCCAGAACAATTTATATGAATTTCTACTCGATAAATAAAATTGTTTCCTCACCAGCCGAGCGGTATCTCCTTCAAGATCGGGTCCTTGACCAGAGACCTGGATGCTTGAGGGTTCTGTGCACCATTGCGCTGTCCTAATTTCGGATGTTTTGGGTATCTGCTGGAGCCATCTTGGCGATGACTGACCACAGTGCCCTGATCACTAATCGCATCACTGTCGCCTTTAACCTGCACATTTTCTCAAATTCTTCCTTCAGCGCTTGGTATTTATCCACCTTTTCATGTTCCTTTTTTGGTTTTTGTAATCCTGAGGTTTGCTTTAAACCATAACTTGAAACAAAATGACAATGTGCCCTATTTTGATAGACAGGCGTATGTGTGCTCGGTGTAAAAAAGGCTGTAACTTCATCTTCATGCCAGTGCAAGTCGAGTGTACCTTATTTGGAGCTGGGTTGCAATCACTCCCGGCATTCTGACGCACAGAGTTGCCTTGCCGCCGATTAATCTGACAATTTGGTAACAGAAAGTAGTTTGCACTTGGTGTAAAAATGGGTGTATTGTCATTTTCATGCCGCTGCAATGGTCTTGTTCTGTGTATTTGTGAATTTGGTACACACGGTACACCTCCGTTGATATTACTTCCATGCCCCCTGTGCATTTCGCAATCTGGTGACAAAAAATAGACTTAATTGTGGCTCGAAATGCCCATTTGCATGCATGGAAAATGTGATTAACCTGAAAAATCATGGAATATAATATCACCAATTATGTCTTTAAATAATCCTGACCGGTATTATGGCAACATTTTCATTCCAAAGTTTTACATTTTGTGTTTTGAGAGACTATATACATGTATCAGCAAAAATTGGAGTGTTCAAATTTTGGAGTTAAATATTTTAGAGTTGATTTCAACCACAGTGTATTTTTAACCCTTAGATGCATATGTGGGTCAAAAATGACCCGATGAGGTGTTTTTCTTGAAATATCTTTGGACTGAAAATTTATTATAATTTCATATTCTAGGTATTCCTCAAAAAACATGTTTTTTATATAATGTCAATCACAATTTTAACTTACATTTTATACATTTTAAGAAATTTCAGTTTTTGTATTGCTACCCAAAGTTTCCATAAATGGGTCAAAAGTGACCCGTGTACATTTTCTATGGAGTCCAATGGGAACCACTGATTCGAATCGACTTTGGCTGTCAGCAATACATTGACTGCGGACTGGGCAGACTATACTATCAGAAATGAACCCCTCAGGAAAATTATTTTACACTGTAAGAGCTGATACGTCTAAGTATTATCTTCATAAAAAATTGTTTGTGTGTTGTTCATGACTATGATTTATCTACAAATTGGCCTTCCGCCTGGAAACAGATCATTTGCTATGTATGGTACCTGTTCCTGGTCAACTGCAGACAGCAATTCATCCCCAGTGATTGTGTCACTGTCGATGAACAGCTTGTGCCATTCAGGGGAAGGTGCAAGTTTCTACAGTACATGCCAAGCAAGCTTGCCAAGTATGGCCTAAAGATCTTCTGGGTTTGTGATGCACGCATCCCCTATGCAATAAATGGTATAGTTTACACGGGGAGACAACCAGGGGAAGACGTTCAGAAGAATCTGGGAGAAAATATTGTCCAGCAGCTGTGTGGTAGATTTAGAAACACCGGTCGCAACATCACCATGGATAACTTTTTCACCAGTGTGCCACTCGCGCAGCATCTCCTGGAGAAGGAGCTCACTATTGTGGGGACTCTATGTCAGAACAAGCCAGACATCCCTACTCTGATGAAGCTTTCCAAGTCCAGGGAGGTTTACAGCACAGAGTTTGGATTCAATGATAGCCTTACCATGGTCAGCTATGACAGAAAGATAGGAAAAGCTGTTGTGCTCCTGAGCACGATGCACCACGACAAAGCAGTGGATGAACATGGCAAAAAGAAAAAAAAAACCAGAAGTGATCAAATTTTACAATGAGACAAATGGAGGTGTAGACACCATTGACCAGATGGTTGGTAACTACCCGTGCAAGCGACAAACACAGAGGTGGCCCATGGTGCAATGGTCCAACATAATTGAGATCGGCACCCTAAATGTCTACACCTTTTTCATGGCTCAGCACCCAGATTTCAAGAGTGGCATCACCAATGCACGACTGCTGTTCCTCAAAGAGCTGTCAAAGGAGCTTGTCACACCCTACATGAGTCGACTGGAAAGCTGCACCCAACTGCAAATCCCGATTATTGAAGCAATGAAAAGGTGCGGGGTGACAAAAGCCACCACTAAGACACAGGAAAGAAATACACAGGGCCAACCAAAGTGAAAAAGGTGTCAGATCTGCCCAAGTAACAAAGATCGCAAAGTCAGCAATAGGTGTGGGAAATGCAATGTACCTGTGTGCAATGATCACTGCCAGAAAGGCAAAACAGGCAATGCATACATACATACAGACAGACAGACAGACAGACAGACACACACACACAAAATGGATGTTCACATTTTTCTATTGCTGTTCTGGGTAATTTTTATTTTTCAAAAATGTTAAAAAATTAAAAATAAAGATATTTCAAACATGAAATCATTCCTGTATGGTCCTAAATATATTACTAAATTTTATACAAGTGATTATTCTTAACCAAAATGACAAAAATGTAATTAAAAAAGCATTAATTTTATTATGGGTCATTTTTCACCCACCTATGGAAGAGTGTAGGGGCCAGTCACTCATGCATCTAAGGGTTAATACTGTATTATTTAAATGGAGATCAGTGCTGCAGTTATTGGGGTTGATTTATTTTGTATTAAACCAAGTGTGCAAAGTGTTATTGAAAGTAAGCTCCGCTCACTGCGTAGTTGACTTCCAGAGTGCCAAGTGTTACAGTTAAAAGGATCTGTTTTTTTTTTAAAGAATGTTATGTTTATGTTTTATTGTTAAACAATTAAAGCGGACTCGATAATGTAATATTATACCTTCTGTAAAAATGTTACTACAATATCAGTCAGGATTTTTGATTACTTTGTTGGTGAAATTATTAAATCATTGGGTTTTATGATTTTTTTAATCGAGTTACGTGCGCTTTTTATTTGATTTTCATACATTACTATATTTTCAGGAAATTATTACATCATAGGCTGCCAGGATCCGCAAAGGAATATTTAGCTGCTAACTTGCCAATATCATGCCCAGACTCCAGACAGATTGCGTTTCTGTTTCCCCAATGTCAGGCACACCGTACTGGGGGAAAATGCACTCCGACCGCGATAATTTTAATGCATATGAGGGATGCCCTCACGATTGGCCCGGGAAAAGGCTCATTCCATCCTACAATGATGCACAACCGTTACTCCCAATAAACATATCTGTCCTGTGCCAAGTCCAGCAAAATACGAAAAGAAAGAAAACTGCACCCATGCGCATAGTTACACTGTGTTCTGAGCTAGACTTGCACTGGAAAATAGAGCACTTTGCATTTATAGAATTGAAATCTAATGACAATTTCTAAGGTCAGCTGTGACTCTACCCTGTCTTGAAAATTTGCATCCCCAACGCTTGCGTGAAACCCTAACCTCGATTTGAAACCCAAATCATGAATTTCTCATTCGGGTCATTGGCCTTAATCATTTTTAAGTACCGGTAGTTAATGTTCACCAAGAAGCAA
This sequence comes from Hippocampus zosterae, assembly GCF_025434085.1. Taxonomy (NCBI): domain Eukaryota; kingdom Metazoa; phylum Chordata; class Actinopteri; order Syngnathiformes; family Syngnathidae; genus Hippocampus; species Hippocampus zosterae. Next base: position 8,339,328 of record NC_067459.1, on the reverse strand, counting down.
AAACTTTTGACATCAATGCAAAAAAAAGCTCAATCGAAAAAAAAAAAGGATCCTTATTTTTTTCTGGAGGATTTCCCTCCCACTCAAGACATTTAATAGTGATCTTGAAAGTTGCTTGATGTGGTCTTATCTGCCCCCCCGCACCTCCTCACCCACCCGCTAGCCAGTCATTTATCTCATGCTGGAGTACAAACGTCCAGACGTCCTTGAAGCGTCAACTCTGCTGCTACGTTGCCTCTACATCAAAAACCAAAAGATTTGACTCAGTGACAGGGGTGTGGGCGACATGCAAACGATATAAGCACCCCACGCTGTGCCTCAGTGTATAATATCAGAGGGTGGTGGATATTTTAGATGTATTACCGCAAGTTGTCATGGTTTACTTCCAGAATAAAGTTAGCAATTTGTGATTTTCTACAATGGCACGTACTAATTTGCCTGAAGCTTATCGAATGACCTTTAAAAAATAAAATAAAAAAATCAATGGTAAAATGAGCTTTTCGCACCTGTTTGAAGTCTGTTCCTTGATATCACTCTTCAGGGAATCTGTCACTGACATTTTCAAACCGGTAAGCACTTGTCATGCATCCAAAGCACATTCTCACAGAGCTGCTACTGTATCCACACTTGGACAATCTGCAGCGTGAGCCATATGCTCCATCATCCCGGATGTCTGGAAAAAGGACAGGCAACAATGGCGGTGATAATAACGGACATGCTGATGTGGAGCTTCTCAAATTGTCATACCTGTCAGGTGTCCGGAAGGATTCTGGACAGAACAAGGAGTCCACAAGCGAGACAGCGAAAAACGGCTTTGAACAAAAAGATGTATATAATATACTAAGCAAAGACTATAAGGACAAATACCGACAAATATCTTGAAAATTGAAGCAGTTGAGGACAGAGTCACGAGCTAGGTTTAATAATCCGCCAGCCAGTTATCTCCTGCTGTAGACTGAAAAACTAAAACAAACAAGACAGTATCATGACAGGATACAGCCCGTCCACCCCCGCCCCCCTCTCAGCGGACACCTCCTGGTGGACTACTTGTTTTCCACTGAGTGAATGAGTAGAAGGTTCACAGAAGAGACGGGGTCCAAGATCCAGGAGCGGGGGATCCATTGCCGCGTCTCTGGTCTGTAGCACTCCCATTCGAGCTTATACTGGATACTCCTACCCCTGCACCTAGAGTCCGAGTTTTTTTTTTTTTTTCATCAGCTTTACCTTGCGGCCAGATGTAATTGGCAGTGGGCAACTTTTGGCCTGTGGGCCGCACTCATTGACAACAGTTGTACACTGTTACCTCTTAAAAATATTATGTAATTAGTCGTAATGATGACTCCTGCAATGACTCCTGCAATGGTATATGAAGTGCAAAATCCTTTTTTCTCTCATACCAGAGAATGATGTCAAATGAATATTAAAATCCTCAAATATCACGCAAAATGTAGATTTAGTCACTTTATACTCTTATTTGAACTCTAAGCAATTTTCCTTAACTTTCATACATTATCATGGAGAAATACAACTTTGATTTTAAAACTGTCTTTTAATTCTTTGACTAATACTGTAAGCTTTCATTATGCTATCAAATTGATATCTGGTCTGAACCTAGGGTTTTATATTTTATACAAGGCCAGACTGTACTGTTTCAAAAAACAGTTCAAACCACTGTTGTAACAATATTGTTATTTTTTGATGTACCACTCGAGATAGCCTGTGTACTAATGCATGCATGTCATGACCAACATAGCTTTCTGTGAGGTGCTTTCATTAAAATGCCTCAGACGGGTGGTCGGAACTGCTGTGATTTATTCCAATTTTTTTTAATTTTTTTTCACAGAATCAAAATCTGTTCTGGCTAAATTGTAGCCGCAATGGTCAAAAACGATAAAAGCCCAAGGTGTTATCTTCCCAGGTATTAAATCTCATGTTAGGCCGATGAACATGTTGACGGGGGAAATTTGCAGTGTTGCAGAATTGTTTCCTTTTGGACACTTTCTTGGCAGCAAGACTTCACCAGTCCTTATTGCTCTCCTTGAGCACATGACAGATGCTAGCATGCTAGAGAATACATTTATGTAACAATCATATGTAAAAAGTTAAACATTTAAATATGAACAAACAGGTCAGTACTATTATTTATTTATACATGTATATACTGTATATTTATATAGCTTTGACCTGCAATATAGCCAGCATCGTCAGAAGAGGGATATATATTCCCTCCAACTTCTAAAAACATGCTTGCTGGTTAATGGAAGACTCTAAATTGTCCCCAGGTGTGATTGAGAGCACAAATGGTTGTTCGTCTGTGCGTGCCCTGCAATTGGCTGGCAATAACAGTATATATTACAGAACTGAAAAAGTTTGGGATATTTGGCTTTCAGGTGAAATTTCAGGACGCGCGTAAATGCATTCAAAATTTTACATGTGAAATTAATGTGACCAGTACTTTTGGTTAATCTAATGAGGAGCTGAACGACAAAATTCACAACAGACGTTTGGTCATTGAATCCACCAATCAGTGTCCTGGTGTATGAAATGTGCTAATTTCATCAAACCCTCTTGAAATAAGTAACACCATATTACCATAATTCCACTGAATTGAATCGAATAAGTTCCCCTTTCACATGAACCATCCCGTGTATCAAGATGTCTATCCAATCATGTTTTATTGGAGAGATGTACCTTTGTTTTTCATTTGTTGTCATTAGCATTTTTTTTTCAGATGAACTAAGAATGTGGTCTTTGCTAACTTGGGGCGGGGGGATCCTCAAATTTGGCCTGATTGTCAGGGTGGTTATAAAAAGTGTAGTGACTTTTCACCTCCCATCCAAAAGTCTTCTTCATCCAATTTTCTACACAGCCGGCCGGCGACAGTCAAAGGGCACATGGAGTGAATCACCTGTGAAAAATGACTTGTCCTCATTCTGCGGGGATATAGCCGGGTGTATCCATGGGACCTTGTCACTTCCCATGTGCTCTCAATGAATCTAAGCTGCTTGCTGATCCAAGCCTTAAACCCGTTTGCTGTGGTAAAACAAGGGCATGGGCATTTACTGCGCGCAGGGAGATTGTTTCCTTCAGAGCCCATTATGGCTTCAGCCACGAGCACAGTGCTGACGAGTGCTTCCAACACGGCTTCTGGTTGAATGGTTCAATGTCTGTGTTCAATGATGCTCGCAAATGTGCACGTGTGAGTGTGTATGACGTGGACTTGAAATTGTGCAAAAATTAGGCTATGCTGGTGACACACCACACTGGCGTCCCAAATGCCCCAATGGCATGTTTTTATTTAATTTCAATATTATTTTTATTCGTGTGTGTGTGTGTGTGTGTGTTTCATACAACCTGATTTGTTTTTCAATGATCACTCATGCTTTCCTTAGTTTGTGAATCCTCAGCATAGATAGCGTATTTCAAAATAATACTGTTAACATATTATCCTTTCAATTTGTATCTGAAACCCAGTGAGCACACTCACATGATGCTGTTGGCCACAGCTCATGCCCAAATACTCACACACAGACTTGCTGAGGTCACAAGGCTCAAACTTGCTTACTTTATTCTTGATTTCATACCCTCGGTGACTAATGTCACAGAACAATTTACAAGAAAAATGAGGAAAAAAAATTAAAGGCAGCAGAAAAAAACCCTGGCCTTCGGAGTAGTTCTACAGTATGGAATAAAATCTGACAGCACTACATACAGGGTTTTTGTAAAACGCCTGGGCACTAAAATATTGATTCTATTTTCTATAAATTTTACACTAGCAGTTTTTTTGGGGGGGGGGCCTTGTTTTCAATTACGATAATTATGTGTGTAAAAGCATGTTTTAATCAGTTTTTTATGTGTGTTCTAAACATTTTTTATCCTATCTGACTTTGAATACATCATGGATTGTATTTTACTAAGACTCCATATCAAGTTTGTGCATGTAGAGGAACATTTTTAAAGCTTAATGGACAAAACCCAAGCCAGGAGTCGCATATCCGTTCGGAATAGCTGCCCAAAGGGTTTTCACAGACATCAACATAATAATGCTTTGGTGTGTTCATGATTACTCAGAACCAAGCGTCTTCTCGTTTAATGCAGCAGGTCTATTAAATCGGACAATTCCCTTTCAATATTAAAGTCTCTTTTCATTGCTAATAGCACCATTTCCATTACTGACTGTTTGCTTTTCTCCGCGAGGACTCCCTGCACATGATGTACATGCTTCTGAGACCTACGTGTGACTTCCATTAATAATACAGTAATTGATTTGGCCAGTCATAGTGCCCGGACATACCAAGGTAATGGTCCATTTGGCATGATGAGACAATACAGCAATGTTGGACCCATTTTCACACAGCTTTAATGGTTTCCTGTGTAGCAGATCTATGCAACATAGAGAAGCAGTGACGATGCTAGCGTTCACATTATCAATAAAGGCATTTTAAAAAATATAACGAAAACAATTGCGATGGAGATCAAAGGCTTCTATGAGAAAGTGGGGAACTTGTTTTGGTGTGACTTACCGAGCAAAGCCGTTCAGAAAACGTGTGAATGTTTCTGCTGGAGAATGTGTGGTACCTTTTGACGAGGCTGACAGGTTAAAAGCGGGCACGTGGGATGCAACCATCAACCTTGAAAGAGAGCGTGACAGCTCAGTCTGAATTAAAAAAGCATCATCTCTTTTAATACCACAGATACAAGGTTACATTTGAAAAAGAAAAAGAAGATAAAGGATTGAAATGCCAACACAAATCCCTTTGCCTTGTTTTCTCTCCTCGACACGACCTCACTGCTGCCTTCTTTCTTTTCATCTTGCAGGAATTCATCTCGGAGCTTGCGGACCCAAACAGGCCCACAGGCTCTGACACATAACGAATCCCCGCCCAGGGGGACAGTGAAGATTAAAACTAGCGATTGCCGCGGACACCTTCGAGATTCCTGAGAGTAGACGAGGGAGTTGAAGGAGGTCATCTTCCACCTTTTGTTCTTCCCGATGCCCGAGTTCAGAATCTCCATCGACAAGCCTCTTTGGACGATGGAGTGAGGGAGTGGACGGGAGGAGAGCAGGATTACAGCTCTGTGAAAGAGCCAGGCTCATATTGTACATTAAGTGACTGTCTGTGTGAGCGAAAACATGAGAGGAAGTCTTCGCTGTGCCAGCTGCTTGGAGAGCAATTAACCCTCTGGCCAGCGCGATCGACTACCTGGCTTCTATTTTTCTTGCGGCGGTTTGCTTGTACGAGCTGCGGTCATGTTCCACCCGCCGCCTTGCAGACTGGACGGGACGGGCGGCCAGAGACGCGGCGTGGTTCTCCTCCTGCTGCTCCTCGACAGCTCCCTCAAGGCGGTGCAAGCCGCAAAACCCAAAGGCCCAGGTCACACCCACCTGAATTCCATCCGCATCGACGGGGATATCTCCCTCGGCGGGCTTTTCCCAGTCCATGCCAGGGGCCACGAGGGGAAGCCATGCGGGGAACTAAAAAAGGAGAAAGGAATTCATCGGCTTGAGGCCATGCTCTTTGCTTTGGACCGCATCAACAACGATAATAACCTGCTGCCGAACATCACGCTTGGCGCCCGGATCCTGGACACCTGCTCCCGTGACACGCACGCCTTAGAGCAGTCGCTCACCTTCGTGCAGGCGCTGATCGAGAAGGATGGGACGGACGTCAAGTGTCTGGGCGGCGGGGCGCCTATCATCACCAAACCGGAGAGGGTGGTGGGCGTCATCGGAGCGTCGTCCAGCTCTGTTTCCATCATGGTGGCAAACATACTGAGGCTCTTCAAGGTAAGGACGGATGCTAGAATACTTGCTCGTGTTTTTGGCTGCGTTGTTTTCTTGGTCGTGCGAGAAAAACTCACATGGCTGTGAATCAATTTGCATTAGATTTGGTTGGTATGTTTAGCTTTGATATGATCTACAGATACAGTACATGGATTTACTCTTGATCAGGATCTGGATCTAATTAAAAGAAAAATCACAAAAGGTTTAAGGTTCACTTTTAAAGGTGAACTGCATTCAGTCTTCTCTAACATGTAATACGTCTGTCCAACTCTTCAATATTTTGGTATTTTTTGCACAATTTGATGTACCGTATTTTCACGACTATTCGACGCACCGTACCAATGGCCGCAGTCTCATTAATGGGTGACATTTCTGTATTTTACACATATACAGGACGCACCGTACGAATGGGCGCAGTTTTAAAGTGGTAAAACATACGCTTAAACATACGGCATGCATGCATGCTAACACATTCGCTAACACGTTAGCTTGAAGCACACACTGAAGCTCGAAGCTAAAACACGTTTTTAAAAAGGCAACGAAAGCAGAACTGAGTTCGGGTGTATTTTATTTACAAGGTACTCACGTTTTTTGCTCAAGCATCACTCAGAAAGCCATCAAAGTCGTCAACTTCTGTGTCCGAATTAAACAATTGTGCAAGTATCGGTAATCCATCCAAACCGCCGGGTTCCCCCTCGTTGTCAGAGTCACTCTGGTCGTCATGTGGCTTCACGGAAATGATGCCGGCTTTGCCAAAAACTCGAACAACTGTACTATCAGCAACGTTCGTCCAAGCAGCTACAATCCATTCACAGATTGTGGCGTAACTAGCCCGGCGCTGCCTCCCACTCTTCGTGAAGCTGTGTTCGCCATCGATCATCCATTTTTCCCATGCCGCTCGCAACTTCACCTTGAACGCCCGGTTGATGCCGATGTCCAGCGGTTGGAGTTCTTTAGTCAAGCCTCCGGGAATGATGGCAAGCTCGGAGTTCATTTGCTTGACTTTGTCTTTCACCGCTGGTGTGAGATGGGCACGCATGGAGTCGCAAATCAAGAGTGACGGCGAGGCATGGAAAAAGCCATCCGGTCTCTTAACATACACCTCACTTAGCCACTCTCTCATTTTCTCCTCGTCCATCCAGCCCTTTTGGTTTGCTTTCACGATGACGCCGGCTGGAAACTTTTCTTTCGGCAGCGTCTTTCGCTTGAAAATCACCATAGGTGGCAGTTTCTGTCCGTTAGCATGACAAGCAAGAACGACAGTGAAAGCTGACTTCTCGTGCCCCGTTGTGCGTATCGCAACCGTGCTGGTCCCCTTCTTCTCCACAGTGTGGTTCACCGGGATGTCGAAAGTCAGCGGGACCTCGTCCATGTTGGTAATGTGGTTAGGCTGGATGCGTTTGTCGACAATCTTTTTACTGCAGTAGGTGCGGAAAACGGCCAGCTTTTCTTTGTAGTCCGCTGGAAGTTGCTGAGCCACGGTCGTCTTCACTCTCATGGATAAATGGCGCCTCTTCATAAAGCGAAAGCACCAAGACGGACCTCCTTGAAAACGTTCAATTTTCAATTCTTCGGCTAACGTTTTCACCCTTAGTCGAATGGTGACCGTGGAGACGCTTCTGCCGGCTGCTCTTTGATCAAGAATCCACCGCTCCAGTTGGTCTTCCAACTCTGGCCACCTCGCCTTATTTCCACGGAAACTGCGCTTGGTCCTTTTGACTTGGCGAAGCTCGTTCTCCTGCTTCCTCCATTTGTGAACCATGGATTCGTTGATATTAAATTCTCTGGCGGCTGCTCGATTCCCATGTTTCACTGCATAACCGATGGCTTGGAGTTTGAATTGCGCTTCGTAGGCGTGTCTCTTTGTGGAACTCATTTTCGGGGGTTCTTGAAAACCAAAACCGAAGTTGTTTTGCAATAATGCACATACTCACATTTTATACATGTGCTGGTACCTGCTAGAGGCGTGCCTTACACGCCCACCCTTCACTCATTGCCGAACCCACCCCCTGCGTGCCGGTCCTCCCTCACGTCCACCTCTCTTCATATATTTACATTTCTCTCTCTCCATAATTTACATATAAGTGCGCGGACGCACTTCACTGATTGGCCGACCGCTTCTCCGCATGCGTGCGTGTCGTCACTCACGTACACATTTTCTCTCTCTCCAAATTTACATATAAGTGCGCGGACGCGCTCCACTGATTGGCCGACCTCTTCCCCGCACTTCACTGATTGGCCGACCTCACTTCCGCCTTTTCTCTATATAAACAGCGTGTCGGGTCTCAGCCAGATTTTGGAACTCGGCTCATATAAAAGACGCATCGCATTATAAGGCGTCCTGTCCATTTTGGAGAAAATTTTAGACTTTTAATAGCGCCTTATAGTCGTGAAAATACGGTACTCTAACAAGGACATAAAAGGTAAAATTCATAACAGGTGAATCCGTGAATTGACCAGTACTGTAATTTCTGGAGGTGGCCTGGTGATCCAGTGGTTAGCATGTTGACCTCACAGTGCAGAGGTTGTGGGTTAAATCCCGGCTCTGGCCTTCCTGGTGGAGTTTGATTGTTCTCTGTGTGGGTTTTCTCCGGGTATTCCGGGTTTCCTCCTACATTCCAAAAATATGCATGGCAGGCTGATTGATCACTCGAAATTGTCTCTAAGTGTAAGTGTGAGCGCGGGTGGTTGTTTGTCTCTGTGTGCTCTGCGATTGGCTGGCAACCAGTTCCCGGGTGTCCCACTGCCCGATGACTGCTGGGAGAGGCTCCAGCATGTCCCGCGACCCTTGTGTGGATAAAGCGGATCAGAAAATGGATGGATGGATGTAATTTCTGGACTGTAAAACACAACTGATTAAAAGCTAAAACAGCTCAATTTAGCCATAAAACTAATTTCTACAAACATTGGCCCCTTCATGTTTTTAAGTCCATGTTATATCCTGGGATATTTACAAAGAGAGAGACCATGGAGATGTGATTCCCCCCCCCAAAAACACTTTTCTTTACCTTAAACGTCAGTCAACACTTCAACACTTCACCCTCCCCACCGCACAATGCAGCTTGTTACACAATGACATCCCAAAATCTTTCTCATCGACTTTTGTTGTCGCACGAGGCTAATTCGTTAACGAGCTTCATCAGAGAGTAGTGCACACAAGTCCGTAGCAGTGCAGCCTTTGGAAACCTTTTTATTTTTTTGGCTTAGATAAAACTGAAAATGTGCAAACAAATAATGCTGAAATTTTGTGTGTCGCCTTTAACAGCTAACCAGATTAACTTTTGAACTGAAAACAAAAGGTACCGGTACACCTATACAGTTGTGACTTTGTGTAGCTTTGGTATGGCCAAAAATGGGGGCTCCCCCCGGAAAAAACCCAAAACGTCCTAATTGCAACTATTTCAACCCAACATTTGGTTGCAGATTGAACACAGTCATACAGTTCTTCAAACGTTGTGACTAGATTCTAAAATAATTACAGGTATATCTAAAAATAATTGCTAAACGCTCATCATAGAACCAAATAGACTACTTTCAAATCATGATCTCAAATTCAAATATATATATTCATTTTCAAACAGAATTTGAAATCTCAGAGAATTGAGAATGTTGGTGCTGCTTTAACTTTACACTGTTTTGTCTTGGTCTAATTTTTCGGTCCTCCCAATGTCAATTCCTGGCAAATCCTCGCGCAGTGTTTGCTCTTGTGTATTCTTGGATATGAGCAGATGTCCTTTGATTGATTCTTTTATCTATGTTTGCTCTCGCTACAAAGAAAAACACAGAGCAAGTAACCAAGAGAAAACCAAACGGTGTGTGTGATACCTGCTGCAATCCAGTGTTGTTCATAACTTTAGATGGAGCGAGCAGAGGGGATGTGGGGGGTGGAGGGTTCCTTTGGTAAATCTTATCACTCTCACTTTGTCCACAAGGGGTTGGTTGCTAAGCAGTGAGAGGGATTGCCTGTCACAGTAGCGAGGCACTATTAAGTATGTTACTAGTGGGTTTCATTGCCACCCACTGTGGCCTTTCTTCCAAGTTGACTGTTTAGATGTGCTCATGCTATCGAAAAACAACACCGTTTCATACACATCCAATGAAAACACTTCAAAGAGTCCCTTCTGAATGCCAGTTACTTTTTAGTCCTCAGAAGTGAGATCTCACGTCCATGAAGTAGGATTCTGCGCAGGAAGCAAAACACTTGTAATGAGCCGATTTGGCAACTCGCACATGAACATTTGATGTTTACAAATGCAAAGAAAAAGACACCGTAGCTATTGTGAAATAGGGAAGGGACTCCCTTATGTTCCAGTGCAGCTTTATGACATTTGGCATGACATGTCTTTAATATGTGCAGGGCACAATGAAACCCTCAAGGCAATCAAGGCATTCTGAAGTGTAGTGTGCTGCCCGGTGTTGGAATTTTTAGCTTCGCTACATCAAGCACAGGGTGTCTTGAATCTGCGTGAGGTCAAATGAAATGTTAAGACTATGTAGGAATCCTGAGGTGATATGCTGCTCAGTTTCGGATTGACTGGACAGTTATATTCTGGAAAAGGGTCAATGTATCAGGTTTCTGTTTTTTATGGCACCCATCACTGCCTACAATTAGCCATGTGTAGCCTAGTCAGATTTTTTTTATAGGTTTCTCTGTTTCTTGAAATCATACACAATGCTAAAGTAATGACTGTGATAATAGAAAGAAAAGTTTTTTTTTCTCCTTGGACTTCAAAAGCAAGTGTCGCCCTGTTTGTTTCTGCGTTGCTCTCGCCAAGAAAAATAATAAAACATCATTTTGGTATCAAATGAGAAAAATCTGGGTGTTTTCCCAAAGTAAAAGATCTCAGCAGGCTGTTTATCACAAGCTCCTTGATACATCACCTAAAACTGTGCTTCCCGTTGTTGGGATGTGAATTGTGAATTGTGCTTTTCTGACTGCGTTTTTACTTGATGCAAGTCAGTAGGCTACAGCAACAGTTGACGGTGCTTCGTCTTGATTTAGCCTTCGTTTATGAAAAATGAGCTCCGGATTTAATCATCGTGTCAGTGGGCGAGTCCATGAGGGTTGTGGGTAGCAAAACATGTTGCATACTTGAAAGAAAACACGCACACATGATTAGTAACAGTACAAATATGTTTTTACTGCACTTAAGTAGCTTTTCTGATCTCTCTATGTAACTTGAATACAGCGGTACTGTACTTACCATTTGAACTTTCCTCATGACGAAGGTAGCAACTTAATTTACTTGTGTGTTCGTCAAGCTAATCAAATGCCAAAGTTAAAAGTATTATGAAACTGTCAAATGTTCTACCTGTACTCCATCCAACCATTTTCTAATGCGTTTTTGCTCACGAGGGTCACGGGCATGCTGGAAACTATCCCAGCTGTTCTACCCATAAATCATATTTTTATTGTCGTCAGAGTTAAGGGACCGACAAAACAAGGTATTCCATTATTCAGTATTATAGTTATTAAGTCCATTATTTTTAAAGTAATCAGCTGATTAATCAGCGATCAGAATTTTATTATGCCAAATCTTGAAATCAGCATCAGCCTCCATTATTGGTCAGGTCCTAGTTTTTAAAAAGAGAAGAAAAATAGCACTGTATGTATGAAAGCATAATACAACATAATAAAAGCAAATAGAAATAAACCACAAGTCAAAATAATAACAGTGTTTTATGTGTGCCTTTAAGAGGCGCGGACTGATAAGTGTCGTCATCAGCAACTTAACCGTTCATTGCCATTGACGGCTCTTGATGTCAAATATGCATTGTAACTTGAATGGCAAGTCTGTTTGGCCAAACTTGGCCTGTTAACGTGGATGTAAGTGCCTGGGCATGACATTTGGCCAATTGTGACTTCTTATGAGGGGTTTCATTTTGTATTTGTGTGTCTCCTTACTTTACTTTGTCTCCTTTCTCTTTACTAACTTTCCTTTACTGACGAGGTCCAAAAAAAACATTTGTCACCCACTGTGGTTAATGACACAGTGTAAGAAGGACTTTAATAATGCAAGATAGTCAATCGCGGTTGAGCTTTGGATTGATTGATTGAGATCTTGGGGTCTTCTTGGGCAGAAAACAATTGAGGAAGCAGTAAACAGATGATGGTGTTAAAAAAATTAGCTAATGATACCAACGAAAAAAAACGTTTTTTTTCGTTGGTATCATTAGCTAATTTCAAATTTTTTATTTACTTTCAAATTCACATTTAAATCAACCATTTCATTTCCAGTGACATTTTTTGTTATTGTACCAAGTTATGGAAATTACTATATATATTTTTTTATTGACAGTAAAAATTCATTTCAACACTTTTTGTACTTAAGGACATTTCAGAGTCTATACTTTTGTTGCCTCAGGACATGTTCAATCCAAATAACGTTCATCTCGCTGCGGACTGATGGCTTATTTGCACTCATTGAATGTGCAAAAAAGTCACATATTTCCCAAACGTCAACTTAGACGTTGGTCAAACCAATCATCAGTTTTTAATCCCCCACCAACTCTCAATGAGGGAAATTATAGCGAGTATGCTGATTGCTCAATAAAATTGGCTGAGTGGTCATTAGGAAGGCTCAAGCCTGCGAGTTTTTATGACAACAACACGTTCAGCATGTACCAGACCAGTGGCAAGTTTCATTACCTGATTTGTAAGAACCCTTCGTGACAACTTAATATTTACCTTATTTCCAAAGAAAGACAGGAAACTCATTGTGAAAAGGCTGTCTTTTCAGAGCTGGTGCGAATTCTCCTAGCTCCTGAGCAGCTGCCGCATTTTGGTTGAAGGTCGAAGAAGTAGCATCTGAAGGGGGAAATAATTGTTGGTTCTTGGGGTGTTTTTGCACAAGACACTTCAGTCGTGTTTTGATTGTGTAAGTGGATGTGGGAGCATGTCGTCTTCAACAGTACACGCAGAAGGACATGGTCAGAAAGTGCAGATTTTCCTATTGTCTATCAAACCACGCCGACTGCAACCTTCTTTTCAAGGCAGCTGCTTCAAGCTGACCCTTCTTTTTGTGTGTGTCGGTACATCCCGCTCGCTACACGTTCATGCAGCTATTGAGCATCCGCCATCTCACTCGCTCGTGAAAGCACAGCACACATTTCATCCTCATTAATGCGCGTCCGCGGCATCCTTGCATATTTAATTGCCATTTCTCTGATCTCGGCCGTCTCTTTTCTATTCATTGTAGGCATTCGCATTCCTCTCTACTTTGTGTGTTTCCACATTTTGTGACTATGTTGCTGCACTCAGATGGAGGGTCAGAGGAACGCTGTGCTATTTCTATTGGTTTATGTACTTTACACGTTTTAGAAGTGAACACAATTTAAGAATCCAAAAAAACTCACTGCTTACCTTTTGGCTTTGACATGAGAGTGTATCAGACTGTAGGTTCTGGCTGGAGCATATGTTCACCAAGCCTAGCTCCTCTCTTTTTCAGAATCATTCAGACGCCAAAACATTTCATTACCATAGATTAATTTCCACTTCAATGGGTAGTCAGGCATTTTAGGTACCCACCTATTTTTATCCAAGAACTGAAAAGGTACAGTTTCCTTCATATGTCCTCTTAAGACCTGTGCAACAGGGACATGGTGATATTTTTGGTGGCATTTCTACTGGTTTACAAACGTCATTGCAGCTCTGCTTAACTTTGACAAGATAGCAGTGGTGTCATACACGTAGGATGGGAATGTGAGTACCACTGTAGGCTAGGCTGCCAGACTTGAAAGTGGCTTTCCATCTTCAACCAGCCTAGCTGATCAAGTCATGGGCGGAAAAAAATATGGTGTTGGGGATCTTATTAGGCAAATTCGCCCCACTATTACATAGGCAGGAGGGCTCTCTGCCAGACACATTTTCAGAAATAAAATAAATAAAGAAATGCAAGCTCTACTTGGAAGTTTAATTTCACACTTGAGGAGTGGCCAGGCACTCGGGAGGCCCAGATGTTTGTATATACACACTTAAAAAGTCAATTTTCCAAAATATGTCCTATTTAATACCACTAAGCAGTATGATCGGCCTCAGTTGAGTGGTCGACAAAATTAGAGAGAGCGAGAGAGAGAGAGAGAGAGAAAAGTGAGAGGGGAAGAGAGCAAAAGAGAGAGAGAACGTTGTGAACGTAATGTAAAGCAGGTTTGTCACCCGTATGGATTACGCAATAAAGTGTTAATGGAGAGTGCAATGTGGTCATTTAGGTTGGGTCACAAGGGACAGACACACTTGCACACACTAACGTGCGCATGTTTGAGCTGCTTGCTTCCGTTGGACCTCCTGATGGCTCCGGAAGCTCACTCATCAAATTTCGACGGCATTTGCCTCATGAGCTCCCAATGCGAAGAGAAGACCAAGTGTCGGGACTTAAATATTTGCTTGAAATTGCGTGTCGCCAAATGTGCCAGAGCACCCCGATGAGACTCGTCGGACTCAGTCCATGTGCTGGGCGGAAGCTCCCCCACCTACAATTTTGCACAGCATGCAGCTTAAAGGCAGCAGAGTCAGCACCACAGGTTCACAGTCCAGTGTTTGAGAAACTGGATTCCCCGCCCCATAGACTACTGGGCCAATGGTGAGTCCAGCTTTTGTTTCTATGACAACCGGGTTCGCAGCATGAGCATTGCTACTAGAGTGGCTTCTACTTGCAGTAGTGCAGGAGAATGCCCCCACCGACCGTCGAAGACTTTTCACTTGTGGAGGCAGCACTCCATTCACCACAGTTTGTATGTGACATGTGGACACGTCATTCAACCCAAATACCCCAAGCCAACCTTTGAAAACTTTATTGAGCAGTGGAATATGTACCGCGTATGAGAAATGAGCAAACTCAATCTATGCTGTGCAACCAACAAAACTCAATGAGTCTTTCAGACAGTATAGTCCGACCATAGCTTGGCCGAGAAACTTGCTCCAAAAATTCAGGGTTATTATTTAAATCTGACACACTGTTACAGTGGGTCGGCACGGTGGACGACTGGTTAGCATGCAGGCCTCACAGTGCAGAGGTGCAGGGTTTGATTCTGGCTCCGACTTTCCTATTGGAGTGGAGTTTGCATGTTGTCCGTGCCTGTGTGGGTTATCTCCGGGTACTCCAGTTTCCTCCCACATTCCAAAAACATGTGTGGCAGGTTAATGAAACACTCTAAATTATCCCTAGGTGTGATTATGAGCACGGATGGTTGTTTGTCGATATGTGCCCTGCAATTGGTTGGCATCTGGTTCGGGGTGTCCCTCGCCTACTGCCCGAAGACAGCTGGGATAGGCTGCCACACCCTCCCGTGACCCTTGTGAGGATCAAGCAAATCGGAAAATGGATGAAGGCAAACTGTTTTGATGCTAAGTGAATGTAAGCATTACGGTTCTTTAAGCAAATAAAATGTCATGTTCACAAAAACTGTCAAGGTTAACAAAACCATCTCATCGTTTTGAAGACTGTAAATTGTCTTTGATGTTAGCAAATCTGTGTACGTTAAGCACGTGAAAGACAATTCTCAATTAATGTTGACAACAAATATAGGTTAGATTCATTGAAACGAAATCGTCTTTGATGTTTGCAAAAAAAGGTGCTTAAAACAGAAATGATCATAAAGCATCGACATCATGTTTCCAGAATATGCACAATCATGAATCCACGCCTCCAAATCAGTGAATAACGGAAGACGGGCTCAAAAGAAAATCCGCAAATGTGCAATTAGCGACTGCCGAGCCTCAAATTTGCAGGGCTTCACTGTCGTGCTCTTTTTCTTCATGTCTCTGTGGCCCTAAAACTCATCTGTGGGCCTGAAAGAGCAGACAAGGCACCCCGAGGCCTCAGTGAAGTAAGAGCAATTGAGAGGAAGAAGCATTGAAGAAGAGCATTTATCATGCAAGAGCACACAAGCGTTCCACATCCCACTCCTTTTTCCTTTCGCCCCCGACGTTCACGGTGGAGATGACGCTGACCCACAGAGCTTTTGTTCAAGCTCGTCAGCTCCACATTTTGTCCACATGGAAAACCTCCGAAATGTTGCATTTGTACCAAAGGGAGATGAGACGGCGTCTTTGTGTTTTCCCAGTCAAAAGCGTCTCCCTTAGCGGAGGTGAGCGCCATCTGCCTCCATTGTAACCTCTATGCTGACTTCATTTACGCCGATGTCAACAGTTCATCACTTGCGTTTTGGTAAAGAACACTTGTAGACATCAATTGGTTGAGGGAAAACAACTGCGGCGACAACGATTCATTCAGGCCAAGAGGATAAAGATGCGGTCATCAATAAAATCGTTTAAAATCAAAGTCAGAAATCAAAAGCTGCACATTGTCCTGCTTCCAAAATAAGCAATCTGCATGTACTGTATTAGATGGAAAATAAAGAGAGAGAAAAGTTGTGAATTGATAAAAATAGGTAAAGAAATAAAAATGTTAGTTCCTAGTACTTCCTCATACTTTAAAAAAAGTACCAATAAATGATATAACTTTTTTTTCAGACTATAAATTGCTCAGTCGTAAAAGTTTAAGAATTTATTTGACAAAAAGTGAGACAAATAACCTGAGAACAAAATCCCCATTCTCTAATCTTGGAAAGATACATAGAGGTGCACACTGCTTCACTTTTTCACAAGAAAATTAAGTAATAATTTCACCCACTTTATTTCTCATAAAATGCATCTTAAAAAGGACCTTGTCCAAATTCTATGAGAACAATATTGTCATTGTAGACATGTTCATTTTTACAGCGATTTGTTTCTGGTTTGAAGAAACACCCTTTTCCGTCTATTTTCTTCCTTCTTTCCATTCTGATTTGTGCCACTTGATTGCGGACTGGGTTACATTTAAGTACATCCAAAATGACTTTGATTGGATGCCTGTAAAGTGTAAAGAGACCAACGAGGTCTCATTTAATTGTGGGCGACCTATCATGAGTGTGACGTGCAACTAATATGACCATAGATTGTCACCACCTCTGGTGCTGATCACGTCACGCGTGAAAGGCCTAGGCAGAAGAGGTGCTAAATGCTGGCAACACTCCAGGAACAAAGAAAGGAAATATAAGAGGGCAGATCAAACGCATCAAAGTTCATGTGGCACTTCAAGCGCTGCCTCAAAGGTGCGACTGACGTCTCCCCATGGTAATGCCGAGTGAAGCACCCATGCAGGAGCAGACACGCTTCAGGTCAGGTGTGCCATTATTCAACTCTTCCACACGGGACTTGTGTCATTGTTATGTTAGGCCATACATTTAATCGTCTGACTTACTTTATGGAGCCTGTTGGGGATTGGTTTTTATTTATTTATTTAAATAATGTAAAGGACCCCCGCTATTTGTCAGGGTACAGCAACCAAGGCTGAAAGCAAATAGTGAGCTTCTGATAATAATTGATGCTCCCCAAGAAGTGGTTATTACCGCATGTATTAATACGGCTGTATTCAGTTGTGAAATTCTTCAACACAAACAAACCACCTTCAAACGAGGCTCATGAATAATATTAGCCAGTATGCTAATCTATATAACATGCTAATACACACTGTCGTGACATCATACAAATACGCACAGAACGAGCACTTTCCACAAACAATATGAAGTCATTAAATAATCTTTGGGCATTAATATACAATAATAGAGCTGAGTGAAAATCTGCCGTGATTATGGGCCATTTGTCATGATCATCAATCAATGAAAATGTCTGCAGTCTGGATATCAAATACATATATTTTCAGTTATTCTGTAAAATAAATAAATACATATATAACTGCTTCCCTTTTCGCACTTTACTTCAAAGTGACATTAAATGTACCTGCAATGTGAGAAATGCATCCGGTAGTGCCACATGATTATATTGTCAAATGTAAAGAGAAGAGGCTGAGAAGCCGACATATTTTTGCACAAATGGAGATGTCATTATAACAAAGAGGCATACATGTTTCAGACATAAATGGATTAAAAAAAAAAACAGGTGAACGCTAATGTAATTTTGAGATTGTGCAGATCTCAAAATTTAAATTCAGGTCTGTAAGGTGAAGTCAAATCACGTTCGTGAAATTACATTTATTCAATAAAATACATCCATCCATCCGTTTTCGGAACTGCTAATCCTCAATCATAAAATTATTTTAATCTTGTAGCCCCCCGGCTGATATATGGGATGCTGAAATAATCATTTCTTGTTTAGCTGTGTGTAGCATTATTCTTCATTTGCTTGCTATTTATCTGTTCAAATTTGAATATGTTCCATTTTAACGCGGTTCCAGTGAGACCTCTGTGAAGTGTACTTAGTCACCCAAGCACTTCATTCTGGTCTTTCATAAAACATTAGGTTATCTTAGTGATTAGTATGGATACTTCATCTTTCCCTCTGTTAATTATTCCTCATAATGCATTTGTGAAAGCGAAGTGCAACTTCTTGCCACCATGGAGGCTATGATGACTGACTTAGGAACGAAACCCATGCATCGATATATTTATGGACTAACAATGTCGCTGATTTACCCTTGGGAGAAGGAAGTTTTGTTTGCCACTCATTCAGCCTGCCTATTTTGAATACCGTACATCGAAAAGCAAGTTGTAAAGCAGTTGTAGGATAATCAAGTTGTAACGTTATTAAAACAGCCATTTAAATTTTACGTTACATTTAGTTGGTGCAGCCTGTTGGATTATTTTATCTTTTTTTTTTTCTACCAATTGTGCCGACTTGAAGAGAGCAAGGAAGGGCTGCTCCTGTTCGTTCTTATTTGCGTTCTCAACAGCTTGTTATGTGGTTAAGTCAAATTAATTTCCAGTGTAAACAACAAGTGGCTGCTATTTAATTAGCCTTAGGGAAAAAAGGACTCGAAAAGGTATACAATAAATAAACCTGAATAAATACATGCTAATGCGTACATTTTCCCTTACAGGTCATTGACAAAATTGAGTTAGCGATCACATTGTGTCCGTGTTGTGCTTTCGTGGCCATATTGTTATTCTTATTGCTTCATATTCTGCTCGTGCTACTTTGCTGGCCGATGAGCGTGTTGATTCCTGCGTTGGTGACCCATTTGTGTAGAAAAGATATATTGTGACAACACCCGAGGCCACGGGACAGACACTCTGTGCAAACAACTGGAAGAATATGTGACACGTATACATTCCGTTCATCTGCATATAGGACCTTGAGGGATTTCATTCACATGCAAATATGGGACTGTTGGCTTGGG
This sequence comes from Hippocampus zosterae, assembly GCF_025434085.1. Taxonomy (NCBI): domain Eukaryota; kingdom Metazoa; phylum Chordata; class Actinopteri; order Syngnathiformes; family Syngnathidae; genus Hippocampus; species Hippocampus zosterae. The sequence continues at coordinate 8,320,368 of NC_067459.1, read as the reverse complement.
ATAATGTTGGATTTTAAAAGTTGTAACGTTACAAGGGAAACAAGTCTCAAAATTCTATCTGAATAAAGTTGTCATTTTACCCCCCGACATTTGTAATATCAAAAGAATTTGAATTTTTTTCATGTTAATAAAGTCATTATACTCTGGGGAAAAAAGATTTTACCAGAATAAAATCAGAATTTGATAATATATATATATATATATATATATATATATATATATATATATATATATATATATATATATATATATATATAATACATATATATGTATATATATATATTATATTATTATAAAAAAATGTCAGTTTACAGTGATATGATAAGCAGAACAGATCCCATATGGAAGGATGGAAGTCATACTTCAATGAAAGAAAAATCATCTTTATGGTTAAAAAAAAGCAAAATTTTACTGATAGTTTCAACCACAACATGACAACAAAATACTTAATTTTTTAAAGTCCATTTATGATATGAAAGAAAAAAAGGTTTATTTTGGGTGAGGGTGGGGTGGGGGGGGGGCAAAATGTCACACCAGAAGTCCAGTAATATTCATGAAAGAGAATAAAATGTAATATTACAAGAGAAAGCTGCCAATCAATGAATTGTCATTTTACTAGCAAAAAGATGTAACATTACATGTTACATGACTATTTCACAAGAATAAAACTGCATGAGAAAAATCACAATTTTACAAGAATGGAGATTTATTTTTACAAGGAATAAGTCGACATAGTAGAAGAATAAAAACCTTGTAAAAGAATATGATGTTACATGGAGAAAAATTACTTGAAGAAATGAAAATTAGAACACCAACTCTGGGGGATTTATGTTGTGATGATTTATCGGGCAATCACTGCTTGTTCTGAATACTTGATTTCACAGAAATTGTGGTTTTCCCCAGATTATATCATTTTGCCAAGTCCAATAATTTTAACTTAATGGCATGTTATAACGCTTTTCTCCACAACTGCATTAGTGTCATCATATTTCTTTTCATAGGGTGGATCCTGGCCAGCGTCCAAGAGGTTGCCCAAAAGAAAACAACCAAACTGGGATTAGAACAAAAATCCAAAAATCTGGCGAGTCTCTCTAAATTTCCCGAAAGATGATTACTACCGTGCCAAGACACTTGCACCAAAGCAAAAGCCCTGTTTACTTTCAGATCAATTTCTCAAGCTCACTTTCTGGAATGTTGGCCCAATGTTGCACTGATGAGGCAAAATGCTGAGTGTAATAATGGACTGTCAAAATTGGAACTGAATTCAGAAAGCTATGCTTTTCCTCCACTCAACCTAAAAATGCTTATTTGATGACATTTCTACTTTGTGATTCATCACACAACTTTTGTTTTTGTACCTGCTAAGTTGACAAATGTCCATCACCAATCCAAGCGCAGACCTTTAACCATCTGTGGCTGTTCTTCACACGCCAGACACCAGACTGTGTGTGTGTGTGTTTGTGTGTGTGTGTGTGTGTGTGTGTGTGTGTGTGTGTGTGTGCGAGAGAGAGGGAGAGGGGGTGCCTTTGCACACATATGTCCATGTTTCCTCCAGTTTGTTGATTTAATTTGTTTTATTTATTTATCTCGGTGTAATTGAAAAGTCGTGAGCCACATGTAAGATAACATAAGGTACCATCAAAGCAAAAAAAACAAACAAAAAAACTGTCGCTACTAATTGCTGCAAAAAACACGGTGATCTTGCAAACATTGATATCGTAGTGAGAAATGTTTATTGTGTATTCTTTTTCAAGTCAATCCGGGTTGAGTTGCGAGATCAATCTGACGAGTAAAACAATGGTGTATTGTGATGTATTGTGAGTCCTGCTCCATAGTGGACATGTTACACTTTATCTTCTTTTTGAAGTGTGAAATTATCCTAAACTTTGGATATTCTCTGTCTGGCACAACATCGCAACACAGCCAGAAAACAGTGGATGTAAACACAGCTAGTGGGGGGGAGGGGATGTTTTGGTAGGACGCTAATGTGAAGCTGGCATCACGTAACAATGAAAATGTCTGCGGTCTGGAACTATTTTAATGTGGACAGCGCAGACAGTGCACCGGCGACGCAGAGTAGAAAGAATAGTCCTGAAAACGCTGATGCCACTGAAACCACATCTATCTTGAAGTCATAATAACATAAGTAATACATAATACAAAAGTAAGGACATGGGGAACTACAGGAATCCAATGTTATTTACTGTCCAGAGGCTGGAATCGGAGGATTTGGACAATTTTTAGTTTGAACAGTCGCTCCCAAATGATGAATTGCCATTTGACGTCCATATGACGATGAGTCTGTTAACTGTTAAACTTCTACCAAAGACCAATGAAGAGCTGATGTTAATTTAAAGCAAAAAAAGAACAAAAAATGCCCCCAAAAACTAGACTATGTCCCTACAAAGCCATGAACAAGCTGAAATGGCAAAGCCTGAGGGTTAACGCTGGATCAACCACAGGATGTATTGTACGTGTCGCTCATAAAAAGCACCTAAGCTCAGCAATTTCATGGACACGAAAACAGGAAGGAGGCTTGAATACACAGTCGGGGAGATTAGGTAAGGCTGCGGCCAACTTGTATTTGGGGAGATGGTGAAACAGTGACGGAGGAGCATTCACAGCGTGTCAGTTCCTCTGCTCGTAACCATGGCAATCTTTGGCATCCGTTCACTTTCGTGTATTGATTTGTTATCCAGGCATAGGTTGGACGTTGCTCATAGACAAGCGAAGAATCACCCGCCAATATCTAACGCATCTGTTTGCAACCTGGGCACTGAATATGAGCTGATACGTGGTTCGACAAGGCCAAAAGGTCAAAGAGACTTACCATTATTGGACAAGATGATGTATCGATCTCCTGCGTTTTGTCTCAAAGTAACTACACTCTTTTGATGCTCATCTTCCCAATGTTACCAATTTGGCTGATTACGGCCACTTATTGATTGCTGCACTAATATGCTGGGAAAAGGCCAGCTGTCTTTGGGATGGCTGACATAAGAAACATGTTTCAAGCCGTTTTCAGGCGTGTTTCATCTTGATCTTGCTGCAGATTTTGTCCGATAGCTACCAAACTAGGCAATACATTTTTAACTGCACTCCAAAATTCTGCCCTGAAGCCAGCTTCACTTTGCACCCTGAAATTTGCCAAAGATATCTGTTACACGATTCACACAAAGTTAGTGATATCTGGCTTTCAGTTGAAATTTTCACAATGAGCCCAAGATGCATTTTTTTTTACAGGTGAACTTAATTAATGTGACCTTCTCTAAAATTTTGAATGCACGTGTCCAACTGTTAAACGCTTCAGGACTTTTTGCACAAGTTGCTGTTCTCTAATGAGGAGCTTAACGGCAAAATTCACAACAGGCGTTTGATCCTTGAATCGACCAGTAAATATCCTGGTTTAATTGAAGCTGTCCCGGCTCAATTCGAGCTAGTGTTTAAACAGTCGTCCTCATCATGCCGTTCACATCAAGACAACACCGACCAGTGGATCAACAGTACCTTGCCTTACCTTTTACGCTTCAAACAGGATGTTCTCAAACAGAAGTGGTCACTGACCTCAAGAGTGTCACAGAGTGTCATCAGCAGATTGCAACGGAGATACCGAGAGACTGGAAGAAAGAAAGTTGTAGAAGTGTACGTTCTCTCATGCTGATGACCGCGACATTGTGAGCAATGCCGTGAGAAACCGGGTGATAAATCCCACTCAAATCCAGGCATTCAAGTGTCACGTCAGACCAATTGAAACTGTTTAATATCAGTGTGGTCTGCGTGCTAGACTGGTCTGCGTGCAAGGTTACCTGACCGCACCACCAGGAACAGTCATCATCGTCTTGCGTGGGCCAGAGAGCCTTTACGCTGGACAAGGGACCAGTGGGCCTCAGTATTGTTCTCTGATGAAAGTAGATTCACGTTGAGCAGAAATGTTGGCCGCCAACGATATTCGGGACGTCAAGGTGAGCGCTATGCATTGGCCACTGTTGTCACCAGACAAGCTTTTGGTGGTGGTGATGTTACGGTTTGGGCAGGTGTGTCCTGTCGGGACAGAACTGCCCTCACCTTTGTGAATGGTACAGTGACCATCCCATACTAACTGCATAACATTATTAATCCAGTGATTGTGCCCCGACATGAACAACACGGGCCTAATTTCATCTTCATGGACAACAATGCTCCAGCTCATCGTGGTTGCATCATCAGGGCACGGCTGTTGAAGACTGGTGTACCTCGAATGGATTCGCCTGCACTTTCTCCAGACCCAAATCCTATAGAAAACCTGTGGGGTCAGCTGGCCGCCCGGCCGTTTCGCCCGCCCCCCGCTGGGCGTCTGCGCCGGCCCCACGCGAAGGTGGGCCGGTGCGAGGGTGTCGAGTTTCGACGGGACTCGGCGGTGACTTTGGACGGGCGCCAGGCCCTTCCCGCGGATCTCTTCAGCTCAATATTTATTCCATTTCCAGAATTAGGTTCCTTCAAATAACTTGTTAGAGAGATTTTTTTTTCCTCCCAAATTTTGACCACTTATAGACACCATATGTGTGACACGAAATTGAAAAATTGTGCTGGAGCATGGCAATGAAGTCTGACAGCACAAAAAAAATATATACACTATATAATAAATATATCCACCCATCCGTCCATTTTCCGAACCGCTTAATCCTCACTAGGGTCGCTGGGGCTGCTGGAGCCTATCGGGCAGTAGGCAGGGGACACCCTGAACCGGGTGCCAGCCAATCGCAGGGCACACAGAGACGAACAACCATGCGCGCTCACACACACACCTAGGGACAATTTTGAGTGTTCAATCAGCCTGCCATGCATGTATTTGGAACGTGGGAGGAAACTGGAGTACCCAGAGAAAACCCACTTAGGCCCGGGGAGAATAATGCAAACTCCTCACAGGGAGGCTGGAGCTGGAATTTAATCCGGTACCTCTGCACTGTGAAGTCAACGTGCTAACCATTGGACTACCTGTCCGCCCATAATTAATATATAAATACCGGGTACTGTGTATATATATATATATATTTATATATATATATATATATAATCACTATTTTGGTCTGAAGCCAATCATCATACCCTGAGTTAGAGTCAGACGTTTCATTTTGGCAGCCAATAGAAATGCTGGTTTCAATGCATCATGCTTGTAATTGTAAAAAAAAAAAAACATTCAAAAAACAAGACTGGGGATGTTTATGTTGTGGTTTCAAGTTTTCAAGAAGACATACGACAGGCTTTTAAGACTCTGAAGGTGTCTGATGCCATTATAATGTGAGATTACCTTCTTCACAGTCTGTTGCCATTTGGTTGACTGATTAATCGTTCGGCCAATGTTGTTCTCAAGTCAGTTTAGACAGGCACCAATTAGCTCTACTGTGATTGTCAATTTGACACTGAGTCTGACAAATGCCAGACAAACAGCGCGTGTCGGCGTTCGCTTACCTTCATCTACAACTATTTTAACAATATGGACGTGCAGGTGCTCGTCCTTAAACGGTGCCGACTGCTGAAAATGCCACCAGATTACCGGTAGGTGGAAATAGCAAAACTCGTCACCTCATGCCACCCTACCGTCTTATTCGGGATAGTTTGGTAGACTCCAGTGAGGCATGCGAGTGAGCATTTCGCAAACGTCTCACTCCCGTAAAATAAAGCCTCTGGCAGGGATGCTGCGCAGATACAAGCCAAGCCTGCCCGGACGTAGACGATGACAGTGACGTGTGTTCCTCCCCTGTCAAGCTCGGTGTGTCTTCTCGTACTGCAGAAAGGGGGGTGTCCAGGAAGATGAAGAAAAAAAAAAGGTTAGCAACACAAGCAGAGCCATGAGGGCAGCATGCCTCTGTGACTTGCCAATCAAAAAAAATGGTGGCAGCGACTGCCTGCAGAGTCAAGCTCATTCACACATGAAACTATGTCATTATGTCCACCATTGTGGGTCAAAGAACAGGTCGGCAGTTTTCTCGTGTTCTGCTCACTGGCCATTTGGGAACACTAAAAAAAAACAAACAAAAAGACGCAAGTCAAGTCCCGTCCTCTTTAAAGCTTTTATTCCAGGCATGTTCACACCATGTGCAACCATTTTTTAAAAATTTAATTCAAATTACAAATTGACTTTTTCAACATCTCCACCAAAACAGTTACCAAACCTTTCCTGTTACTTTTCCTTGTTCATGGGGTAATGAAAAGTGACAACTGAGATGTGCAGTCCTCATCCTCTGTATCAGAAGCAGAGGACTGCACATCTCAGTTGTCATTGAATGCATCACATGCTAGTGTGAGTTGCTATGCATTGCAGAGCGGAAAGAAGGAGTAGCAACAGCAAAGTCAACATTTCTCTCGTGTGAAGCTTTCCCACATTTGAAAGTAAAGAATAGAGCGAAACATGGCGGCAGCGCGTGTGTGTGTAGAAAGAATTGAACAATTGTGCAAGTACGGTAATCCATCAAAAACGCCGCGTTCCCTCTCGTTGTTGCGTATTGTGGCGTAACTCGCCAAGCGCCGCCTCTCACTCTTTGTAAAGTTGTGTTTGCCACCGATCATCCATTGTTCCCATGCCGTTTGCAACTTTACTTTGAACGCCCGGTTGATGCCAATGTCCAGCGGTTGGAGTTCTTTAGTCAAGCCTCCGGGAATAACGGCAAGCTCAGAGTTCATTTGCTTGACTTGTTTTTTCACCGCTGCTGTGAGATGGGCACGCATGCCAAAAGCATAACCGGTGGCTTTAAGTTTGAACTGAGCTTCGTAGGCGTGTCTTTTTGTCGAATTTATTTTCAGGGGTTCTTAGAAACCAAAACCGGAGTTGTTTTGCAACAATGCACATTGCCACACTCTATACAAGTGTTGGTACTGGCTTGAGGCGTCCCTTTTGCGTCCACTTACACGCCCACCCTTCACCATTGGCGGACTAGCTTGCCTGTCCTCTCTCTCCCTCTCTCTCTCTCTCTCTCTCCCCCTCTCCATATATCTATATATACACGCCCACCCTTCCCTGATTGGCCGACTTCTTTCCCGCATGCCTGGCCACAGTCACTTCCGCCTTTTCTCTATATAAACAGCGTGTCGGCTGTCAGTCAGATTTTGGAACTCAGCGCATATAAAGGACGCTCCGCACCATAAGGCGTCCTGTCCATTTTGGAGAAAATTTAAGACTTTTAATGGTGCCTTATAGTCGTGAAAATACGGTAATATTATTTTTAAAATCCTCATCTCACCCCTCGGGTGGTGTCCATCCTCCATTCCGCTCGGGAACCCTCAAGCTTCCTGACCTCTGGTAGAGAACCCGAGCTGAATATTACGTTACCCACCATGGAAAAGACGGTTGGAGGCCAAGATCAAGGCGGCTCGGAAAGATGTGAGCCAATTGACGGAGGCCCGGAGAGGTGTGATGAAAAGGCAGATACCCGAGAGGTACATTCAGATGACCATACCTGAAGCACTCGAAACTGTCAAACTGTCAGAGATTTTCTCGGACAAAGTTAAAGAAACGACTCGGCACACAGGAAAATTGTCTTCAATATCGGCGGGAGCGGACCTCTGAGAGCGAACGACGGTTGTTGCTCCGCGATCACACTCAAAGTCCCGTCTCCGCAAGTTCCACATTTTATTGTAACATATGCAAAATACAAGAAAAACACTGCCCCCAATATTTGCATGCCGCACCCCCGGTCGGGCCCCTCAGTGGTGACTGGTTACCTGTTTTTCAACCTCGAACCACCAGTACATTGGCGCCTTTTCTGGCTGGTCTACATCGAATTAGCATGCTGTAGACTTTGCGGATGGTCAATGTCGTCTGGGCGCGACGAGTGTTCTCAACTCGTCTTTTGTTGCTCAACCGCTGTTCCCGGATTATTCATTCCCCTTTTGTGACCGAGTTTCGCCTTCTCCCCTGTGGTCGCCCACCTGTATTGACGTGCTAATTGTGGACTTCAACAGCCCTCCGGCCAGGTGGCCGGCGCCTTTGTGTGTAGGCATTTGGGGGTGCTGGATATGCACCCAAACGCTTCGATGTGCCCAAATAAATGAAACTTTAAACATGATACATTTTTGCTCATAGATTCTTCTAACACAAACAAAGGCTCCAAGCCTTGTCCAACCGCCTAAAGCGGTACACGAAAGAGAATGAGGCCAGACGAATAAACAGGCTGTTCGCAACACAACCTGCAAAAGTCCTAACAACAGAGCTGACCCACCAAGACTGGAAACTGAAATGTACTGGAAAAGCATATGGGAGAAGGAGGTTGCACATAACAGCAGTGCACAATGGCTGGTGGACTTTTAATCGGTCCAAAACGAGCCCCAACGTGAATCAGTTATCCTACGCAGATGACCAATGTTCATTGTGAAACCTTTTTCTTTAATGTGCACACATGCCAGTTTGCTCAGGTTAAATTGCCATTTAAATAGTAATAATATGTATAGCATAACACCTGACGAAAATAACGTAATAATCCTCTTTCCTGGAAACCGACTCAACCATGAATAACCAAAGTGGCCACAGCTGTCGTCTTAGCTTGAAAGGTTTTCCTCGCCGTCGTCCGTCTGAAGCGTCGGATCTTATGCTGCCAAGCTGTCACTTTGAGAGAGAAAAAACAAATGGTAACTCTGCTGAAAGAAACAAAACGGAGGATTTGACCGGCTGGTGACAACACCTCTCGGTTTGACAAAACAGTGAGTGCTGCTTTAATTACAAACGAGAAGTTGCCAAGTTGACAAAAAAAAGAAAAAAGAAAAGAAATGCGGCTTGTCAAACTTATGAGCACAGTGCATGAGTGACTGCCAATTTTTTTTGGTATTAAAATGGGATGTTATGAATAGTCATTAACGTGGTTTACATGTGTCCCTCACAGTTCTTCGGTTCTGGGCTCAATTCTCAGCTTTGTCCCTTCAGTGTCGTGTTTGCATGTGCTCCCGATCCTCCTAAATGCCAAAAATATGCATTTTCGGATCATGGAAGACTCTGAATTGTCCATAGGTATGAATTTACCTATCTGTGCCCCAAAATAGGCTGGTGACCAGTCTATAGTGCACCTTGCTTCTCTCGACAAGAGTCAGCCTGAATAAGGTTATGAGCTGTTCCAGCCACCGGGATATTGGGATGATTACAAAACACAATGTGCAGACGCTGATGAAACTATTTTAATGCCTGTGTACGAAGAGGGGCTCTGTTTCTCTGTGACATGCTAATTGAATGGTGGGTGAAGTGGAGTGTGTTGGAGGTTTTGTTGAGTTCCTGTTTTTGGAACACTGTCAAGTGCGGAAAGAGCAACGCCCAGCAATGCCGCCTAGCTGACGGTTTTAGACAAGCGTGAAGACATAACCGAGCAGGTGCTTGTTCACTGTGAATGTGTAGGATAAAGAAGCTGCAGTGGTTATGGAGATGGTGAGGTTTCCATGGTGAATGTATATGCTTTGGTGCATGTCTTAATTCAGGGGTTCAAAACATAAACATAATTCTAGAGAAATAACATGTTAGCATGTTGTGGGATCCTGGACTTGAAACAAATTTAAAATGACTCGTGTTTTTAAACTATAGCAAAACAGCTTTTATGTCCTTGTTCACATTACAAAAGCAAATGTGACTTCTAATGTGACTGCAACGTGTCCGTCATATGACACGCAAGCGCACAAAGCGCAACATCGATTGATGTGCACCCCCCCAAAGAAAGATGCCACATGGCGCCCTGTTCACAGAAGTAAATATGGTCAGGTGTGTGGGGGCTCATTTTAACATCGCATATCGCCACAGTAGTGACAAGGTGGGAGGAGGTAGACGTATTTTGAGGATAAGAGGCAATGCTACTCAATCTACTTATTTAATAAAGATTACGTCATGTCATTGCTGCACATGAATAACAAACTCTGTGCCTGGTTGAATTACTACTGTCACTACAAATGGCCACTTTACAATTCATGTTTCAAGTGGGATGAAATTAAAGTCAAATGTTAAAACCACAACTGCTTCTCAAAACAGATTTACAGATTCACGGATGAAGTCAATACTCTCCCAAGCACTCTCTCCCGCTGCCCGCATAGGCAAAATACTGTGCTTTTGCTGATGTATAGGTCGGACATGTGCGGATGAGCATTCATACTTGCAGGTGCATCGCATGCATATCCGATTTATATCCACATACGAAAGAGGCCCAGGACATATTTGAAAAAAAAATCTAAATTGTACTGTTCACGCCACATGAAAATATCAGATACCCGTTGTGTATGGGCAAAAAATAAATAAATAAATAAACCCGCAATTGAGCTGCAATGTGAACATAGGCAAAGATGTGTCAGCATCTACTGGCCTGATTTGAAAGTCACAGAGCTCCTTGCAATTTAACACTGGATGCTTGCAACACTGTGCGACCGGGACATCGGTTACTACAATGGACAAATTATCATGTTACAGGGTGCATGAATGAATCCAAACTAAAAATGACTACCGTAGTTTAGAGAAATGCAGAAAATGGCAGGAACAGAGGCAGACTTGGGTGGGTGGAACACTAAACTGCTAGGGTCCTCGTAACGTAAGCAAACGTACACATATTCTATTGGAAGCCTGGAGTTCAAGTTCCAGTCCTATGACGTAAAAATGCAGCTAAGTGGATAGAACAGAAACAGATTGGGCTAGATAAAGAAGTTGTTTATCTTCCCAAAGTATAAACATTGACAGGCACAACAATGTGGAGCAACGAGAATGCCCGAGTTTATAACAAAATAATATTGATCTCTGATAACAAAAAATATTGATCTCTGATTGCTGACACAGTGCATCACACAAAACTCAATGCAGCTTTGCTTACCTTTTGGCTTTGATGTGGTGTTTCACACGTCTGTGTCCAGACTGCTTAATAATGGTGCTTGTATGAATCCAGCACTGGCTAAAAAACAAAAACAAAACAAGAACAAGTGAACTGCGGCTATTTTTTTCAACAGTTGCTCTGAATGTTCACCAAGTCTAACCTCCAGTAGAGAAATTCAGCAAAACAGATGGCTCACAAGAAACATTTTTGGAAGTAAGTGGATAGTAAAATATTTATTTCGGTGTTTAATTTCACATTTGATTTGATTTAAAAAGTCAATTTTGCAAAATATGTTCCGTTAAAGTCTCTTCTCCACATTCCCACTCATTATGAGTCATAATGTACACCCCGCCTCCAAAAAAAAAAAAGCAATAAACACAAGCATCACTTAATTTTTCCAGATCCGTAAGCAACAGCTGAAAATAATCATGTTTGAACAACATTTAACGAAAGACCGTGAAGGTCAATTAGTGCGCCTACTTAAAAATTCACACAAATTACAAGCAATTTTTAATGAGCTTCAATATAGGAGGCAGCGGCAGACTCTGAAAGGTGATTTTTTTTTACAGAACATGTCTGACAAAAAAATAAAACTGACAAGGAAAAAGTAATAATGGCTCCCTGTGAAAAAGCAACACCATTTTTTCCACCCTTCCTGAGCCAATTAGCCTTCAAAGGATGTCGCCTTTGACGTTAGGCCGTCAACAGAAAAGTGCATGCTCGTGTTTCACATGGGCTGATGAGTCCGTTGCCCTTTCAGGATTGTCTGGAGGTCATAAGAGTTCATTGAAAACCGTTATGGCTGCAGGGCAGGATACTTCCTGGATACTTTACAGACATGAATAATTTGTACTGAAAAATCATTAATTTAAAAAAAATTGACTGTCATTGCCAGCCAGTAAACGGGAATGCCACATTCCAACAATGACGTCAAACATTCAATTTGGATTATTATTTTATTTTTTTGATGGTGAATTACAGTACATAAAATGTATAGCTACAATCTTCCACCTGACATTAACAACAGGACTGAAAGCAAAGGGACTTTTTGCAGTCTGGACATAGAGAGGTGAACATCTCTACCTTGAGAAAATCTCAAGGGGTCTTCAGAAGTCTCCAATAAGACCACAGATGCTGTTAGTTTTTATTCTTTTTGGATTTTGAACCAACAATGTCAGAAACTGTGCATTAACACAGTTTGGAACTGTCTTAAATTGTGAAGAAAAAAAAAAGATTGCATAACATGTCAACTTTAAAACAGGAATATAATTGATACAATATGAGAGACTCAGTCTGAGTCAGGCTGTTGGTAGACATGTTTATCACGTCTTTGCAGGATCCCCCCACAGGACTCAGTCACCTCTGGTCATGATGTCACAGGCAAGGGGGGAGATTTGCCAGGGGAAAAAGGGATCTTAGGCGCGGATGCTATCGGCGCCACGCAACTCCCCAAACGACGGTCAAATCAAAGACACTCGAGTGAAACTTTTTTCCAAATGTACCGCTGACGGGCACGGTTTGGCTGTTGAAGCATAATGTAGCATTGAAGTGTGTGAAATGAAGATGTGATAATTCAGTTGTCAGCCATATAATTGGACATTATGCAAATGTGGCTTATTTGGGTTCATGAAGTTTACCCTGCATTCAGAATGTATAGTAACACACTGGAAAACAATGCTCTTAACAATGCAATTAACTGTGAAAGCCAGTACCGTGGAATAGGAAATGCATAATGATTGTAAAAAAATTTATATAGATATATACGTATATATATTCTTCTTGGGCGGTCCGGTAGTCCAGTGGTTAGCGCGTCGACTTCATAGTGCAGCGGTAGCGGGTTCAATTCCAGCTCCGGCCTCCCTGTGTGGAGTTTACATGTTCTCCCCGGGCCTGCGTGGGTTTTCTCCGGGTAGTCCGGTTTCCTCCCACGTGACAAAAACATGCATGGCAGGCTGATTGAACACGCTAAATTGTCCCTCGGCGTGAGTGTTCGTCTCTGTGTGCCCTGCGATTGGCTGGCAACCGGTTCAGGCTGTCCCCCGCCTACTCCCCGAAGACGGCTGGGATAGGTTCTAGCACCACCCGCGACCCTAGTGAGGATTAAGCGGTTCGAAAAATTAATGATTGAAAAATATTCTTCCCCTTCTTCTCCTTTCGGCTTGTCCCTTTTCAGGGGTTGCCACAGCGAGTCATTAATTTCCATCTTTCCCTGTTCTCTGCATCCTCTACTCTGACTCCAACTACCTGCATGTCTTCCCTCACGGCATCCATGAATCTCCTCTTTGGCCTTCCTCTCTGTCTCCGACCTGGTAGCTCCATCTCTAACACTCTCCTACCACTGTATCCACTGTCCCTCCTCTGTACATGTCCAAACCACCTCAGTCTGGCCTCTCTTTTTTCTCCAAACTTTCCTGTCCGAGTTGTCCCTCTGATGACCTCATTTCTGATCCTGTCCTGTTCATCCAACCCCTGACTTCCTCATACAGAACCACAATTCCTCTCTTGGCACCCTGTCATAAGCCTTCTCTAAATCTACAAATACACAATGCAGCTCCTTCCTACCTTCCCTGTACTTCTCGATCAGCATCCTCAGGGCAAATATTGCATCTGTGGTGCTCTTCCTCGGCATGAAACCATCCTGCTGTTCACAAATCTCCACTTCCTGTCTCAACCTGGTTTCAACTACTCTTTCCCAAACCTTCATCGTATGGCTCATCAACTTTATGCCCCTTTAGTTGCTACAACTCTGTACATCACCCTTCTTATAAATTGGTACCCAGGCACTCTTCCTCCACTCATCAGGAATCTTGTTTGTGTCTAATATTCTATTAAACAACCTAGTCAGAAAATCAACCGACACCTCTCCTAAGCACTTCCATACCTCCATTGGCATGCCATCTGAACCAACCGCCTTACCCCTCTTCATCCTTTTTAATGCTTTCCTGACTTCATCCTTTCTAACCTGATCGACCTTCTTCCTATTGCTCTCTGGTTCTTCATTCCTAGGTTCCCTATTGTTTTCCTCATTTAACAACTCCTCAAAGTATTAATAATACCTAGTTGTTAGCCCTGAGTGCACACATGCTAAATGCTATATCTTCTGTCATGCCATGAGGGAGGTTTGCCGGATCTCTGTGCGTAAGAAGCTACTAATTGATGATGGTGAATTTGATGAGTCCCATTGCACAAAGTGCTGGAGTGGCTCTTGTTTTGAAGAATGCCGCCAGAGTTTGCTGTCTTTGTGAATAGCCTCGTTCAAAGACAATGGCAGCAATTAACTCAATGAGAGGTGTGCTTTTTTTTGTGTGTGTGTATGTGTGTAAAGCACGACAGTATCCACCCCGAAACAATCAAGCAGAGGCAGTGTGAGGGGTTCCCCTTATCAGCTGCACAAAAAATCAGAGGCTGTGCTTTCTTTCAGAGCTTGCAGTTGAAAAAGTAGAGATTTTAATGCCCTACGGGGGCACCCCAGTTCACAATAGACTTCTTTTCCAAGGTGGCATTAGAAGCGAATTTATATCCGTGGTATTCCCTACCTAAATTTTCGTAGTTGTAAAGTCACAATTCGAGTAAATATTTGTCATTGTAAAAACACTTGGTGGCCATGTATATAAAACAATCAAATGAAAAACAAAAGTCAAAACTATGGCAGCAACTGTGAGCGTTATTCCAAATACCTATGATACAGGACAAACTAATCGTAACTTTGAAACCATGTATTTCTGATATCATCATTATTGAGAGCCCCCTAATTAAGGATTTGGTGTAGGTATGTATATATCAAATAAATAGGGACACGATGTGTATAAACACACACACACACACAAATGATTTTTGTCTCCCCCCTCCTCCCATTCACAAAATGTTTAGAGCAGTATATATTAATAGTTTAAGACCTCAATAGAACAAAAACGGTGGTGGTAAGGTACTTTGGTATATTTTTTCAAACATTTGACAAAATGACCCTTAAAAATGAATGCTGCGATACGGCGATGTTGTTTGTCACTTTCAAATTTTGTGAGGTTACAATCACTGCATAAGCTGGCACTCATGCATCTTTCATGAAGACCACTATTGGAGTTGCTCGTCGCTTTTTTATTTTTTTTGGGGGGGGGGGGGCTGTGATCTATACAGTGGCCATGCTGCTCTGCTTTCACAGCCTGTGATATGTGCTTTAGGGAGCAAACCCCACTCATATCACCATCCAGCAAAAAGACACTAAATGGAGAGCCAGCAGATTCATTCAAAGAAATAGAATGGAACTTATTGGAAAAAAAATGCTTGTTGGGAAAATGGGATCACAAGTGATAAAATCAGGCATTTTCACACCCGCCCCTCCCCCCCCACACACACCTTTTTTCACCAAATGCTGCTGTACTGCATGAAAGAATCAAGAATTTACAAAGGAGTTACTGTGCATTACTCCAATCAGCATTTCAGTTGCTGACTCCACCTGCTGTGACAGGTGATGTCCCATCGTGCCCACAGCTCTGCTACAACTTTGATAAAATGCAACTATGCAAATTGTTGGGTTGACTTGACACACCACCCCGCACACAACCCACTCTGTTTTTGTGCCAATTACAGAACTTTTGCAATGTAAACTGGCGGACAAATGCCGTGTTACGACATAAAATGGTGGAAAATTGCTGGGTCTGTTCCATCCTTCCATTTTATGTCAATACTATTAATACATATAACAAAAAAAAGTAGAAAATATCTTCTTTTACTACCTGTGTGAAAGGAGTTTGACACTGGTTAGTGTCAGAGCTCAGATACTACCTTCACTTCATTCATTCCATGTTGAGAAAAAGGCAGAAAGATGCTGGCCTTTACAGGAAGTATAAAAGTGGCTTGAAACACAGATGGTTTTCCCACATTTGTCAGTGCACTGATACGACTTTTGAAGGCAGATATTAGCTGAATTGACTTCCTACATATATCACGTGTTGTTTAACTGATGAGCAACATAGTAAAGTTGGGAAAACGGCAGGCTTTTACAGGCAACGTAAAAGGGCTTGACACACAGGCCGTTTCCAACCTCTGTTGTTGTTCCAACACTGTCTCTGAAGGCCGACCATTGTCTGGTCAAGTTTATGTCACCATTTCTTGGCAGCCACATGGAGAAAGGCGGGAAAGGCATCTTTTACAAACAGTGGAGAAGGGATTTAAAACATCCGTGATGTCACATCTTGATACCATTCTGAAAGCAGAAAGTTGCCAGATCAATTTCATCCATCCATTCCACGTCGAGGCAGAAAAAGACAGAAAAACGCTGTCTTTTAGTACACGCAATGTAAAAGGGGTTCAAAGGACATGTGACTACCTCCGAATGTGGAAACGTGTTGCGGGTTGACTTTATCCATTCATTTCACGTGGTCATGGAAAAAGGCGGAACAATATAGATTTTTTGCAAGCAGTGTAAAAGGCGAATGACACACGGGAGGTTTCCAACCTGTGATGGCGCTTTTGCCCGGTTGACATCATCAACCAACTTCAGGTCATTTATTTTGAACAGTGACACAAAACTTGATGGATTTTATTGGGACTTTAAGAATATACATTCATCATCCACTTGTACGACTGACCTCAGCTACCTACGTTGTTGTATTAATGTTTTCAAAATCAATATGGTTCTGGCACAGATAGACAGTGCTGGCTAGAATGTTGTTGACAAGAAAGTACTGCAGTTTTTAACAGCAGCATAGCAGAAAAAGTTTTTAGTTTTTCAAAGAGATGTTGCACTAGAGAGTAGCTATGAATCACGCTTGTCTTCGAAGTAGGAAGGCAACGCTGGGCCAGTGTTGAGTGACAGCGGGCCAGTCGGACCCCTTTGAGAGGACTCAAGTTTTGAAAATCCCACTGAGGTTTTTTTTTTTTTTTTTTTTTGGTCGAACATAAGTTGGCCTCAAGAGGAGCTCAGGAATGGAGGCTGGAGCCTTCCAATTACCAGGAGACCCGCTCAATGAGCCTTCCGACGGAAAATGCAGTAAAAGAAACAAGACCAAGCGGTCTAGACAACGTTTGTAGCGAGCCAGGAGAGAAATGGCGGGTCGCTGAGGTGACAGTGCCAATATCATCGTGAAGTGATGACGAGACAAGAGCGGAGGCATGGAGTTATTAGGGTTAGCGGCTTCTGAAATTTGCATATTTCGCCAGTGGGGAGAAAAAGCCAGCGGGTGCGTCTGTTTAATTAGCAGGCAGGAAGTGTCGGGAAGCTAATGTTTTCCTTTCTACTCCAGAGCATCGCAAGTTTGTGCAATCCAGGTCAATCTAATCATGTCTGCTGCAATGCATTTGCTCACTTTTTCCACTTTTGTACCCAAAGGCGCCTTTTTATTAGACACTTTTTGTGACTCATCCCAGTCCCATGCATGCAATGGATTCACGCAGTTATTTGAACAACTGTGCTTTCCTACATGATTATTGCACCTAAAAGCAAGTTAAAGAACGTAAAAAAAATAGTTCACTCATTACAAAAGATATTTATAACAGTGGTGTTAAACTCAAGGCCCAGGGGCCGGATCTGGCCCGCCACATTATTTTATGAGGCCTGCGAAAGCGGCTCGACTATGTCAACTTCCAAGATCCCTTCTAAAATGTCGACCAACATTTTTATTTCTCATAGGTAATAAATCAAGAGATATATTCAAAGCATTTTCTTGTTGCCAAAGGCCTCATGATGGTAACTTAAACAATAGTTGAATCAACAGTTATTCTTGACTTCTTTCTATGGTTTCAGTCGTAACGGCCCTCCAAGTGAAACAGTAAATTAAAATGTGCCACACGCCATGAATGAGTTTGACACCCCTGATTTGCAAGGTTTGTTTGTATTTTCAAAAATAGTATTTGCTCCAGTCATACAGTCCTAAAACCCGTATTAACTGTATAGATTAGGTTGACATTTGGCGCTATTCAAACGAAATCTCAAGGAGAAATTCTATTTTTATGGACCCCTAAAAATATCCACTGGGGGAAAAAAAAACATCAACAACCAAAAACCCCTAGACTTCTGAAGCAATTTCAGGCATGGGTTGCTGAGACTTATTGTGTGTCTACTCATGAAAGAAAAGTGAGCAAAGTTTGCATTGCTGAGTGAAATGGGTATTGAGGGGTACATTTTCTAAACATTCATAGGGCAAGCTCCTTTTAAAGGGCTCCTAGAAATAGCCAAAATGGCAAAGCCGAGGATGTCCAGCTTCAAGAACTGCTATTAAGCATGTTTTCGATGTCTTCCTCCTCCAACACTCTGGATTTAAATGATCGCTCGTCAACAAAATCTGCAGAAGCATTTTAATGATTCTGATCATTCGAATCAAGTGTGTCGTAGGAAAGAGACATCTAAAACCTGCTGGATAGACACATTGATGACATTAACTTTATCATGTCAGCACATGGCAAATACTGTCCATATATACAAATAATATCTCCTCCTCCACCATTATTCCATATGAACAGACCATTGACGGGGGCAGTCGAATAGAAACAGCAAAGGGGATCGATAGCTACATGGTGGCGGCAAGCTCTCCTTGTTGGAGTCATATTATTAGATTGCACAGAATCTGATAACCCTTTTCCTTTTGATTGATCTTTTCCATTTCAAAGAGTTGGGCCACTGGATCGATGCTTCTGCCCAGTGGCCATAGAGTGAAATGGTGTTTTTCATATTTTATAATTAAGAATCCCCACTCATTGTCTGGGTTACTTCTATCAAAGCTGTCGTGTCGACAAGATGTAATTTTTCAGATGAGTCACAACAAAAAAGAAAAAAAAGAAGCCTTTTACTTGATGTCTACTTGTGTGTTCCAAAATATAATCTAAAATAGGGGTGCCCATTACGTCGATCGCGATCAACTGGTAGATCGCCGACTGGTTTAAAGTTGATCGCGAGGGGTGTAGAGGAGAAAATAATAGAAAAACCATTTTTATGTCTTTCTACATGTTAGTACTGTAATATATTTTTTGTGTTAATAAAAAAGTATTAAAAAATAAAATAAAATAAAGCAGGTCAATCTTTAACCTACGGTGGCGCGTGCACCTGAGTCACCAGAAGTTGTTAGCGCTCAGCAGTCTGCAATTGCAGCTTGTGATCAGAGCTGTTGCGCTATATCTTTTATCATTATCATTATTCTCATTCAGAGTTTGTTTCGTGTACAATTCACCGAGGGCATGTGCAAAGAATAGGAATCTAGAGGGCCCAGGGAAGCACTTGAAAACGGTACATGTGAGCTTTGACAGTTAACAGGCTGCAAAAGTATGTCGCATGTCTCCATGTCAGGCTGTTGCTCATCATGGCCTGTGTGTGGATGTGCATGTGCGGTTGATCACGGGAGGTTGGTAGATCGAAAAGTCAATCTTCGGTCCGAAAAGTTTGGGCACCCTAGATCTAAAAGATAGGAGGGAGTAATGTGATTAGAGCCACAACAGACCTAAAATGTCTGCTTCAAGCCAACATTTTTTTGAGACTTTATCTGCGATTAAGATGAGTACCAATTTTATGTTGCATCGTGAAACTGGCTTTGAGGGCTGTATTTTGTGTGAAACTGGCTTTGAGGGCTGTATTTTCAACTCATACATTGGGAAAGCTCCCTTTGAAGGACCCTGAGAAATCACCAAAATGACCCAAAATTGAGATTTCAAACAGAAATGACAGCCTTCCTGTGTGTTTTGGCATATTGGTTGGTGAGACACGGCGACCCATTTCACATTGCTTAGTGAAACTAACTTTGAGGACACAGTTTTGTTGGTTATTTTTTATTTTTTGTTATATTAATGCAAAGTGCAACAGTGGATGACTGGTTAGCACATCCACCTTACTGTGCAGACGTACAGTGTTTGATTCTAGCTCCTGCGACCCCTAAGCGTCTCAGATAATAGATAGATCGATATTAAAGAAGCCCAACTCATGGACTCTTGTACTATGTTATGTTTTTCAATACATAAAAAGATGGCGTGTCAGTCAAGGAAGACCCCAGTTGCTGCAGAAAAAGGACAGAGGTGAGAATAAAGAATGGGGGATGCATTGAAAGACTGGACTACCACTAAAATTAGTAACCAACGAGGTACGTACGCTGCTCACAAATATTTTTACCACAAGTTTTGCTGTATTATTAATGAAACAGGCTTTGACGGTTGCATAAAAAAATAAAAATAAATACATTACGGCAAATTATTTTTAAGGGACGCCTAGAAATAGCCAAACGCATTCTGAAAGGCGGTTTGAAACCAACATATCACACTTTTCAGATATGATTTCTTCTCTTTTTTTCTGGATCTACTAATGCCAGAAATTCATACTGGATATCACGCCGTTTGGTGCAACTGAGTTTGAAGGCTAAATAAAAATGTATCAAAATAAAACGGGCTTTGAGGGCTGAATGAAAAAAATATGTAGGCAAGCTCCCTTTAAGGGAACCAACTAAATAGCCCAAAAGGGCCGGTTCAAATCACAGTGGCAAACTCCCTGTGTATTTTCAGGAACGGGTTCATGAGACATTTTGTGGATCCATTCATGCTAGACTCACCTACCAAATGTTATGTTGCTAGCCACCGACCACAATATTGCAGACTTCCTGCATCTTTCCAGGGGTTCGTGAGATTTTTTTCTTTTTGCCAGTTGACTCATGCTAAACAAAATATAATCTTCCTCAGCTCATTTGATATTTTTTCCGACTATAATTCAGAAATAATGTGTCAAAGGAAAAAATAACATTCATATCATCATTGCACAATCAAGTCAAGTCAAGTCAACAGTATTTATTACACTTTCAAACAGCCTTTGCTGCATATAAGTGCTGTACATGGAGCAATTTAGGTCTTCTAAGTGCCAGACATAATGATCTTAGATGATACAGCATGGAAAAGCAACCTTTTTATGCCCCCCCCCCCCACTATCAAATGCGCTCTTCCCTCTTGTGCGTCACGTATGAATATAAAAAGAAATGTCTTCTACAAGGAGCCCTTGACGCAGACTGTGTTTACACCACTATTTTAATTATGCTACTTACCTTGTTCAGTTAGTTCAAATCGAGCCAAGTACAGTTGATGGTTTTATTTTTAAGAATGTGTGGAAAATGTATTACAAGCAACCCATAAGTACAGTGATCCCTCGCTATTTCGCGGTTCGTTTATCGCGGCTTCAGTGCATCGCAGATTTTTTTCAAACATATTCATATAAATAAATAAATAAATCATATACATGTAGTACAGTACTGTATATGTTGCCCTAGGTGACTCACTGTTGTTTTGCTGACTTTCGCAGCTTCTTGCGGACCATTTGCAGACTTTTTAAAATATGTTTACTAAATTTTGTTATTCATAAACTAACCTAACTTATCCATCCATCCATCCATCATCTACCGCTTATCCGGGGCCGGGTCGCGGGGGCAACAGCTTTAGCAGGGAAGCCCAGACTTCCCTCTCCCTAGCTACTTCTTCCAGCTCTCCCCGGGGGATCCCGAGACGTTCCCAGGCCAGCTGGGTGACATAGTCTCTCCAGCGTGTCCTGGGTCTTCCTCGGGGTCTCCTCCCGGTGGGACATGCCCGGAACACCTCACCAGGGAGGCGCTCAGGAGGCATCCGAATCAGATGCCCAAGCCACCTCATCTGGCTCCTCTCGATGTGGAGGAGAAGCGGCTCGACTCTGAGCCCCTCCCGGATGACCGAGCTTCTCACCTTATCTCTAAGGGAGAGCCCAGACACCCTGCGGAGAAAACTCATTTCGGCCGCTTGTATCCGGGATCTCGTTCTTGCGGTCACGACCCATAGCTCGTGACCATAGATGAGGGTTGGGACGTAGATCGACCGGTAAATTGAGAGCTTCGCCCTTTGGCTCAGCTCCTTCTTCACCACGACAGACCGATACAACGTCCGCATCACAGCAAACGCTGCACCGATCCGCCTGTCGATCTCCCGCTCCCTCCTGCCCCCACTCGTGAACAAGACCCCAAGATACTTGAACTCCTCCACTTGGGGCAAGATCTCCTCCCCGACCCGGAGGGGACACTCCACCCTTTTCCGACTGAGGACCATGGTTTCAGATTTGGAGGTGCTGATTTTCATCCCAACCGCTTCACACTCGGCTGCGAAACGCTCCAGTGAGAGTTGGAGAGCCCCGTTTGAAGGAGCCAACAGCACCACATCATCTGCAAAAAGCAGGGATGCAATACTGAAGGCCCCAAAACAGACCCCCTCAACACTTCGGCTACGCCTAGAAATTCTGTCCATAAAAGTTATGAACAGAATCG
This sequence comes from Hippocampus zosterae, assembly GCF_025434085.1. NCBI lineage: Eukaryota > Metazoa > Chordata > Actinopteri > Syngnathiformes > Syngnathidae > Hippocampus > Hippocampus zosterae. The sequence goes on along the minus strand of NC_067459.1, from coordinate 8,298,320 downwards.
GCGACAAAGGGCAGCCTTGGCGGAGTCCTACCCCCACTGGAAACGATTCCGACTTACTGCCGGCAATGCGAACCCAACTCTGACATCGGTGGTATAGTGACCGAACAGCCCGTATCAGAGGGTTCGGTACCCCATACCCACGAGGCACCCCCCACAGAACTCTCCGAGGGACACGGTCAAACGCCTTCTCCAAGTCCACAAAACACATGAAGACTGGTTGGGCGAATTCCCACATACCCTCAAGGACCCTGCTAAGGGTGTAGAGCTGGTCCACTGTTCCACGGCCGGGATGCAAACCACACTGCTCCTCCTCAATCTGAGGCTCGACTTCCCGACGGACCCTCCTCTCCGGCACCCCTGAATAGACCTTACCAGGGAGGCTGAGGAGTGTGATCCCTCTGTAGTGAGAACACACCCTCCGGTCCCCCTTTTTAAAAAGAGGGACTACCACCCCGGTCTGCCAATCCAGAGACACTCTCCCCGTTGACCACGCGATGTTACAGAGGCGTGTCAACCAGGACATCCCCACAACATCCAGAGCCTTGAGGAACTCCGGGCGGATGTCATCCACCCCTGGGGCCTTTCCACCGAGGAGCTTGTTAACCACATCGGTGACTTCAACCACAGAGATAGGAGAGCCCACCTCAGAGTCCCCAGGCTCTGCTTCCTCTAAGGAAGGCGTGTTGGTGGAGTTGAGGAGGTCTTCGAAGTACTCTGCCCACCGGTTCACAACGTCCCGAGTCGAAATCAGCAGCGCCCCATCCCCACTGTACACAGTGTTAGTGGTGCACTGCTTCCCCCTCCTGAGACGTCGGATGGTCGACCAGAATTTCTCAAAGCCGTCCGGAAGTCGGCTTCCATGACTCACCGAACTCTTCCCACGCTCGGGTTTTTGCCTCGGCGACCACCGAAGCTGCGTTCCGCGCCCAGTCGATACCCGTCAGCTGCCTCTGGGGTCCCACAGGCCATAAAGGCTCGATAGGACTCCTTCTTCAACTTGACGGCATCCTTACTGCTGGTGTCCACCAGCGAGTACGGTGGTTGCCGCCACGACAGGCACCAACCACCTTACGGCCACAACTCAGATTGGCCGCCTCAACAATAGAGGCACGGAACATGGTCCACTCGGGCTCAATGTCCCCCGCCTCCCCCGGAACATGGGAAAAGCTCTGTCGGAGGTGGGAGTTGAAACTCTTTCTGACAGGGGATTCCGCCAGACGCTCACAACAAACCCTCACAATACGTTTGGGTCTGCCAGGACGGACCGGCATCTTCCCCCACCATCGGAGCCTACTCACCACCAGGTGGTGATCAGTTGACAGCTCCGCCCCTCTCTTCCCCCGAGTGGGCAGAACATGCGGCCGCAAATCCGATGATACAACTACAAAGTCGATCATCGAACCGCGGCCTAGGGTGTCCTGGTGCCAAGTGCACATATGGACACCCTTATGTTTGAACAAGGTGCTCGTTATGGACAATCCGTGATGAGCACAGAAGTCCAATAACAAAACACCACTCGGGTTCTGATCGGGGGGCCCGTTCCTCCCAATCACGCCCCTCCAGGTCTCACTGTCATTGCCCACGTGAGCATTGAAGTCCCCAGCAGAACAAGGGAGTCCCCAGCAGGAGTACTCTCCAGCACACCCTCCAAGGACTCTAAAAAGGGTGGGTATGCTGAGCTGCTGTTTGGTGCATATGCACAAACAACAGTCAGGACCCGTCCACCCACCCGAAGGCGGAGGGAGGCAACCCTCTCGTCTACCGGTGTGAACCCCAATGTACAGGCACTGAGCCGTGGGGCAATGAGTATGCCCATACCTGCTCTGCGCCTTTCACCGTGAGCACTCTTCCAGAGTGGAAGAGAGTCCAACCCCTCTCGAGAGAACTGGTACCAGAACCCAGGCTGTGTGTGGAGGCAAGTCCGACTATATCCAGTCGGAAATTCTCTGCCTCACACACCAGCTCGGGCTCCTTCCCTGCTAGAGAGGTGACATTCCATGTCCCAAGAGCTAGCTTCTGCAGCCGAGGATCGGACCGCCAGGGTCCCCGCCTTTGGCTGCCGCCCAGCTCACATTGCACCCGACCCCTTTAGCCCCTCTCATGGGTGGTGAGCCCATGGGAAGGGTGACCCACGTTGCCTCTTCGGGCTGTGCCATGGGTGTAGGCCCGGCCCGGCCCGGCCACCAGGCGCTTGCCAACGAGCCCCACCTCCAGGCCTAGCTCCAGAGGGGGGCCCCGCATCCGGGCAAGGGAAACTTAGATCAATTTATTTTAATTTTCATCAGGGGTCTTTGAGCCGTGCTTTGTCTGGCCCATCACCTAGAACCTGTTTGCCATGGGTGAGCCTGCCAGGGGCATAAAGCCCCAGACAACTTAGCTCCTAGGATCATTGGGACACACAAACCCCTCCACCACGGTAAGGTGACGACTCACGGAGGAGAACCTAACTTATACATGTTTAAATCTATTAGTATACAGCATTAAGCCATGTTAATGTGGGTCGCTACTTCGCGGCTTTTCGTTTATTGCGGGTGGTTTTGGTCCCCATTAACCACGATAAACGAGGGATTACTGTACACACAACTATAAAAAAGTGTTGTTAACACTTTCTCATGAAGGCCACTTTTATCCTGCCTGGAAGAAATTCAAAACTGGATGGCACAATTTCTTGAATTTCATACTCTTTGGTCCAGTGGCCCTTCTTCCCATCTTGTACACTTGGGCCCCCTGTCTCCTGATCTTAAGTCAACAGTCTCCAACTTGGGTCTAAAGTTGGACAGTGATTTTAAACTTGACGGGCAAATTGGTGCCGTTGTTAAATCCATCTTCTTAGACAGCTGGCTAAAGTAAAACCTCTCTTTTCTCATGAGCACCTTGAGACAGTAATCCACGCCTTCGTCACATCCCGGCTCGGTTACTACAATGCACTTTACTTTGGAGTAAGTAAAGTGCAAGTGAGTAAACTCCAATAAGCGTCTCCAGCTGGTCCAGAATGCTGCTGCTAGCCTCTTGACTGGTACTCGAAAGAGGGAGCACATAACTCCTACTCTGACCTTAATTCACTGGCTCCCTAGACATTTTAGAGTTCTTTTCAAGATCCTATTATTTGTTTTCAAATCTTTAAATGACCTCACGCCACCTTACCTCCCTGAACTCATCCGCCCCGACACACCTGCTCAGTATCAGGTCTGCGGACGAGACATTATTAGAAGTACAAATAACTAAACTGAGGCGCAGAGGGAATCAAGCCTTTTGCGTTCCGACCTCCCACTGAACATTCGGCAAGCCCCCTCGCTGCCCATCTTTAAAACCTGCCTCAAAACTCACTTGTATTCTTTGGCATTTGACTCTGCATGACTCAGATTTGATCTTAGTTTTACGTTCTACCATTACTGTTTGGTGCTTTCTACCATCTTTGTTGTTAATTTATTGCTTCACTGTTGTATATGTTAGTTGCTCCATGTACAGCACTTAGAGCACTTTCAAACAGCCATCGCAGCATACAATTATAATTATTCATGGTTGAATTCACTTAAGTCCGTTTATAAAATTGTGTAACTCACAAGTTTATGTATCAGGTAAATTAAGTACACCTATTGAGTATCGCATCTGTGGGATGGTTGTCTTTATAAGACTGCATAATTAATGTGTAATATTAACTTTTTGGTTTCAGATCAGTCCTTTGAAATTCTTTATAAAAATGTTTTCTTTTGAATGTAGAGAAAGTAAGATAAACTTGATTATCTGCACAATGCTCAATGTCAGTTGGAAGTTCAGGACCCGATTGAATCCAGCTGCTTGATAATTAACAATGAATATATGATTGAACTCATAATTGACAAATTGATATTTTTTTCATAAAGTGACTTTTCCACATTAGTTACTCACAAATGAGCTTATGAAAGGCACAAGGTGCTGGCACTCCATAGAAACGAGGGCATGGGAGACGAAAATCTAAATGTGGGGCAGGTTCGCTGATGTTTTGATGCCATTTTGTAATGACTGACAAATATCAATGTGGCATTGTCTGTATGAGAACGAGAGAGTAGACGAGCAAGGTCCTCAGATTAGACCAGGGGTCTCAAACTCATTTTTGTCACAAGCCACATTGTAGTTACGGTTTCCCTTGAAGGGCCGTTCTGATGCTGAATTTTGTGAAAACCATATACATTTGTAATCACCTCCACATATTGCATACATAGCGCACAACAAATTGATGGATAACTACTTTTAAAATCAGAAGTCAAGAATAATGACTTGCTTCAACATTGTTTAAATGAATGTAAAAAGGGCTTTGGAAGTGAGCAAATGCTTACAATGTCATATGTTATTGTGGATTACATATGACAATTTGAAATTTTGGTTCTTTAGCAAGTATTACAGAAGTTGACATGCTTGATTTGCTTTCGCCGGTCACATGATGATGATGATGATGTGGCGGGCCATATCTCAACCCCGGGCCTTGACTTTGACGCCTGTGGATTTGACAGAAACTGAAGAAACATCAATGTGTAGTTCATTTTTTTGTGTATTTGCAAAGAGATTCACACAAAAAAAACTAACAGCCATCGCTCCATCCTTTTTATTTTATTATTATTATTTTTTAATAGTGCCTGTCCTCATTAGTGTTGTGGGCGAGATACGCGCGGTAACCCCGGAGTGGCTGCCAGTCAATTGTGCAGCACAACACATATAGTCAACAACCAACTGTCCATCCATTTTCAGTGATGCTTGTTCATTAGGCTCCTGGGTGGGCTTGGAGCCCGTCCGAGCTTATATATTACGGTGAGAGGTGGGGCACACCCTCAACTGGTCACGAAAAAATCACGAGGCACATTCAGACAAACAATCATTTCGAGGCACATCTACACCTTCGTGTGTGCACTTTAGTCGTCGGTGAAGCTAAGATGCAAGTTGTGGAATGTGGGACGAAGGTGGGATGACATGCAAAATTCACACAGGAGCAGACTGAGAAGTGTGTGCTAACCACAGTTTCTACTCTACTGCCTTATCTACAGGGAATAGAAATTAGATATGGTACTAAAAAAATGCATTAAATATGCCAAAACCCGCTGCTACATGTGATCAGACACTAACGGCTTTACATTTGGTGAAGCAGCACATTGTTCATTCCACAACAGTATTCTTGTACGTTCTGTTCTTGATCATGTGGGAGCTAGTGTTTAGTTCGAGGGGGATAGCAGCTTCTCCGATAATGAGAAGACTCAAATGCGGCATTCTATGTCTGCCCTGTGCAATTTCTTGAGAATTTGCCTGGGAGGAAAACACTCGAAAGACAACTTTTAGTGTCCCAGGTCGAGCAGTATCATTTCCAAGAGAACACTTATACACTGTCATGTTGTAAAAATTAGAGATGGCTCGAAACCACTTTTTCATAACGGATACTGCAACTGCAGTACTCCAACCTCGGGGATTGGCTGACACCTACAGTACAGCGATCCAATTCTTTTTGTCAGTTATTACTAATATGTGAATGCCATTTGCTTGATACTGACTTAAAAACACCACGTTCACTGTCCCCTAAAGACAGAATGGAAAGGACGCAGAAGTCATGTAATTGATGGGCCATTCGGCGCACGGCATTATTTGGTGCAATATCAATTGCCTGCTTTTTTTCGACAACGTCTGCTTATAAATTATGGGATGCCGTGTTAGAGCTCCGTCTGTTTTGGCGACCGTCAAACCTTCCGCTCTGCTCATAGAACCTTACATCGGATGTCCACATTGTAGAACACAGCGGAGGAGAGCCACTCTGACCCCTCCCTGAGTGTCTAACTGAATGCACATAAGCGCTTTACTGGACACATTTTAACTGCAGCACTTTATGTATGTTTTTATGTTTGTTGGTGTTCTGCTTGATTTTTAACGCTGCTCCTTATGGGGTTTGAACTAATCCCTTGAGGACAAATAAAGTGTTTTGAATGGAACTGAATAACAATGAAAGGGTCTATTTACATTTTCACTGCTCTGCATTAGAAGTCACATTCTCATTCTGAGGCATTTACAGAATGTTGAATAGTTTACTCTTATTATACATTAACTTTAATTGTTAGATTTAGCAAGTCCGAATTTATACAAGACCGGACCATAAAAAATATCGGGAAGCACTGCGTTGTGGGCCACGTGCCTCACTTGCTTTTTTTTCACCATTTAACTACACGGGAGGTCTTTCAAGCAGAGGGGACCCTCCGGCAGACAAAAATAAAAGTTTGAACATCACTACTGGAAACCAGTTGTTTCTGTGACAACAGCTGTAAACAAACTAATACTCTCCGTATTATCCAAACTTTTTTGCTTGGTCATGGCGGCTATTGGAAGCTGGCTGTATTGTTTCGCTCACACTGATTGTAACACTGTTGTCAGATTGGAAAAATGATGCAGACACGTAGAGCCTGCGTTTGTCTGACTGCAGCAATACGAAAGTAGGACTACTTTTACCCACGATTCTCAGACACGGAAGCAGGAAATGGTTATAGTACTTTCGGCATGTGGAAAATGTGCTGTTTTTATAGCTCATTTACTAGATCGGACCAGTTCTAATAGTAATTATTTAATCTCAAACCGGTCATTTTGGCCTGTATTGAATATCGTGGATTGGATAGGACCATCCCTCGAGAAAATGCAGTGTCATGTTGTGAAGTCACGAGCAAATTTGCATGGATTCTGAACGAGCACATCACAGTGTGAAAATGTGTTTACTGATACCAAGGCAAAGGTTTAGTATGTTTAAATTAAAGCCATAAAATGACTTTCATTTGTTTAATTCAGGGATATGTATAACAAGCCAAAATATTAGTAAAAAACCCTGATGCAATCTGTTTGCTTTTAAATAAACAACAAATAGGACACATTCACACGAGCTGCCGATGGCTAAAATTAACGTCCTTACGCTATACATTCAGATTGACTGGCAATCTTCCCCAACCTGGCTCGTCCCCTCTCACTGACGTCAGCGTCTACTCAACTGGCCCCACCCTCACACACACACAAATGAACAGATAGTACAGTATATTGAATTGTTTTCATTTGACTGTATCTTGCTATTGCATACCGTGTGTGAAATGTGTCATCTTTAAATTGTTGTTCATAAATGTCTCCAGTTTCTGCTTTTTGCACAGAATCTGATAACTTTGTCCCAGACTTTGTTTCACCTGCTTACAGTGTTTATTTCATTCAGAGTGTGGCTTGAACTGGCCTGACATATTTCCATTGTACCTGGACGCAGAATTAATCTGCAATCAGAACACACAATAACCTTTAAGGCTTAAAGGTATTAAGTCATCCAATTAGCAAAGAGTTGCTGATTTAGTCATCTAGCAGGCACAGCATTGGCATTCACTTGGAGTCGTGTTCATGCTCAATAAAGTCTTCTTTTGTCTGGAATTAATTAGTTACATACTTTAATAGGTCTACCATTTGTATAATTTGAAGTTCAAGCATTTTTTGGGGGGGGTCCAAGGCAAGGCTCTGCTTGTGTTGAAATTCTTTTGTTCAGTTTTAGAAAATGTTTTCATGTTACAATTGGGATATGTATCCTGACAGCATAAGGAAGAAAAATGTGCAAAGAATGAGATACCCTCATATTGTAAGAAGGCCTCATTTAAATGTGGATAAAAATCTGGTAGGTATTATCCATCTGTTAATTAAACTGCAGCCCAAACAGATGGATTGGACAATATCAGTTCAGCATCATTCTCATACTTCACATACTAACAGTCCGGCATCCGCGGATTTACATATTGAGACGAGCAACCATTTGCACTCACTTTTCATACCATGAGTGACTCCATTGCAATGGTCAACTGCGCTTCACAACAGAAAACATTGCACAATCATGATCTAATAAGAATGACTGTCATAAGAATATAAAACCTGGAATGAAATTTATCATTCTCACCTTTGTTTGTAGACAAACTCAGTTTTTTGCGCGTAGAAGTGTCAATATGGAGCGCTACATACTGACTGTATGTGGCCACTGTCAATGTGGCAAATAAATTGTTTGCTGGCAAGCCACCCAGCTCCAAGCGCTCTCCGATTTATCCTCACAATGTCCAAGTTTTTTCTTTCTTTCAAGTTTTGTTTTTTTTGGGCCGGGGAATGAGGGGAATTCGCCTTGAAAATGAATTTTCAGTCATGTACAGTCATCCGCCCCCAGCTTCATGCAATGAATTCCACATGAGTCGCTCTGAACCAATCAGAGGACGGAAAAGTGCAGACCTACCCAGAAGGGAATCATGCATGCCCTCCTATACTGAATCTGAAATCTTTATAGATTCTATAAATAAATAAATAAATAAAAGCTGGTCTTGCACAGGGCCTGTAATCCTGCGTCTGAAGGCCTTAAAAAGTTCACATTGACAAAGCAACTTTTAAAAGCTGAAATCTGATTCGACAAAAAAGATAATAACGAGAACCCACAAAAGACTAAGCTGTGCTGCCAAGAGACACAATATTGAATGAAGACAAAAGACAGTTGGAATGAAAATTGACACAATATTTTACCATTTCACTGCGATTGGCTGGAAACTCGTTCAGGGTGTCCCCCGCCTATACTGCCGAAGACAGCTGGGATCGGCTCCAGCACGCCCGCAACCCTTGTGAGAAAAAGCGGATCAGAAAATGGATGGATGGAATTATTTCGCCAATTGAAATGTAGGTTGAAATGCAGGTCTGTGCTTTAGATAACATTTAGGCCTGCAGAGATATATTAGTTGCGGATTTGAAAACCGTATAAAATGATCAGTATTATTAATTATACTGGTAGGGAGTAATAATACACATTATCATTACTCCATCCATATTAGACATGAAATGTGAAACACCTTAGACTATGTTCATCGTATAAAACTTTCATAATACTGATTAATTTGAACTGTTACTAAAGATCTTAATGATGAGATCTGGATTTTCCAACCTGTGGAGCCAAGGCACATATCTTGCGCAAGAAAACACTCATGGTACACCACAAAACCAAAGTAACCCAAAGTATGCATATTATGATCATGTCTCAGTTCAACCACAAATATGCTTCCTCGGTGTGAAATTTAGGCTTGCATATCTAAACACAAAGCTGAGGTATTTGTTGTGAACCATGACTTATAATGTTGTATGAACAGAACAACGGATAAATACGCAGGCTGGTTGTGCCTTTTGCCATGCAAGTGAAGAGAATTAATTTAAGGATGGCAGCCACTATATGCTATCATCATATGTACAAAAACAATAATACTGATTTAAATAATACAATATGAATGAAAATTAAAAATAATGCAGTGAATATACACTTTAGCCTGTCACTACAAGTCATTAACTACCATTATATATAACATAATGGGCGACTGGTTAGCGCATCTGCCTAACAGTACAGATGTACAGGGTTTGAATCTGGGCTCCAGCTTTTCTGTATGGAAGTTGCAGGCTCTTTGCGGTGCCTGCGTGGGTTTTCTCAGAGGACTCTGGTTTCCTCCCACATTCCAAAGACATGCATCATAGGTTAATTGGACATTGTCTATCCATGTGTGCCCTGCAATTGTTTGGCAACCAATTCAGGGTGTACCCCGCCTCCTGCCTGGAGACAGATGGGATTGGCTCCAGCACGCCCGAGACCCTCGTGAGAATGAGCGGTTCAGATAATTGATGGACATATTATTCTGCGCCAGTTGCGGGAATCATGTCCAGGCAGATTTCAACACTCGTATCTATCTGTCGATCTACCTATCTGCCTAGCCAGCTAGCTATCTATCTGACATTTCCCCACTGCATTTATGTGGATTTCAATTCTATGCAGATTTTTGATATTCTGAGGCCTGCCTGGTCCTTATCCCCCCACAAATAGGATACTTGGACCTGCAGTGGAAATCCGGCCTTAATGCAGACAATTTGGACACAGGAAAAAAAAACATTCCAAGTTAAAAGGATGTCATTCTTTCAAAGTCAAATAGCACTGGACCAGTGACATTTCAAGTGATTGGTGTCCATTTTTAGTGTCGGCTCACATCTTACTTAACTTTGTGAGGTTACTGTAGTAATTTGGAGAAGTTGGATAACCCAGGTAGATGTTTTCACTGTATATCACCAGTTGAATATTATTTTCTGTGTTTCTACTGCCAGTCAAATCTAATTATCAATGGGTCTGGTCTATCAATCTATCAATCTGTGTGGATTCTTCCCCTCACTTTCTCCATCTTTCTGTCTCCGACTCGCCAAACCCAATTGACCCTGTCTCTGCTGTAAAGCTGCCCGTCATCCACTTTTAATCATTAACCAGTCCCCAAAGCGTGGCGGCTTGAGCCCACTGATCAGGCGATTCTTGTGGCAGAAGACAAGAGCGTCCAAGGACGCTGTTGCCGGGCTCTTTGAGGGCTACGCTGACACGTTTGCTCAGCCGTCCTTCGCTAAATTGTCTACCGTGGCCACAAAAGCGAGTTTGACAAGATACTGTATATCCCCTCATACTGTAGCTAGCCTGCAGTTGTGGGTCTTTTTTATGCTTATGCAGATGTTTAAAGTCACAAATATGCATGCTAAGGGGTGGGGGGGGGGGGGACAAGTGGGAATGCCACATGATTTGTTTAGGTCCAAGTCTGGAAGAACCGATATCAGGGTTGGTACAGGTCTCTTATTGTCTCTTATTGTCTCATATTGACAAGGAAAAACAAAATCTGTGACTTTGTGTCATTATTTGAACTTGGAAATGTGGAATATGTGCAGGATATAAGAATGCTGCGAAGTCAGGAGTGTACTCACATAGCATCACCACAGTGCAGACACAGACCACAGACAACAGGGCAAGCACAGGCCTGTTGTCTGTTGTCTTTTTTTTTTTAACATGTTTTGTATTTTTTATGTACTTAGGCCATGCTAGGAATATTGGGAGAACAGATAATCTTGAAAAGTAAACAATGAAACTCATATCTTAACATCCATCCATTCATCCATCCATTTTCATAACCGCTTTATCCACACAAGGGCATGCTGTAGCCTATCCCAGCTGTCTTCGGGCAGTAGGTGGGGGACACCCTGAATCAGTTGCCAGCCACTTGCAGGGCACACACAGACAAACAACCATCCGCGCTCACACTCACACCTCGGGAAACTGTCGAGTGTTCACTCAGCCTGCTATGCATGTTTTTGGAATGTGGGAGGTAACCGGAGTACCAGCAGAAAACCCACGCAGGAACAGGGAGAACTTGCAAACACCACACAGGAAGGTCAGAGTTGGGATCGAACCTAACGACCTCTACAATGTGAGGTTGACGCGCTAACCAGTCGACTACCGGGCCGCCTCGTAGCTTAACAAATGAATAAAATTGAAATCAGGAAGAGTCAACAATTTAGCCAGGCATGAAAAACGGGTCAGGACTGAAAAGGTGAGAAATATGTGTATACCCCTCCTCCACAGAAGGGTTCAGTTAGGTTTGTTTACGGAAGATAGACGCCCAGAGTTGTTTGCAAAACCTCTGAGCTGTTATTGTTGTTGTCTTATTGTGTCCACGTGTCGTTTGTCATGTGCAGCCACCATGAATCCAATGATAAGAGGAAGGTACCACGAACGTGACGGGCAGAGTCACATGACTAGTGGAAATGCAAAAGATGTGTTTTCATTCCACTTTTGCGATATACTGTACTTCCATATCGACACATCTTATTAACCACCTCCTGAGAGTGTCAAGACATTTTTGTAAAATTCAGTCTTTTTACCATACTTTGTTTCCATTAGCATTTTACTCTTGCACATTTTTGTATTTTGTGTATTTCTGAGGGCAATACAAAGTATTCGAATCAGTTACATAATTTCCGGTGTCTCATTGGCGTGCATGAAGCCTCATATGTCATCAGAATGTGATCATGGAAATTTGATCCGGACTTTTGAGGCCCGGTTCCGAATAATCTGTCTCACACAAGAGACACGGGCTTTGGTGTCTCACTATCAAATGTTTCATCTCTAACGGACAGGAAGTATTCACGACAGCTACTATTCACTGCTCAAAATGCATTCACACATAAACAACATGAATCATGCCAGGTTGTTTATTTTACAGTTAAATCTAGCGATTGATTTTAAAGTTAAAAAAAAAACCATTGCTTCTCGAACTGAGCCATCATCCGCGGACCACAGCATTTGAGAACAGCCCAACCCTTATATGTATAGGGTGATACTGGCTGTGTCATGACATCGCAGCAGAGCCACACATTCTGATCTGTCGATGACTTCACAAAAGTGCATTTGTGAATGCTGCTGCAAACAACTTTGGCCAAACCAATTTCTAATTTAGTAACGCGACAAACTTTGACAGCTTTGCACCTGATTTCTACTGACCACTATAGTATCACTGCATTGGTATGAGTGAGAAGAGTACCGGAAGTAGGAATTATTCCTTTTGATATTGTACAGAGGTAAAACATGTCTCTTGCTGGAGGCAGATGGTCGACAAAATAACCGTTTTAAATATTTTAGAGCAAGCTCAACTGTTCACAACCTATCAACTGTTGTTTTTTTAAATTCGGAGCACAGTGGCCCCTAAACTGAAATTTTAGTGGTGTAATAGGAAAATGTGTTTTCCATATATTGCTGATAAATGGGATAAAGTGTGGAGCAGATATTTTTTTCGCAACAAAAAATATTCAAGAATTTGTTTTTTTGAGGGCGAGGATGTGGGGGTGGCATATTTTCTGGTCATAGTTGTGTTTATTTCATTCATTTAATTGGGACACCGCACATTAATCAACACAAGAATAAACAGTGTAAATGTGCCGGACTTAGCATAAATGCTAGTTTTCAGCTGTAGTCCCAAGACAGGTTTCTTATAACATAAACCGTTAACATAAAATAAAAAAATCATAGAACAGAACACATAACATAAAAAACAGACAGTCATGCAAGCTGAGTAGCCACTTTTCAAACAACAATGTGTATGCACTTTGTTGTTTGAAGCAGTTCTCGATGAAAGAGGAGACAATCAAAGTATCCTTTCACCGGTGGATCAGAGGAGACATGCTCAAAATGTGCACACGTCTGCTACAAGCGAAGTTGGAGAGTAAACAAGAAGTTGTAGTGTCCATTGATAAGAAAGGAGATTGGTTCACTTCTCCTGTCACATGTAAATATGTTTCAATTCCAAGCTCAGCGCGGACGCTCCTCTCTCTTCATCCTTGGCTTCACAAGCCATCCATCCAACCGCACCAGCACAGACTGTCCAACAACACCGACATCTCCGCTAAACAAAACAGGGCTGTGAAAAATGTGGCCCATTACAGGCACAAAAAAAAAAACAAGTGCTCCGGGGCGGTCCAGCGGTGACTGTCAAATAGTGCTAATCTTTCTCCCAATGAAAATCAGTGATGGTATGCGTGCGCTGCCGAGGAGGCGCAAACCCCTAGCACAGAGTGCCAAAGTGGCCAAAAATGCTGAAAAGAGTCCACATTGGGTCCCCACTAAGTAACAACAAACACCATGTGTCAAAACTCTAAGATAAAAACAAAGAAAACAACCAAACAAACAACGAAGTTCTTCAAGAGCACTTGCTGACTGCTGCCTACGAGGGTGCCATGTTTGATCATGTGTATATTGACTATATACAAAAAAACAACAACAGCAATACTTGCTCTGTGTCCATTTTTTGGACACAATTCCACCATTTTGAGGTTGTCTGGAGCCCTGTTAGGTCATAGTAAATATGTAAACTCTAAGTTTTGCCTGAAAATTGGATTGGACAATGTCGCAAGAAACATTCCAGTTCTTGCCTTAAAAAAAGAAATCCCAGGGGATAAGCTCACAGCTGGACGACTTCCATTTCCAACGCCTCAGTGTGACCAATGCCGTTTTCTACAGTTGCTGCAACAGTGGAGTTGTGCGCTGCGGTGGTGGGCGAGGCGTGGACTATCAACTGGCTTGCCAATAAAATGTCTCTTCCCGAGAGCTGTCGATTGGTTCCGTCTTATCTACCTTAAACATGCCTCCGCTGACTTCTTTACGCTTCTTTTTCATGGAGGCCTTTCACTGTTTTTGTACCTACAGAGAAAAGACATCAGTCATCAGTCCATTACTAAATGAAAAAAACAACTGCTGTTTCGCAGTTAATTACGTGAAGTTGAACATCCACTAATTGATTTAGTTGTTATGTTGGGATTTAATCAGCTAGATTAAATCCAATGCCTTGGATCTGACACATTCTGATGACTACAGATGAGTTGTCTAATGCACAAGAAATTGTATTTTTTTTTCATCTGCTGAGTCAAAAAGAGGGTGGGTGGGGTGAAAATGATTGTCGCTGCTGAGTGCTCCTCCAAATCAGGACTCCAAACAATTGGGAAAATATAGACTACAAAGCCCAGCTGGGGGAATTGCTCTCAAAAGGCTCTGATTGAAAGCCTGAGAAAGGCAATCAAAGGACCCGTGTATTTCAAGTCGAGAGGGGTCGAGTCGAGAGCGCTGTAAATCCACCCATCCTGATCTGCCATTCAGAAGCCCGCCAGTTGTTCTGCACCCTCGTTTGCAGCATTGTCCTACAAATTGGGATGGAGATACTTTCAGTATCGGTCACAGAGCAAATGCTGAGCTGCAGCACGCGCAGGTTTCTTTTGGGGAAACTACCCTGTAATTAAGCGTCCGCCTGTTGGCTTGAAATGATGCCAAAGTAGCAATAAAGGCTCCCCGGCACCTGCTTGCTTCTCTGAAAAAGATGTCACAGAGATGGCTAAAAATAGTTTGACTAGCAGCTTGACTCGCTCCAAACACTCTGATGTTGTGAACGATACATCCTGCCCCTCACAGGTGCACAAATACAATGTGTTAAAGACACCTTCAGAGTGTAAAAGTTACTCTTACTTTTATCAGCTTGATGAACGCTATGTGGTGGTGATGAGCTTCTCGTCACCTTTCCCTCAACCAATTTGTCAACCAGCTGTAACCCCAAAGAGGTTATGGCACCAAAAAGCAATTCTGATGCCAGTCAACACTTTGTCAGTGACACCGCAGGTTGCGAACGGCCTGCGTTGTCATGGAAACATTGCTGATTCTTCTCATCTGTCACTTGCCACTATTGGCTGCAGCCATCGGTGAGCGCCATGACCACGGACATGATAGTACCAAGCTTTTTTCTTATTATGCTGTCTCTTATTGATTCCGAGCTGCTTTATAATATATGGTGACAAAATACGCCCAAGAGCCTGCATTACGTTCACTGGTGCTCATTGTAGTCGGAGACGTGATGGGAGAGTGAAGATGCCTCATCTGTGGCGGCTATTTGGTTCGGGTGTCAATGCCAAATTTTTGATATAGCAGTGCAGAAATGGATTACTACAGACATCATAGGGATTGTGTTCAGCCATCTATTCATCCATTCGTCCATCCATCCATTTTTTCTCATTTCGGTTGTAGGTGAGCGGAAGTAGATTCCAGCTGACTGGGAGAGTGGTGGGGTAAACTCTTCACTGGCCATCAGAGCATTGGACGGCACAGTTTGGCAAATAATCATTCACATTCACATCAATGGACAATTCAGTCTTCAATTAATCTAACATACATGCTCTTTGGAATGTGGGAGAAAGCTGGAAAAGAAAATACACATTGCTTATCCGTCGATCGATCATATTTATTTAAAAACATTATCAGACTTCAGGAGCAAAGCCATGTCTGATCACAGAGCTGACATGTTGATTTGACACTGAGAGTGTCATAAGTGCCGTTTAGCTGCAATCCAGAGTACACCAGACTATAAGAACAGCAACAGCACACATGCCGATGTTTCTCCTCATCATGTGTGACGATCTTTCACATTTTAAAAATTGGTTTGGATCACGGGTGTCAAAAACATTTTTGTCACGGGTCACATTTTAGTTACCCTCTCCCTTGGAGGGCCATTGTGACTGAAATCATGTAAAGAAATCAAGAAAAATGATTTATTCAGCTATTGTTTCACTTACTGTAATGAGGTGTTTAGCAACAAGAAAATGCTTACGCTCTTGTTTAGTACATATGAGAATTTGAAATGTTGGTCTATATTTTTGCAGGCGTCATGCAAGTTGCCATGTTTGATTTGCTTTCGCCGGTCGCATAAAATGATGTGGCGGGCCAGATCTGGCCCCTGGGCCTTGACTTTGGTAAATGTGGTTTAGATGCTTAAAATTGCTTGGTGACTACCTTTTGTAAGCCTAATATTTTGCTCTGCACTTAATTTTTGGCTAACATTTTGGAAGTTGAGTGCAATGATGATGTCTTATGAGCGACATTTACACAAATTTGACTGTCAGACTATCAGTTAAATTAAACCAATGAAGCTGACATCTGTCGGCTCAGAGTCAACGGCTCATCGATTGCCGTTGCATCGCCATTTGCCTTCCTACAGTTTTCCTCGAGGTCAGACTGTCAATCGGCCCAGTGGGGGACCCTTCAGTAAACATCAAAAATTAATCAGGACCTGTCGTCCCCCCCGCCCCCTGCTTCCCCCCTCTTTTTTTTTCTTTTTTTCACCCTGGCTACTATACCCTGCATTAACCCCAGCGTGGCTTTGAAGGGGCACCATTTTCATCACGGAGGCACTGGAAGTCCATCATTAATTGAGCCTTTTATTCATTAAACAACAAAGGCAAAGCAAAAGGAAGAGTCCAGCCGGACAAAAAAGCCTGATCTTTGAGCTTTGTGAATTTCGACTGAAATGTGAATCGTGTTTCTTGCAGTGTGCTGCGTTGACAGATGTGTGGCTTGGTGACAAATGTCACAAAGACACATAATGGAGATGATCTGCTTTTTAGTTGACAGCTCACGGCGAACGTCCTTCTCTCAATTTCATAAAAATCGATTGTGTCTTATTGTCACTTATGACATGAAGTATATTTTGTTTTATATTCTGAGCGTCTCCGCCAATCGGCCGCATTGTCCATTGACGGAGCGGCCCTCCATTTTCTATATTACTGCCCGCTTTTATTGCATGAAAGGACACAAGCTCTCTTTCCATCTACTCCTGATCGTTCTTGAGGCAAAAAGGCTGATTTCAAAGTGCAGCACCAAAAGGATTGAGCCACTAGGCTAAAAGCGATCTTTTATTTGTCTGTGTTCTTCTTCGCTCTTTTATTTATTCATTTGTACCGCATTTCTCCTCGGCTGTAAGCACCAAGTGAATATTTTTTAATAAATGCAAACCAGATGCCAGCAGCACCTTGATACTAATGCAATTCATAAGGAGGATATTTATTATTGCACCTCAAATGCAGTTAAGAGCGAGCTGCAGCCTGCCATGGGAAAAGATACCATTAATCGCATCCTTGCCTGTACTCTTCTTTTTTTTTTTAAGATTAAAAATCTTCAGCTGTCCTCTGTATTGAAAGACGGACAGATTTAAAGAAGAACTTTCTAAGTTGAATTACAAGCTGGGTAGTGAAATGAGCTGCTCTAAATGGAACATGTTTGCCCCGGAGTGTGTGAATGCAAATAATAGCATATTCGTTTCACAGCCTGGATTTTAATTTATTGCAAAGACCAGAAAGAGGAACTTCACATAAAAGATGATGACTTGTCTGCGTGCATTTCCCCTTCGTAATTTATGAAAAGTGGGATACACAAATACCGTAGTTGAGTGTTTTCCCCTCCTTGTCGATCAAAGACTGCAAAGGCTTGAAGGCATGATGTCTGTAGATTATTCTGAGTGATTATCCTGTGACGTGGGTTGTGACACACAGATTATCCCTCCTGATCTACTCCAGGTTTGGGTGCGACAATTCTCAATGTTAAAGTTCAATATTTTCGATGTTAGTGCAGGGTAAACTCTGAGATCAGCTGAGCCATGGTCTCCGTGATTATGATGTGAAGCCATCACCAGACATTTCATTTGGGAAGGAGATTCACTATTGTGAGTGTGGAGTGCGATTGCTTGTATTGGTCATGTTGAGAACATCACACTTAAAAAAGAGTAAGTAACACACATGCCCATTATTTCTTTGGCATCTACCATTTTAAAAATCAGCTGAGATGCTAATAACTGGCATGTATGTCGTTTACAGCACTTCAAGGCAATGGAAAACCCAAAGCTATTGCTGTTTTTTTTTCTTTTTGTGTGTTTGTTTATTTTTAGGGATGGGATAAGAAACGATTGGTAACATGTACACAGGGTTGTTATTCAAAAAACATCTCAGAAAATAGCTGATTTTGGAAACAAATTGACACACCGTAGTAGTCCAATGTATTTACCGTATTTTCCTCATTATATGGCACACCTAAAAGCATTCAATTTTCTCAAAAAAACGACAGTGCACCATATAATCTGATGGGCTACATTGTGTTTGTTTCCGGCGTAGTGTTTGTGTAGCAAGTCAGTCGAAAAGTTTTGCGTATCCATCCATCCGTTCATTTTTCGTAGCACTTGTCCTCAGTAGGGTTGCAGGTAAGAGAAGAGGAGTACAACCGGACTGGTCACCAATCGCAGAATAACAAGTCTTGTAAAAAGTCTTGTCTGTTTCGCCTCATCCAGCTGTTGAACCCTCAAAAAGCCTCAAAGCTTTTCCCACTGGAATGTGAACTTTCTTTGAACTCGGTGTCATTAGTCTAACCGACTGCTGGAGTTCAATAAACTAAAGACACAATTTTTTAAACTCCCAAAAGTTATCTCGCAAGTCTGAGAAATGAAGCACAGGTCATTGCTGCACGCCCAGTTTTTCAACTGAAAGCGGCAGCTGATAATGGCTTATTGACCAACAGGGAAAGGGAGACTGATGTTGCTTCTGACACATTTATGATTGCTAAATATTTACCGCCAGCAGCACACACACCATCCATTTATTTATTTATTTGGGATGAACTGTGCAAAGATCAGTCATCTATATTGATTGTAAAAATAGTCCCATATGTGTTTGTTTGAGATTAATTGAGACATGCGCAAAGAACCTCCAAACACAGGTCATCAATTGGGAAAAGGTTGTAAATTTCATAACAGTAAAGTGATTCGTTCTTTTTATTTATTTATTTCTTAAATGGGACATACTGTATTCCGGGGACATACCATTGCATTACCTGAATACAAATTGGGGACCTGGATTGCGTGCGCACTCATCAAGGAAATCTTTTATCAACCTATTCAGGAAAATACATCTGTGAGCAAGCAATAACAGTACCGGTACTTTGGATTCACATAATAACCAAAAATTATTATTATGATTGATATTATTAATCCATTAATTTTCTAATCTGCTGATCCTCACGAGGGTCACGGGCATGCTGGAGTATATCCCAGCTATATTTGGGCAGTCGGCGGGGGACAACCAGAACTGGTTGCTACCCACATAGACGAACAGCCACCTGCGCTCACATTCACACCTAAGGACAATTTAGAGTGCTCCATTAACCTGCCATGCATGTTTTTGTAATGTGGTAGAAAACCGGAGAAACCCCACATGGACATGGGGAGAATATGCAAACTCCACACAGGAATGCCGAGCCGAAATCGAACTCTGCATCTTCACACTGCGAGGTGGACGTGCTAACCAGTCAACACTGCCCTACTATTATTAAATGCCTGCTATAGCTTCACTGAACACCAAAATATATGTTTTTTTTTCAAATATTTAATGCTTTAATCCTAATTTAGGATTAGGGCCACATTTGACCCTTTGGGGTTTAAGGGTAGCACTTGAGTAGCAAAATTTAGAGGGGTTAAATTTGACCATGTGGGTTCTCCAGGGTTATTTTTTTTTTTAATTATTACCGGTAATAGTACAGTAATCCCTCATTTATTGTGGGGGTTACATTCCAAAAAGAACCAGTGATAAGTGAAATCCGTGAAGTAGTGAACTTAATTTTTTTTACAGTTATTATACAATACTTAACTATATATACAATGAAATTAAAGACCAAAACCTGTTTTTAGGCCCACTTACAAAAAAAAAAAAAATGTTTTCAACAAATAACTCAATTCACCCACCTGCCAAGACATTTGTGCACCCCCACTTGAGGCACGGATGTCACTAAATTTGCATTTCAATGTTTCATTTTCATTTTTTATTTTCATCATGGTAATTATTTTCATGTTATTTCACTTGAATTCTTTCACTAAGACATTAAAAATATCAAGAAACAAAGATGTTTTTATATTCATTCATATTTTCAATTATGAGAGTTGAAGACGTAGTGGTAGACTGGCACACAGAATAGTCTAAAACGACGAAATGTAAGCCTCAACCATCTTAATTCATTTCACATGCAAACTGCAATCAATCGTCACCAAAATGTATGTGGACATCTCTCCGTATGCCCACATAAACCTCTGAAAATCTCAGATTTTTTGATGATCTAAAGGCACTTATATATGTTGACAAATCAGTTTTGAAGTCTTCAAGAACTCATCGGCGAGCCGCTCACCACATTTTGTGTGTGGGAATCACTTGTCGTAATAAATCCATATTTCAAGTAGGTGTCCTTGATATTTTCTGTTAAATGCACCTTTCTATTTCTTCTTGGGAATGGGCTCTTGTGTTGAATCATCACTGTGCCTTTTCTCGAATGCAATAACACCCCCCCCCCCCCACCACCACCACCACCATTTTGATAGCTTTTGGCTTTAATACTCGCGTTACTTCACATACGGCAATTAGCAGTAGGCAGTCATGGATGGATGGACAGAGACAATCCAGTCGCTTTTGAAAATAGCCTCGGGTAATAAATAATTCTGATGTATAGCATTTTTTTTTTTGCTTTCATCTGTGCAGCTCGCCTGGTAACGGTCTGTCACGCGGTACTTGGGGACAACTGGGGTATGGTAATACTTGTGTGATAGTACTACGTGGTGGCAAAGGGCACCATACAAGAATTGACTGCGTGATTATTATAGTACGGATAAGCAGTTCGGAAAAGGGATGGTTGGATGGCATCAAAATAAGTACTGTCTGTCGGATATCAATCCACTGCTTACCATTTTAGAGCATTTGACATATACACGCGGGATATATTGGTTAATGATTATGTATTCAACAAACTACCAAATGAAAGAATCAATCCTTTCAGCAGGGGTAAAATAAATAAATAAAAATACTGGTGGTTGAACATTAGTACCGTTTTTGCCAAGATTGAAATGTACAATGGAGTAGGATCAGACGCTCCTCTTCGCCTCTTCATTGAAAAAATAAAATTGACAAGTATACTTGTCAATGGCAGTGATTGATAATTAGGCCACCTCTGCATTTCAAATGCACCCCTTAGGGCTGTGGTTTGGGGGGGTGTTTGCCGGTCCCTCTCCCCTGCGAATATCAGCAGACCATGGTTCATGGTTTTTGGTGACACCGCAGAAAAATAAAGTCCCAAATAAGGCTGGTATAGGCTAAACCTCTCATGGCACACACATTAACCACCTGCTCTCACACAAAATCGAGTTAGTTTTACTCCTGGATCCAAACAGGAAACGCTTCTGCAGCTGTCTTCTCCAGCAATCCCGTTATCTTTTGCTGGTTGGCCGGAAACCATTATCATTCAGACATAGCCACGTCGGCTGCACACCAGTTGGCTAAGTGAACCATGATATTGTCAGTGGCCGTGACTGCAAACCAAATCACACACAAGGCTAACTTAGCCCCAGGAAAGTTGTAATTCCAATGTGAATCTTTTCAAGCTTTCCCGAGTTGTCAGCTCATCTTGGTGGACCTTGTATTCAGCCAGTCTTACGGGATTGATTCTGAAAGGACTGCTGATGGAACAGAATAATATTATTTTTAATAGCGTCTACAGGAAGTGGCTTGATAAGACTCTAAGCTGGAGCACATGTTACATCAACAACTGTATTTAGTAAATGGCACTCCTGCAACCCTAGCTAGGATAAGCACTACACACAATGGATACAAGTATAGATGGAACCCACCTTCACATGAGATAAATTAATAATTTGGTAAAATACTATTTGAAATCATACGCTCACACAAATTGATGAGACATAACATGGGCAAACAAATATGCACTTTTTTACATACCGGTAGTGTATTAAGTCTTTCAACTCACCTATTGGCATTCAAATACAATCATAAATGTCAGGGAAAACAGGCAATTTATAAGAAAAAAAGTAGCTGCTTCAGGAGAGAAGTAGAAAAACACCGTGCATAAGGTGCAATCAAGGACCGCCAACAAAACTGTGCATCTCAAGTATAGATGGGAAAAAAATGTATGGATGAATTAAAACTAACAATAAAACCAATATTTTAGCAAATGGTGTCAAAGTAGCGCGTCAACCTCACAGTGCAGAGGTATCGGGTTCAATCCCGGCTACGGCCTTCCTGTGTGGGGTTGGTATGTTCTTTTCGGGCCTGCATGGGTTTTCTCCAGGTACTCTGGTTTCCACCCACATTCTTAAAACTTGCATGGCAGGCTAATTGAACACTCAGAATTTTTCTTAGGTGTGAGTGTGATGATTGTTAATCTCTGTGTGCCCTGCGATTGGCTGTGAGGATAAAGCTGATGGGAAAATCGAACTATGAAACTATATGAGATGATAATATGATCTGTGTCGGAAATGTCAGTTTTTGTTCTTTTTGTTTTCTCAAGAGCAATGAATAATGAGAAAGATACATTTGCATCTCTTTTGAAATGCTACTTAAAACTGCCTGTACAGTAAATTAAGGTATTATGTGTGTGTGTTTAAAATATATATACACTGTGTATGTATATATATATATATATATATATATATATATATATATGTATATTCCACTTAAAAAATTACCTGTACAGTTTATAAATGTTTGATGATGGTGACAGTTTGGACTCTAGAGCCAATTATTCAGAATATAATTGATCTCAATGGGAAATTTTTGTTTTGAAAGCAGATTGTGATTGAAATTGGAGGGAGCGTTCTGTCAACCGAGAATAAACACGAGATGTGAGCAGCACTAAAGTCAGGGTAAGCTCAAGTTGAGAAAATCGAGTTCAGACCTCCTCCTGCAGCCTTGTCTCCCGGTAATTGTGTTACCAGAGACAGGAACTACATTCTCAATTATACTTCCACCCATCTGTCCATTTGCCATGCCTATTATCCATGCAGTGCAAGGGATGCAGGGAGTCGCTGTACCAGCGAACAGCAGAAAAAGAACAGACAATTTAAATCGCTGTGTTCACTCTGTTTTTTTTTTTTTTTTGAAGAACCTTGGCTCATTGGCTGCTGCAACTGATTGTAAATCTAGGCTAAGAAACACTGAATGTCAAGTCTTGCTTTTCCCAGAGCACTGGTGCATGCATTTTAAATAAAGCACAATAAAAACAAGGGGCGTTTATGGAGTTGAAGACCTTCGACAAAGCTTAAATGTGCCACCCCCCCTCCCCAACCACACACACACACACACACACACACACACACACACACACACACACACACACACACACACACACACACACACACACACACACACACACACACACACACACACACACACACACAACACACACACACACACACACACACACACACATTTAAAATTAACTTGCAATAACAAAACGGGAGGTCACGTTTCATTTTGAATGCACATGTCCAACTTTGCCATGTTTCATTGCTTTTTGCACAAGACTTAAGACTTAATTGTGTATGGAAATTCGTATTCACAAATGACTCCACAAGGTCATCATCAGCAAAAACAGACAATACTGTCTAAAAGACAACAAATCTTAAAACACAACCCAATACAGAGCACAACATGTTGTTCAGGGTAGCTATGATTGTGGGAATGAAGCTTTTCCCAAAAAATCAAGACAGTAAAACTGATCGGATGATACATTAATATAGTAATGGGAGGAGTTGGAGAGCAGCATTGTGTCTTCTGAGTTTGCTGATAGCCTCTGTGGCTATTAGAGGCGGTTGCTCTCACACCACTGGGTGGAATGAATGTTGATGTTGAGCTCGTCCAGAACAGAATGGTCATCTGTGAGGCAAGGCAAGGCAGCTTTATTTTTATCGCACATTTCATACACAAGGCAACTCAGCGTGCTTCACACAAACAAAGACACATCATCTCAAGGCACAAACAGCGAACAACATTCAGAAGCAAAGCGGAGAAATCAAAAGTGGCTTAGCAGAATTACTAAAAAATATACATCAACAATATTCAAACACATTAACAAAAGACTTTAAAAACATGACAAACATTGCAAAGTAAAGTCAAGACATAAATGTGGATTTATGAGCTTTTACACTTGGGGCTGACTTCACTTCTGCTGGTAACTTGTTCCATTTGTGTGCAGCATAACAGCTAAATCAAGCTCCACCACACATTTGCTTTGAAATTTGGACTCCACTAATTGACCCAAGTCTGCAGACCTCAGAGCCATAATGGGTTTATCTTCAATCAGATTTTTTTAGAAGGTTTTCAAGACCCAAACCAGTTAGTGATTTAAAGAGTATTAACAGAATTGAAAATCTATTCCATAGCTGACAGGGAGCGTGAAAGATTTTAGGACAAGAGTTGTATGTTCTGATCTAATTGTTTTGGTCAGAACCTAGGCTTCAGTGTTCTGAATGAGCTGCAGCTGTTTGATGCTCTTTTGGGGGTGTCCAGTCAGAAGACCCTAACAATGATGTGAGAAGAGTGAGGATGCCTGTATTTTCAGTTTGTCCTGGCAGATGGTCTGATGCAGTCAGTGGTGTAGACTGGTGTGTCTAGGACATGACTCAACACAAAGCCTTGCGGGGCTCCAGAAGCACTGTTACATGCCGGTGGCGCATACAACATATTATTGCAAAGAAAAAAAAAGACTATTACTTCTTCTTTAATAACTTGTCAGTGATATTCTTCAATCAAGACACCACAGTGTTCAAGAATTATATCACACTTTACACACCCTAATTCTTCGTTCACTCCACATGAAGGAGTGTATGTGGCACATGGACATGTAACCAAAAATGAATACCCCACTGCCGTGTTGCCAAACTCCTCGTTCAATCAAGTACGTACTGCTATTCAAAGCAATGGTCGATTTAGACTCTTCAATGAACCTGACGTGTGCTTTTGAAATGTGGGAAAACACAATGATTAAAAAAAAAAAATGTGCAAACTCAATACAAGAATGTCTGAGCCAAGATTCAAAATTGAGACTGTGATCCAGATGTGCTAAACACTAATTCTCCGTGCTGCGAATGGAATCAGAAATAAATAAATAAATAACAATAATTGTGTTTTTCCTACATTATCTACAAGGCCGCAGACATGATATGTGCAGTTATTTCATTTATATCCACACCGTGCGGTATGTGTCCTTGAACAAATACCAGCATAGCAACAGACAACTTTGACAGTGTCCCTTCCTTGCATTCACAGGTCAAAAAAACAAACATAACTAAGTTCCTTCCACCGTTTTCGCCTTCCCCAACCCCGTGATGATGCGAATGTGTTTTGTTGTCATCTCCCGCAACAAAGCCACAAGATCTTTTGCCATATTTCCAGATGCCCCGGTAACCTACAATCAATGCCTTCAACAGAGGAAGGACAAAAAGACACCACAAAAAATTTGAAGAGAGTAGAATATTTTTACCTGTGGAGAGGCTCTTCTGTTCCTTTTTTTTCTAGGTGTTTGATCAGAGCTGTTGCAGTTGCCACAGTGCTGGCGTCCTTCTTCTCTTGGCACCAAAACTGTCATTCAGTCATTGTGGATGCCAACAATGTGTACAGTATATCTTCATATGCAGCTTTTCATATGCAATGCAGGGAATACCTTGAAGCTTGTAAAACGGGGAACTTCCTTGTGTTGCTTCTGCAGTGTAACTCGTCTACAATGAAATCATGTTTGCAGCAAGACATTTTTCACAACAGGGGGTTTTCACTGTAGCAAATTTGTTCTCAGATGTAAACACACACACACACAAACATATGTGTACACGCACACACAGTAGTATGTGCACTCTTTATTTTTATTTCAATAGTGCATAAGTATGTGCGCGTATTTATTTGACACTTCATATTGTCAGTGTAGAAAGAAAAAAAGGGGAAGAAATTGCAAAATTTACGATCAGCATTCACTTTCACTTACATCAATTTCTTGGATAATGTCTTTTATTTTGCTTGCTCCGTCTTTCATTCTGATCACTTTTACCCCTCTCTTCCAGCATCAGAGCTCTTCTTGTCTTAGCTGCTTGACATCCAAAGGTCCGTTTTGTAGCCATTTTAGCAATGCAACATACATGCTCGTCTGAATCTAACAATAACAAATACTTCCTGGCTTTTCCTTCCTTCTTTTCTTTCCACCATTTCACTGTCTTGAACTCGACCTCCCCTCAATCGCCACCGAAGACAGCGTTGCTCAGCTGATGTCATGCAATGAACTTTTAAGCCAGCCATGGGACGCTTCGTAGTCCTCGATGGCCATAGTAGCTCTCGAAGGCTAAAAACCTTATGCTAACTGGAGTGCTTCTCTCTCATTAGCGCCAGGATGATGCTCGGTAAACCAATGGCAGAGCAGCTATGAGTATGTTGCGTTCAGGAAACTCGCAGCTTTGACCGAAATAAACATCGTTCACTATGTAAACCAATGTGGTGGTTGCTGCTGCAGTTTCCGAACAAAGCAGTAGAGGTCGCTGTTTGATTAGACTTCGTTGTACAATACAATACAATACATGCTGATTTATATAGTGCTTTCACAACAGCGACAGCTGTAACAAAGCGCTTAACAAAACAGTTCACACAAAGTAAAATAAATAAACACAACACATAACATAAAACACGGACAGTCGTGCAGTCCTAACCACTTTTCAGTCACACGCTTTGTTGCTTGAAGTAGTTAGAGATGAAAGAGGAGAGAATCAAAGTGTCCTTTAACCAGTGGATCAGAGACGTCATGCACAAAATGTGCACATGTCGGCGACAAGCTAAGTTTTGAAAGCAAACACAAAGCTGTAGCGTCCATTGATGAAAAGCGATTAGTTCACTTCTCACTTGGTTTGTAGTGAATGTCTTTGTGAGGCTGGAGCAGAGAAAATGATTTAGTGTAACACAACAGGGGGGTTTTCGTCGTATGGGTGGCAATAGAATGGGAATGGTGTTAATGCATGATGATGCTTTCATCCATGTAGGTTTCGTTCTAGAGGAGTTTTACTGTATTGAACTGAACCTATTGGGAAAAAGTTACTCTGTAATGTTCACTGAGGCAGTGTGGCTTCAGAGTTCCCATTCACAATGTAAGTTTGAATGGTTTGTCTGTCTCTAAAGGGGTGTTCACACGGCAACATTTGCTCCGGTACTGCGCCGGGGCTACCCCAGTAGAGCGTTCACACGTGCAAAGTTACACCGGTGTAGCCCCTGAAAACATCTTACTCCGGAGCAAATGTAACCCACCGCAGGGAGGTGTTTTCAAAATTTGCTCCGGAGCAAATGCTCATTTGCGGGGGGGAGTAGTCTGGCTACGCATGAGAAGAGTTGATTACATATGGCGAGAATGGGTTGCTTTCGTGCTCTGTTGTACTTCCGTCATGTTTTTGTTTAATAATGACACAAGACATGATGGCTGGCAATAACAGTAGCAAGCGGCACCTTGCCTCTTGGATTATACCATCTCAACTACAACGGGGGTGGGGCAGTAGTCCCCAAACATCATCTTTCCTTTTGTAGGAGATTGGACTGTCTCTGAGTTGTTTGTGGAGTTTGTTCCTTTGTTGTGTGTCCACAACCCCTCCCTCCATTTAATTTATTTTGTGATTTCCTCTCTTGATTTTTTGTTTGGCACATTATATGTTTGGTTTTCTGAGTTTCATTGAAGTCATTGTTGATTTACGTTTTCGGAGGCGGTCATTGAACGCCTCTCGAGCAGAAGGCACGGAGACCGAGAAGAAGTAGGACGTGCCTGTACAGCAGTTGCATGAGTTGTGTATGTTCTAAAAAGAACCAACACGACAGCTCTTTGTTTTCTATTGTTTTGCACCGCTGCAGAAACTTCCATGTGACCGCAAGTGGGGCTGCACTGGTGCTACGCCGGGGTTAACACGCTCGGCGGCTTTGTACGTGTGACCGCTCCACAAAATTTGCTCTGGTGTAAAATATATCGCAACAAAATACATAAGTGCAACACCGGAGCAAATTGGTGCTGTGTGAACACCCCTTATATGCTCGGTGACAAGGTGGGGTGCACCCTGGATCAAAGTCTTATTAATATAACGTCTACACGGTGACAGACATAGACACGCAATCGACCCTCATCCGGATAAAGCGGTTCAGATAATGGATGGATGGATGGGTATACTTCCCACAGGTGTCGTCTTTCTGGCTTTTCCGGTAAACGATTCATGTCGGGGATGAGTGGACAAACAATTTTGCTTAAAAACCCTCTTACAAAAGGCCGCAAACTGCCCAGAGCCAGAGCCACTGGATGCCTATACTACAAACATAGCAGTAAAGTAGGTGCTTCCTCACAATATTGCATTCATAAATTATACGACATGGATTCAAACTATTGTAGAGTGTACACGGTGTGGTTCATTCATACAGTGTCCAGAGCTTTTTATTTTTTATACATCTTCATCCTGGATGGATCACCAATCAATCACATGAAAAATAAAGAAACAACCATTCACAATTATATTCACACATGGACAATTTTGGGTCTTCACTATACCTAAAACCTTGTCCTGTCCGCAGCTCAAAAAGATCAAATCCGTTGTCCCTTTGTTGACAAAAAGTTGGTCAGACTCCAACAAGGTGATGTTGGAAGTACCACTCTACAAAGACGACACAGATACAAATTTTCTTCATGTTTGCATTATTTACTACCGTGCATTGCACACATTTCAACACTTCTTGATTTATTCATGACCTTAATTTTGTTGTGATAGCAGCTGGACACTTTACAGGTTGTGGAAAACAGCTGGACGCTTTATTGGCAAAAGTGTTTACATTGAGCTCAAAGGCAACACCTCTCCAGTAGCCAGACATCATCCTAATTGCCGTCAGCCCCTGCTGGCGCAGATGAAAGTTTGACTTTGTCGGAGTAAGCCGAGCAGCAAATAGCGGAACCTCTTGAATGGAAAAGCAATCCCCGCATAATGATACCACAAATCAGATTCTTGCCGCTGCAAGATTGCGCCGCAAACAATGGGGACTTTATGCTGTCGTTCCAATCGAGGCGTTGTGATATGAAGTACCTAGGTGTGCAGTGGTGGAAATTAATTTATTTTATCCATTATATTATTACCGAAAGACACCTCATTTGTCTCTCTTTGTGTATTGTTGTGATCCATCACATTGGTTCGACTGACTTCACATCATATGCCACTTGCCGCTGAATCTGACTGTTTCGGTACATTTGAATACACAAACCTACACAATACACAAAAATTCAACTGTTTTTATCATGAAACTGTATTCGAATGAATGTTGATATGTATGATGTCTGTAACAAAATCAACAGAATCTATTTTAAAATTGTTATTGATGATTCATATTTGATATTGCGGTTATAAATATGAATGTCTGTCATTTTGAGCCAAACTGAATGGGGAAGTAGACTTACGGCACTTGAACGGGATTCAAATAAATCAACTACTAAAGTCTCCCAATAAAGCACTCACATAATGTCGCTGCAGTGTCTCTTTAAAGTATATTGCTTGACCAAAAGAAAAAAAAAGGCTGGAGATTTACTCGTCCAGATTTGGACTCCTCCATAACATTTCCATAGCTCACATTTGACCTTTAATATTTTGATAGCAGATTGCATTGAGAGGATGAGACAAAGCGAATAGGATTTAATTCATAAGAAGACTTTGTCTTTCACATGCTTCAATCCTGGTTAGGGCCAAAAACTGCCATATTTCTTCAAATAGTGGCCTGTCAGTTTATTTCCCTCACTACAGAGAGTATTTATTCGTTGAGCTGAAGCTTTCAAAGTTGGACGCAACCCAAAAGGAGCATGTTCGAGGTACTTGCAGGACCATTGCGGTAATTCAAACGCGAGCTGTACTGTGATTTGCTTACATGGCTTAGCACTTGCGGCATAGCTTTCAGACCATGCTGAAATGTATTTTGCTGGACAAGTCTAGCTTGAACTTTTCTCATAAGTGGTAAGCAACTCACAGCCTATGCTTTGAGGTGCTTTTCCAAGAATTACGCTAATTGAAATGTGAGCCGCACGGTAATATGCCCCCTCGGTGTGCACTTGTTGCTTGGCTGTGAGACCCTGTTTTATTTTGCTTGTTATCCAGGCTTGAGCTTTCGACCAGCATTACTTTCCAAGACTTCAAAAGAGTCTTCCATGTGTAAGAACCATAATAAACTATCTGCCAACAGGCTATAAACCCTCCACTCGCACCTGAGCTTCTCGTTTGCGCCCCCATCTTAAGTGCTCGGAGTGTCTGATAGCCCCGCAGGCACTTTGAAGCATTTCATGTGTGTGCTTAACATAGCAGAGCCCTATCTGTTAAAGATAGACATAAGTAAGTGGCATTGTATTTTCTTTTTGGCCTTAATGATGCAACCACAGACTGGGTACCAATGCTGGCCAAGAGAATGACGACGACAATAAAATGATAGTGTCGCTTATTGTAATGTAGAAGCAGCCTAGCATAGATGAACAGGAATTATGTGCATGCAAATTTTATTTTTCTTTAGCTTTTTTTGTGATGCACCCTTGGAAAAAATGAAAAGTTGAGCATGTAAAAACAGACACAGTACGGGAAGTAACTTATTGCAATGGTGTAGCATCATTAGCCGTACTATGTGCCTGTGCTATGCTTATTCTCTTGCTTATTTGTGACACCACTACATTGAGGTCACTTTGATAACCACAGAGGCAGACATTTTACATATTGCAAAATAGCCATACTGTAGCATCTGAAGCCGTACTGTGACTTGTTTCGCTTTTTCTTTGGGTTTTCTGCGATGCCATCACAGACCAGATCAAATAGGATGACAACCGCACTGGCAAAACTTAATCCTGAACAACCATTCGCCACGCGGCATTAAAACTCTACAGACGGCTGGCATTAAGCCTCGGTGATGACAATGTGTAATTGTTCAATTTGCATCAGCCAACGCAGTAAACAATAGAGATGTTTTCGTGGAGGGATTAGCGAAGACAGGAGGAAAGAGGGGAAAAAAAAGCACAGGTGGGATGTCATTAGCATAACAATGCGGGGTCGGTGTACCCGCCTGCTGTTCACTTGTGTCTAGCATGCTCTTTTACCACAGGGATGAATGATGGTCGGCTCATGCGTGATGTCCACCTTCATTTGGTGGAGACATGACTCATGTGCTGGAGTCACAGGAAGGATGAGGTCACATTGTAAAGCACCACCTGTTAAGATAACAGCCGTTATGTGTTACATTTCATATAAAGTTTCACTTTTCAGAACTACAGGATATACACAGTGGCCCAAACATAAATATACAATAAATGAATGAAATAATTTTGGGGGAAATTGGGGGGGGGGGGGTGTAGCAAATGAATTGAGTTAGGAAAAAATAAGGTAGTCAACCCCAGCACTGGAAAGGCAGTGAAGGACGGAAGGAAGGAAAGCAGAAAGTGTCAAGCAAAGGGGACTGTTCTGGCTCCATTCCTGTTCATCCTCTCCACCTCGGACTTCAGACACGCCACTCCAAACTGCCACCTTCAGAAGTTCTCCGATGACTGTGCGATTGTTGGCCTCATTACAGAGGGGGACGATTGGGAGTACAAGGGACTGACGAAGGACTTTGTGGACTGGTGCCAGCAGAATCTCCTCCAGATCAACCCTAGGAAAACTAAGGAGTTGGTTGTGGATTTCTGCAGGAAACAGTCCTCACCAGCACCTATGAACATCCAGGGTATGGACATAGAGACGGTGACCTCCTACAAGTACCTAGGTGTTCTTCTGAACAACAAACTACAAACACTGACACCCTGATTAGGAAAGGACAGAGCCGACTCTTCCTACTCAGGAAACTGAGGTATTTTGGGGTTCAGGGGTCCCTCCTTAAGACTTTCTATGACTCGGTGGTGGCCTCGGCCATTCATTATGGCATTGTCTGCTGGTCAGGCAGCATCTCGGCCCGGGACAGAAAGAGACTGGAGCGACTGGTCAGGAAGGTCAGTTCTGTCCTGGGCCGCTCCCTTGACACTCTGTAGGAGGTGGGCAACAGAAGGATGCTCAGCTAAAAGCTATAAGCTAAAAGCTATGATGGCCAGTCCCTCCCAATCCCTCCAGCTCACCCTGACAGCACTTGGTAGCTCCTTCAGCCAGAGACTGTTACACCCGCGCTGCAAGAAGGAGAGATACCGACGCTCGTTCCTTCCGACTGCTGTCAGGCTTCTGAATAAAAATAATAACAATAATAATAATAATACTTAAATGATGTGAAACAAATGTAAAATGTGAAAAACAATTGTAAATAGCACTGCGATTGATCAATTTTGTATTTATATTGCACTTAATTGAACGGTGTTTGTTTTTTCTTCTTTCTTCTTCCTACCCACATTCTTGCTGCTGGAGGCTGTAAAATTTCCCCAGTGTGGGACAAATAAAGGATATCTTATCTTATCTTATCTTATCTTATCTTATGAGTAAACACTCAGTCCAGTCTGTTTCAACATTGTGTGCATTATTTTTTAAGTACTGTATTGTCTTTACTCCACTTTTTATTTATTTTATTCTATATTCAATTGCCTGATTTTATGGTCATCATTTTTTTTCAGCGTGGGCATTGCTGCTCCACTTATTTAGTGGCGTGACAAAAAAGCCAAAGAAAAAGCAAAACATACACACAGTACTGCTTCCATTGCTATGTTACCCTTAATTCAGGATGCTAAACTATGACCGTTTTTGAGGAGAAGGGGGATTCCTTTACTGATCATCAGGCACTAACTGTGACACAGTCTGTTAGTAAGCAGAGTGGCCCCCTTGCATGAACTAAAAAAAAAAAAAACTGTCCTGTAAATACACTTTATTTCGAGTGTCTCCACTCAGGTGTGCGCTGTGAAAGCATATGGCTGCACATGACACAAACACACATCTCCTGCCAAAGGTACACAAACAAACCCGAGGGATGAAGTTTTCCGGACTTAACTTTTGGGATGAAAGCCGCTGGTGCAACTTTGGAGAATGATCCAAACGTAGAGCATTTTTGGAGCTGGCAATATGATGACGCTCCAAATAGAAGATTCAGATTCCGATGAATACAGCAGAAAAACGAAAAAAAAACAGAATGCAATTGGGTGGACATCAGAACAGCACACGTGAGAAGTCTCAAGGTCCCAAACCATCAAATAATTTATGAAGTCTTCAATTAGACCGTACATAATTATACGAGATTGTAAACAGAGCATCAAAGAACAAGTCTTCAATAACATAATTTTTGCTCCAAAGCTGACCCTGCTGACCCATAGCTCCCGAGCCGCATGCGGCCCCTTGCCTGATTTCATGCGGCTCTTGAAGCTCTTTTCACAACGCGCTTAGCAGGGCGCAGCGTGTCATTGTCAACCCCATTTATTGCGTATGAGGTGCGGGACGGGCATCACAGAATGGAGCATGCACGTTATACATTGTGAAGCATATGGTTAGTTGTCATGCAACCTGATATGGTTTTATAAAGTTGGTGTGTTTTTCCCACCTGCTGCAAACCAGGAAAACAGACATTTAAGAGCGACATGTTGAAATATTAAACAATGGGCAATTTGTGCATGTCTCTCAGCAAACCGTCCATCACTTTGACAGGTTTTGAGTGTGCCTGCTACATTAAAAAAACAAAAAACAAAGTTTTTGGGGTTCCGAGTGTACACTTCTGCCGCCTGCACACCTGCTGCCTATTTGCCAGTGATTGCACCTGCTATATTTAAGCGCTCCGGAGGTCAACCCATTGCCGGAGTATTGCATGCCGTGCCACTGCTATTGCCTATGATTACACATATTGTTCGACACCATTCGTGGTTGGTTATATTATCGTCGGCCCACGGGAAGCATTATCTTAGCGTACGTGAATCAGTACTCGTTTAACATATTTTCAAGCGTTTTCTGTTTTCGCGTTTCCTTATTTCCTGGTGCTCGTTTTTACCAGCACTTTCTGTTGTCGCGTTCCTTATTTCCTGGCTATCGTTCTGTGACCAGCGAACCTAACTGTGCGCAGGTTTGTAATCACGGAAGCCTGTTTAGTCTTCAGTGAACCCAACGAACATGGTTTTATAACCATTAAAGACAACTTAGAGTCTTCAACTGACCTAAGATCAACAAGACATATTTGTAAATATCAAAGACGATGCAGAGGCTTCAAGAAACTCAAAACACTTTCCAAAAATAATAACGTCATTGTTGCTCTTTGGTCCAGATCCCACAGGTGAGCTACGCCTCCACGGCTCCGGAACTGAGTGACAACACTCGCTACGACTTTTTCTCCCGGGTGGTGCCGCCGGACACGTACCAAGCGCAAGCCATGGTGGACATCGTCAAAGCCATGCGCTGGAACTACGTCTCCACTGTGGCCTCAGAGGGCAACTATGGCGAGAGCGGAGTCGAGGCGTTCATCCAGAAGTCTCGGGAGGACGGTGAGTCAGTTGAATCTATGTGTGTGGGGTGGAGGGGGGGATGTGAGCACTAAAGGTGGCGTGGCAAATTTTCCTCTTCATCAGTTCACCTGAGTGAACATATTGTACCGTGCTGCAGAAAATTGCCCAAGCACAAATTAATTAGTTCCAGACCATGGGAAATGTTGAAAGTGCTTTGACAGAATCTCCGGGAAGACTTCATGGTGCTCTCAAAATTACCGGTAAGGTTTCATATACAGTATGTGGCATGTAAATGGGTTAGAGGTGTCAACCACACTCTGCTAGCCATTCATTAGTGTGGACAGCTGACTTTTGGCAAGACAAGCATGGGTACACCGTGGTCTGGTCACCAGCCAATCACAAGAATCGGACACAAATGATTGACATTAATATTCTCATCATGACAATTTAGAGTCCACTTATCCACACAAGTGTCGTGGATGGTGGTCCCAGCCGTCTTCGGGCAGTAGGCAGGGGACACCCTGGACAGGGTGCCAGCCAATCGCAGGGCACACAGAGATGAATAACCATCCGCACACACACTGACACTTTGGGAAAATTTAGAGTCTTCAATGAACCTAAAATGCAAATTTCTGAAATGAAAGAATGCCAGAGCACACAATGATGAAAACACGCGTAGCGTGGTGAGGACATTCAAAATCCATTCACGAAGACCAGAGCAGAGATCCGAACCCCGACCTGCAGAACTGTGAGTGAGGCTGGAGCCACAACTGCACTCCGCTGCCAATTTGCTATTTCTCTTCTCTTTTTTTTTTTTTTAGCAAACCGGGTTACGTCCAGGAATGAGGAATAGAATCCACTTGTGTATCGATTAGTGCTGTCTTTTTGAAAAACACATCCAGGGTTAGCAGGGTGTGGAAAAAACCCTAAAACTGACTTGCAGACAATGTAAGATGCTCACCCAGCACCACTATTGGCAATAAAAGAGTAAGGCCATTACATTAACTACTACTATTTGTTATAATGCAGTCATTTAAAACACGACTCATAAAAATTGAATTAAAAGGGCATATGTAAAGGGACTTTTGATTTACTTATCAGTGTGGAGGGTACGCACATCTGGAATTTTACCAAAAAGGTAATGCCCACCCCTTTTGATGAATGAATATTAGTGTTCGCTCATGACCGCGTATGGCAGCAGTGCTTTGCAAAGTTGGGTGATTTCCCATAAATCAATCACCTGAACCCAGGTTTACTTCGCAATGATTTGTCTACCATGTGTAGACCAAAAAAAAAAAAAAAGCCTCTTGAACCGAGAGAATTGCCAAAAAATACACAGCGAGTCTTCCATTTTGCTTTGTTGCAGGCATTTTAACATTGCATCGGCAACACTTAAAAAAACAAAAAAACAAAACAGACCCACGTGTGGACCTAACAAAAGTATTGGGTTGTGAAAATATATTCAACTGAGCAAATCTTCCCAACAGTGACAAAATGTGACAAATGTTGGAAGAAACTTGTCCATCACCGCCCAGGGCCTAACAGTAACATGCAGACAGCACATCAACTTGTCGAGGTTTATTTGTGTGTGGCTTGGTGAAATAAAGGAACAGAATGCTGAAGAACGTGCCTTCTCCAAGCTTTTGATCTGCTCCTAGAGGGTGGGTGTCTGACTGGGCACCATGAAACAGTTCTTGGCACCACAACGACAGCACGATACCGGTTTGGCAACGCCACAAACTCCTCTGCACGCGCTCGCTTCTGAGGCTCCTGTGGAGTCACCACCCAGCATTTCCAGCATATGCTTTTCACAGTATGACGCAACCTTTAATTCCCACCCATCACTCGGCTTGCCATTTTGTACCAACAGAATTCAATTTGAGGAATGAATCGGGGCTCGTCTGCAGTTAAATTCAGAGTCAATATTTCCTCCCAGGGAGGATGAATCTTCATTAAAAACTTGCCGAGTTAAGGCTGCGGAACAAATTTAAGATGATATTTCACTTTGTGTAATCATTCCACGAGCACACTTGGCCGCATGATTCACTTTGCGCCATTGTTTAAGGCTTAATATTTCGAGCAAGCAGTCCAGTGTATTACGAGAGTCAGCTGCTTCAGCAACAACCCCGCAGTGACCTGCTTTGAATTCATAGTCCGCTCGCCTCCCTTAAAAGAAACGGGCAATAAAAGAGAGAACAAAGTGAGTTAGGTGCTGAATATGAGAAGAAATAGAAAGACCAAGCGTGAGGAGGGGTTGATTTCTGCTTTTCAATCTATCACGCCTGGTAAACACTGTGGCCTTGAACACTTTCTTTCTCGGTACATTTCCAGCAGATTGCTATCTATCATGAGCTGACCCAGGATGCTATCCTCTCATTGCGCTAAAGTGAAATTACTTCCGTTAAAGCACACACACAAGTTGGAAAAACATCACATCAGTGGATGCCTTTGCTGTCCAAACAGAAACAACCAACTGGCTGTCGAGACCTGTTTCATCGTAAGAGACTGCTAGCATCAAAGTAGACTCTACTGGAAAGTTTGCCGAATAGGACAGTAGTGGATAATATCAATATTTTGAGAATTGGGTTTGGGTTATATTCCATCAGGAAGTCAGTGGACTGTTTTGGGCTGGTTGCAGAACAGTTTTGGGGTAGGAGAGATAATGTTGTGAGAGAACTGAATTTTGTGGCATGCTTGCAGACTATGATAGGATGTTCGCACACTGATTTGGGATTGTGGCAGACTATGGTAGGATGGTCTGACCAGGCTGCTGGATTTTGGTGGTCACGGACTATACTATAAATTATGGAGACTATGGTTGGGTACTTCAGACAGACAACTGTACTACAATTTTGACAGAGCATTGTGAGTTTTTAGACCTTGATGGCATAGTCACAGAACAATTGCCGATGACTGTCAGAGTGGTCAGAGTTGGTTTTAGAACCTGGTTGAGCACTTTTGGATGACATTAGGGTGGCAGAGATTATGTTGCAAAACAATAGAGATGATATTCTATGATGAGAGGCAGGTGACAAGCAGCACACTAGCATAGCACGTGCAAAACATGAGGCGGTGAGGAAAACATTTCTGGTTCATGCAAACAATTGTGACATGTCCAAAACAAAAATGATTGAGAATATCATCTATTCAACAAAACAATTTTGGAGTTTCTGAATGATCGAAGAAATTAGTTAGAGACAGGCACGAGAAAACACTCCTCTCCATTCTGCATTTCCTTGCAGCGTGTCATTTTATTTCAGTACACTGAGACAGTGCTGGTCTCTCCTGGAGCAATTTTCCAGGAGTGCCGCGCCAAGGATGAGCAGATACATCCAACTTACATGCTCTATGGGCAAGGTAAATCAAACAAAACATGGCTTTTATGTGGGTGACAGCTTCCCCAAATTTATCAGAGTGTAATCAATTCATTTTTTTGTAACTCAATAATAGGTTAATAGGTGCTCTCAAAATGTTCCACGGTGAGTCCTGCCAAAAGTGCAAACAATATTTTCAAAATACTTTGGTCTGTACAATTTTCATTCCTGTTGCCAATAATCAGTTCCGAATAAGGGAACACACAATCGAGATCCCACTCTTGTAGGATTTGAGTTAAAAAAAAAAAAAAAAAAAAAAAAAAAAAACAAGGCACCTGCTCTTAAGGACATTTGTAAATGAGACCCTACATTCGGATCCTTTTAAAATTATATTAGGTGGGTTTAAAAAATATATATATAATTACAGGGCGGCCCGGTAGTCCAGTGGTTAGCACGTCGGCTTCACAGTGCAGAGGTACCGGGTTCGATTCCAGCTCCGGCCTCCCTGTGTGGAGTTGGCATGATCTCCCCGGGCCTGCGTGGGTATTCTCCAGGTGCTCCGGTTTCCTCCCACATTCCAAAAACATGCGTGGCAGGCTGATTGAACACTCTTAATTGCCCCTTGGTGTGAGTGTGAGCGTGGCTGGTGATTCCTCTCTGTGTGCACTGCGATTGGCTGGCAACCGATTCAGGGTGTCCCCCGCCTACTGCCCGAAGACAGCGCGACCCTAGTGAGTATCAAGCGGCTCAGAAGATGAATGAATGAATAATAATTACAGACCTTGTTAGACTAGTAGAGATCATGTGTGGATGATTCCAGGCTACCAGTTGTCGACTGGTTGGATTTGAGAGATTATGCTGGGAAGGTTCAAGAAAATTTAGGGTGGAAGAAACTTTCGCAGACTCTTTGAAAAGAGTTCAGACGATACGAAGATAGGACAGATGTTTGGATGGTTTTAAATTATTTTGAATTATGACGATTAAGACGATGATAGCATGGCAGAGACTTTGCTGAATAATGTGAAGTAAAACAAAAAAATTAATAATAATAAAGATGTTTAATTTCAGTTTTCTTATTTTATAAAAATGAGATGGGTGCCACGGTTGTGTACTAATTAGCGCGCTCGCTTCACAGTGCAGAGGTGCAAGGGTTTGATTCCGGCAACATGCATGGCAGGTTAACAGAACACTTTAAATTGTCCTTGGGTGTGATTGTGTGATAGTTGTTCATCTATGTGTGCCTTGCGAGTGGCTGGCAACCAGTTCAGGGTGTCCCCCGCCTACTGCCAGACGACGGCTTGGATAGGTTCCAGCAAGCCAGTGACCCTCGTGAGTATAAGTGGATTAGAAAAATGGATGGATGGATAAAAATGAGATTATTAAATACTGTATTCATTCGCGACTAAGTCCCAACTGCAAACAAGCCTCTCAGACATGTCGATTACTTTGGAACATTCCCCCCCAATAGACGTCATTAGTCAACTTAATGAAACGCAGCGTCAATAAGACTCCTAACAAGATTTCCCCGGCAAAGTGACGGCCTGTCTGACAGCCACATGAGAAAGCCTGCTAATGGAGTCACTGCCATCCCCGTTTGATGGGGAGGATTACATCCATTGGCTGCACAATTTGGGTGACTGAGTTGATGTATGCAGAGAATGCAAAATAAATTGGGGGAGTCCAAAAGCACTGCTTTGCTCCAAGGAAATAGAGAATAAGTAAAAAGAAAAAAAGGTGCAAGACTGCAAGATGCTCTTTTTTTGTCTTTTATGATTTTTTTTCAGCACAATAATGTATTTTCTCAAGACATCAAATTTACTTGCATTGGTTTAAAATAAATAATTTGTCATAAATTCCGTATTTTGCTTCGTAGTAGGTCTCAAACCTTCGGCCATTCGGTCCCTTTAACAACCAAACTGCCCATTAATATACAGCTAATGTCTTCCCACACAAAGTATTTAACTTGTACTTGAGAAAAAAAAAACA
Source organism: Hippocampus zosterae (assembly GCF_025434085.1). Taxonomy (NCBI): domain Eukaryota; kingdom Metazoa; phylum Chordata; class Actinopteri; order Syngnathiformes; family Syngnathidae; genus Hippocampus; species Hippocampus zosterae. Next base: position 8,258,591 of record NC_067459.1, on the reverse strand, counting down.
CATTTTCAAATGCCTCACTGACACTCATGAAATCAACCATGAAAAATGAAATGATAAGGCACAAAGGTGATTTATTTCCAAGAAACGTATTAGTCATGAACGAAAGGACAAGTTACCGCTCGGGTGTGGGAATTGATAGTTCTCGATGAAAAAATAGGCGGTCACTGAAATGATGCCAAGTCACCCAAAGGGGGAACAGATCTCCCCATAAAATGTCGACTTGTAGCAGAAATCAAACACACGGTGGCTGTTAAAATAGGATCACGAGTACCCCAAACTATTACGGTTGGAAATCCAATAAGTTGCGATGAAGGGGTGCCACGGTACATTTGTTGCATTCAACTCCCGCATGGCGCATTGCAACCACATCAGAAGCCATCTTATGCTGAATCACACATTACTCGACAAGCAAATGCAGTGCAGCTCAGACTCTGGCGAGTGGCTTTGCAATATGCTTATGGTATTACGTCAAACGCAAAAGCAACTTCGAGCAGCATTTAAACACCTCCGAGTAGCTCTCGCGATTATGTCAAAGCAACAATAAATGCCATTCATGTTTTTATTGGTCAGTCACGCACATGATTCAAACTGCTCCTATTGCACTTGTCCATATTATTAATTTCTTCAAGAGAAATGACAAGCTATTGATGTTGCACTTTCTTGAAAACAATATTTCAGATTAAGACGTTATACTTTACATATTATTAAATGCTGCTTTTATTGTTCTCTTTTTTGTTGTTGTTTTTGGATAATGTGAGACTCTTTCCCTTTACTGTGAGTAATATTGAGTGTTTTCATTTAATTTTAAAGCTGTAGATGTTTGTTCTTTGACTGCACTATTTCGTAAACATGGTATGTCAGTACATTGCATAAATTACATGGACACATTTTATTTAAGTTCTAATTAAAAAAAAATGTGGCAAACCTTGAACTGGACAATCAGCCCGTGCCAATATTTGAAATGTACTGGTACATTCATCCATTTTCAACACTGCTTATCCTGAACAGGGTCGGGTAGCATATGTCAGCTGACTTCAAATGGAAGGTCGGCTATACCCTAGCTAGCAACGGCCATCCATTCACACCCACAACAATGCCGTCACTGAGTAGGAAACCGATCCCACACTGCCCGCTCACAGGTCAGGCGAAGTGTACCTCTAGTCTACACCATCAACGAACGACATGGAAAAGAACGGGCATTAAATTAGAATCAGCCGCTCAGACCTGCAATGTCAATCCACCCTTCGTCTGCAGTTGACTTTCATGTGAATTCTCCCCTAAGATGGCACTTGAGAGATGTCCCTTGTCTTTACTTCCCACAAAGCAACGAGAGCAGGATTTTTAAACCTCAGACGCAGACTTCACCCGCAGGGAAGGATCAAGCGTGACGTTCCCGCTTCCACCCACAAAGCCGGCTAATATCTGTACACTGTACCCTTCTCAAGTTCTTTATTACATGGAAAGACAAAAATAACCCCATCCTAGTCCCTTCAGATTTATCCTGTCGCAATTTGTTTAAACAATTATGCGTTGTGACTTAATTGGGAGAGCCAACAAGCAGAATGATGATCTGGCTGCCTCGCTGACTTAATGGTTGAGGGATCCTCTTGGTGGGGGACGTATCGCACCAGGCAATTTTCTTAAGCAAGTAAGGCCACATGAACCATGATCCGGAACATTACTTATCATGTGTTTCTGCCGGGAAAAGCTCAGCGCCTCACGTGATCTGTGTGTGAATAATTGCCCGCCTCTTCATTTTTCATGCAAGGAAATATTGAAATGCGGCAAAAGTTGCAAGCAGAAGCCATGGATTAGGGCATCGGGGAGGATATGGGTGGTGGCGGGATGTTGTTTAATTGGTCCTGAAGTATCCTTGGGGGGGATTCTGCATGAATTACCCAAAAAATGCAATGTGAATCACGACAGACAAGGTGAGCAAAGACAATATTTGAAGAGTGGAAAAGAAACGGAAATGAAAGGATGATTCACACCTCATGTTAAAGCATTCAAAAAAGTACATTACATGATATTATGTTTCCATTTTTCCAAACATGTGCCTTTTGCCCCCATAACTTAAACCAGTGAACAGTGAACAAGGGCCTGGGGAAAAAAGTCCAAGACTAAGATGCGAAAGTGACAGGCCTACAGCAGAGAACGAGATTTTAACCAAAAAACGTATTATAGTTGTACCTCGCTCTCTCACATAATTTAAAAACATATAAACATATTAATAGAATCATTTAACCACATTTCATTTAAAAACAAACAATGTTTAGAAAATACGGTATGTATTCTCGTGTTTGTCCATCTTTGCGCCAGTGACTCAGATAGGTTTGCCTGCACACTTGAGCAAAGGCTATTGGCCCCAACAGGAAGTAAAAACCTTTTTTTCTTTCCTTGAAATTATTTAAATTCATCTCCAAAGTTAACACTTTAGCTTTGAAAGCCCCAGTTGATATACAGTACATTTCCACTGTGCTTAAAAAAGTGTGTTTAAATTATGACATGGTGTGGGAGGACGTTAAGACTTTTCGTATAGTCTACGTATACTATCTAGAATCAACTAACTCACGTAATGAACACTAAACCATCCTAGTTCACCAATTATCACAGAACCAGAATTCTAGCCAAGAAAATATGTAATTTTGTCATCCGGCATGTGGAGTCAGAGGCCTGTGGAACCACTTAGGTGGCAGAGCAGCCGTAGGATTAGTTTGAAATTAAAATATTGATTTATGATCTATCGATTCCCTCAGCTGAAAACTGGGCCATCCATCCTTACTGTGTGTGTGTGTGTGTGTGTGTGTGTGTGTGGGGAGCGCACTGGGGTGCAATAAAAAGTAGCACATGCCAAGATGCATGGACTATTAATTTGTCAAGAGTTAAAGTAAACGTATAGAATGCATGAGAGTGTTGTACAGATTTTACAGGGGAAAAAAATACTGTCAGGTTGGTCCAAATTGACACTCAGGAATAACCAAAAGGAGGAGACAGGAGACTCGATTCTGGTACCAGGAGGGAACGAGGAGAAGCGTTCGGTTTCAGTTCTCGGCACGTAACCCTAACGATCTTCCCCTTCACCTCCTCATTTATTGGGAAAGCTACTACATAGGTGTGTCCAACCTAAAGGGTGGGGGCTGTTGAACACACACTGAACTTGTTTGACTATGTGTGTGTATGTGAGTGCAATTTACGTACATGTGTGCAAATGTCACATAAACATCCCGTTGCAGCTGGTGTTGATGTCTCCATTCACGGTTCACCCTTGCTCGCTGTTTAGTCTTAACAGTTATCTCTTCCCAACCACGTCCTCGGAAAGGTGGTTGCGACCCTAACCTTTCACACAGTACAGCAAGCAAAAGTGAGCACATAATGAAGAATATATAATGATTATAGATGTGAGTAAATAATAAAGGATATATCTTTATTGAAAGCATAAGCGTTGTTCATTGCAGGCAAAGCCAACTAATGATTGCAAGCATAAGCGTTCTTCTTTGCAAGCAAAATCAAACTATACTGACAGGCAGAAGCATTCTTCATTGCGAGCATAAAATGACGACACGAGAATCAACCGAATAATACGTGAATGTATGATTACTAAAAAATAATAAATCCAACAAATACCATGTATCGGTGGCCAAGGTAATTTCACTTATTGTAATTTCCAGTGAATATCACACACCCCAGAATAATACACCCCCTCCCCCACCCAGATCTGTTTGACAACATCAACTGGAGGTGTGGTGTTTGTGTTGTCTACTCATCATCTGGCCAATCCTCATAAGCCACAGGGAAAAGAAACCCAACGCTTAAGTGAGAACATTTCTGCACGATTGAAGCATATTACTGTGACGTACGTATGAAGTGTCAATAGCCAACACAAGTGGTGCAATTCACATGCAGCGCCAAGCTACCTCGCATCGTCAATGCACAAACTTTGGCTGGCTCAGTACAGATCCGAAGCTAGTCATTTGGATGTCCAAGACAATCATGGTCAGAACCACCATACTTTTGTACACCTCAGAGTTATTTCGTACAAGCCACTCTGCTTTTTAAATGTGCCACAATGATCAAAACAAATTTTAGCTTCCTAATATTTACCACTAGACTGAATGAAAATATTTCGCATCATCTAAAAAGTGTGAATTTCATGCAATTCTTACATCTACTGAGCTAGATAAAGTCCATAGAATCCGAATACCGTTTCTAATAAGTGAAGCATTTCCAACACTTTTACAGAAGTTAGTAATAACATTATTCAACAATTAATCCGAATTTAACTTTTCAACCATTTTGTATTTGCATATCGTCGATAGAAGTATCACTCTTGTCACTCTTCACTTCATGCATTCTTGAATTATAAAATAAAAAATATTAAACGCATCATTTATTGAACATTGTGATTTCTGACCAAGTCAATTTGGGCCAGTTCTTGACGGAACAAGTGGCAGAAAATCCTTAATTCTTGACCGATTCTTACCGCATACGTGTTTCATTGCTCTCAAATGTCTATCCAATGAAATCCTCGATTTTGATGTTTTGCTGTTTGAATTTTTTTTAATAACAAACCTGCATCATGTCACTTGTTGCCCGTGTGATATGTGTTTGGCCACCGTGTGTATGTCTGATGTTGCTCGCCGTGGCCCAAGGAACGCTCAGCGCATTTGTGTGAATGCTGAGTCGAACAGAAAATTAGAAGGAACATTGGCTGCAGCAAACACTAAACCAAACTATATATTAATAACAGGCGCACACACACTCACTCACACACACACACACACACACACACACACACACACACACACACACACACACCAAAAGCGTGTTTTTTTTCTTTCTCTTACACCTACTGCGGTTGATTAGGAAACAGTCCTACCCTTCGACTGTGATTGATTGGCTCGGCACTCCTGCTCTTGGTACAGGTAAACGTGTATTAAAAGTGAACATTTCTTTTGTTTATGAACCAGTTTTTATCATATTTTTTATTCAGGTATATATATACTGTGTGTATATATATATATATATATATATATATATATATATATATATATATATATATATATATATATATATATACAGTATGTGATAAAAAATAAATGAATAAAAAAAATTGATGTTAAGTTTCCAACATTATGCATTTACTGTAAGACTGTATCATAGTATGACAATAAGTTAGGAGGAACATATTACATTGGGGTCGGCTATTTGAACCCATTTCATAAAGGAAACTGCAGGAGAGTTAAAACCCTTTTGGTTTTAACTGCCTAAAATGAAGAGTGATTTTTCTTTTTTTCTTTTTTTTCTTTTTTTACTTCTTCTCCAGACACCACATTGAGTCGGGTAGCCCGTTCCAAGCTGTTTTTATCGGCACTTCTGCCATATGGGATGCAGCTATCGTATTAGCCGTGAAATCAGCAAATTATATTTGTAAAATTGAGTTACAATGGCATAATACAATCTCCAAGGCAATGGTTCAGTATTAGTCCAATGAGTTCTGGCTTGATGATACATCTCCAAAGAGCAAATGAACGAGGCATCCTCACAAATCACTTCACTTTACAGCTGTGGTGTTGACGCACGCTAGGTGGGATCAATGTACTGTATATGTACTGTGAATGTTGTCTATGGTAATACATGCCAGTATTTTTCACAAAGAGCAGCATTCATTAATGCACCGTTAATAGCTAGAACAAAGTACAATAGCTGAAAAAAATGGACCAACCTATTGTCTGCAGTGCATTAATCATAACCCCCCCCCCCTCCCCACACTATGCATTTCATTTGCCCCTTTAAGGCTGCGGTCTGGGGATGGGTCAGAAGGCCGTCAAGGGACAGAGCAAGGGGGTTGTAATGAGGTGTGTGTCTATAGAGACAATAAAAAACAGCCCGAAGAGAGAAAAATTCCTGGTGCCGTGCCTGGTGCCAAAGTTACTTCGTTAGAGATAGGGCTGGAGGATTAATTGAAATGTAATTATAAATTTGATTTTGGCTTCTTTCGAGCTATAAAACATTGAAATTGAAGAAAAACATTTAATCTGTAGAATAGCATTTATAAGTCCCTGAATGCATCATTTAGTGCACAGGAACAGCTAGTGTTTTTTGTTAAGTTTTTTAACTATTATGTTCGTATGTTGTTATTTTACTTGCTTACAAATGTTTTCTCATTGCCCTTTCAAGTTATATTTTTAATTGAGTTTTCAAGGATTCAAATAATTTTCCTGTTCTCCAAATTCAAAGATACAAAGATCCTTCAAGGACTTTTTATTTTGTACCAACACACATTTCCACACGACATGGCAAGAAATACACTTTCCTACATCCCATATTAGTCCAGTAAGTCCCAGGACTTGCGGGGAAAAAAAACATGATAAAATAAACATAATAAATAGATAAGGGGGAAATGCTTTTTCAAGGTTTCAATGTGTGCAAAGATGCAAGGGATGTGTGGATGTAGCAGAAAATGAAAGTGCAAGAGGCTTGAATTTCACATGATATTTGCAAGGTCATTTTGTACTTGACAAAAAGAACAGTGTTCAAGCATAAAATTGATGATTTTAGCTTTGAGTGGTTGAGTCTTACAAGTTGAACAGTTGTATGTTTTAAAATCAATCAGTAGTTTTAATAATCAGGATTTCAATCACAATCAAAAATAATTATGATAATTTTTGTTCCATTATCTCTCAGTCCTAAATTTAGGGTTAAGCCTCAAGATTTATGAACTGCACACACTGAATGTGAATTACTGCCACCTCTATTTCACACTTGATGGGTGAGCAGGTACTTCAGATACCCAACTATTTGTATTCAAGCCATTGACATGTAAATCCTGCATTATATCATTATATTTCCCCTTTTGAGCTTTATCTATCTATCTATCTATCTATCTATCTATCTATCTATCTATCTATCTATCTATCTATCTATCTATCTATCTATCTATCTATCTATCTATCTATCTATCTATCTATCTATCTATCTATCTATCTATCTATCTATCTATCTATCTATCCATCCATCCATCCATCCATCCATCCATCCATCCATCCATCCATCCATCCATCCATCCATCCATCCATCCATCCATCCATCCATCCATCCATCCATCCATCCATCCATCCATCCATCCATCCATCCATCCATCCATCCATCCATCCATCCATCCATCCACCCACCCACCCACCCACCCATCCATCCATCCATCCATCCATCCATCCATCCATCCATCCATCCATCCATCCATCCATCCATCCATCTATCTATCTATCTATGAGAAGGTCAGTAATATTAAGAGGAGCAGGACAGGTGTGATTGCTGAGGGACATTGACATCCCTGGCTCCTTTTAATATCCAACTCAACTTTGCTCTGGTGTATTCATAATTCACTTACTTGGCAGCACCCACGACTACCGTTGTGGCACGCTTTTGTCCATTTGCCAAAGCGTCTGCTGCACTAATGGCACATAAATGCAATTGAGTTGCAGAAAAACCTGGTGGGCGGGGCCGTGCTATGAAGACATCATCATGTTAGTGAAGCAAGTGAGGACAAGCGCTCTGGCGAAAAATACCGCTGCGACTATTTGCAGTTACAGAGTGCAAAGTAACCTTGACGCGAGGAACCGAATTGCGTTTAGAGAGACGTGGAAAAAACAAGATTTCCATATGGTAATAGGCAGCACAGTGAGCTACAGATAGGATTGCTATTATTCCATTAGCACTAAATGAAACATCTGAAAGGGAAAAGGCGGAAGGGTGGTGGTGGATTTAAGTGATTCCCAGCAGAAGCAGGCTGATTCTTAGCCTCCGCTATGGAAAATATGTCAGGTTAGGCCCGAATGTGTTTTGAATTAATATTGTTTAGGACAGGGGTGCCCAAACTTTTTGGAACGAAGATCTACTTTTTGATCAACTAACCTCACGGGATCTACCCTTCCTGGCGCGCGCATGCACACACACACACAAATTTAAGATTTACCTGCTTTATTTTATTTTTTAAATATGTTTTTTTTGTGAAAATGAGACTGATTAGTGTGCAGTGTATATTAACACAAAAAATATATTACTAACATGTACAAAGACACAAATGGTTGTTTGTTTTTTTTCTTCTCGACACTCCTTGGATCTACTTGGGACCTGTCTTAGATCTACCGGTAGATCAGGATCTACCTAATGGGCACCCCTGGTTTAGGACATCAAATTTCAAGCTTGCTTTTTGTTAGTTTCACGTTAGCCTGTAAATTGTCCATAGGTGTGAATTAGAGTGTCAACTGTTCTTTGTCGGTATGGGTCATGCCATTTGCTGGCGTAGCCCTGTTTTCTTGCCCAAAGTCAATTGGGATAGGCTCCACCTCACCCATGACTGTAATGAGGATATGCACTCTTAAAAATGGATAACCTGATGGGGATATTGCTTGTGAATATATATTTTTGCGCATAAATGCACATTTATTTCCACTATAGTGGGTTTAAATGAATCTGGAATGTCTTAACTGGCTTGCGTTTTTTTCATAAATGCAGACCTAAAAAGAAAATTGACTTTTTTGTCCCTATTCTTTAGATGCCAACACAATCGGCAGGGTACAGGAAATCCCATCAAAGTGTGAGATTGGTGAATAATGCAGCTCCCATTAAGAGTTCAAATGAGGAAAAAACATGTTGGCTTAATTGCCATTAAAGTATAATTCACCTGTGGATTTCAAGCTGTGGATGTTTTCAACTCGGGGAGGAAAGCTATTAGTGCACTATTAGACACGTTATGCTGGCGTCTTTTTTGAAGTCGTGGGTGCTATGGGAGATAATTTAACTGGGGATGAGTCATAAGAGGACGTGACTCACAGTTGCAAGAAAAAATTATGAAAGCATTTTGGAAATCCATAGATTTCTAGAAAAATGTCATGTTTATACTGGGCACACTTGGTAAAAATGTACATTACATGCTGGAATCACCTGTGCGTGGGCTAATTGGAATCAGGAGCCAGCCTATAGGCCAATCAGTGTGATGAAATTGGAGGTGTTTGTTAAAGCCGCCTTGCCCAACCAAAGTTGAGTAAAGCACTGCACACCACCATCAAAACTTCATCACAACTGCGTATTGTAGTGGAGGGGGCATGAAGTTTGGAACTGCTTTGTTACTGCAGGTCCTGGATTCATTGCAATCATTAACAGAAAACTGTTTGTCAAGTTTATCAGGATATATTGTGGGAGAACACCATTTGTCTGCCAAATGAAGCTGAATGGAAGATGGGTGTTGCAATCGGACAATTAACCAAAGAGGAGAAGTAAATCTCCCAAAACCTTTTTTGTAAAGAAAAGTGGTCCAAAATGTCATCTAACCATTTTTGATTGACTTGAACCATTTGTTTAAGGCTATTTTGGCCTATGGAGGCGAACCCACTTATTAAAAAGGCAGGATCACATACTCACTAATATAGATTTGTGGCAATGTACAGAATAGTCATGTTTTAAAATTGTAAAGAACACACATGAAATAATAAAAACAATATGACAATACAAAGCGATCATGGAACAATGGCAAAACAAGAACAAAAAGTCATAACAACAAAATAGACAAAAACAAAAGACAAGGTTATGCCAAGTAATGAAAAAAAATTGCAATCTTCAAAGCATTAGCATTGACAATTGCTGACGCGTGACCATTTTCAGGAAAGATTAAGAGAGGGCAGGTGGGGGAGTTGGGAGCGCAGGAAAATCACGCAATAGTCTTTTAGGGACGTCCAACAATTACAGTTTCGCTGATGATCAGAAGAAGGGAAAATACTTTTTTTTTTTGTTTTTTTTTTGCCGGATTATTGTGATATGTTATTGGGATAATCATTTAGAGACACCCAACAATCGGGCCATGCGTATTTGGCCTAATCAGCAGCATGTGGAGCAAAGTTTCATTAGGGTTTTGCAGGGAAACCAAAGACAACAATTCAGACGTTTGACTCATAAGATCTAGTTCCCATTATAGTTCTTAGCCACAGCAGTCAAAATTAGATTTTGCTTTCCCATCATACATTAAAAAATTGACCATCACCAGCGATCTGAGGTAATGGAAAGCGTCAATAGCTGTGAAGAATATTCTTATCACAATATCAAAGCACTCATCAGAGCAAAGATGTTTGTCAAACTGTGCACCACCATGTGTTTTCACAATCAATCTTTCAAATGTCATTTTCCTAATTCATCACTTACATCGATCCACCGTACCTATGTATTTATCCTCTGCTAGACAATGCGGCTTCACCAACATCAGCGGCGTGATCAATGGACAAGGGCTGCCAGGGGTCAACAATCGTGACACCAGTGTTTAATGAGTCGAAATGTCGTGGTGTGCGGGGGAAAAAAAAACCCGAATCGATAAGACAGCTATCATCATTTGTAAGCCGTATTAATGACTTAGTTGTGAGCTGACTGGAGTATTTCGCATAGTAAGCAATCTTTTGGGGAAGGAGAGGCATGTAGCTACCAGCAACAGATTGGGCCGTCTCCACTGACTTCATATAAAAAAAAAAAAGATTAAAAAAAAAACAAAACAAACACACAAACAAAAAAAAATGGTAGGGACATCATGCAATGAATGGCGTTTGTTTATAAGGGCTGTGTTGAGGAAATAATTGAATAAGTGGTCAAAATCAAACTCACAAGTGCTCACGCATGATTATGCTGGAGCACATTACACTTTTCATGAATTTCAAAAGCTGTACCTATTTAAATATTGAACCTGACAAATTAGTGGGCAACTAGTTAGCTCCTCTCCCTCAGAGTTTTGGATTTCGGATTCAAATGTCAGGTTGTTTTTCAATATGTGCCCAACGACTGGCTGGCGATCTGTCCAGGGTGTACCCTGGTTCCCAGCCAAAGGCATCTGGGATAGGCTTAAGGTCACCTGAGGGCCTTAATGAGGATAAGCCATAAAAAATGGATGGCTGGCTGGAAAATCACTTTGCCTTCAACCTATAGCGGGGTAAGCAGCACACGTACATACTGACAATCAGGCCAAAATCTAAGCCTTTTTCCTTCCCTGGTGATCAAAGTCAGCGAAGGCCAGATTAGTGGATGTCTGTCAAAGATTATCCTGATTGTCCCACTGTGTGGTGTGTATTCAAAGAGGTTTTTATACCCAGATCGTTTTCTAAAAAGGAGGCTGACGATCGAAAACATTAACTCTTTCATTCCACAAGACGCACTTGTACTTCTTTTTAAAATTAGGCCCCACCTACCAAGGCCGTACTTGTACGTCTAAGTCTTATTTTTTTGTGTCGTAGAGAGAGTGTCTGATGCAATCTGTGAATGAGAATAAGCCGTTTGCATTGTAAATCATGTCAAAAAAGTGACCAGTAGGCGACTGGTGCGTCACGTGCTTTTTCTCAGGTTTTTGCCCAGGAATCGCCATTGTCATGAAATTTAGCCATTTTGTAATGCCGATTGCTGAAGAATGGAGAAAGATAGAAACAATTTTTTTTTTCTGCTGAAAGAAGAGGGTCCAAACTTTATTTTGGTTGGCTCCATGTTTCTATAGCATTAGAACTAAATATTCTGTATGCCTTGCAAGATCAGTCAAAATCCAGTAAAACACTGGGATTGAGGGGGTTGCTCCAGTGAAAATGGCTGGGATTGAATGAGTTTAACGCGGTCAATATTTATGATGGCAAATTCGAAGGTTTGGTCAACACCCATTTGGACCCAACCACAAACTCTGCGACTATGCTGTGAAAGTTAACAATAACCAAACAGTCTGTGGTTATCTTGAGTTTGTTTGAACATATCTCACAAGTCATTCACCACAGTATAATCATAAGAGTGCAAACAGCAATGTACTGACCAGTTAAACTGGTGTCTCCGTATATATTTCTTGGCATTTTTACAGGCCTGATGTGCGCTGAGCTGCACACTTCATTACACGCGATAACATGACACATGTTATCGCAACACATAAAGGAGCAAAGTGCATTTTTGGTTTGCAGCAGCTGGACGACTAAGGGTTGGATTTTTATTTCATAAATGGGAGGAGGGCTCAAATAAACACTGAGTATCTTATGTGAAAGGACTATTCAACACAGTGTCTTTTATTTCCCCAAATCTGCAATTGTTTTAGTTGCATGCAGAAAAAAAAACATACTGAAAAGGAAAAACAATCTTCATTGTAGATGTCAAAATGATTTTGTGGCTCCCTTCTTTTTGGGAGGGTTCAAGTGGCTCTTTGAGTATATAAGGTCGCCGAAGCCGGCGATAGACCTGCATGCTCCCTTGCATAGAAATAATAAATGCATAAATCTTTGTGACTTAAAGTCTAAAAGCAGTGTTAAAAATTGCAGCAACAACTGCCAGTGGGCTCACGCACCACATCATGTGTCGGGTAGCCTTTAATTAAAAACAAGTGATAACATGATAAAAAGAAGGAATAGAAGCTCCTTCTCACCGATTATCTCTCATGATGCAGCCACCTCAATCTAAAGGTCATCCGCTGTTCGTTTTTGGTGCTGTGTTTCCCCGTAAAATGTCCTTCTGTAGCAGAACAATGCGCGCTTCTGTCTGTAAATAATACATCAGGTTTTTTCCGTGAGGCGTGCAAGACAAAGCGAGCTTCAAGAAAAAGGAGAATATCATATTGCGCATATAAAAGAGCGATGATGGGACACGTCATGTATTTACAGTACATTGCTGTTTACGACAAAACTACAGTAAATCATTTTAGTTTTGTTTTGAAATATTAATAAAGCGAACTAGATTTAAATTCATTACTTGTTCACGACTCTGGCTTTAAGTCATAATATTGTGATTTTTGACTCCATTATGCACACACACAAAACTGTGAATTAAGCGAGCGACAGCATTTTGAAAAAGAATGTCACACCACATGGCAGTCATGAGCCCTTGGGCCGGCAGCAAATGAAAGCCTCATTGACAGCTTACTTTTTACTCACGTTATTCCTCTACATTTTCATGAAATCTATTTCCCACCAACGAGAAAAAAGGGGGTTGAGCAGCAGCGGTGGCTCGGAGGGGAATGGAAGCCCACCTTGTGAGCGACCGAATGGCCACTTTGAAGATAGGCTGCAGGGGCTTGAGTGGGCCGAGCCCAGGACATAATTACAGCGTGAGCATGTAATGTATGCGTTCGCTGCCAGGCTACTTTTGCACCTCTCTAGTGCTTGAGTGAATGGCAAGCGATGTGGTTTAACTAATCTGTTATGTTTATGTCTTATGCCCCCACCCCACCCAAAAAAAACATAGGTCAGTATGACACTTTGCATGATTAACTCTCAGTGGGGGGATGAAGTTATTTTTCTATTCTTCTAAATTAACACGTTACCCCTAGCAAATGTGCTTGTAAATTACCATATTTCAAGTGTGCAGAGGGCTTCTTGCTAGAGCGCAAGTGTTCTCTCAGTAATTACCTGAGTGTAAAATGACACTTAGGGCGCTTTACTACAAGTCATCGACCTCATGGGCGCCTGCGCCCAGGTGTAAAAGGGCTAAAATGAAGGTGGAACGCGCGAATCCGCAGGTGTTGCCGTTTAATTAGTACACTCGAGCCTTCTCACACTTGGCTGCTTTCACAGTTCCGGCTGGGACAGCAGAGCCAATCACAGCTCATCACATATACAGGCTGTGTATACACACACAAACACACCCGCACACATACACATACCCCAAATCAAATTTGGGCGAAAAAAAAGGCGTTCAAGCTGTCGCCAATCTGTCAGCGAGTAATTGATGATACATGGCAACGTTTGTGGCACAATGCATTTCAATTGGAATTTTAGGCACGGTGGTGTATGAATTAGCATGTCTGGCGCACATGAGATTCTGGGTTCCAGTCTCGGCTTAATTTCAGACGTGATAGGCGGGCAGACACTCCACAGACCCAACTACAGTATTTTGAAACATTCAATTAATCCATCCATCCATTTTCCGATCCGCTTTATCCTCTCAAGGGTTGCGGGGAATGCCGTAGCCGAACCCAGCCGTCTTTGGGCAGTAAGCAGGGGACACCATGAATCGGTTGCCAGCCAATCACAGGGCACACAGAAACGAACAACCATCCGCGCTCACACCTCGGGACAATTTAGAGTGCTCAACCAGCCTGCCATGTATGTTTTTGGAATGTGGGAGGAACTCGGAGTACCCGGAGAAAACCCACGAAGGCCCGGGGAGAACAGCCAATCTCCACACAGGCGAGGACACAGATGGAATTGAACCCGGTACCTCTGCACTGTGAGGTCGACGAGCAAACCACTGGAGCACCGGGCCGCCCAGTTAACCTTTGTGCGTCATCTTTGTTTTCCGATACATCGGAAAAAAAGGTTTCATAATGGTATCTTGGCTTTGCAGTGTAATATCAAAGTCATTTCTGAATATTATATTGCTTGCGACCACTCAAAATGGTCAGTGGCGCCAGACCTATCCATTCATATATAGTTTTTATTTATTTATTTATTTTAGACGCCCTCTATGGACTTACTTTTACCCATAGCACACCACTTCTTTTTATTGCTTTTATTGTCCAGGGAATCTGTCATTTAAAATAAAAAAAATAATTTTCTGGAAAGCTTGGTCAGTTCTGCTGTTTTGGTTAGCAAGCAATCATCAGTGAACGAATGTGTTCATAAAAGCTCCGAAGCACACAGAGTTGACCGATGAGCCAACTAACAGTGCTTAGCCGAGGGTAACCTCAATAGATGTAAAAAGAAACGATGTGGTGCATTGACGGCATCGCTTGCAAGCCGTTGCCAGTTCACACGACGAGCGGCAAGGCTGGATCCGCTTAAAAGTTGGCGCGCGTCACTCAGCCCACCGAGAGCTTGCCAGAATGCTTTTTGGGCATGCTGCGCAGAAATGGGCGGCGGCTGGCTGCGTCTCCCGCTGGCACATTGAGCAACCCCTTCAAGTATTGGATACGTTGTGACTGTCAGAATGCCTGCTAGCAAAGCACACCTTCATTAGGAAAACAGTCTTTCAGTCTCAAAGGCATGGCTGGAATGTGTAAAGGGGTCTTCAAGTCATGCTTGTCATCAGTGAGATCGTCTTAAAGTTTAGCTTAAAGTTACTTAAAGTTAGGCTTAGCACGGGTACACACACAATGACAGTCGGTCTGTTTTTGTTCTGGATTTTTCCCCTTACCGACCAAGGACATCGGTCACCCGTTTATCTTATAAGATTGAAGTCTGAGGTGGCAGCCCGGTGATCGAGTGGTTCGCGCCTCGACTTCACAGTGCAGAATTACCGGGTTCGATTCTGGCTCCGGCCTTCCTGTGTGGACTTTGCATGTTCTAGGCACCAGCACCACCCGCGACCTTTGTCAGGATAAAGCAGATCAGAAATGACGCGTGATGACGTGAGAGCGCTGCGTCAGACAATTGTATTATTTGTTATTCATTAGTCAATTGTATAGTCGTAATTGTAATTTTCTGGAGGGATTTACAGGTATATAGTATTGTTTGCCAATAATGAAGTAGCCATTTTGCTATGTTTGTCATGACAAAGGTGGTCTTATCGTAATATTCGTCTTTTAGTTGTTTTATAGTGTTTTATAAAAGTGATTTCAACAAATTTTCAGTATAATAAGCCTCTGAATGTATTCTTTAAAATAATTTTGTGATAGTACTCACCATTAATGTGAATGGTTTTCCGTTCCTCAAGATTGCTAAAAATCCAGCAAAACTATCGGAATGAACGTCATCTTGACGGGTCCATACGCAAAATTACTGCTGGCTAGCTTGCACACAGCTCAGTAGCTTGCCCGCTTCCTTTCCGCTATCTCTCGCACAGTATTTTGACGCGGGCGTAGCATGGGGCGTGTCAAAGTGCCGCTCTGCATTCGACAGTTTCATCAATGTTATTTTGTTATTGCAAATCAGACACACAACAGAACCTGTTCTCTCTACAAAGGCAAATCCTTCGGTCCATTCGTCCTGAAGTCTCCCAAACTCATCATCTTTTTTTCTTTTCGCCATCTTATTCGTTTCGGATTAGATTTGAGCTATTGGCCAAGCGGGTTGATTCAAAAGGGGGTGTATACCTGTTTCCACAGTAACGGCAACGTTGGCCAGTATCACCCAATCAAAATGGCTCCTTGAGCCAACTGCAGCCCAAACAGGAAATAAGCAGTGAAAAATCTATCCATGGATGCATTCATAAACAAGCGAGAATATTTTTTTTCATCTGCGAGCCAGATGCAATCATCAAAAGAGCCGTAGGTTCCCGACCGCTGTGATAAGCTGTCCACTGTAGTAACCACTGACCCTGAAAGGGTTAATAAAGACAGCAGTGACATCAGAGGCTTACCAACGAACTTAAATTTACTCTTGAGCAAGAACCTTGGTAGCTGTGGGTCAAGACAGTTCTTCCGAGAAATTATTATTCTAAAAATCCCTTTGTATTCCATCTGTTATTTCTGTCCAAATGACGTCAACTCTGTTATCACAGGAAATTTCTCACTGCAAAACAGAGGGGAAAGTAATGGTGAGAGAAATACAAAAGGGTGAGATCACGGGTCTATTTCAGTCTTCGATGAAATTATCTTTTGGCGCTCAACTATCAAGGCTGTGAATGTTCGAGAGGAAGTGTCTGATTAAATGTCCTTTTAAAAAAAATAATCATTCTTAAAAGACGATCGACATTTGGCAACATTACTTTTGATCACCTCCAGGGATTGTGTATCAAATATCTAGCACATAATAGCAAAACAAATATGAATAAGGGGCGGCCCAGTGATGAAGTGGTTAGTGCATTGACCTCACAGTGCAGAGATCTTGGGTTCAGTTCCAGCTGCGGCCTCCCTGTGTGGAGTTTGCATGTTCTCCCTGGGCCTGCGTGGGTTTTCTTCGGGTACTCCGGGTTCCTCCCACATGCAACATGCATGGTTAATTGAGGTTAATTGAACACTCAAAATTGTCCCTAGGTGAGAGTGTGAGTGTGAGCGTGGATATTTGTTCGTCTCTGTGTGTCCTGCGATTGGCTGGCAACCGGTTCAGGGTGTCCCCCACCTACTCCCCGAAGACAGCTGGTGTTGGCAACAGCACCTTGTAAGCGTAAAGCGGATCGGAAAATGAATGAATATATGACTACAATAATAAGCAATAATCTCATAGTTTAAAATAATAAAATGATGTAAATATAAAATAAACCAAAACATCCTTGTTATTTTACAGTCTGTGATGACACTGTCGACGATGTACATTCCCTTAAATCGTGTTTGCTCTGCAATGTTGTCGATCCATGTTTACTGCGACTTCAATTTTAGTATGGTTCTTCATAATCGTCAATTTTGTTTTGTTTTAAACTGCAGTCAACTGAAAATGTGGCCGCCCCGCAATGTTGTGTCCTCATTTATTGTTTCTGGCAAAACAAGTGACCTTTTATCCATCGAGTCTGCCTTGTACATTTTGATTATGATTTTATGCAAATAAAGAAATAAAATAACAGCCTCGCTTGACAGTGCAGACGTTCCATCGTAACCAGTCCAACTGCAAGAATAATGGATGGCTTGTGATTAGACTGCTAATTACCAAAACGAAACACTCATCTTTACTTTGTCTCCACCGCTTTGCCGTTTAAATCTGCATCAATGTACTGCCGAGCACAACACCTGGATTTGTGAAAATCAAATTCCAAACGTCTGAGAGTGGTGAGCAAAACAGGAGAATCAATCCGTCAGTGAGCAGATGAAAGCACCTCATCCCCGCTGACAGGTGACAATGAATGGACGCGGGTCATTTATCTCCCACAGCCACAGTTGTCGTCAAGACAGCACGGAGGATTGAAGATGGGAAAGCAGGAGAGAGAGAGAGAGACAGAGAGACAGAGAGAGAGAGGCAGACAGAAAGCTCGTGAAGAGGGAGAAAAAACATCTGTCAATTATTCAGCATTTTGAAAACATGCCACGCATCATTCTTGAGGTTGCATCGCTTGGCAGAATTTCTATGAAAATCCTCCTCTGGTGTGTGCATTCATGATGTATGAAGCTTGATGTGAGCACCAACATGGCGGAATAATGAGCAGGCCGAGAGGTCTTGTTTGGACGTCCGCATATTCTTGCCCGCAACACCTTGTTGTAAGTCGTGTTACGGCGGCTGTGTTGAGTTTGGGAGTGGGGTGTTGTATTTAATAAATAAGTCTACCCACGCCTCCCTGTGCCCCATCGGCACGTTCTAATGCAGTAGAGGTGGTTGTGTGACAAGAGGCGCGTTTGAAGCATTCCAAGGCAATTTTTGTAACATTGCTCAGTTTGACCGAGCAGGTTCAAATGAACTGTTGGCCTGCGAATGAATAAGTATACGCAGCCAAATAAAGTTAAAAAAGTACAACGCATGCAAATGAATGAGCTGTCAAAGCCAAATAAAGTCAAACACACACACACACACACATATGGACGGGACCTAGAGGCATAAAACACACCCAGCTTTCTTAACCGGCTGAATTGAATTGTTTACAACTATTTTAAGGGTCAACATAGCATTTAGCTGCCAACACAACCACAGTCGGGTTTGATGGGGTCCAGCACGCCCCACGACCCTTATGAGGATAAGCGGATCAGAAAATTCCACTTCAACTGGCAGCGGCACAGAAGCAGAGAACAGAACAATTGTTTTTACTCTCTGCCAAGCTGCTGCCAATTGGCGTAAACTTTGCTAGTGCTGGGAATTTAAATTGGTGCTCATGAAACCAACACCAGCCCATCATCTTCAATATCAATCTCCCAAAAATGTGAACTATGGTCCCTTGCAAGTCAAGGCACCACAAAATTGTAGACAGTGCTTGCCTGAACTATTTAGCTACCGGAATGAGTATCTATGTATCATTAGCTTCATAATGAAATAGTTTTGGCCAATTTGCATCACAGTTGGTTTATTGGGTGTTGGGGGTGCTCAACATGGCCTTTGGGTTTTTTTTTTTTCGCTTGTGTTTGCCAAAGCATGCTTGAAATCACTCTTCAGTGCCACTGGACTATGACACCATTATAGAGTCAATTAGGTGGGCGCGAGTGTAACGCAATCCTGTTCTTCAGGCTTATAGCGAGCCAGAGGAATTATTCTAAACTCGTAGTCATAGCGGCGGCGAGGTCAGCTACAAGTCAATCGGTTTGATTGAAAGCAACACGCCCCTCTCCAAGAGAGAAAGGGGAATTACAGAGAACATGTCGCCATGCTTTATGTTGTATGTTGGCTATTACAATTCATGCAATGTAAAGTTAAGATAAGAAAACCTTTATTAGTCCCGCAATGGAGAAATTAACAATTCACAGCAGCTAAGTTATGAAAGGAAGAAGTAGAACAACAAAATATAGGAGCTGCTGGTAAGGCAGCCACTGTCGTGGCGCCATTTTGAAGCCAAAATAACAAAAATAACACAACACAACACATAGGACACAGACAGTCGTGCAATCTTCACCACTTTTCAGCATACACTTTGTTGTATGAAGCATTTATAGATGAAAGAGGAGAGGATCAAAGTGTCCTTTAACCAGTGGATCAGAGACGTCATGCTGAAAATGTGCACACGTCTGCTACAAGCTAAGTTTTGAAAGCAAACACAAAGCTGTAGCGTCCATTGATGAAAAGAGATTAGTTCCCTTCTCCTGTCCCACGTAATCCGCTTCAATTAATGACATTACCTTGGGTTCAAACAACCGCAATCATCGAATTGTTATTAAATGTAAGAGCAATACTATGGGCAGATATTTTGTGAATGAAAATGCGAATGAAAAGAAGTTATCCACATACCGCGCAACTCTGAATCATACATCCGTCCATTGTCCAAGCCGCTTCTCCTCGTAAGGGTGGAGGGGGCGTGCTGTCCTGGGGCAGTAGGCGGGGTACACTCTGAACTGGTTACCAGGTAAATTCCCTTGTTTGTCCGATGCAATTATATTCATTATTATTATTCATTTTGTCTGTTCTCTTTATTTGATTTTGTCTTCGGTGCACTGTTGCGAGTATATGTATCGGAATGTTAGATTGTTAGTCCAATCAAATTTCAGCATCTATGTGTTTTCATGTCAATTTAATCTACACAAGGCCTTCGTAATGGCTAGGATTGGCCCATGTCGTGAAATTAAAACTATGCTCGACATGGGGCTTTCTGATGTCTAATTTGGGTCAAATTGCCAACTAGCTCTCCCACTATAACGTCAACATTTTCACAACTTGATTATACCTCTGATTGATCGGTCAAAAGAGAACTTTTTGCAAAAAGTTCAAGTAACAAAACACATACAGTATATATTGAAAAACACAGATTGTAATGTTCCAGAATTATCCAGATCCCACAAATGTAGACAAGTAGAAGATGATGGTCCAAAAAAGGTTTATTAATAAACGCAAGAACGATAAAGCACAAATAATGACACTGGTCAACACACAAGGAAAACTAGAGAAACAAAAACCGTCTGCAAAATAAGAATACGAATAAGAAAAGCTTTATTCGTCTCACAATGGAGTAATTCCCAATTTACAGCAGCAAAGTTATGAAAGGAAGAAAGTAGAAAAATAAAAAGTATAGGAGCTGCTGTAAAGGCAGCCACTCTCACAGCCCCATCTTGAAGTCATAATAACATAATAACAAAATAATACAACACAACACATAAGTCATAGTCATTCAATCTTTACCACTATTCTACTACTCTGTTGTTTGATGCAGTTATAGATGAAAGGCAAGGAAAACAGAAAGTGCTTGTCTCATAAAGACTCAAAGAATCAAATTACAATAAAATACCAACCAAGAATAACATTCATTCATTCATTCATCTTCCGAACCGCTTCATCCTCACCAGGGTCGCGGGGGTGCTGGAGCCCATCCCAGCTGTCTTCGGGCAGTCGGCGGGGGACACCCTAAACCGGTTGCCAGCCAATCGCAGGGCACACAGAGACGAACAACCATACACGCCCTCACTCACACCTAGGGACAATTTAGAGTGATCAATTAGCCTACCATGCATGTTTTTGGAATCTGGGAGGAAACCGGAGTACCCGGAGAAAACTCACGCAGGCCCTGGGAGAACATGCAAACTCCACACAGGAAGGCCGGAGCTGGAATTGAAGCCAAGATCTCTGCACTGTGAGGTCGACATACTAACCACTGGATTAGGGGGCCGCCCACAAGAATAACTTGCCAAAAAAAATGACTACTTTCAAGAAAACTGAGAGCAATCAACAAGGAACGAGAGCAACAGAGCAAAATATGAAATGTCTACAAAATTAGTTTCATGGTTACACATGGGGTTATCAGAGGTCACATCTAGCAGATGTCATGGCAAGCGCAGTAGGTCTTATTCATTGTAACAAGATCCCACAAGGGTGGGAAAAAAAAACTAACGGGATGCAACTTCAAGCTGCATTTAAACAGTGTCTTCCAGGCTTTTCAAGCACAACCAAGGAAATAACGAATGCCTTTATTAGTGTTTTTATTGCATAATAATTCCGCAATGCCAGCTGGCAAAAAGTCAAACTACACACTAGATTGGTCGTCTCACAGACACAAACATCACAGTTTTTTTTTTCTTGCAGATATGTTTATTTACTGTATATCTGAGAGTGTTTCGTGATAGCAGTTTTTTTTTTTTTGGGTGGTACGATGTTACCTTTTGATTGAATCTTCACACAAAAGCCATTTTACGGTTTAATCCTTTCATGCACCCAGTAACCAGATAGCTTAATAAGATGTCCACTATAGGAACCGCCGTCCCCAAAAGGGTTCAAATCTTAGATCTTACTGAACCAAATGTGAGCTAAACTCAAGATCCGCACCAATTTCAATATCATTCGTATTACTGTGCACCGTTTAGTGTTTTCAGCGATGTTTCTGTCTGCGACGTACACTTTCACGCTTGTTTTTACAAGCTCTTATCGCTAAAACTAAACTGACGGGGGAAAATGCAGTGCAGATTGTATGTTCCACTTCTTAATTATTTACTTGAGTAGCTCCAAAGACCAAGTACACGCACAAAAAGACACGCGGCTAACAAACAACAGGGGAAATGTGTACAATTGGGGAAGTCAACGGAGCGCAAGAATGACAAATGGACTCTTTAGATCTCACGCTTTTGTATTTGGAATGCTTTAATTGAACATGAGCTCAGCACGGACATAACGGATGAGATGAAAGCCTAACGGGGAGCGGGTGTGACATTTTTATTTTTATTTTTTGCAAAGGACTGTGGGATTTAGTTTTTGAACAACATCAACAGTGGATGCACAATGTCAAACCCACGCAAGCATTTTTTTAGTTATTTGGGGAGCACTTGAAGAGAAAAAGGGAAACCGTTTCCAAGCAAAGATTATTTTAAAATCTCCTCACAGACATATACATAAAGCTCCTGAAGCGAAGCAACACACTGAAGTGATCAGTTTTTGTATTGTAAATGCACTAGAAAGGCAGCCTTACTTTTTTCTGAAATTAAAAAAAACAAAAAACACCTAATCTTTTCCTTGATGAATATTTGGAAATGGGGGCAACTCCAACGTGAACTTTCCCGACTTTCTGCAGTTTGTTGAGAACGTTTTGTCAGTTGAAATGTCGATAGCCCGCCAGAGTTCATTTGCAAGCCGTGTTGGATCATCAACCTCATTCATCCAATTAGGGGATCTTTATTGTCGGTACATCTGTAGCTGTGCAGGTTCTGGTGAGGCGTCGTTAAAAGCAAACTGGGCAGTTATAATGTAGTTAAGAGGGGATATAAAAGGAAGATCTTCCTTCCAAGGGTCCATCTCGTGGCCGTAAAGCTCGCATCTTAAATCAACTAAATTTATCTTGATGGATAACAACTAATCAATGGAACTGGAAACTGTGGATTGTTGAGCAGTTCTTCAGGGAAGTTAAGTCGCTAGTTGTCTTAAAGGTTCCTGTATGACATCATAAATTATTTTTCAAAATATACTAATCATATTTGTGGTCCACTATCCACAAATTCGCAGATTTGGATCTTTGCCCATCAATAAACTCATGTGTCTGCCTGCTTTGGTATAAAGCAACACTTTTGATTTTGGTTCTCTGTGGCTCCTAAATGCTCAGTTACGTCCAGCAGCTAATTACTGACTTTGTCTTCCAGGACAGGCAGTCAGTTGTGTTCGGGCTGTTTTTTGTTTTTTTGTTGTTTTTTTTTGCCAGCTCAATGAGGACGCTGTAATGATTACTGAGACGACAGCAATCCAAACGTCGCATTTGCCCGGGCTTGAAAAATCAAAACAATTAGCTGACAGATGCTTAAAAGTGCTGCAACACAAGCTGGGGGGAACTCCAAATTCCATTTGGGTGATAATGATCTGAGCAATTGTCACTAATGGGGACAGGATTCGCATTGATTCAGGGTTTGGCGTAATTTCAACAAGCAATGAGTGCAAACGACTTTAAGACAAAGAGAGATGTCTGTTTTTAAACAATTATTGACTCAAATTAGCAGCACACACGATTTTAAGCATGTTAACCTTTTTTTTTTGTAGAATTGTTAACCACCCTATACTTAAAGAGGAAAACAACAAGCAAGTGTGTTCTTACTGCTGCCAAATAAAAAGTTATTGATTTTTACAGAAAAAAAAGTTGAAATTGAACAGAGATAAAATATTTTATTCTCTTGGCATCTCTAGACCACAAATTGTTTCACTGGAACGGGGTGGAAACATACATCAACATGACTTTGACGAGCTAATTTGGGTGTTTTGCTCCAATGTCGTCCGAAATCTACAAAGCTGTTGTCAGTATTTCCCCGAAAGCTCAGTGATGAGGGGTTTCAAAATTGCAACCAAGGAGTTGACAAGTACTGTTTTGAGCTTTGGCCCTCAGATATACAGGGGGTCAAAATCAATAGCGTTCTTGCTTCGACATGTGAAAAAAATCAATAATATTAAATAAAAATAGGCCTTCGTGGTAGTATTTCATATTCATATTTCAGCCATCCGCCGAATATGTTGTAACCGACAGGCGGGTTGGTGCAGTGTCCGCTGTGATGCGAACGTTGTATCGGTCTGTCGTGGTCAAGAAGGAGCTGAGCCTAAGGGCGAAGGTCTTAATTTACCGGTTGATCTACGTTCCAACCCTCACCTATGGTCACGAGCTATAGGTCATGACCGAAAGAACGAGATCCAGGATACAAGCGGCCGAAAAGAGTTTTCTCCGCAGGGTGTCCGGCCTCTCCCTGAGAGATAAGCTGAGAAGCTCGGTCATCCGGGAGGGGCTCAGAGTCGAGCCGCTTCTCCTCCACATCGAGAGGAGCCAGATGAGGTGGCTTAGGCATCTGATTCGGATGCCTCCTGAACGTCTCCCTGGTGAGGTGTCCCGGGCATGTCCCACCGGGAGGAGACCCCGAGGAGCACCCAGGACACGCTGGAGAGACTATGTCACCAAGCCGGCCCGGGAACGCCTCGGGATCCCCCGGGGAGAGCTGGAAGAAGTAGCTAGAGAGAGGGAAGTCTGGGCTTCCCTGCTGCCCCCGCGACCCGGCCCCGGATAAGCGGTACAAGATGGATGGATGGATGGATAGTTTTGCACTATGGATGCTCAGAAGCATAAATAATTTTTGCTGCTTTAAAACTGTCATATTGTTGGCTCTTTTCCTGACAAATGCGTCAGAATTTCACATTTTATTGTGTGTATTCAAACCATAGGCAAAAAATATCAAAGCAGTGTTCGTAATTAAGCTTTTACAGTTAAATATAGCTGTGAAGTTACACGCAAATCATTGCACACAACATCCATCCATCCATCCATTTTCTGATCTGCTTATCCTCACAAGGGTGGCGGGGGTACTGGAGCCAATCCCAACCGTCTTGGCTCAGTAGGCGGGGGAAACCCTGAACCTGTTGCCAGTCAATCCCAGGGCACACAGAGATGAACAACCACCCATGCTTGCACTCACACCTCAGGACAAGTGTTCAATCAGCCTGCCACTCATGTTTTTGGAATGTGGGACGAAACCGGAATACCCGGAGAAAACCCATGGGGAGAACATGCAAACTCCACACAGGGAGGCCGGAGCCGGAATCGAACCCTGCACCTCCTGCACTTCTGAGGCCGACGTGCTAACCAGTTGACTACCGGGCCGCCAATGCACACATCACTCAACTCAATGGGAAAAAAATGGGATCTGGAATTCACTCGTATATATTCATGACACTTAAACCACAGCCCACATTCTTTTCAATAAAATAATTGATTAATCCTTCATTCTGATGTATCATAGAAACAATGAGCTACAGACAACTGGAAGCTTATCACGATGATGTCTTTGCTCTTTGGTCACAACAACATGGCTCTGGTGTCAAAGCTCTGACAAAATCTCATTCCCGGTGTTGCGTATGGTGTTACCTTTCTTAGAATCATAGCGTTAGCGTGGCTAAAAATATACAATGGAGCAATGCAAGGTGTCGTCTTTATTAAAGACACTATATGAGCAAAATAATTGGGATAACAGAACATATGGAGTTATTTTCGCAGTTTGAAAATCTTCAAATCCTTTGGGGAGACTCCATCAGGCTTTTTTCTCCCGTCATCCACAAAAGTGATTATTGCAACATGTTTTATTGTGAGAAAGTGTACATCACGACATGAGTGTGTCACCAGAATGTTTAAGATGTGAAAGCAATCAGCAAATGAAAGATTTGTTGGGGTGTCTGTGTTTAGTCTCCAGGGAACCCCACTCTCTCGACTCTCTTGTATTCTCACCTCGTCCCAATTAGAGTTGTTGCGTGTAAATAATAACGTGATTTAGATGCACTGGATTGATTTTTCATGTTGAAGCATGAAAAAAAAACATGCATAGGTGTGAGTGTGAGCGCGGATGGTTGTTCTTCCATGTGTGCCCTGCAATTGGCTGGCAAACAATTTAGGGTGTCCCCCGCCTACTGCCCAAAGACAGCAGGGATAGGCTCCAGCACACCCCGCGACCCTTGTGAGGATAAAGCAGATTGGAAAATGGATGGATGGATGTTTAACTGTTTCAAACTCCACATCATTTTGGCATGAGTTAATTTTCCTTAAATGCAAAATGATTGAACAAGTTGTCATAGTATGCATAACATATTTCTATACATTGTCATTTCGTGCTCCCCCCAGCACCCCCAGGTGAGTCTAGTTTTTTTCCCGATAAAGGGGCCCGTGTAAAGCTGAGTAGCTCATCTAATGATCAAGCCGTTTTCTGAAATCACTTACAGGAAGTCAAGATAGTTGTTGTGATGTGGATGGAAATTTATGGCTCAATAGCCAGGAACATAAAGTGTAGGAAGACTGCACTGTAATTGCTGCACTCCCTGTTATTAAAAAAAAAAAAAAAAACACCATACACCAGCGCATTTCTGATGTGCTTTCGTGTTGGATTCGAATAGCCAAATTTTGGTCAGTGGGCAACCCACTCTATGAATTGAGCCACAGTCGCGCAGCAGTTTAGGGTTAGGAAAAGCAGCAGTTGACATCAGAACATCCCTTCAGAGTACACTGTATTTTGTTGTATTACTAATATTTTCTGTTATGTTGTTTAAATCGCTTTGCCACAGCTGTTGTGAATGCAATATCAAGATGTATTGTTGTACTGTATAGTGTTCTTATATTGATATGGCTCGGCAATTTGTTTTATCGTACACAATGACATAAAGACTTGGTGGTCTGATAGCACGGAGGTGATCAGTGAGAGTACTAAAGATTTTGAGAAAAAGCAAACAAGGCTTTTGTGGGAGACATTTGATATTCTTTCCAACTCATAGGCTTTTCAAAATGCCAATTTAACAGAATGGGTAACTACACGTACTAGTTGATAAAACAAAGTTCAACTCTTGGATTTTCATCCACACGGTTTCTCTGGATTTCAATTGATTGTTACAGTGAGCTACATGGGATAGAAGGCTTTTAAGAAGGCTTGCCTTTTCTGGTCACCCTATTTACAAAGGGCTGTGAGCTCTCAACCAAATCAGTATGACATAAAATGTTCCGATGATACAGCTATCCTTAGTCTGCTCACGAGTGACTCTGGCATTAGTAGCCACTTTGACGGAATTGACACATTTGTTGACTGCTGTAATGATTACCACGTAAGCATGAATGTGAGAAAAAAAACGGAAGAAATTGTTTTTGACCCTGAATCAATTGGAAACCATAGCCCCATCTCTATAAATGGTGTGAAAATCAAGCAGGTCTCCTCTTACAAATACATGGGGGTTTACATGAATAGCAGGCTTAACTGGCAGACACACATATCAAATGACTGTTTGATATGTAAATGAAAAAGGTATTTGGAGTTGACAGAAGCATTTTGTTGATCTTTTGTAGAGCAACCATTGAGTCAGTCCTGCGGTTTGGAATAACCAGTTGGTCTCGGAACTTAACTGTTTAATTTAAATCTCAGATAACCAGCTTGGTTTAGACAGCAGGGAAGGTAATCGGGCAACCCCCACTCCCTGCTCCCAAGGATGTCCAGTCTGTTAATCAACAGGCCAACATTTTAGGCAATCCTTCCCATGTACTACGATCCCCAATTTGAGCTCCTAAACTCAGGAAGGAGGTGTCGTACTCCTCTCTGCAAATTAAACTGACATAGAAACTCATTCATACCGCAGGCTATCAGCGTAATTAACAAACAATTAGAGGGAGGCAGACAGACAAGCAGGAGGACATGAGGGCAGTGTGAGGTGTGCATATGCCTGCCATGTACAGTATTATCCAATGTTTGTCGAGTATTTGTTGTCCTGTACTGTATGTATTGTCCAATGTATGTTGTGTATTGCATGTTGTATGTATTGCCCAATGCACGGAGCAGCACGGTGGGCTTGTCCTCCGAGTTTCTCCTATGGGAGACCAAATAAGAGTCAAGTTCAATACAAATAATCGAACATTTCCTTTTCACACCATTTATTTTAGATCCTTCGTTTGTAAATTTTATCACACATGTACTGTATGTATTACAATGTCATGTTGGACTGTCCCCCTGAATGTTAATTAGTTATTTTTGTTGTTGTTTATTCCAATGAAGGTTACTGTTGAGATGGACTTTGGATTTAATTTAATGGGTGGATTTATGGATATAGATAGTTTGATTGAAACAAGGGATCAATCAATATCATCCTCTTCAATGTCCACAAGAAAAAATGTATAGTGTGCAACTAATCAATCAATGAACACATTTTTACAACACTCTCCACTGGCTGCCTGAACTGTCCTTGCAAAACATTCTCTATTGAGTCCATCTTGACTGATTTCCCACTGCTGTGTTTGCATTCAAGGGGGTGTGTGCATCTCTCAGTCGGTAAAGATTCCCAGAGAACCCAAGCAGGGTGAATTTGACAAGATCATCAGACGCCTACGCGAAAATCCCAACGCAAGAGTCGTCATCATTTTCGCCAATGAAGATGACATAAGGTACGTGGCTAACTACACAGAGAAAGCCGAAGCAGAAGGCGAACTGTGTGATAAATGCAGAATAAGACAAAGTGGGGAGAGGTGGGGAGGGGGCTGACCTTATACACATTGACGTTTACTTCCTATTTGCCTCTTTTGCAGGCGGCTGCTTCACGCTGCTAAAAAGTCCAACCAGACGGGTCATTTTATTTGGGTGGGTTCTGACAGCTGGGGTTCCAAGATTTCTCCTGTCTTGCACCAGGAGGAGATGGCGGAAGGGGCGGTCACCATACTGCCCAAGCGTCAGTCCATCAAGGGTAAAAGACAGACTTCTGAGTCGTATCCTGGATACCGCATTTCTGCAAATAGTTTCTGGGGGGCGGTTTTAATTAGTGCAGAGAGGTTTAGAGTGGAGAAATGAAGCAAAAAAGTCAAGAACCGATGCAGGATGCCTTGAACAAATAAGTCGTGTTGCTCACCTGAATTTACACACAGACACAATTGAGCATTTTGGAGCAACCACATGTCAGCATCTACTGGAACACTTAAGTTTAAAACTTCATAACAGGGCTATGGTGAAGAAGTGTATCAAATTGACAATGACAACAGACTGGGTTAATAAAAGTCATGTAGCTACCTGAATATGAGGATGAACACAACAATGTGGAGCAAGCACATGAGTCAATGGGTACACTGGAGAATCAAATGACAAGGACGATTATGAAGAAGAATCCACATGAACATTGGCAGACTGCATTAAAAAAATGAGTGGGAGAGTCAGTCCCTAAAATCTAAACATGGATGCACATAACATTGTAGAGCGAGCACAGTCAACTGGATCATTGGAGGTGAAAACAATATTCGGAAATATATGAACACATACAAAGAGAGAAAGAACATAGGCTGACTTTGTTGAACAATTAAGCTGTGTGGTCCCCCAGAATATAAACACAAATGCAGACATTATAGCTGTGTGAATGGGACAGTGTATGCAATAGAAGGTATGAATTTGACCCAAAGTAAAATTTAGACTCTACCAGCTAACAGCGGCAATGGATGTTGATTACGGATTTTTATCTCCCTCATTTGCAACCATATTCTGGAGCCGCACTCTATGTAATGACTGATGTCACTGAATGTCTCCAGGGTTCGATCGCTACTTCATTAGCCGCACGTTGGAGAACAACAGACGAAACATCTGGTTCGCCGAGTTCTGGGAGAACAACTTCAGCTGCAAGCTGAGCCGGCATGCCCTGAAGAAAGGCTCCGGGCTCAAAAAGTGCACAAGTAAGTCATACTTAGGTAGTTTACATCTTGATATGATACAAATAAACACCATTTTGGCTACATCTGAAACTTTATATTCAGTTTTCAATCAATGCTCATATTAAAATGGGTTTAAATTTTTGAGGGTGTTTTATCGTAGTTCTTCTGAGGGTTTTGGATGGATTCAGATGCGTCACGGCACGGCAAATGAAGAAAGAAGACTCACATACAGTAGAATGGATATGTTCGGATCGGAATCAGTTTTGGACCAAATGGAGATAAAAATCTGACACCGATTGGACAATTTGGCTCTACCGCATCAGTCAATGAAAAAATGTATAGACACATGAATGTGCCCAAACAAGCCCAAGCAAAATCTGAGTCACCTAACGCATATTGCACCAAAAAAAATGTATTTTGCCATGAAAATGCTCCGACTACACAATTTTTATTGCTGCCATTTAGCGTAAAACACATTCAAAGTGGATGTACTGCATTATCCATGATGCATTCATCTGGACACATCTGACAGAAAAAAAAGAAAGACCCGCTGTAAATCCAAACTGAAACAAAATCACAGATCATTAAATACAGTGGTACCTCGACTCACAAAATTAATTGGTTCTGGAAGAAATGTCTTAACTACAAAATTTTGTAAGTAGAGGTTTTCCATGTAAATGGCCATATCCGTTCCAACCCCCCTAAAATTCACACATAAATGTTTTCTAAAGCATAAAAATGCATCAAAATATGTAACAAATCAATGTTACAATTATATTATTGCACAAATGAGAGTTGTGCATAATGTAAAAAATAAAGAATAGCGTAAAGAAGAAAAATGATGGTCACTTAACTTCTGACTGTGTCCCCATCATTTTTTGCCCTCTTTAATCCATGTTCTCTCTCAGTAGTTTTTGCCTGACGTTTTGTAAAGAACTGATCCAAGATAGTTTGCTTTTGTCGGGTTTTAACAATCCTTCGAAAATGTCCAAGGCAAACATCAGCAAAGTGAGTGATTGCACGACTGGTGAACACTTTTTCTGGGTGATTCACATTTACGTAAAACCTCGGAACACCTCTTCGCCCGAGAGGCGAATGATGAGGACGCTGCATAGACACATAACTATCTTTAATACACACAGAGGCAGAAACGGTAGAAGTCCCTTTAGCCAATGAGATGCCAGGATGATGCTCGATAATAGCCAATGGCAGAGCAGCTCAAAGTGGGTTGCGTTCAGGAAACTCAGAGCTGCATTTAGTGAGCCATACTGTATTTTTACCTTTCGTATCTTGAAATTTCTTTCTTAACAAGAGCCCATATTTTCTTGTTGAGACGTTTTGTAACTTGAAAATTTCGTATGAAGAGACATTCATAAGTAGAGGTGCCACAGTATGCTAAAAATATGCTGTATTACTGTAAATAAGCAAAATAATTGCTGACATCCACTGGTGGAGTAATGTAGCATTCATCCTCATTTAAAACAATGGGGTGGGGGGGGGGGGGTTATTTAGCCAAGGCCAAATAAACACCATGTTCAATATTTTTATCATATATTTATTTATTGTTGTTGACTTCTATGCTGTTCCCGCCAGCTGTTAAAACGATAATAGTTAAATATGGTATGTGCAATTTAACTGTTATATGGCGACTTAAACAGGCATTTTGGCTGTGTTTATGCGTTGCGTACATAATGAACATAGACCAAATGAAATCAAATTCCAGGCAATAAGTCTTAAATAGGGACCTTGAACCGCAGTGGAAATTCGGCCAAAATTTCGGCTAAATTTATTTTTAGAATTGCATGGCCCGAATAAATGTTATCAAGAATAGAGAGTCCAACTCATTTCGACCAACAAAAATTTAAAGTGTCCCGTTGAAGCCGAAATACATTTCTTGAGGCAGCATGCGTGTACACGTGCTCGACGGGGAATCGAGGCAGCAACCCTCATGCTGTGAAGCGCTAGTGAGTCACCACTCTGCCCCGAGGCCGTACAATTGCATGCTCACTGACTACTTAGCACGCAGATTTTGGTATTTAACAGCAACAATGTGTTTGTTGTGATGCGAAGTATATGACCCCATGCTAATGCTGAGCTGTGTTTAAAGTGCTCTGCCCAAATGAAATTGTTTGCATTCATATTCGTCGTTTCAGTTTAATGTCAGGTGGACACTTAACGTGGCTGTCAAAAATGTGACCATTACCGTAGTATTATGACTATCAATTATCTATTTCAAGTTTGACACACGCATATCAATAATTAAGTCAAAGTCTGGACATTTTTCTCTCTTTAAATCAGCAAAAAAGCTTGATTATCAGATGTCTCGAAAAGATTATACAAAACGGTTCATCTGTGCTGCGTGGTGTAATAATAATCACAAGTATGTTATTGTAATATCACTAAAGGACTTCACATGAAAAGTGTATCATCAATCACTGAGGGTCTCCATAGAGGGTGTACTGTGGCTCAGACGGGGAGTGTCGGGGATTACACTGATACAGTTCAGTCGTAGTGACCTGTGCTTGCTGGTCACTGGCAATGCTGTTGCGCTCCTTCGGGAATGCCAGCAATGCTCCTATAGAAACAGCATTTCCCTACCACTATAGCCAACATGACAATTAAGGAGTACGGGATATTGCACAAATGCCAGGCGGACATTATTGTGCTTTGGTGAGTGCACCATATACAGTACTGTAAATATTGTGATTCATGGTAGAACAACATTGAAAATGAAAAGTAAACCGACTGTGAGGATATTCTTCTGTAAACAATGCAATAAAATCCATTCATCCTTTTTCTGATTCGCTTTATCCTCACAAGGGTCGTGGTGGGTGCTGGAGCCTAGCCCAGCTCGGGCAGTAGGCGGGGGACACCCTGAATCTGTTGCCAGCCAATTGCAGGGCACAAAGAGACGAACAACCATCCACACTCACACCTCGGGACAATTTAGAGTGTTCAATCAGCCTGCCATGCAGTTTTTCGAATGTGGGTGGAAGTCGGAGTGCCCGGAGAAAATCCACATAGAAACGGGGAGAACATGCAAACTCCGCACAGGGAGACCGGAGACGGAATTAAGCCCATGACCTCTGCACTGTGAGGTTGACGCGCTAACCAGTGAAGCCCCGCAATAAAATCGAAATCAATATTCATGAATACATAGCAAATAGTGGTACCTCAATGAAGGAAGTTAATTAATTGTGTGACCTTGTTGACCTATCCAATACCTAAACTTGCGTTTAGTTATAATTGTTTCAATACAAGGAATTCTCTTCCATAATATCCTGTTCATTTTTTTTGTTTTGTTTTTTAGTTAAGAAATGCTGCAATACAATAAATACTGTACACTAAATACTTTGAATGCTGAACCCTTTTGCCACGTTCATCAGAAATCTAGGTGCTGTTGGAATTGTGATTGGAAGAAGCATGTGTGTAAGCGGAACTTCCGACTGAACAAACAGCACCTTTCCATCTGCTGTTGCGTAGCAGACATCAAGTTTTATGCAGATTTTATGAGGCGTTTACAGCCAACAGCAACACTTAAGTCATTCTGAGGTCTAATTAAGAGTAAAAAGAAAAAAAAAACTGCACAACCGTTGCAATGAGTTGCGCACAGAGACAATAATGGTTAAATAGCACAAGAAGCACAACACTGATACGCCCGCTCATCCATGCTGAGACGTCTTACATAACAAAAGGTACGTAACTAGAGGCAGATTTACTACCAAACATTTGTGCCTAACTCGAAATGTTGGTAAAAAGCGTCATTTGTAACTTGAGGGTCCGCTGCTTTCTGGAAGTGCAACAAATAGAATTTGGCTTTATTTGAGGAAACCAAATAACTCACATTCAAGTTAGAATCAAACATGCGTTTTTAATGATTGTGGGAGGAAACCACAGTAGCCGAAAAAACCTACAGGCACAGGATGTACATGCAAACTTGAGATTCAAACACATAACCTCAAATCAATGAGGCGGACCAGTGTCCGGTTTTATAGCAGAGCTGAGTTGGGAGTGAGCGGAGCTCCAAAATGAAACTGAATTTCCCCTGTCACCCACCTTAGCCATTACAGCTATTTTTGCGTCAAGCACCATTATAACCTTTGCTTCACAGGGACGATCGGTCTCACAACAGTTGTTGGAGGTTAAAGAGTGACAAACCTCTGCAGAAGGGAGAAGATTTGACATCTCTCTCAGCAGGGAAAAACAAAACAAAAACAACATTTGAAAACAAGAATGATCAGTGTCCTGCTCGGCTCCTCATCAAAAGATGAGGAGGGCTTGGGTGACCATCGAGACCAAATAAAAGGGAGACTTGACTTTTATTTGTGTATGAAAAGGAGATGTAAAATTGATATTGCTTGATGTTGAAAGGGGAGGTAAGTTGCAGTGCAAGTACTCCATTTGTGCTGCTTATTAAAGATAAGATAAGATAAGATAAGATAAGATAAGATAAGATAAGATATCCTTTATTCGTCCCACACTGGGGAAATTTACAGCCTCCAGCAGCAAGAATGTATGTAGAAAGAAGAAAGGAGAAAGAGAAAAAAAAAACAACAAACATCTTTCAATTAAATACAATATGAACACAATGGATAAATCTCAGTACTATTTACAATTTTCCTTCACATCATTTAATTATTATTATTATTATGATTGTTATTTTTTATTCATCAGCCTGACAGCAGTCGGTAGGAACGAGCGTCGGTATCTCTCCTTCTTGCAGCGCGCGTGTAACAGTCTCTGGCTGAAGGAGCTACCAAGTGCTGTCAGGGCGGGCTGGAGGGGGTGGGAGGGACTGGCCATCATAGCTTTTAGCTTAGTTAGCATCCTTCTGTTGCCCACCTCCTCCAGAGTGTAAAGGGAGCAACCCAGGACAGAACTGGCCTTCCTGACCAGTCGCTCCAGTCTCTTTCTGTCCCGGGCCGAGATGCTGCCTGACCAGCAGACAATGCCATAATGGATGGCCGAGGCCACCACCGAGTTATAGAATGATGTGAAAGAGAGAGAAAGCAGCAAGGAGAGTAAATGCCGTATTGCTAAAAAAGATGCTAACAGCACTCGGAGAGGGCGGCTGCACTGGCGGAGCAATCAGAACATGACAAAATTATTTAATGGATGAGTCTTGTCTGATGAATTTGAATAGAAGCAGGAAACTGCACCAGCTGAGAGGATGGCAGATGCTTGCGGAGCTAAGGGGAGTTGCTAGCGGACCAGGCAGAGTTAACATTTAATGAAAAGCCATTTGTACCCTTTTCACCTAATCACAGAGGACGGAATTTGTTTTTATAGCTACAGATTAAAATACAGTACAATTAAAACGTCTCCCAGAAGATACATTTTGGCCAAATGATATTTCTCTTTATTACTTTGTCCAGGAAATATCATATCACATAATCAATTAATATAATTGCTACAAGGTAAAATAAAATTCCAACTTCACTTCATTGGTCCGAAAATTCTCGATCTATGCCAGTGATGAGAATTGACAGGAAGTATTTATTGTACTTCCATGTTTTTCAACTCGATGGGAAAAGGTACTTTTGTATAATTAACCTGAAAAACACCTGTTGCCATCCATGCAGATTGTCAGAAATAATATAGTTGTGTTGAACTGAACAGGCCCACATGTCACATTAAGTAACTGAATGACTAATTTAAGATGTGATCACCATTTCTGTTAATATACTTTTCATGAGATCCTTGTTTGGTGATGTGCTGTGAGGTTTTATTTGTAGTGAAAAATATTGTCAATATTGTCTATAAGGAGTGTCTGAAACACTGTGTCACACCCCTGCTGTCATGTCAAAGCCAAAAGGTAAGCAGAGCTGTACTGAGTTTCGTTTGATGCATAGATTAGTGAGCTTCTGATAAACGGAACTTCACAGAGTACTTGATGTACTTGTCAAGATGGTGGCAGTGGGGGTGATTATGTGTTTGGCGATGTGTCCATGAGACATGTACACACAAGCGTAGTATATGACGATCTGCCTTGATGGGTGAAAATAATTTTTTGGTCTTTTCACTCACTTTTGCTCCCGCCGTCTTGCTTCATTTATGAGTTACTCCTATCCAATGGTCAGGAAGACGAATTTAATGGATTTATCATTGGCCCTGTAGTGTATGGGCAGGGTATACAGCATGGTGTCAAACATACGGCCCGCCGGGCTGGAACCGGCCCCCAAGGACGTTCGATCCGGCCCGTGGGATAATTTAAAAGTGAAAAAATGCATTAAAGACAGAATTAATATTTTAAATAAAATGCAATTCCTGGATTGTCCACTAGGGGGCACACTGTTTTGATCACAGTTGAAGACATTGTTTTGATCGGGGAAGAAAACGGCAGTATCAGTCTGTCACCGAGATAGACCTAACGCAGCAAATAATATGAAAGCTCCAATCAATGCTTCTTGATTGGCGCAAAACAAAGGAAAGAGATTAGATTTTGGTGATTTATAGCTCAGTATGGTACCATGTTAATAGCTCGGCCTCCTTGACATCTACCGAGTCCATATGTGGCCCACAATGTGAAATGAGTTTGACACACATGGTCTACAGTCACTCATTTGCATGAGACAGTGACAAAGTTTGGGTAAATCCGAATACCTGGCCACACTGCCTATTTTTGTAATTGACATACATTGACAAGAAAACCATGGCAGTGTCAGTTATTTTGACTGCATGTACAAAACCTTTGGAGCTCCATATTAGCCTTGTAAAAGAGTTGATCAACAGCAGTTTGTCATGTGCTTGGCCCAACGTCAGCTTAGCATCATGCTTCATCTTGTTGTGACAGTTAACCAAGTGGAGGGCATGGATTAGGTTAGGTAGATAACGTGTTGATCCGAAGAAAATTCCTGTATTATATTACAAAAAAAAGTCTAATCCGTGCTCGCTCTTCTGTCTACTGTCTTCTGTCTTCCGTGCCATTTTTTATTGAGGTGAGTGACTTGGGAGACACATTCTACAAAGAGACCAGTTACTTCTCTATGTTTGCCTAGCAACAGCGCAAGCCCAGGTTGTTTCCTCTGTGGCTATCATTCCATTTGATGTCACAATCACAGTATGTGGTTCGTGTTGACCACACGCACGTCAAGATCTGCCATTGTAAATATTGAACAGGTTTAATATTTATGATGATTAGACCGATTAATTAATCTGAACACACCTCACACCAGAGGAAAATCACTCAGGATAGTCTTTTAGAGACATTCAATAGTCAAGTCTTTGCTGATTTTGATTGGAACGTGGGGTGTGTGTGAGACATTGTCTGTCTGTAGCTTAATGATTAATCGAATATTTTCCGGGTTCAATATATGATGGTTCGCCCTGTTTGTTTTCTGAACATATCAATTATGAAAAATCACTTTTAACACACCCCACACCACGGGATAATCGCTCAGGACAATCTTCATTAATCATGCCTTTGCTGACATAAATCAGAGGGTGTTGGGTATCATCCAATTTGGCCCAGTTGTCAGCACGTTTAAAATGTTGTAGCCCGTGCCTCAGCCAAACTCAGGGCGATCTGGGCTTACAAATCAACCTTAATACAGCACATGCGACATGATAATCACTTAGGATAATCTTTGATAACTGGGCCTTTGTTCACTCTGATTGGAAAATGGCTTTAAATCGGCGTGAATTCTTGATGTGTGCCTCTTGATTTCAAGTCCATTGTCAAACTTCACGTCACATGAAAGTATAACTGCTCATGATTATCTGTGTAAGAAATCACATAATCTGACCTTTGCTGACTTTAGATCAGAAAGGGGCAAAGAAATAGTCTAATTTAGCCCAGTTATGACTGTGCAAACACCTCTTTAGCAAGGCCGCCTGTGAGCAATGCTTCTGTCTCCATTAACATCAGGGTTTTTTTCCCCTCTCATCTCATTGAATGCTTTTATGTCACGGTTGAGTCAGTGTGCAAAAAAAATCTGGAAATAGTATCTTCAAAAGAAAAACAAGAAAGTCTACCTTTAAATGAAAATCGGCATCAATGGACTTCAAACGCAGCCCCTGAAAGACCGACACCATCATGAAAGCTCCAGACTGGCGAGCCAACACGAGACGGCAACGTCAAGGAGCATAGTGTCGTCAAACATCGATAGAAAGTTAAGCGTGGGTGGCCTGTCGATGACCCCACCGGAGCACAGTTGCTCTGCTGCCCACGCTCGTTCACAGAATCCCTGAGGCTTCTTTTTCACATCAGCCAAAGTGTGTCCAATCGAAGCCCCCGTGGCCCTTTAATTACTGCAGCCATACCCTCCCGATGGTCGTATGAAAATCTCACGGGATGATCGTTAGAACAGCGAGATGAGATGTGGCTCAGATGGGGTGACGGGTGTTGATTTGGAGGGGTCTAGCACCTTCCAGATTGAAATTGGGATTGAAATCGGCGACGGCGGTTGAATAATAAACAACCTGATGTTAGATAATGCATAAATAAGCACAGCCAGGAGTCCATAACATCATCAGAAGACATATTTAGCATCTGTAACTCCTCATATGTACTGTTATTGCTCCAAGGTGACCATTTATTATCAACATATCAAAGGCTACGACAGCAAAACGAAAGATTGAGTGTTATTTTATTGCTGTATGCAATTGAAGATCAGACACGTGACTTTAAATGCACAACAACACAATAATCAACAAACCTTTGTACCATATGTAAGAATATGAAATGAAATAATTAACACTGCTCAGCAGTGATTGGAAACATCGCTCGAGCGATCCATTGTGACTTTGAAATAATTTGTGATTGCAAACACTTAACATTTACCCTTGTGTGATTACAGCTGAACAAACAAGAGCTCTCTCACAACAAAAGCCATCCAACTTTACCCATTCTCACAAAAATTTCAAAGTCATGGATCCTAAATTAACCCTTTCAGGGACAGCGGTTACGACAGTGGACAGGTTCCCAAGTTATCAGGTTACTGGGTGCATGAAAGGGTTAAAGTTGAAATCAATCCAGTTCATAAGTACATATCTTCAAGCAAAGGCCTCAAATGTGACATTGTGCTGTATGCATTATAATTTACTTCCATATGGACCTTATGATGATTGTCAAGTCACCAAACCGGAAAACATTGTTGTGGCAGGATTTTTAGATGCTAACGTGAGGGACATCGGAGATGGTCATCTTTTTGAAGCCATCTAAAATGTAAAATGAAGAATTTGTAGACTATTTCTGCAGGTGCTTTGTCCCGGTCTTCTGCCATCGGAGTCATTCTACGAGTGACCAGAAGGAAATGCTTCGTCTTGTTTTGCCAAGCGCAGAAATCAGTTGAGCATATCCGGGCATAACTGGACAATACATTTATTCATAAGCCAATTTTTCAGAACTGAACTGAGGAATTCCCTCATGGAACATTTTGGAAAGGGACTGGAAGGTTAACTGCCTCATGTTCTCATCACACAAATACTCCATAAACAAAAGCATTGCAGCTCAGCTTCTGGCTCATAGATGTCAAGGCTAGCAAATGCAATTTTAAGTGGCCTCTCCCGGAAGTTATTGATGTGGCTGTTACGATTTCGGGAAGAGTTAAGAAGTTTATATCAACACTAATCCCTCCCAAATTCCAGATTCACCAATCAAGCATACATCTTTTGGTATGTGCGTGTGTATAAACAATCTATAGCTATTCGCTGAAATAAATACTGCAATTGCATTCATTAGATTTTTTCCCCTTAACCTAAAATAAAGGAATACAAACAAAATCCTCCATTAAATGTCTCCAGTTGGTCCAGAATGCTGCTGCTCGCCTCTTGACTGGTACTTGTAAGATGGAGCACATAACTCCGACTCTGGCATCCCTTCACTGACTCCCTATACATTTTAGAGTTCTTTTTAAGATCCTATTATTTGTTTTCAAATCTTTATTGGCCTCGCTCCACCTGACCTCTCTGATCTCTTCCACCCCTACACACCTGCCCGGTGCCTGAGAACTGTGGACTATTATATATAGTTCTATTAAAGGTACCGAGAATTTAGCGGAGGCTGAGAGGTCCCGTGTCTTTTCCGTTGCTGGTCCCTCTTTTTGGAATGAGCTTCCACTGAACAGTCGGCAAGCCCCCTTGCTGCCCATCTTTAAAATTTTTCTCACAATTTATTTGTATTCTTTGGCTTTTGACTCAGCAAGACTTGATCTGAGTTTTGCTGTTTTATTATTTCTACTGTCTTCATTATTAATTTATTATTTATTGGTGATTGTATATATATGATATTTGGTCCATGTACAGTACTTTGCATACAGTGGTGGTTGTTTTAAAGTGCTCTATAAATACAGTTGAGTTGAGAAAATATGTGACAAGTAAGAGCAATGGCGTTTGATTTTTTTTCATAATTATGTACAATTTAATTTAGTCTTCAATAAATTGAATGTAGCAGCCCAGTGGTCCAGTGGTTAGTGCATTGACCACACAGTGCAGAGGTAGCAGGTTCAATTCTAGCTCTGGCCTCCCTGCGTGGAGTTTGCGTGTTCTCTCCGGGGGGCCTGCGTGGGTTTCCTCTGGGTACTCTGGTTTCCTCCCACATTCCAAAAACATGCATGGCAGGCTAATTGACACTCAAAATTGTCCCTAGGTGTGAGTGTGAGCATGGATGGTTGGTCGTCTCTGCGTGCCCTGTGATTGGCTGCCAACCGGTTCTTGGTGTCCCCCGCCTAGTGCCCGAAGACGGCTGGGATAGGCTCCAGCACCCCTCGCGACCCTTGTGAGGATAAGCGGATCGGAAAATGGATGGATGAACTGAATGTTTATTTTGGAATGTGGGCAGAAGCTGAAGTACCGCAAACTTGAGACCTGTGAGGCAGACATGCCAACCAATCGACCACCATTCCGCTTAGGTCATTAACAATCATGCAAAGAAAGAACCCCCCCCCCCCCCCCCCCACACTCCCTCCAACAACACCGATGTCACCAGTGCCTTTGTTGGGAGAAAATATCTTCAACTCAAAGAAGCCAGAGCACTCACGGATGAAAAATGTAAAAATATACAGTAAAAATTCCTCGTCTCACCCCCCCCCCCCCCACCCCCCCTCGGG
The DNA here is from genome assembly GCF_025434085.1 of Hippocampus zosterae. Taxonomy (NCBI): domain Eukaryota; kingdom Metazoa; phylum Chordata; class Actinopteri; order Syngnathiformes; family Syngnathidae; genus Hippocampus; species Hippocampus zosterae. Next base: position 8,217,957 of record NC_067459.1, on the reverse strand, counting down.
TGGTGTCCGTCCCTCATTCTGCTCGGGTCCTCTACCAGAGGCCAAGAAGCTTGAGGGTTCTGCGCAGTATCCTTGCTGTTCCCAGCACTGCACATTTCTGGACAGAGATGTCCGATGTTGTTCCCGGGATCTGTTGCAACCACTCATCTAGTTTGGGGTCACTGCCCCGAGTGCTCCGACCACCACAGGCACAACTGTCACCTTTACCTTCCAGGCTCTCTCCAGCTCCTCTCTGAGCCCTTGGTATTTCTCGTGTTCTTTCTTTCTGATGTTTCCATCACTTGGGACCGCAACATCCACTACAACGGCTTTCCTCTGCCCTTTATCTATGATCATGGTTGGTTTGCCATTACCATCTTGTCAGTCTGTTTATTCGTCTGGCCTCATTCTCTTTCGTGTACCGCTTTAGGCGGCTGGACAAGGCTACAAGGCCTTGTCCAGCCTTGTTTGGCAGTTTCGAGTGCTTCAGGTATGGTCATCTGGATGTACCTCTCGGGTATCGGCCTTTTCATCACACCTCTCTGGGCCTCCGTCAATTGACTCACATCTTTCCGAGCCTGGTCTAACATGATCTTAGACTCCAACCGTCTTTTCCATGGTGGATAACGTATCTCATGGCTTCCATGGTTGCTCTTACAGCCAAGCATCTAAAGCAGTGGTCCTCAACTAGAAATGCTGTCGGTCCACTTTTTTTTTTTAATAAGACCATGGTCCGGTCCCATGCACGGCGGTCATGGGGAGCAGGGCTATATGCTCATTTAGTATGGTCAAGCCAAGCTTATACAAATCAACACTCCTCACAACCAACCAATAATGGGGTGCATGAAAATAACAATTATTCACTTTGCCAGTACACAGCAAATAATGAGAGGTATTGTGTTGAGGCAGAGGAACTCTTTTATTTTGTTAAGTTGTGCCTGCTTAATAATAGAAATAGCCCTTTTAGAGAAATAAGACATTTTTTACTTTAACTTTGTTAAACAGTAGTTGTCTTTTTTTCCCCTTAATTTAACAAAAGCAAATCAAAATACTAATTTTACCAAAATAAATACTAAAAATGAAAACAAAAATATTATTTCATTTGTACAATTCCCCTTTTCATATCCTCTCTGAAATCATTGAAAAATATATCAGAAGAGGAGTTAAGAACCATTTTAAATACTGACACAAGGGAGCACAGGAATGTGCAGTGCTGTTCTTCCACTAAAGGTGAATGCAATGTCTGAGGCATGCAAATATTATTTGAGGACGCCATTGGGATGTTCATTTAACATGTTGCGGTGTTCTGCTGTTAAACAGCTGCAAAGATCCCCGGGTAGACGGGAGCAAAACTGCACACAATCGAAACGTCCCGCGATTTGTCTTGTCTAATTAGGGCCGTTCACACGGCACACATTTGCTCCGGCGCTGCATCGATATATTTTGTTGCGATACATTTTGCACCGCAGCAAATTGTGTGGAGCGTTCACACGTACAAAGCCGCTGAGCGGCGCAGCCCCGACACAGTGTCGGGGATGCCCCACTTGCGTTCACACGGCAGTTTCTGCAGCGGAGCAAAACGACAGAAAACAAACGAGCTGTCGTGTTGGTTCTTTTTAAAACGTACTGTATATACACAACTCAAGCGACTACTGGACCGGCACGTCCTTCTCCTTCTCGGTTTCCGCGCCTTCTGCTCGAGAGTGACCGCCCAACAAAACGTAAATGAACGATGACTTCAATGACACTCAGAAAAGCAAACACTAATGCGCCAAACAGAAAATCAAGAGAGGAAATCACAAAATAAATTCTATGGGGGGCGGGGGGTTGTGAACAAACAACAAAGGAACAAACAACTCCGAGACAGTCCAGTCTCCTACAAAAGGAAAGATGTTACTAGCCAAGTCTTGTGTCGTTAAGAATCAACACATTACGGAAGTCCGACAGAGCACGAAAGCAACGCATTCTCGCCATACGTACTCTTCACAAGCATTTGCTCTGGAGCAAATTTAACCCAGATCCCTATTAAAGTCTGTGTGTGGCTCTCCTGTGCTGAAGCTGTGAGCACACTGTGGCGTCGCACGTGCGTCTGTTTCCTGACACAATCATCCATTTTGAATACGTGACGCTGATGTATGGGCACACCTTAAGTTCAGAGGAGCCAATCAGCGCATCGTTATCGCCGACATGCCCCCGTCTCCAGTTCGTCAAACATTGTACACACACAGAGTCGCGCTGCTGCGTCCTCTGCAATACATCTGTTCGTGCACGCAAATAATACAACGGATAATTTTAACAAGCGATCGCGGTAATCCGCAGATTATAGTCCAAAAATAGAAAATCTATAACGTAAAAATCGCTTTATAATTTATTATTTTATACAATTTGCCGAGGGTCCGGACAGAGGAGGTCGGCGGTCCGGTCGTGGATCGCGGTCCGCCAGTTGAAAAAGGGGGATCTAAAGGATCACTGATGCTGAAGCGTATTTCAGCTCATTGGTTTCAGTGATCGTTACGGTAGGGATCGCCCTCAGTGCTGCATTCACACTTTCCATGAGACTTCAGGTGGTACTTCACATAGCCGTTGTAATCGGTTTCTAGGTTGCCCAGCTTTCATTCTCACCATGATCTTAGCTTTCAGGTCAGTTGCTGCCTAGCTCAACATTTCATTCATTGGGGCTGGCCTCCCAATCTCATCATCTGCATTCATTGGGGCTTGCCTCCCAATCTCTGGTATGACCTCCTCCTCTGATCTGGCAGCCTGGGGCCCTTCACCATGGAACCTGCGTCGTACCTCATCAATCTCAAGTTGTGACAGCAGTTGCCGTTTGTGGATGTTGGAACACTGAGTTACTAGTTGTTTTGTGGTCAACCGTGACTGTGGGTTTCGAAGTAACCATTTATCCCACATTCTCTGCATGTAACCCCTCTGACTAGGGTTGCTTGAGTAGTAGCATTCCAACAGAGCCAAGTTATCCCATCTTGTTTGGCCGGGCGACGTCTGAGCCGGCATGTAATTCATTTTACTGTCTCTCGTCATTGTATGAGGTAGGCATTAGCGTGAAGGATCTTGCCCAAAGACCCACACTGGATGGTGTTATGTGCTCATTTTTTGCCCCAAGCGGCAAATATATGTGTGTGTGTGTATATATATATATATATATATATATATATATATATATATAACAAGTTTTGCGCAACACTTTTTCCCCACATTCTTTGCTTATTGAAAATAATTGAAAAGAGAGCCAGTCAGCCACCTGTTGATTGGCAATTCCTTTTCAAATTGCCATATGAGTAGCTGCAGCTCGGCGATTACCTCGTTGCTGCTAATTAGTCAATGCTTAATCCACACTTCTTTTGTGGTCTGTGCGGATATGTTAGTATTGGGTGTTGCATCTGCTTCTCGAGGTCCGCCATGTGCACTTCCAAGCAATTAATCATCACCTCCCTCAAAAAAACAACAAAAAACACACACAAAAAACAATTTTGCATCAGCCTGGGTCGGGATTAATGCACTCTTCCCAAGTTATTACATCGAGTGGATTATCTGAGCAAATGTATGTCCACATTTGCTGCGTGCCTAATTTCTCTCGCTAGGGCTCTGTGAATGAATTCCAACCACAGCTCTGGCATCTGCGAACCGTGAGACCTATAGAATTTGAAGTTAATGAAAAATGACAAGTATGCACTGAAGGTAAAAGATAATGGCAAATGAACGTGTAGACTTTACCAAGTAATTCTCACATAAATCCATGTAATCCTTCTGCGGATTTTCCCCCTCTCGCTGATAAGATTTCCTGCAGGACATAAAAAAAAATAAAAATAATTACAATAAGAAGAAATAACCTCTGACCTGCACTCCGCATATTGTAATTGATTCTCTTGTCAGCAGAGCTCCACATATTTAGCTTGCAGTTAATCGCGATAGGCAAGGCCCTTTCTCTACAACGACAATAAGAGAAGCCGCAGAAGGCCGATGCAGGTATCCCATCATTCTGAGCAGGGTTGGCACGGAATTGCGCTGTCTACAATGCTCTGTTCCACTAAGTGACACAGGGACAGATGAAGTCGTTGAGTATAGGCTCAAGATATTGACTCTATTGTCTCAGGTAGAAACATGCGTGTTTACCTCAACCGGGGAAATGATGTCTCTGTGCATGGTTCGATTCCGGTTCCAGTTTTTCTGTGTAGAATTTGCATGTTCTCCCCGGGCCTGCATGGGTTTTCTCCGGGTACTCCAGTTTCCTCCCACATTCCAAAAAACACGCATGACAGGCTGATTAAACACTCTAAATTGTCCCTAGCTGTGATTGTGAGCACGGATGGTTGTTCGTTTCTGTGTGCCCTGCGATTTGCTGGCAACTAATTCAGGGTGTCCCCCGCCTACTGCTCGAAGACAGCTGTGGTAGGCTCCAGCACGAAGATAAGCAGATCAGAAAATGTATGTATGGATTGTAATAACCATGTTTCTGGAATAGCTATGTACTGTAAAATTATTTCTGCTAAATTATTTTTTGAGGGCTAAAACAATTATTTTTTTTGTCATTCGTGGCTTCTTTTAATTTACAGAAAAACTGAACAAGGAAAAAGAAATAATCAAATGAGATGATCTGCCTTTTCAGGGAATGAGCAAACAGACATCCTAAAGTAAACACAAATGTATTCTGAGCTAGTTCTTCCCATTTGCTCCATAAAGGCCTCAGTTTAAAATAATTACAACTAATAATTATGATTTCACTGAGTTTGTGCCTGCTGTAGGCTGAACAAGGCGTCAAACAAGGCACTCTTATCCTACAGGTCAACTCGCCTCCTTTGCACTATTTAATCTTAAGTGTTGCACACTGAGGCAAGCGTTAATTGATTGGACTAAAGCTCAGCAACACTTTCGATCGGTGCTGTGTAAGTCGTCTTATATTGGTTAAATACACTGTACAGTCAAACCTCAGTTTTCAAACGTCTCTGTTCTCAACCAAATCGGTTTTCGACCAAAGATTTCAAGGTTTTTATGCCTCGGATTACGACTGAAAATCGGCTCTCGACCAAACTGAGCGCACTTGAATGCACCACTTGGCTCCTCTCGCCTTCCTTACACGAGGAAGTGATGCTTCCTCGGGTAGATGAGGAAGTGACGCTTCCTCGTTTAGCATTCCATTGTGAGCAGATGTGTTCAATAAAGATTTTTTTTTTAAAGACCGTGGTTTTGATTTTCAAACAAATCGTTTTTCGAACATTCTTCTGAAATGGATTATGGTCAAAAACCAAGGTATGACTGCAGTGCAGTGGTGGGCAAAATACGGCCCGCGGGCCGGATCCGGCCCTTGATCTTTTTAATCCGGCCCGCCAAAGATTGGTGCACAATTAAGGTTTGATTGCATTCATTTCGTTTGGACTTGTAATGACAGGTATTTCAACACCATGTGGCGCAGTTACTTCAAGTTGCAGAGCACAGGGAGGGAGAGGAAGACGAAGAAAGAGCTCGAGAGTAATGACCATGGAAGGGAAAGTGATATGTATCTGATTAAACGAAGCGGGTAACAAAGTACGAAACATTCAGGACTCAAATCTACGAGACTTTGAAAAACAAGGAAGCAATTCTTACTCAGCCCGATTCTGGCAATTTCCATGCTCATAGTGAATTGGTTGTGGCTCGAGTCAATGAACATATCCTAGAATGGGTTGATTGTTATCATGTTAAAAACTTTCTGCAAACTGGACCGCTAATAAGAGTCGGAGAGCAGTCAAATGTGTAGAGCATGAACAACAGGGGGCTCAGTACACATCCTTGAGGAGAACCGGTACTGAGTGTGATGGTGGAGGAGAATGTTACATTATTACTGACATACAAAGACATTGTGCTATCTTCTTTATTTTCTATTTCTATTTCTAACTTTTGGCCCGGCCCTCCACAATATTTTCTGCTTCTCATTTGGCCCCCTCGGGAAAATAATTGCCCACCCCTGAGACTACAGTGTAGTAGATTGACTCAAGGCCGGCTAGTGGCATAAAAGGTGGTACATACTGTATACATGCAGTGTTGTACTTATTGCAACACAGGAATTAATGTGCTCCCATCTGGTGGGTAAAGTTAAAAAAAGGGTAAAAACTCACTGCTAAAAGTGAGTTAAGAGAACTTCGGTTTTGTGAAATAGCACGAGATACATTGGCTTGACTTAGATAAGTTCCCTTGGTGGAGACATGCATTCTACCAAAACCACTCAATTTTCAGACTGGCTCTAAGATAGAAGTCGTGTAAAGTCTCTCAAGATGAAGTCATTCATGGAGGTTTCTTTATTCATTTTCCTAATCCACTCATTTCTTGTAGATCAAGAGCGGATCGGGAAGGACTCCAACTATGAGCAGGAAGGCAAGGTGCAGTTCGTGATTGACGCCGTCTACTCCATGGCTCACGCGTTACACAATATGCACCAGGAGCTGTGCCCGGGCAAGGTGGGCCTCTGCGCCAAGATGGAGCCCATCAATGGCACACACCTGCTCAAGCACATACGCCGCCTCAACTTTAAAGGTGAGTTGGCATGCCACTGATGCACCCTCTACCGATTTTCACCAAATAAATGTTGTCCCTTGAATGCAGCCACCAAACCAGCAGTCATTTAGTACCACACCACACACAGATTCCATACAAAAAATTATTAATATATATTAGTTTGGAAAAAAAAAAGCCTCGAAGAAGTTTGTCTGGAAAATCAACCACCTGTGCCTCTGCCATAACGCTCATCTTGGTCACGTGAAACATGAAAAAAGTCAGCCCACAAAAAAAAAAAAAATGAGGAAAGAAAATGAGCAGGTTTGGAGAGTGTCTTAGAAAATGGTAGCAAGCCAAATAATGAGCGAAAAATAGCTTACGGCTTCCTAGAAATATACACATTTTTTTTGTTAGTTTTTTTCTAGTTCACTCATTCGCACTGCACCAAACTCGCTCCAAGTAATATGTCGTGGAAGTTTTGTAAATGAGGCAATGAAGCCATCTGAACTGCTTCGACACATGAAGTAGTTCAGCAAGCACCTGGTGTTAGGTGCAGCCTTTGAGTTTTTTCTTTCTTTCTTTCTTTCTTTATGGTTTGTTTGTTTTTTTTTTTTGAAGAAAAAAAGTTAACCAAAGATAGGACCTGCTCGTTGAAGAGAAACAAATGCAAAGTTTAACTCTAATGAGAACAACTACCGGTACCTTTAGTGTAAGGTTGTGTTCTATTCAGTCATTTGTTTTTGCTGTTGATCTGTCAAAATGTCTACAAGGGAAACCGGTCCGTAGTGCAAATAAATAAATAAATAATACAAATTGGACTGCTCCAATAAACACAGTTGTCCAATTATGCCTCCAAAGGAAACATAGTTAAAGATAGCATTCTCTGCATTTGTCTTTATGAATGTAAACATTAAATATTTTTATGTTATTATTTATTATTATACGACAGTCAAGGCATGCTTACAAATATATTTTTATAATACAAAGCTAAATTGATTCAATCTTGTAATTTCTAATTCATAATCGATCATGTTTCTGATTATGTCAAATGTCTTTTTTTGGGGGGGACTAATTGCACGTTAACAAATTTCTTGAAAACACAAACGGACTGAATTGTTTTCAGTCAAGCTTGTTCCAAAAACTGATACCTTGGATCGAAATGCACCTTTCCTTTTGTTTTGTTCTATGGATCTTGTATGGGAAAAAAAAGGTGCACACGTTGTCACTTTAAATCTCTTTTGCAAGCTATTTGGGAAAAGTTGGTGATTGATACATCATTTTGAAGAGGCTATATTCCACCAATTACAGTATTTTCTGCACTATAAGGTGCTTTGGATTTTAAAGCACACCTTCACTGTATGGCCTGTTTTTAAACTGTTTTCAGATATAGGACGTACTGCATTATAATGCACATTAATTAAAATAGACGCTACAATAGTGGATGAGGTTGCTCTATGCATTCACTCGGTGGTATGCTAAAGGGAAAACAATCCCATACAATACAGCTTTATAGAGAGCCTTCACAACCGCTGTGGCTGTAACAAAACTGGTCACAAACACTTACATATAAATATGTACAAATGGCATCACAAAACACTAAATGAAAGACAAAAGTTATGAAGACAATCGATTCAACAAAAAGGAACCCAAACCTCGTGGGCTCACATCCACAACTCTTTCTTGTCTCCTTCTTCCTTCATTTAGGCAATAGTTAACTATGCCTTTGGTATAGTCTTCATTTCATAATGGCTGCGCAGAGTTCACAAAGTAGTTGGCTGTTTGAGTGTGTGTTGTCAATTAGATTCAGGCTGAACCCTTTTAGGTTACAATTGGTTCCTGCTAATAACCACTAAATGGCATAGGAATACGAATATGGAAACAACTCATTGGGGAATATAAAGAGACTGTTATAACACTACATATAAGGCGAATCGGATTACAGGGTGCACTGTTGCCTTTTGAGAAAATTGAATGCTTTTAGGTGCGCCTTATAGTACGGAAAATTCGGTAATTGCATTTTATAGATCTGAACTGTATGAAGATTGCATTCGCACCGTCCCTATATCCACTTCTATTAATGAGTCTAATGAATCATCCATCCTTCCAAAGTCAGCATTTCCTAGCTAATTTTGCATGAGACCCTGGACTGGTCACAACCAACAGTTGAGCATACAGTATATAGACAGACAATTATTGGCACCTACAGACAATTGAGAGTCTTCAAGGAATCGATAATGCATGTTTGTAGTATATGGAATGAAGCCGGAGTACCTGGAGAAAATCTACGCAAGCACAATGAGGCCATGCAGGAAAGCCAGAGCCAAGATTCAAACTTTGAACCTCAGAACTCTGTTGAAACCATAGTCATTTCTGCTAATCCAGAATTACTGTAACTGCCAAGCCCATTTGAACTTCTTTGACAATCAAAACAGCAGCACTGAGCGAGGCCCAAAACCTGTTTCTCAAATGAATTAACGTGTGGAATCTTCCCGCATGTTCGAGACAGTGTTTGTGCAGACGTCTGTTAGCCTTCCAGTATACGGACGGAATGATCACTTTGCAATGTTGTCTTCTGCGCACTTATTTGTTCCGCCTTATTATTATTTGATCCGTCATTTTATTTGGTCTTACATTTAGTGCTCCAAAAACTACACTAACATTGTTAAGTATTCATCAAAAAAGTCATCCTAAAAGATCATCTTTACACTTCTAGGATTCATTCCAAGTTAAAGCAAGAATGAATCAGATTTTGCACATCTTACCCAAGGTTCTTAAAACTCCATCACCACATGCAGGCAAGACTTCCATTTCCATGAGTAAGTGTCTTAGGAGCGTTATGCTTCACCAGAATGATTTCAAGGGTGTTTATGACCTCTGCCTCGATTGTATAATGTTATTCTTGGCATTTCCTCCTGCCAGCTATCAGTCATGTCCACATCCATGACTTGCACTTTAATTGCTCACTTATTCACACACCGAAAAAAAATCCCCACTGATCCACACTCCATATTATTAAAATATGCAGAGTAGCAATTTAAGGCAATTATTATTCTTCCACACAAACTCACAAACTCAACTGTGTGTTTAGCGTGTGTTTGTGTGTGCGTGTGCATGCGGGTGTGCGGGGGTGGTTGGTTTGTGCAGCGTTCGTGTAGATAAATTATTCATTTGAAGTCGTGCTCTGTGCGAGCTATCTTTTTTTCCTTTCAATTCTAATTAATATCTACTTGTCACTTTGGCAGAATGTCAATTAAATGTTTAATCCATAAAGAGTTTAAAAACTATTCAAGGAAACAAAAAGAGCCTCTCACTGGGAGTTTTTTCCTTTTTTTTAAAAGGCTTAATACCCGTCAAATTGTCTTGGCTCTGGGCAACAGGCTGAGTTTCAACCAATGTTGAATGCTATAAACAGACGTCCTGGGTATTCCAACCCAAATTAAGGTGGCTGGGATTCATGGTAGCGTTATGATAGGAGTCATATATTTATGTAGGTTTTACAGTCAACTCGGGCCGGGTTAGAGGTTAGGATGGATTCGGATTGCTAGAATTAGAGTTTGCATTTCATGGTGCTTAGGTGCAGTCGCGTTAGTGGTTAGTTAGGGTTCTAGTAAAAAGGGCGAAGAGTTATACTTTGTAGTTTGCCGTGTAGGGTTGATAGGATCAGAGGTCAGGGTTAGTGCGGATTATGGATGTAACAGTTTTGGATAATCAGGGTTAGAGTAAATCAGGACAGGAGTTATGGTTTGTAGGGTTAGGATTGCGAGGTTTACGGGTTGCTTTTATGTGGGTTGCTAGAGTGAGGGTTGGCTTGGATGTGGGTTAAATCTTAATCCTCGGGTCATTTGAGTGTCAGTCCCTCTGACCTCTGGTGGTCCCCAAGAAACTGAAAAAGTGGTCTTTAGGGCCGTTCACATGGCACACATTTGCTCCGGTGCTGCACCGAGATGGTTTGTTGCGGGATATTTTGCACCGCAGCAAATTGTGTGGAGCGTTCACACGTACAAAGCTGCTGAGCGGGGCAGCCCCGGTAAAGTCTCGGGGATGCCCCACTTGCGTTCACACGGCAGTTTCTGCAGCGGAGCAAAATGACAGAAAACAAACGAGCTGTCGTGTTGGTTCTTTTTAAAACGTACTGTATATACACAACTCAAGCGACGACTGGACCGGCACATCCTTCTCCTTCTCGGTTCTGCCTTCTGCTCGAGAGTGACCGCCCAAGAAAACGTAAATGAACGATGACTTTAATGACACTCAGAAAAGCAAACACTATTGCGCCAAACAGAAAATCAAGAGAGGAAATCACAAAATAAATTCTATGGGGGCGGGGGGTTGTGAACAAACAACAAAGGAACAAACAACTCCGAGACAGTCCAGTCTCCTACAAAAGGAAATATGTTACTAGCCAAGTCTTGTGTCATTATGAATCAACATATTACGGAAGTCCGACAGAGCACGAAAGCAACGCATTCTTGCCATACGTACTCTTCACAAGCATTTGCTCTGGAGCTAATTTAACCCAGTTGCGTTCACACATGCACATTTACACCGGTGCTGCCTCGCAAACGAGCATTTGCCCCGGAGCAAATATTTGACCCACCTCCCTGAGGTGGGTCAAATTTGGTCCGGTATAAGCTCTTTTCCGGGGCTACCCCGGAGCTAATTTGCACGTGTGAACGCTCTACTGGGGCAGCCCCGGTGCAGCACCGGACCAAATATTGCCCTGTGAACAGCCCTTATGAGTGACAGCGGTGAGATTCTGGATCTTAACAACAAACAAAAAAATAAAATATCTATCAAACTGTCAAATCATACCTTTGATGAGTACCAATTCTAATGCTGCATTTATCTGATGCGGGGCATCGATGATCCGCATGCTTTAAATTATTGGCTAAGTGTTGTTTTTGTGACAATAGTGTTGGATTTGGACGTATGTTGGGTTTCAGTGACACAACTTGGAGAATGAATAGTTACAGTGACCATTAAAAGTGTTGCACGGCACTTTTATCTCGCTAACCTCAATCCTTAGACATCTGCCGAGCAGAGACACTTGCCTAAAGGGACTCTTGACTTTCATTCGGCTCCCTATGAGTTTTTTTTTAGGTGGGGCGGGAGAATGAGGGGTCGCTGTGTGTGTGTGTGTGTGTGTGTGTGTGTGTGTGTGTGTGCGTGTGTGTGTGTGTGTGTGTGTGTGTGTGTGTGTGTGTGTGCTGCTGCTTTGAAAAGTCTGGCAAACCAGCGAGAAAAGTTACCTATCACCAAACAGGAAGATACGCTAAAGACCCAAATTGAAATGTTATCTATCATAACAGCAAGTCCATTTTTCAAAACCTGCAGTATGGACCCTCTCAGCTCCAAAGTTTGATAATATGTTCAGGAAAATGTGCCTCAAACAATATTTGATACTAGGAAAGTGGAAAAAAATACTTTTAAATAGCGTGCGTGTGCGTGAGTGTGATTGTGTGTGTGTGCGTTTATAAAGCGTTTCACAGGAAAACTTACATGGAACTACAGTAGGAAAGCACCAAGTACTTATGAGATGAGAAAATGAGATGAGAAAAGACTTTCTTGATCCATCAAACCTTAAATGAATTTATTTCAACAGTGTGTGTGCAGCTCCGTGAGCCATCACCTTACCGTGGTGGAGGGGTTTGTGTGTCCCAATGATCCTAGGAGCGAAGTTGTCTGGGGCTTTATGCCCCTGGCAGGGTCACCCATGGCAAACAGGTCCTAGGTGAGGGACCAGACAAAGCACGGCTCACAGAGCCCCTTATGAAAAATAAAATCGATGGTACTCAGTTTCCCTTGCCTGGACGCGGGTCACCGGGGCCCCCCTCTGGAGCCAGGCCTGGAGGTGGGGCTCGTTGGCGAGCGCCTGGTGGCCGGGCCTACACCCATGGCGCCCGGCCGGGCTCAGCCCGAAGAGGCAACGTGGGTCCCCCTTCTCATGGTCTCACCACCCGTGGGAGGGGTCAAAGGGGTCGGCTGCAATGCGAGCTGGGCGGCAGCCAAAGGCGGGGACCCTGGCGGTCCGATCCTCGGCTGCAGAAGCTAGCTCTTGGGACATGGAATGTCACTTCTCTGGCAGGGAAGGAGCCCGAACTGGTGTGTGAGGCAGAGAAGTTCCGACTGGATATAGTCGGACTTGCCTCCACACACAGCCTATGTTCTGGTACCAGTCCTCTCGAGAGGGATTGGACTCTCTTTCACTCTGGAGTTGCTCACGGTAAGAGGCGCAGAGCAGGTGTGGGCATGCTCATTGCCCCCCGGCTCAGTGCCTGTACATTGGGGTTCACACCGGTGGACGAGAGGGTTGCATCCCTCCACCAGCGGGTGGGGGGACGGGTCCTGACTGTTGTATGTGTATATGCACCAAACAACAGCTCAGCATACCCACCCTTTTTGGAGTCCTTGGAGGGTGTGCTGGAGAGTACTCCTGCTGGGCACTCCCTTGTTCTACTGGGGGACTTCAATGCTCACGTGGGCAATGACAGTGAGACCTGGAGGGGCGTGATTGGGAGGAACGGCCCCCCCGATCAGAACTCGAGTGATGTTTTGTTATTGGACTTCTGTGCTCGTCACGGACTGTCCATAACGAACACCTTGTTCAAACATAAGGGTGTCCACATGTGCACTTGGCACCAGGACACCCTAGGCCGTTCAATGATCGACCTCGTCGGATTTGCGGCCGCATGTTCTGGACACTCGGGTGAAGAGAGGGGCGCAGCTGTCAACTGATCACCACCTGGTGGTGAGTAGGCTCCGATGGTGGGGGAAGATGCCGGTCCGTTCTGGCAGACCCAAACGTATTGTGAGGGTTTGTTGGGAGCTTCTGGCGGAATCCCCTGTCAGAAGGAGTTTCAACTCCCACCTCCAACAAAGCTTTTCCCATGTTCCGGGGGCGACGAGGGACATTGAGTCCGAGTGGACCATGTTCCGTGCCTCTATTTTTGAGGCGGCCAATCTGAGTTGTGGCCGTAAGGTGGTTGGTGCCTGTCGTGGCGGCAACCCTCGTACTCACTGGTGGACACCAGCAGTAAGGGATGCCGTCAAGCTGAAGAAGGAGTCCTATCGAGCCTTTATGGCCTGTGGGACCCCAGAGGCAGCTGACGGGTATCGACTGGCCAAGCGGAACGCAGCTTTGGTGGTCGCCGAGGCAAAAGCCCGAGCATGGGAAGAGTTCGGTGAGGCCATGGAAGCCGACTTCCGGACGGCTTCGAGGAAATTCTGGTCCACCATCCGACATCTCAGGAGGGGGAAGCAGTGCACTACTAACACTGTGTACAGTGGGGATGGGGCGCTGCTGACTTCGACTCGGGACGTTGTGAACCGGTTGGCAGAGTACTTCGAAGACCTCCTCAACTCCACCAACACGCCTTCCTTGGAGGAAGCAGAGCCTGGGGACTCTGAGGTGGGCTCTCCTATCTCTGTGGTTGAAGTCACCAATGTGGTTAAAAAGCTCCTCGTTGGCAAGGCCCCAGGGGTGGATGACATCCGCCTGGAATTTCTCAAGGTTCTGGATGTTGTGGGGCTGTCCTGGTTGACACGCCTCTGCAACATCGCGTGGTCAACGGGGAGAGTGCCTCTGGATTGGCAGACCAGGGTGGTAGTCCCTCTTTTTAAAAAGGGGGACCGGAGGGTGTGTTCTAACTACAGAGGGATCACACTCCTCAGCCTCCCTGGTAAGGTCTATTCAGGGGTGCTGGAGAGGAGGGTCCGTCAGGAAGTCGAGCCTCAGATTGAGGAGGAGCAATGTGGTTTTCGTCCCGGCCGTGGAACAGTGGACCAGCTCTACACCCTTAGCAGGGTCCTCGAGGGTATGTGGGAATTCGCCCAACCAGTCTACATGTGTTTTGTGGACTTGGAGAAGGTGTTTGACCGTGTCCCTCGGGGAGTTCTGTGGGGGGTGCTTCGTGGGTATGGAGTACAGAGAACCCCCTGATACGGGCTGTTCGGTCACTATACCACCGATGTCAGAGTTTGTTTCGCATTGCCGGCAGTAAGTCGGAATCGTTTCCAGTGAGGGTAGGCCTCCGCCAAGGCTGCCCTTTGTCACAGATTCTGTTCATAACCTTTATGGACAGAATCTCTAGGCGCAGCCGAAGCGTTGAGGGGGTCCGTTTTGGTGGCCTCAGTATTGCATCCCTGCTTTTTGCAGATGATATGGAGCTGTTGGCTCCTTCAAACAGGGCTCCAACTCTCACTGGAGCGTTTCGCAGCCGAGTGTGAAGCGGTTGGGATGAAAATCAGCACCTCCAAATCTGAAACCGTGGTCCTCAGTCGGAAAAGGGTGGAGTGCCCCCTCTGGGTCGGGGGTGGGGGGGGGGGGATATCTTGCCCCAAGTGGAGGAGTTTAAGTATCTTGGGGTCTTGTTCACGAGTGAGGGCAGGAGGGAGCGAGAAATCGACAGGCGGATCGGTGCTGCGTCTGCTGTGATGCGGACGTTCTATCGGTCTGTCGTGGTGAAGAAGGAGCTGAGCCAAAGGGCGAAGCTCTCAATTTACCGGTCGATCTACGTCCCAACCCTCATCTATGGTCACGAGCTATGGGTCGTGACCGAAAGAACGAGATCCCGGATACAAGCGGCTGAAATGAGTTTTCTCCGCAGGTTGTCCGGGCTCTCCCTTAGAGATAAGGTGAGAAGCTCGGTCATCCGGGAGGGGCTCCGAGTCGAGCCGCTTCTCCTCCACATCGAGAGGAGCCAGATGAGGTGGCTTGGGCATCTGATTCGGATGCCTCCTGAACGCCTCCCTGGTGAGGTGTTCCGGGCATGTCCCACCGGGAGGAGACCCCGAGGAAGACCCAGGACACGCTGGAGAGACTATGTCACCCAGCTGGCCTGGGAACGCCTCGGGATCCCCCGGGGTGAGCTGGAAGAAGTAGCTAGGGAGAGGGAAGTCTGGGCTTCCCTGCTAAAGCTGTTGCCCCCGCGACCCGGCCCCGGATAAGCGGTAGAAGATGGATGGATGGATGGAGTGTGTGTGCAGGTTTCATCTGACCAGACAGGTTGTCTCCAGGTTACAGTACATCCCACTCCACATAATTGCATCAGCCCACAGCAAGATTTTGAAACTGTCCACATGTATGAAACAAGAGCTACAGCTGTATTTCCTGGACGGCGTGAATTCTATGATGACTGAGTTTACAGTATAGTGTGATGACAATAGGTAAAACGTTCGGTAAATATGTATATATGAAGAAAGACATATCAAGTCAAGTCAACAGTATTCATAGAGCACTTTCAAACAGCCATTGAACTGCATACAAAGTGCTGTACATGAAGCGATTTAACATACACAATAAACAGTATGACGAATCGGTAATAAAGGCGGTAGAAAGCACCAAGCAGTAAAATCAAGAACAAATCTAAGTCATGCTGAGTCGAACGCCAAAGAATACAAGTGAGTTTTGAGGCGTGACTTCTATTTATTTTGGTGTCAGGTTTAGAGTTATGCGTACTGCGGTTATGGTTGGGGGAGGCGTTGGGACAAATTTAAAATAGGTAGAATTAAAAAGTAGGGTAAGTCTTCTGGTTCGGGTTGTTTTACTTTGACTTCCATTTGAATTTTTACACTTAATTAGACTTGAATTAACATTGCGATATATACTGCATAATTTTACCATGAAAGGATTCAATTACCGGTAAACCCGATATTAATCTTAGGCCATATTGACCATTCTGACGTTATGGTTAGACTTAAAAAGGTTAGTTTAGGTTTAATCCGATTAAGGTCAGTCAGGAGTTGACTTCAGTAGAGTTTGGGTAAGTATGGTTGGGGTCAATGTTCGGTTAAGAAGAGCAAACTGTAATTTGACAGTATGAAACTTTTTCTGTCAAGAGGTGAAGAGGAGGCATCCCATTACAATCTCCACCGCTTGACAAAAAATATGTTCCGCTTTGTTTTTAACTTTACAATATTGCTCCATCGGGATGTCGGAGCTACACTTTAACCTGGTACTTGTTTTTTTTCTGGTTGGCACAGACAGACACATAATAGTTCATACATGTTGCTGGATGCGTTTGTTACAGGCTTTTGGTAAAAGCACAGGTAAGCACACAATTGAAGTAAAATATGTGCATCCTTCCATCCACCCATTTTCTGATCTGCTTAGCCCAGGGGTCAGCAACTGAAAATGTTGAAAGAGCCATATTGGACCAAAAAAAATAAAAACAAATGTGTCAAGCATGTTTTGGGAATGTGGGAGGAAACCGGAGTACCCAGAGAAAACCCACGCAGGCACGGGGAGAACACGCAAACTCCACACAGGAAGGCTGAAGCCGGAATCGAACGCTGCACCTCTGCACTGTGAAGCCGACGTGCTAACCAGTCGACCACCGGGCCGTCGTGAGTGGAATATAAGAAATCTTAAACATCAGACGGCTTGTGGCTCAGGAGTTAGCACAAATCGTCCGCTGTTCGAATTCTGCTCTGTCCAGGTCATATGTCATTGTCACTACAAATTTTGTTTTCCCACACCAGAGTGTGAGTTCATGAATATCCATTGTGAGTGCTTTGAGTGTGTGACACAAAATCTGATGTATCGGTAAATAGCAGAGATAATATCTAAACTGGAGTGTACTGTAAAAAAATAAATAAATAAATAAAATACTCTCATACAGCTATCCTAATGTCATATACTGTAATCCAAAAAACAGTAGTATACTCTTGAAGTTAACAATAAACTTGGTGTAAAATTACCATACCGCCCATTATTCTATACTTCATACTGTCATTTAAAATAAAGCAATACCTCGGTTTTCAACCGTAATCCGTTCCAGAAGGCTGTTCAAAATACGAAACTATTTTACTAGCCCATGATTAGGGGCTAATTACACTATGCGGAAATAACATAAAAAACAGTCAGATAAAAAACGTGTTTGTTGTAAATCACAACAAACATGTCTGCTCACAATGAACGCTATAGGAGGAAGCGTCACTTCCTCATGTAAGGAAACCGAAAGGAGTCAAGTGGCGTATTCTGGTTTGCTCAGTTTGGTCGAAAACTGGTGTTTGGTCGAGATCCGAGGCGTGAAAATCTCGAATTTTCTGGTTAAAAACTGATGTGGTCGATAACAGAGACGTTCGAAAACCGAGGTTTGACTGTTCCGTACTATTGTGTTAATGTAAAATAAGAGTACATTACCGGCGCCTTTGCTGGCAGTAATCTACTGTTATTTTGCAGAAAAAAAATGTTTGAGTGTATTTAACACTTTCAGGGTCTCAGCGATTACTGCAGTGGACAGTTTATCATTTTGTCAGGTTACAGGGTGCATCAAAGTTTTAAGGATTAGTATCAGTAACGTTTGGGCTCGTGGGGCTGGAGCTGCGAGATGGTTAGGGGTATGGTTAGTCTTGGATTAGTAGAAGTCATCCTTCTGTCGAATTGGTTCACCTTTTTTATGATAATTCAATATTGGAACAGAGGCAGCAAGAATCTCGTGTACAACACTGGTCTGTTTGTCAGCAGTTTTGGTGGGTAGCCGCTAAAAATAATGATGACGGCAAGAATGTATGGGCTTCTTGGGTTTCTCATGCACTGAGGATGAAAAGCTCTTTAAAAAGTGAGACGCTCGCAGTGTGTCACTGGCACTAAAACCCATTTATCTGCCATATCTCAGTGCACTGTCTGGTGGGTGCACGCTAAGCTAGCTGACGAGAGATAACCTTTTTGAAAAACTGGAACATAATCTCCAGATAGTTCTCATAATCTGCTAATATCTGTGTGATTCTTTTACACTCTATCCGATCACATTTTCCACACTGACAAATCCAGAGTCAGAGCCCTTTTTCTTTGTGAATCAATTTCACAGCTCAGTTTCAGCCCATTCAGCAGCAGCAGCCGGCAAAGCACGAATACTCAAACACATCCACTGTGACTGTCCTTCGATTTGTTCTCAGTCCAATTGGTCAAGAGCAGAGAATCAGCTTCTCATCAGTCTTTCCTTTCTCCTGAGATCTCGTCACAAGAGTATGTTTTCTTTGTAGTTGTTGTTGTTGGGTTTTTTTTTTGTGCCTCCTCTTTTTTTATCCATTTAAAACTCACAAATGTCTCACTTTTTCTCCAGACGTGAGCATAATGAAACGCAAAGTATATTTGCTGCTAAAAAAATGCCTTTTTTCCACAAGCAAAGTGCATTTTAGGTCATGGAAAATGAACTTTTTAGAGCAGTGTTGCCCCGCTCTTTAAACATAAACATACTCAAAGGATATTTAAATATCATATGAAAGGCAAAATGCGTTTGAGCTCACGCAATATTGAGAATCGGCAGATAAGGCATTTGTTGTTCTTTTTGCTGCAGCTTTTTATCCCTCTGAGGTGGAGAAGTGGATTTTGTGACCATTTTTCTGACAAGTGCTGACCTGCTGATATTGTATTACTGCGGTATCATGTTTACAATCCAAACCAGCTTGATCAAAATCTGCTCCTTGATGACTTTGCAAACAGAAACACGTATCCTGATTGAGTACTTGCTTGTGCTACTTGCACAACTGTATCAACTTTTTGAAGCAAGCTATCTTTACTTGTTTTTTTTAAACCTTTCCAAGTGACATTTCCTGTGAAATTGACACATACATTTGCATAAATTAAATAACGTGTTTTTTTCTTGTTTTACAAAGCCTGTGTTTTCATTAAAATTAACATTTGACGCGCTGTAGAGCTTGTGATTGCAACAAAATCAGCTGCCGACAAAGTCACCAAGTCATGATGGAGCCATCGAGGCGCAAGACACACTTGGAGAGAGAAGTGTACTTGTGGCAAATTCTGCATGATATAAAGGTCGTTAAGAGTTAATGACGATGTAGCGGGGAAACATGCCTCCATTTGCCAACGTGTCCCGCTTGTGCGTTGATGTGTGTGTGTGTGTGTGTGTTTGTGTGTGTGTGTGTATGTGTGGGGGCGGGCAAACAAAGCGACAAAAAAAACCATGTTGGATTAATGCTCACTTATTCT
This sequence comes from Hippocampus zosterae, assembly GCF_025434085.1. Taxonomy (NCBI): domain Eukaryota; kingdom Metazoa; phylum Chordata; class Actinopteri; order Syngnathiformes; family Syngnathidae; genus Hippocampus; species Hippocampus zosterae. The sequence goes on along the minus strand of NC_067459.1, from coordinate 8,198,540 downwards.
TAAGGTGCGTACCGCTACCGTGATCATTAAATAGCGCATATGTTTACAAGCAGTTAATTAACCCCAGTGGCCCGGAACAAGCAGGTGGCTGTCAGTTGGCGTGCGTTTGCAACCTCGGGGCCCACGGTGTCACATTAGAGTGCAGCTCAATGTCGTGGTGGCAGGGGAGGAAGAGGAGGGGAGGAAGGGAGTGGGGTGGGGAGGAGGGGGGTTCATGGGGCTCTGTGGAGTTCATTGTGCGAGGAGACTGTTTAGACAAGCAGTTTGTGCCACATGACAGGCCTCATTTCAATTTTGCAACTCCCACATTGGCCACGCTGGTCTAGAATCTCCACCCTAATGAAGAGGACTTACCACTGACTGACATGGGGAGAATGACAAAAACCACAGGTCACTCCCCCCCCCCCCTTGTTCATTTCATTTTTCATTTCATTATCCACTTCCTGTTCTTTTCTTTTGGGGGGGGTGCCTTTTTTTTCTTCTCCATTTTGTTCACCACTGGAGAGGTGTGATGTGCTGTGCCAGCACATGATGCCATCTGTATCACAGCATCTTTAAAGTTTGTTATGTTTTGTTTTTAACGGAGTTCCAATCTCGGGGTACTACTCTTCAGACTTCTGTCAAAAATGCTATTAAATGTGAGATGATGATGATTTTGTGCTCTGTTTAATTGATATCGAAGGACCTGTTTTGAAATCCATTTTGAGGGTGCTACACCGAAATTCTGTGGGAAAATGGTGTCAGAAGTGACACGATAAGATGCGAAGGAAAAGGTAGCAGAATTTGAATCAATTAGTGGACTAGTCGACTTGACTACTCTGCATATATATATATATATATATATATATATATATATATATATATATATATATATATATATATATATATATATATTTTTTTTTTTAAACGCAGTATATGTGTGCTCAAAGGAGTTTTGCTGGTGCTAGTTAGTTTAGTGGGGAAAAAAAAGATGAAGTTGGTACTTGCTTTTGAGGTCATTGCCGAGGTTTGTCACCCCAATATACTGGAATCTGATGTGACTACTGACGTGTGACTAACACGTATCCATTTAGAATCCTGCAAACCACTGGCTCTAGTGGTGAATGTCAGCGGTCCATAAACGTGTTTTGTCCCATTGTTCCCGTCAGCATTGCTGATGCGCGAGCGTCCCGCCGCCAGAGCCGAAATTGCTCCTTGGTGAGTCTCTGCGGGTGTCCACATAAATGACAAATGCATGTTTGTGCTTGATTGTGAAGTGGTCATTGAGTGGAGAGTAAAAGGAATGCCGGGATACTGTTAGCAGACACAAATCATGGAGTCAAATTTCGGCATAAGTGGCAAGAGCATATTATAATAATAATAATAATAATAATAATAATACATTTAATTTTGAAAGCACTTTTCATCGTACTCAAAGACACTTTTCAAGAGTTTAAAACACGAGATAAAATGTAAACAAGCATACATGGTTTAAAACAAACACATTTAGAAGAAGAAAAACAACTTCAAAAAGGGAAAAACAGATTAAAAGGCGTTTTGCGGAACAGGTGAGTTTTAAGAAATGATTTAAAAGATTGCAGGTCAGTACAGTTGCGGATGTGTTAGAAAGTTCCATAGGGTGGGGGCGGCGAGAGAGATGGTTCGGTCCGCCCAGGTTCTGAGCCTGGTCACGGGAATGGCAAAGAGGTTTGTCTTTGAGGAGCAGAGGTTGCGGGAAGGAGTGTATGGGTGAAGAAAGTCGGAGCGGTAGGAGGGGGCCTGATATGTGTTTCAAATTTGTTGCTGTTTTTTTCACATTTATTTCACTTATTTGATTGAAAAATACAAAGACACTCATATGATAACTACAGTTACATTTTTCAATGTTTTTGAGGTTCACGACTTAAAAGTTTTTTCCAGCCTGCTGTACGGCATGGAAGGTACTGTGGATTATGGAAAATGTACTGACATCCAAGGTACCAACAGAGGCAGAGGGCAAAACGTGTGATAGGGGAGTGTCCAGTTTAATGCCTGAGACTCACTGCCCATGCCCCTTTGCATTGAAACAACTGACGATGTCATGCTGACGTTACCTCAATGCCCCAAGTCATATGGGTTGTGTCAACATGAACGTCAATGCACACTACCTCCCCACCTCACCCCTAAAACTCACCAAATAGTTCCACATGGAAAGTTGTTTAAATTAGCCCAGACAACATTTTCATCAAAAACAATTCAGTGTGCTCGATGTCATTTTGAGTTGAAGCAGCCATTTTGGGCCAACTGCAGGGCCCGTACTTTCATCTTGTCCTTGTAAGAACTGTAGTATCCAAATGACTCCCAATCCAAAGCAGAGATCCTAATCAGATGTGTTATAAAAATGGAGAGTATTTCTGCAATCATCAAATGTGGGCACAACATGACAGTCTATCATTCATAAACGCCACCAGGAAAGGAAAAAAAAACCTTTGACACCAGTTTTTCTGATCAATACAAAATGGGCTGGGCATTTCTATATGAACAGAACACATGAAAAAGTCTCAAGGACACATGCCTGAAGTTGAACAGGAAGTCATGCAGTTTGCATTGAACAGCCACTCCGTAACACTTCAAGAGCTCCTACTTTCACATGAATCCTCCTCGTTAATTTGCCAAAATATAACCCAATCGAAACCTGTTATCTCAGATGCATGTCCTGAAAATGTGAAGTGTTTTTCTGTCAACGCCGTCTATATATGCCACAACATGGCATCCCACTTTGCTGATCATTTCATTAGTGGGTTTGTAGTGAAAAAAGGAAGTGCATTGGTCGCTTCTTACAGCTTCAATTTCTATTGTTTCTTATGGGAAAATTGTCTCACAATCCGACAATCTTCAATGTTGAGTCAGTGCCACCCTTACAAAATGCTTGAAAATTGAACAAAAAATGTATATATTGGCTGTCAATGTTTTTAATGCACGTTGTAATTCTGCCCCCCGCCCCCACTTTTGGGGACACAAAGTCAGCATAATCCTCCCATGACGGCTGCTTTGTAGTGTGGGCGTCATTGTCACCAAAGCAGGCCACACTGAAGCTATAATCCACATCTGGATGAGTCAGCCCAGCTGTGGATGAGAGCGCAGCATCCTCGGCGATGAAATAAAGAAAAACGACTCAGCAGAATTATCAGACGCACCCTTTTCATTACGGATGTGTGAGAGGCTTTCAAATAAACAGATCGTCTTTGGGAGGGGGTGAAGAACAAAACCAAAACTCCAAAATAATGCATGGGTTATTTTAATCACATTTGTGAATCTTGACAGCAGAAGCAACTGAGCACAGTCCCTCCGCTGTGCCTCTCAGGACGGCTCTCCCATGTTCTACCTTGATTAAACGCTTCACCGGGCTGGCAGTGAGGCTCATCAAAATGCTGTATGGTAAAGACGAGGCCTGTCTTTTTAGTGACACGTCATTACGGCGTGTCTTCCAACAACACACAGTTATCACGGTGATGAAGCGTAAGACGGAAAGTCAAAGCTTATCGTTGTTAGCGCTCCGACTGTAGCTCAGGGTCGTTATTGCACAACTCAGGTCCAGTAGGTGTTGATCATCAGAAGGGCACTTTCCATTCGGTTAACACAGGCAGTTCCTTCGGGCCCTGTTTTATTCTGTTTAAATCAATTCTCATCAGTTTCATCTTAAATCTCAAAGCGTACTCAAATTCTGAAAAAACAATCAAAGGTTTCCTCTGTTCTGATTGTTGCAACCCCCACACCCCCCTTCCTTCTTCACGCAATGGGCTACTCCATCTCTGCACTGTGCATGTGCAGACTTGACTCAGGGTGATGGCTGCAAAACAAATTTGTTGGTGGGGTTGTGAGTAATAAGACTCATTACCCCAATGGAGCAGAAAAAATCAGAAAGTGAGTAGAAAAGAAATAGATTTGATCAATGCTACACAAGGTTTCAACATTTTTGACAGTAACAAATGTGCGTTACTGACATCAGCAAGAACCAGACGCTATAGTAGCTCTGTGGTCATGTTGGAATAATAGAAGTGATGCTTTTCATCACCAAAGTGGGAATAATAGTATTAAGACTTGGAATGGTAAACTTTTTGTAATGTTGATGGTTCAAATCTAGTACCTGACCTCAGATGATTCAGTTATTAGTTGATAATCTCTAACAAGAATTTGAGGAATTTCAGGATTTCTTTCATCTAAGGAAATCAAATAATCTTCTAAAATTTACATGGTTTAGTTGATAATGTTCAAAATCTTTTGTGATAAATGTTTTTCCATGACAGCTGGAACACATAAAAATGGTTCTGTAACTATTAACTTAAGATGTGAGATAATTGTAACAGATTTTGAAAGAAAGACAGCATGACTTAAATTAACTCTTTTATTCCCCATGACGTATAAATGCATCTTGAAAATTCACTATGGTCGCCTACCCATGACGGATTTTTACGTCGTTTGAGGTGTTTTTGTTTTTTTTTGGTGTGTGTCATAGTAGGGTCTGACGCAGCCTCTGACTCAGGATCAGGCTTGTCTGCATCATAAATCATTTACTATTTGTCCAGCAGGTGGCAACAGGTGTAAGGGATCAGCCAGAATCATGCTGCAGAACAAGTAGAAGTAGAAGTAGAGAAGGAGAGGTGTATATGGAGAGTTGTGGAGTCGCGTGGAATTAGTAAACAGTGCATTCAAATCAGTAGTGATGGAGAAATCAAAACAATTAACCCTTGAAGATTTCTGTTGGGTAAGAAAATATTCCCCCAAGCATGACAAGGATGATGGAGTTAATGAAACCAGGATGCTTCATCTGCGCAAATAGCGAGCAGCAGCCATCAAAAGAAGGTGCGCGAACATTGTGTGGATCATGGGGCCCGCGTGGCGCTCGGATAGTGCATCAAAGGTGCCGCGTCTGTCTTGGCAAAGGCAAGCGGAGTGAAAACAGAATGTGGTCTAAGACTTATTGTGTACCCTTGCGTCAGGACAATTGTTCCCTTTTTTATCACACCCCCAAAAAAAATTAGCAAAAATTGCAGGGTGGCGGGGGAAACACATGCACATGCATGAATGTGTACGTACAGTACACTTGCACAGTCGTGGGTCAGCAGAGCGAAGAGAAGGGGGCTCCCCCGTGTTCATCATGATGGTGCTGGAGGTGTGGCTGCCTACCCAAACTGCCTGGGGTCTCCCCGTCAGGAAGTCCAGCAGCTAGTTACACATGGAGGTGCTGAGCCCCAGTTGTTCCAGTTTGTGAATGAGCTACTGTGGGATGATGGTGTTGAATGCTGATCTGAAGTCCGTGAACAGCATTCTGATGTGTGAGTCCTTGGTCTCCAGTTGGGTGAGGGCTGAATGGAGGGCAATGGAGATGGCATCTGCAGTCAATCGATTACGCCGATATGCGAACTGGTAACAGGACCATGGATGTTGTCATTTGCACCTCTGAGGGATCACCTCACACTATCACGGGAAAGCGTCAGCACCTGGTCGCCACAAAGAGGTCGGGTCTTCTATGCTGGGGTGTTGTTGCCTACCTCAGAGCGGGTGAAGAAGTCATTAAGGTTGTTCAGCAGAGAGATGGAGCTGTCACAGATCTGAGAAGAGGATTTGTAGTCTGTGATGGTCTCGACCCCCGCCACAGGTTCCTGGTGTCTTCAATCCTCTCGGAGTATTATCTCTTGGCCATTCAAATGCCTTGTGACAGGTTGGCCCTGGCAGTCTTTCGACCCACTACGTCCCCAGCTCTGAAGGCAGTGCCCCTTGCCCTCAGGAGCCTGCGGACCTCATCTGCCAGCCATGGCTTCTGATTGGCCCGGATGGTGATTTTTCTGGTGACCGTGACATCGTCCATGCACTTCCTCATGTAGGATGTCACAGTCTCTGTATACTCATGGAGGTCAGTGATGCTGCTATTGGTGGTAGCTGCCTGTTTGAACATACTCCAGTCCGTGGTGGAGAAGAAGTCTTGGAGTGCCTCTGTAGACCCCTCAGGCCACACCGGTACCTGCTTTCTAGCTGGTTTGATGACTTTAACCAGCGGCCTGTATGCCGACATTAGCATTACGGTGGTGTGGTCTAAGGCACCGAGGTAGGGGAGGGCTTTTTTTGACTCTGTGTATGATACCTACAGTATTTATGCATTGGAGCGTCTTAAAATGAAACAGAAAAAAGACATAAAAATCTTCATAAAATTATACACGGCAGCAAGTTCTTGTGTGTGCAACCTGAATTTCTGCCAACACACAAGCTTCTTCAAATTCTAATAGTGGCTGTCTTACTATCATTATCGTGGCAAATAAGACAAGTTTCCCTGAATCGTTCTTTTTGATTAAAAATATATATATCTGAAGATTGTTATGCTATTTTGAAAGAAGACTATTTTTCACGAGAGGAGCTGTCGTCCTTTTCCCCTTCTCACTTCAAGTCAAAGCACAATAAGCACTGATGTGTGCGTGTATGTGTGGGTGTGTGTGTGTGTGTGTGTGTGTGTGTGTGTGTGCGTGCTAGAAATGATCGAACTGATTAAGAAACGATGCAGGCATCATCATTTTTGTATGGAGGTGAACTTCCTTTCGCTAGTCTAACGCATAGCGATTGCATCAAACTTTAAAATATACTCGCACGCTGCTGAAATAATGTCAGCATCATATCCTCCTGACCACCAGTAGTTCAAATTTGTCCTCTGTAGAGGACATTTGTGAACCTAAATATCTCCCACCCAGTGCCTCAAATCGCATTAACTCCTTTTGTTACTCTAAAGAGGACATTCAGTGCTTTCCAATGATACCATATTTGTAGGGGTTAGAAAAAGTAAGAAAATGGCTTCCCTCAGTGCAAGCATTGTTAATGGGAAGAGGAAAAGTAATACTTCTTATCAAACACATTTTGTCTTGAAGAGCTGTTGGAATTTTAATGATAAGACTCTTATGAACACGTTAACGTGTAGTTTGAGTTGTTTTAAGTGTATTTGAGCCTGTTTAAAAAATGTGGGATTTCAAAAAACTTTTGGAGTAGTCCAATTACTTCACACACAAAGTGAAATTAGACTACAGTCGTTGGGAATCACTTACAACGTGGGTGAGTTTTCGTAGAAAACTTAAGGAGGAATGATCGTTTCAAAAATATTTTCATTCGTGATGAATGAATATTTTAAAATATGCGAGCTTCTCTTTTTGAGATAGGCAATTCAACGGTACTGTCATTCATTGAGATTAAGCATGTATCTCACGAGTGTGAAAAATCTATTTGGAATTCTAAAATGATTATTGTTTAAGTGGTCAGGTGTTGCCAGTTGCTCCTCAGAGTCTTTGGATCTTGAAATTCTTCACCACCTCCAGTTTCGATGACATGCTGTTTTATATGTAAGTTGTTGCCATATCAGCTCAGTGATGACTGTCAGCCTTTTTAAGTTATTTCTAAGGGGTCTGCAATCTCCAAAGGAGACTGCAAAATACTATAAAACTCATCTGTACAGCTGCCTCAGCCTTGTCATCGCCCGTCGGTATTAACTGTCACTCCCTTTCACGGCGGTACGAGTCGTGCAGCGAGATAACATCCATTCCTGCGTTTAATCCCCCCGTGAGCCTGTGATGAGTGCGGCCAATCGCTTCTCTAATCAGTATAAACAGATGTGGATGAGGACCAAATTCACCCTGCGCGAATGCCAGAAATTTGTGGAGTTATTTGGACATGACACCAACTCCAAATGTGACGTAGAATGTAGGACTTTATACTTGTGGGTGTAACAATTTGTCATCCGATACTTTGGCAGAAAAGCGAAATTGCTACTAATCTGCAGTGTGGATCCAATTACCAAACGGTTTCTTACTAGTATTGGAAAGGAATAACACTAACATCATCAGGAAGGTAGCAAAAATCATGGTTTGAGCTGCAATCATAGTTTTGTATGATTTTTGGAAGATCCCAAAGCAAAAGGTCTGTGAGGGGAGGAGGCAGTAGCAAAAGATCTATGGAGGTTGCGAGACCTCCATAGTTCACATCCAAACAGCAGCTCTCGCAGCTATTCTGTCATACTGGATTGAAATTCAAGCAGAAGCTCTCCAAACAGTCACCAGTTCAAGGGATGCATGAAATGCGAGACAGCTATCAAATATGAAGTCCTGTGTTGAAGTGTAACTTTACCTGATGAGATGCTTTTGATCAAAATCGCTTTGACTTCAGCGAAAAACAGAGGTTTCTGGAGCCTATCCCAGCTGTCGTCGAGCAGTAGGCGGGGTAGCTCTTGAACTGGTTGCCAGCCAATCGCAGGGCAAACAGAGACGAACAACCATCCACTCTCACATTCCCATCTAGGGACAATTTAAGATAAGATAAGATAAGATATCCTTAATTCGTCCCACACTGGGGAAATTTATAGCCTCCAGCAGCAAGGATGTATGTAGAAAGAAAAAAGGAGAAAGAGAAAAAAAAAATTTAGAGTGTTCAATCAGCCTGACATGCATGTTTTTGGAATGTGGGAGGAAACCGGAGTACCCGGAGAAAACCCACGCAGGGAGGCCAGAGCTGCCAATGAACCAAAAACCTCTGCACTGTCATGAGAAAAACATCCTTTGCGTAATCAATCATTTGGAGCATAATGTATTTGTATGGGGCGGCCCGGTAGTCCAGTGGTTAGCACGTCGGCTTCACAGTGCAGAGGTACCGGGTTCGATTCCAGCTCCGGCCTCCCTGTGTGGAGTTTGCATGTTCTCCCCGGGCCTGCGTGGGTTTTCTCCGGGTGCTCCGGTTTCCTCCCACATTCCAAAAACATGTGTGGCAGGCTGATTGAACACTCTAAATTGTTCCTAGGTGTGAGCGTGAGTGCGAATGGTTGTTCGTTTCTGTGTGCCCTGCGATTGGCTGGCAACCGATTCAGGGTGTCCCCCGCCTACTGCCCGAAGACAGCTGGGATAGGCTCCAGCACCCCCCGCGACCCTAGTGAGGATCAAGCGGCCCGGAAGATGAATGAATGAATGTATTTGTATGAATAACAATTCAAGGCCATAAAACTCTCAAATGAAATAAAGTGAGCAAGATGATAACTGAGCAACTGAGCATGTATTCTTAAGCCGCTGCACAAACTAGTTAATCGCATGCCGTTTATTGCCTCGTATTTCAGGACCGTCATACCCTGAGAAACTTTGTCATCAAAGTTTTGGTGTTGGTCATACATAGTTTGGGAAAGCTTGAAATAGACAAATAATGTCAACACACAACACAAATGTGCATTTGACAGAAAAGATTCTAATACATGATAATGAAATGAGGCACCATGATTTTCCCATTTCCAGGCATCGCAGGAAACCCGGTGCTCTTCAACGAAAATGGAGATGCACCCGGACGCTATGAGATCTATCAGTACCAGATACGTAACCTCACGCCAGAGTACAAGATCATCGGCCACTGGACAGATCAACTTAATCTCAATGTGAGTGACATAAAATGGACTCATAGTTTGTGTCTTTGCTTGTTCGCTAACTCCTTCGCAAATCATTTGATGGGTGCCATCTTCTGTGAGTAAATATCCTGAGGGCCTCCTTGAATGAGCGCATGATGAAAAGGAAGCCATGACAGACACATTTAATAGCATTTGTGCCCCTTGGCGTCATTAACTGCTAAAACATAACACTGTGGGCTCTGCAGTCTGTGATGAAGTGACGGTCTTGTACCAGTCAACGGCATAAAAGGGAACAAAACAAATTGTGTTTTGACAATGTGAAGAAGAAGGCCTTGGGCAGCTGAAAAGAGATTAAAGTTGAAACACATGAAGCAGCTTGATAGAGAGAAGCTTTTGTCTTCTGTATTTCTTTCAACAACCTGCTGCTGACTTCAGTTGAGTCAAGCGCACCAAGTGAGCTGGCTTTATTTAATTAGTTTGCTTTGTTTGTTTTATTTATTTTTTTATTAAATGTGCCTTTACACGCCACTGCCATCTTTTGAAAGCGTAGCAACAAGTGGATTAAAGTAATAAAAAAAAGCCAACTTTTTGGGAATGTCAAAGTGAGATTTTCTTTCTTTCTCAGGGTTGATAAAAGACACATTCACAAGAAGAAACTGTAGGGGTGTTTTTCAATATGATAGGGTTAGGTAAAATATGTAAAGTAAAACAGCCTTGTGCTTCAGTCATAATTTCAAAAATGGCACCTTTATTTTTTGCTTTTGTGACATCTCAAACATCCTAAACCAATGGTTCATAACCTTGTTAGAGGTACCAAACCCAACCAGTTCACATTCACCGAATCCTTCATTTGTGAAAAATAAAAAAATATACAGTATATTTTTTTACAAATTCATGAAATAAAAAAAACTGCCTTTATTAAAAAAAGGAAAAAGACTTAAATAAAATATGAAGACATAAGTAATTTTTTTTTTTTAACTGTGCACAAAATGTACCAGCCACTGATGGCCAAGCGGGCGTGTCATAACTAATTTGCATGTTGAGTCGGGTGTGTCTTAACCTCCATGGCTGAGACCGATTCACCAAACCCCTCAGGTTCGATCGAACCCAGGTTAAGAACCACTTCTACAAAACATAAACAGTATAACAGCAGAACCCAATTATGTGTGATGTAGTGTCTGGTATGACGTATGCAAAACTGGTCAGACTGTTAGAATTGCTTTCTATCAGGGTCAAAAAAGTGAGTCTCATCTGTGTGAAACGCGCAAAAGGGGAATCAATTCTCTAATTATATGTGAAAGATGCTGAAGTCTGTTTCCTGTGCCTTCCTCCTAGGTTCCTTCGATGCAGTGGCCCGGCGCTGTCCGTCAGATTCCGTCGTCAATCTGCAGCCAGGCATGTCGGGCCGGAGAACGTAAGAAGATCGTGAAAGGCATCCAGTGTTGCTGGCACTGTGAGCGGTGCGATGGCTACCAGTACCAGGCTGACACGTTCACCTGCAAGATGTGCCGATTCGACTTACGGCCCAATGAGAACCACACGGGCTGTGTCCCCATCCCCATCGTCAAGCTGGAGTGGAGCTCTCCGTGGGCAGTGATCCCGGTGCTCATCGCAGTGGCGGGCATCATGGCCACCCTCTTTGTCGTGGTAACCTTTGTGCGGTACAATGACACGCCCATCGTGAAGGCATCGGGGCGAGAGCTCAGCTATGTGCTGCTTACCGGCATCTTCCTGTGTTACGCCACCACCTTCCTGATGATTTCCACCCCGGACGTGGGAATATGCTCCCTACGGAGGATCTTTTTGGGCCTGGGCATGAGCATCAGCTACGCCGCCCTGCTCACAAAAACCAACCGCATCTACCGCATCTTTGATCAAGGCACCATGTCCTTGAGTGCGCCCCGGTTCATCTCCCCAGCCTCACAGCTCATCATCACTTTCACTCTGGCATCAGTGCAGCTGCTCGGCGTGTGTATCTGGTTTGGCGTGGATCCCTCCAAGGCCATCATCGATTATGAGGATCAGAGGACGTCTAATCCAGCGATGGCCCGCGGCGTGCTCAAGTGCGATATCTCCGACCTGTCCCTCATCTGTCTGCTGGGTTACAGCATGCTGCTCATGGTCACCTGTACCGTGTACGCCATTAAGACTAGAGGGGTGCCGGAGACCTTCAACGAGGCCAAGCCCATTGGTTTTACCATGTACACCACATGCATAATCTGGCTGGCATTCATTCCCATCTTCTTTGGCACTTCGCAGTCCACAGAAAAGGTAGGAATACAGTTCTTTCATTATTATTATTTAATTATTTTCAATGAAATAAGTTAACATTGAGGTGCTCAGTGGAGTATGACATTGTCCCATTCCTACAGTAGCAACCCAACCCAAATTTGCACGGAATTTGTGAAATTGCTTTCAGTCTAGGGTTTTAAATATAATTTTAAAACATAAATAATTGACACAGTATGCTCTGTTCAGGATAGAGCTCCCTTCCTACAGTAGCAACATGAACAAAAATGTATCTCATGTGAAATGACTGTAATTGCATCCATTCTGATGCATGGACCTAAACTGGGCAAGACATTTGACATTACAGCTTCTTAAATTGCAGCTTCCACAATTTTAACCAAACTCGATTTTGTCTTAGTTTTGTCACTTGCATAATTTTGTCTTTATTGATGGTATCATGAGGCTGTTGTGTTGTCAACACCGGCATAATGGATTCCAATACTTGGCATCAGTTTGTAGTCTAAACTGGTTGCTGAAGCTCTCAAAAGTCAACAGAAAGCCAGAACATTTGATGTAAATGAAATATTTTCTACTTGGAAATAAGATTTGTTGTGAAACAATTTTCCTTGGGTGTCTTGGAAGCATGCTAATGATTGTTCTTAGGAATGTCAAGAGATTTAGCTCTGAGCCCCGGGCTGTGTTGCTTTTCTGTTCCGCATTTTCATTCCGCTGTTCCACTTTTCCTCTACTCTTTGGTTCAAATAAGGCACTTCATGTTTAATTAGAAAAACTGTTGGGATACAATGGATTATTGGGCTCCATCTCCAGATTTACCTGCTACAGTCATTAGCATGGATTTACACTGTACAGTTCAAGTGACGCAATTCAGATTTTTTTTCTGTCCCCAATTTGGATTTTGCCCGCAACTGGTAAATACAACGTGGCAACATAAGTAAAAAAAAACAATGGCATCTGACAGATTACAGATGACAATTAGGTGTCTTCCATTCATCCATCCATCCATCCGTCCATTATCCAAGCCGCTAATCCTCACGAGGGTCATGGGCGTGTTTGACCTTAACCCAGCTCTCTTCAGGTAGTAGGCAGGGTAGACCCTGAACTGTTTAAGATAAGATAAGATAATATATCCCTTATTTGTCCCACACTGGGGAAAGAGTTTACCAGCCATTCATACTCACAATCACACCTAAGGACAATTTAGAGTGTTCCATTAACTGAGCGTGCATGTTTTTGAAATGTGGGAAGAAAGCAGAGTACCCGGAGAAAACCCACACAAGCACAGAGAGAACACGCAAATGCTCGCAGAAAGGCCAGAGCCTGGAATCGAACCCAAGACCTCTGCATTGTGTGTCAGACATGCTCAGCAGTCGACCACCGTGCCACCAAGTCGGCATCTTCCAGATATGTATTGGATAACTGCCAATGTGAGTGCAGTATAATCGCACAGATCAGATGAACGTCATAAATCTAAGTTTGATGTTATTGAAGTACACGTTTAAAAACAGTTCATGATAACAAAGACAATGGAATGTGGTGAAAGTATGAATATTAGATGTGTGTCCATTGCATAAGCTCAATTATTGCAGAAAGTCGAAAGTGAAGTAATGCGGAGGTTGCATTCGAAGAAGAGGAAGTCTCGGCCAAATAAATGGTATGGAAACTTTAATATCTGCATTATCAGAATCAGAATCAGAATCATCTTTATTGGCCAAGTATGTAGAACACACAAGGAATTTGTCTCCGGTATAGCACGCTGCATTAGTATCATCGTAAACAAGGACATGACAAATAGGTATGCAAGGACATTTCGTAATGTAAGTTAGACAATGTGCAAAGTATCAAGCAGAGCTGAAGTGATCAGTGGTAGAATACAATACAATGACAGTTTGTACAGTTGGTGCAGAAAATCATTGAACCATTTTAGAGTGACCAGTAGCAGTATTTGTAGTACAAGAGAGTGACTACGTCAGTGACTGTTTAGGGAGTTAACGGCTAGAGGGACGAAGCTGTTTAAGTGCCTGGTGGATTTGGTGCCCATGGATCTGTAGCGCCTGCCTGAGGGGAGTAGCTGGAAAAGGTGGTGGACACGGTGCGGGGGATCCAGGAGGATTTTCTGTGCCCTTGTCTTGATTCTTGCAGTGTGCAAGTCCTCAAAAGTGGGTAGGGCGGTGCCAATGATTTTTTCCGCCGTCCTAACTGTCCGTTGAAGTCGGATTTTGTCCTTTTTTGTGGCGGCCCCAAACCAAACCATGACGGAAGAACACAGGATTGATTCGATGACTGCCGTGTAGAACTGTCGTAGCACCTCCTGTGTTAGGCCATGCTTCCTCAGCAGCCTCAGGAAGTACATCCTCTGCTGGGCCCTTTTCAGGATGGAGATGGTGTTGACTTCCTACTTCATGTCCTGGGAGACTGTGATTCCCAGGAACTTGAAGGTCTCGACGGTTGACACAGGTCAGTTGGATAGTGTGAGGGGCAACTGTGGAGAAGAATGTTTCCTGAAGTCCACGATCATCTCTACAGTCTTGAGCGTGTTCAGCCCGAGGTTGTGTCGGCTGCACCAGAGCTCCAGCTGCTCCACTTGTTGGCGGTATCAGACTCGTCGCCGTCTTTGATGAGACCGATGACCGTAGTGTCGTCTGCGAACTTTATGAGTTTGACAGCTGGATTTGTTGAGGTGCAATCGTTTGTGTAGAGGGAGAAGAGCAGTGGAGAGAGGACACATCCCTGTGGGGCTCCAGTGCTGGTGGTGCGTGTTGATGATGTTGTTGCTCCCAGTCGCACCTGTTGTGTCTGTCCCGTCAGGAAACTGAGGATCCACTGGCAGATCATAGGGGACACACTGAGGTGGAGAAGTTTGGCGGTGAGGAGTTCCGGAATGATGGTGTTGAATGCAGAGCTGAAATCCACAAACAGAATTATTGCATAGGTCCCTGTGCTGTCGAGGTGCTCGAGGATGTAGTGCAGACCTATGTTGACTGCGTCTTCCACAGACCTGTTTGCCCGGTAGGCAAACTGGAGAGGGTCCAGCAGGGGTCCGGTGACGTTCTTTCGGTGGTTCAGCACAAGGCGTTCAAAGGACTTCATGACCACATACGACAGGGCGACAGGCCTATAGTCGTTCAGTTCCGATGTTTCCGATTTCTTGGGAACTGGGATGATGGTAGACTGTTTGAAGCAGGATGGGACCTCACACAGCTCCAGGGATCTGTTTAAGATTTGTGTGAAGACCGGAGCCAGCTGGTCAGCGCAGACTTTCAGGCAGGAGGGGGACACTTTGTCGGTCCCCGCAGCTCTCTTGATCTTCTGCTGCTTGAAGAGCCGTCTCACGTCCTGTTCGTGGATCTGTAGTGGAGAAAAAGAGCGTGGGGTGGGGGGCGGGGGGTAGATAGACTATCTTCTGGTAGAGGTGGGTGTGTGTAGGAAATGAGGGTGTCCTTTTCAAATCGGCAGAAAAACATGTTTAGTTCATTAGCAAGACCCTTATTGTTCACTGTTTGGGGGGATGGCATTCTATAGTTAGTGATTTCTTTTAGGCTATTCCACACAGATGCAGAGTCGTTAGCAGAGAACTGTTTTTTCAGCCTCTCTGCATAGCTTCTCTTAGCGATGTTTTTGGGCGTGTTTGTACAGTGCCCGATCTCCACTTCTAAATGCGGCCTCTTTCTCTTTCCTGAGTTGCCTGAGTTTGGGAGTAAACCATGGGTTCTTTATTGACTTAAGGACTTCGTTGGTACACACATGTCCCCACAGAAACTGATGTATGATGTTATAGTGTTTGTGTATTCATCCAGTGTGCCCGTTGAAGTTTCAAAGACGCCCCAATCAGTGCAGTCTAAGCATTCTTGTAGAGCTAGCTTTGCTTCATCTGTCCATTTTTTCACAGTCTTAACAACCGGTTTAGCACATTTGAGTTTCTGTTTGTATGTAGGTATTAAGTGGATTAAATTGTGGTCAGAAAGCCCCAATGCTGCACGGGCGACCGACCGGTATGAATTTTTGATTGTTGTATAGCAGTGGTATAGAATGTTCCCTTCTCTGGTGAAACAGTCGATGTGCTGCTTATATCTGGGAAGTTCACGGTTAAGATGTACTCTATTAATTATGTCGTATTGTTTACCTCCATGGTGTCGCTACCGTATGTTGACACTTGCATTGAGTTATGTCCTATTCGAGCATTTTCCCATGTGGGTGGTGTCATGGATTCTTGTCTTATCTTAAACACAGCCATTTGGGTAATGTGTCACTTGAAATTTGCAAAGAGACAGGTTTAGGTCTTACACCGGAAGTGGGTACCTGGACCTAAAGAGTACATCCAGATAAGCATACAGAACAAATCTATGCTAAAATATTGAAATATGAACAGACTAATAATTTTCCAAGTCATACTATTCCAAGCTCATGTGGCCTCACACACTCACACTCTCACGCACATATAGTAGAACTCACACATCGGAGAGAGATGTTTTGTGAACACACTCATATTCCCAAGTCAAATCAATGTTTGTGACCTCAGAACCATTAACACGGATCACATTCAGTGAGGGCTCCGAATGAGCCGCAGGTCAAGAGGAATGCAACAGCAAGAGCGACAGTGACAGGGGAGATGATCTGGGAATGAAGCCAAAGGGGGTATAACAATAGGATTGTGTCCAATTGAAAGGGGTCTTTTCTTTTGGTGGGGGAGGGGGTGACACGAGGGGACTTTGTGCGCTAACACCAGCCGAGAGCCAGGGACGGAAAAGCCTCACACTGGCACGGACGCTATCAGGAGAACCAGCATGGCATCAGACAGATGCAATAAAATTAATTGCCACCTCCTCCTCCTGGAGATTAAACAAACCAATACATCATTCAACAAAACAAAAAAAAGACCCGCTCTGTGTGATGGGTATGTCTTTTTGCTTGCCAGTTTCAGTCTTCCAAAATAATTTCAATTGTGTACAGCAGTGCAGAAAATCTGCATATGCCTGCAGTCAAACTAAATGCCATTAATAATGCAGTGTGTGACCCGCAGCACAATGTCTTGTTTTTATACGCTAGCTGTGAATCTGTATAACAGCTTGTTCGCACACCCACCTGCAGTTAAAGCGCTAAAAGTAACATCGCGTACCTTATCTGGCTGGTTTTATGTTAGTGCTCATTGGTACGTCTAAAAGCAAAAGAGAAACGAAAAAAAAAAGCTGTGTTTCTGAAGATTTATCGCAGGCAGATTAAACATCCGTTTGCTATCGTTTGTGTGTATGTAAAATGTTTCATTGTTTCAAAGGAATAACATTTTTGGGGTTGTCTGCAGATGATTAAAAAGTATAAAGGTCTAAAAAAAACAAGACAATCAATCCTACGATGCACTTTTCAAAACTCTTACAACTCCCACACGCAACAAACAGGACTTATTTTCCTTGGAGAACTTTTAGAAAAAGGTGGTTAATATATAATTTATCTTCACTCATTGTAAAAATATACACTTCTTAAGTCAGGAGCATAAAAGGAAGCCGGAAACAAGTCTCGCCTTGACCCTTTCCCAAAGGTCAGCTGGAATAGGCTTCAGCTGAAACTTTCTAGAGTGCCAAAATGCCTGTCAGGCTGCTGAATAAACATGCGTGAAAACCTGTAACCATTGTAAATAGCACAGCCACCTTATGTATGCATAAAATGCATATATATATATATATATATATATATATATATATATATATATATATATATATATATACAACTTATATTTATATTTCATTCTCTACTGTGGACAGTTCTTTTTCTGAAACATTTATTTATTTTGTGCATGCAACACTTTGTTTTTTCTTTTCTACCCCCCACACACCACCCCAATTTTGCTGCTGTAGACTGCAAATTTCCCCAGTGTGAGACAAATAAACATTATCTTATCTTAAAAGTGTCGCAATCGATCTATGTATATGTAGATACGTACATTGATAGATGCTGCTTTCCAGGAGAAAAAAAAAGAGCCTTACATTGGATGTTTCCTGCCTCTCGCCCAAAGTCAGCAGGGACAGGCTGTAACTTTTCTCAAGAGTGGCACATTTGCAATGTGTCTGCACTCACTATAATGCGTTACACAGTCAGGCTGCACAATACATCGAAAAAATATTGTTAACGTGATATCGGCCCAGGCAATATGCGTATTGCAAAAATGTGAAATACGTTTCATATGGAATGTTTTTATCTGACGTGATTCAAGCATCAGTGTGCATCGCCATCCAGAAGGATAACAGTATCTATGGGTATTACTAACAATAAATCATTTTTAAATTATACCAAAAATAAAAAAAAGAAAATTTTGCAAGTTTTTATAATCATATTTTGGGAGCGAGAGGTCTTAATTTAAGGCCTGCTAATGTCAAAATCTTAAAAATGTGTGATTTTATGTCCATAAAAGACCTTGTTCCTCTAGTTCGTCACGACAGAAGTTGTTCATTAGCATGCAGTACATCTTGGCTGCAAATGAGTCCCACTTTTATCACTTAAAAAGCACATTCCATGGCCCTAAGCTATGCTTTGGCAGGAAAACCCAAAGTTTATCATTTAAAAAAATAAAATTAAAAAAAAAACATTTTAACTGGATTCCTTGAATCAATCGCAGCAGGTATCTAAAATGGATGAGTCAGCGGGGGGAAAAAAAACACAGTTCTTGATTGCAGCCTTAAGGGATCCTTGGTGCATTTTTTGCTTGTCATTTTCAAGCAATATGGCTGTGTTGAAAGAATAATAGGACATTTATTTTTCAAAAATTGTCATTTCGGTTCCTTTAATTCGCTTGAATTGGCAAAACTACATAAAATCTGAAAATTTGTTTCGGTAGACAAAAGGAAGTTCTACTAATTACAATATTTAACACATTTTTTAATCATAATTTAAGCAATCCTTTATGGTAAATTTCACTTCAGACTGCCGGTTTTCAATTTGTATTTTGTATAATTGTCCAACAGAGTCGGCCCAGTAGTCCAGTGGTTAGCACGTCGGCTTCACAGTGCAGAGGTACCAGGTTCGATTCCAGCTCCGGCCTCCCTGTGTGGAGTTTGCATGTTCTCCCCGTGCCGGTGTGGGTGCGGGTGCTCCGTTTTTTTCCCACATTCCAAAAACATGCGTGGTAGGCTGATTGAACACTCAAAATTGTCCCTAGGTATGAGTGTGAGCCTGGATGGTTGTTCGTCTCTGTGTGCCCTGTGATTGGCTGGCAACTGATTCAGGGGGTCCCAGCCTACTGCCCAATGACAGCTGGGATAGGCTCCTGCACCCCCCGCTACCCTAGTGAGGATCAAGCGGTTCGGAAGATGAAGATGAAGATGTCCAACAGATTGTGCTACTTTTTCCCATTCCGAGCGTGCAGCACAACTTAACACTTTTTCCATTTTTTTAAACCGAGAAACAGCATATGTGGGTATCATAAAAATCGTAAAGGACATTCTATCCTGGCTTTCCATTTCTCAACTCAACTCAACTCAACTGCATTTTATCGAGCACTTTCAAACAGCCATTTAATGCATGCAGTATAGTTTTACACCTTCTCCTTTTCTGCACAAGTGTCTCAGTCCTGAAACAGTAAGCATGTCACTTAATAGTGTTTATGTAAAAGGAAAGTGTGTGTGCGAGCTTTTGTGGTTAGTGATAAATTAGCGAGAATATTTAAAGGACATCTTAAGTGTTTCATCGTGACATAAACAGGATGGTTCTTATTTGGGGGGGAAATTACCTTGCATCAAAGCAAAATCACTCTTCATAAAGTTGAAGCATGACGGGCCCTGTAACGCAGCACACACACATTGATACATCTGGCAGAGCAATTAAACGGTCCACTTCCTTCTGTCACAATCGCACCCTTCACTTCAGAGTACGACCAAGCGGATGCCACGTGGAGGCGTTCTTCATTCTTCAAAGATGGACATCTGGTCCCGCTCGTAACTGTTTTTTACAGTAGCTTCCGCGACGTCTGCTTACCTGGAAAGCGACAGCCCAAGTCAGTCGATGAGGAACTCCCGGGACAAAAACTTGTGATAGAAGTCCCGGACACAACAGGTTTGAAAGCAATCGGCTCGCACAAAGAGGTTCCGCCATTGCCATCAATGGACTCATGTGTCAAGCCTCGATTGTGGTTTTCTTTACGAAGGCTTTACAAAGTCCGCCCATCCATCCATCCATTTTCTAATCTGCGTTATCCTCACAAGGGTCGCGGGGTTGCTGGAGCCTATCTCAGCTGCCTTCGGGCAGGAGGCGGGGTACGCCCTCAACCGGTTGCCAGTCAATCGCGAGGCACGCATAATCGAACAACCATCAGCGCTCACACTCACACTGTCAGGTTGGTCCAATTTGACACTCAGGAATAAAACACAAGGAGGAGACAGGAGACTCAATTCTGGTACCAGGAGGGCACGAGGAGAAGCGTTCGGTTTCACCCTAACTATCTCCTCCTTCACCCCCTCATTTATTGGGAAAGCTACTACATAGGTGTGTCCAACCTAAAGGGTGGGGGCTGTTGAACACACACTGAACTTGTTTGACTATGTGTGTGTTTGTGAGTCTAAATTTCGTACATGTGTGCAATTGTAACAAAAACATCACGTTGCAGCTGGTGTTGATGGCTCCATTCACTGTACAAACTTGCTTGTTTAGTCTTAACACTTATCTCTTCCCAACCACGTCCTCGGAAGGGTGGTTGCGTCCCTAAACTTCCACACAGTGCACTAAACATTCTTGAGTATAAATGTATAAAAATGATTATAAATGTAAGTACATTGTGATTAATATATATAAAGATTAAGAAGCATGATATCTTTATTGAAAGCATAAGCGTTCTTCAATTAATGATTGCAGGCATAAGCATTCTACTTTGCAAGCATAATCAATTTATCATTGCAGGCATAAGCATTTTTCATTGCGAGCATAATCAACCAATCAATCACTCAATATCAATATAATATTAATAATAACATTAATGATAAGCGAATGTATGATAACTAAAAATAATCAACCTATCACACACCTAGGGACAATTTAGAGTGTTCCATTAACCTGCCATGCATCTTATTGGAGTGTGGTAGGAAACCGGAACACCCGGACAAAACCCAGAAGAACATGCAAACTGCACACAGAAAGGCTGTGACCGAAATTAAACCCTGGACCTCTGCATTGTAAGGCTGGCGTGCTAACTAGCCACTCTGTCAAAGTCCAATCTGACAAAAATACATGCTGTAGGGCATGGATGAAAGTGTAAATGAATGAATAAATATTTGTCCATGTGAACATAAAAAGCAGCAAGAACAGTCAGCATCATATTGTCAATTGTTATAGATTTTAAGAAATGCTAAATAGTCAGATTTGAATGGCAACTACTGTATCTGAATTAATACTATATGTCACAGGGAATACGGCAGCATACATAATCATCCGCGTTGTGTGGGGCTTGTTAGTGAATGGGAATAATTGCTGTATTTGCAGACTTCTTGCTTGGCTCTCGACGAAGGCGGACGCTTTTACTTTCTGCTCCTGTCTCCTGCCCCACCCACACCCTTCCCTGCTCGCCACTCAGTCCATGTTCTGTCTTTGTCTGACTTTTCCTAGCCTCCTGTCGTATTTTCATCCTAAAAACAAACATGGAATTGGCTGGCTGATCTCTCGATGCCATCGACAACATTTTCTCGATGAGAAGAGCAGGCAGTGGGGAGCCTACTTGCCCCTTGGGGACTTTTGCTGGTGGGTACACCCTAGATCAGGGGTGCCCATTAGGTAGATCCTGATCTACCGGTAGATCTAAGACAGGTCCCGAGTAGATCTGAAGAGTGTCGAGGAGAAAAAAAAACAAACAACCATTTGTGTGTCTTTGTACATGTTAGTAATATATTTTTTGTGTCATGTACGCTGCACCCTAATCATCCTATCAGTCTCATTTTCACAAAATAAATATTAAAAAAATAAAATAAAGCAGGTGAATCTTGAATTTACGGTGGCGCCTGATTATGTCACCGGAAGTTGTGACGCTCAGCAGTCTGCAATTGCAGCTTGTGATAAGAGCTGTTGCGCTCTATTTTTTATCGTCGTTCTTCTCATTCATAGTTTGCTTCGTGTACAATTCACCGAGGGCACGGGCAAAGAATAGGAATCTAGGAGGGTCCAGGGAAGCACTTTAAAATGGTACTTGTGAGCTACGATAGTTAACAGGCTGCAGAAGTGCGTCGCATGCCTCAGTTTCAGGCTGTTTCTCATCATGGCATGTGTGTGTGTGTGTGCATGTGCGCGCGCACGTCGGTAAGGGTAGATCCCGTGAGGTTATTTGATCGAAAAGTAGATCTTCGATCTGAAAAGTTTGGGCACCCCTGCCCTAGATCCTTGGAGGAAGCGGAGAATGGTGTGCCTGTCAACACTGTCCGTTGAGGATGTGGACGACATCAACATTTTCGGCCTTCCGATAACAGGTATGCTGCTGTTTGGTGTGAGCAGTTTCCTGATTTATCGAAAAATTCAATCGACGGGAGCGGCTCTCTTGGAAGAGGCTGCCAGTCTAAGGATGGCATAACGCGGATGTCCGACACTCAGACTGTTGCGGTTTTGAAGCGTCACTGCAGGATGGACAACAACTTGGACAAACTGGAATCCGTGTTCAAAAATTGACTGAAATCACGGATTTGGCTGATCGACGCCTCTAAAGAGACATAAGCCACGGACTCAAGGCTGTCTTAAATTCTTGGGCAGCCTGCTACCAAAACAACATCTGCTATCTCGACCTTCCCCTGATGAAAATATGCACGGAAGTTAGCCCCCCACCATCACCCCCTCCCTCATACACTCCCTTATTTCACCGTCTTCATTGTTTATGTCTTGTGACCTGTTGTAACTGTCATATGCCTGTGCAGGTGTTTTTTGCCTCACTCAAATTATCCTCAAAATGAGGGTAGTTCGAGCGTGGGTTTTTTTCTCCCTCTCTCCCTCCCCTGTGGTTTCTTTCTGACCTTCGGGTTGAGTGAACGCTGGCTCGTTTTGGCTGCCGCTGCTCAACCTGTATTGTTTTGTGTTTTTTGATATTGTAAAGTGTCCTTAGGTGTCTTGAAAGGCGCTTATAAATCCATCCATCCATCCATCTTCTACCGCTTATCCGGGGCCGGGTCACGGGGGCAACAGATTTAGCAGGGAAGCCCAGACTTCCCTCTCCCTAGCTACTTCTTCCAGCTCTCCCCTGGGGATCCCGAGGCGTTCCCAGGCCAGCCGGGTGACATAGTTTCTCCAGCGTGTCCTGGGTCTTCCTCGGGGTCTCCTCCCGGTGGGACATGCCCGGAACACCTCACCAGGGAGGCGTTCAGGAGGCATCCGAATCAGATGCCCAAGCCACCTCATCTGGCTCCTCTCGATGTGGAGGAGAAGCGGCTCGACTCGGAGCCCCTCCCGGATGACCGAGCTTCTCACCTTATCTCTAAGGGAGTGCCCTGACACCCTGCGGAGAAAACTCATTTCGGCCGCTTGTATCCGTGATCTCGTTCTTTTGGTCACGACCCATAGCTCGTGACCATAGATGAGGGTTGGAACGTAGATCGACCGGTAAATTGAGAGCTTCGCCCTTTGGCTCAGCTCCTTCTTCACCACGACAGACCGATACAACGTCCGCATCACAGCAGACGCTGCACCGATCCGCCTGTCGATCTCTCGCTCCCTCCTGCCCTCACTCGTGAACAAGACCCCAAGATACTTAAACTCCTCCACTTGGGGCAAGATCTCCCCCCCCGACCCGGAGGGGGCACTCCACCCTTTTCCGACTGAGGACCATGGTTTCAGATTTGGAGGTGCTGATTTTCATCCCAACCGCTTCACACTCGGCTGCGAAACGCTCCAGTGAGAGTTGGAGAGCCCTGTTTGAAGGAGCCAACAGCACCACATCATCTGCAAAAAGCAGGGATGCAATACTGAGGCCACCAAAACGGACCCCCTCAACGCTTCGGCTGCGCCTAGAGATTCTGTCCATGAAGGTTATGAACAGAATCGGTGACAAAGGGCAGCCTTGGCGGAGTCCTACCCTCACTGGGAACGATTCCGACTTACTGCCGGCAATGCGAACCAAACCCTGACATCGGTGGTATAGTGACCGAACAGCCCGTATCAGGTGGTTCGGTACCCCATACCTACGAAGCACCCCCCACAGAACTCCCCGAGGGACACGGTCAAACGCCTTCTCCAAGTCCACAAAACACATGTAGACTGGTTGGGCGAATTCCCACATACCCTCGAGAACCCTGCTAAGGCTGTAGCGCTGGTCCACTGTTCCACGGCCGGGACGAAAACCACACTGCTCCTCCTCAATCTGAGGCTCGACTTCCTGACGGACCCTCCTCTCCAGCACCCCTGAATAGACCTTACCAGGGAGGCTGAGGAGTGTGATCCCTCTGTAGTTGGAACACACCCTCCGGTCCCCCTTTTTAAAAAGAGGGACTACCACCCCGGTCTGCCAATCCAGAGGCACTCTCCCCGTTGACCACGCGATGTTGCAGAGGCGTGTCAACCAGGACAGCCCCACAACATCCAGAACCTTGAGGAACTCCGGGCGGATCTCATCCACCCCTGGGGCCTTGCCACCGAGGAGCTTTTTAACCACATCGGTGACTTCAACCACAGAGATAGGAGAGCCCACCTCAGAGTCCCCGGGCTCTGCTTCCTCCAAGGAAGGCGTGTTGGTGGAGTTGAGGAGGTCTTCGAAGTACTCTGCCCACCGGTTCACAACGTCCCGAGTCGAAGTCAGCAGCACCCCATCCCCACTGTACACAGTGTTAGTGGTGCACTGCTTCCCCCTCCTGAGACGTCGGATGGTGGACCAGAACTTCCTCGAAGCCGTCCGGAAGTCGGCTTCCATGGCCTCACCGAACTCTTCCCATGCTTGGGTTTTTGCCTCGGCGACCACCAAAGCTGCGTTCTGCTTGGCCAGTCGATACCCGTCAGCTGCCTCTGGGGTCCCACAGGCCATAAAGGCTCGATAGGACTCCTTCTTCAGCTTGACGGCATCCCTTCCTGCTGGTGTCCACCAGCGAGTACGAGGGTTGCCGCCACGACAGGCACCAACCACCTTACGGCCACAACTCAGATTGGCCGCCTCAACACTAGAGGCATGGAACATGGTCCACTCGGACTCAATGTCCCCTGTCTCCCCCGGAACATGGGAAAAGCTCTGTCGGAGGTGGGAGTTGAAACTCCTTCTGACAGGGGATTCCGCCAGACGCTCCCAACAAACCCTCACAATTCGTTTGGGTCTGCCAGGACGGACCGGCATCTTCCCCCACCATCGGAGCCTACTCACCACCAGGTGGTGATCAGTTGACAGCTCCGCCCCCCTCTTCACCCGAGTGTCCAGAACATGCGGCCGCAAATCCGATGACACGACCACAAGGTCGATCATCGAACTACGGCCTCGGGTGTCCTGGTGCCAAGTGCACATGTGGACACCCTTATGTTTGAACAAGGTGTTCGTTATGGACAGTCCGTGACGAGCACAGAAGTCCAATAACAAAACACCACTCGAGTTCTGATCGGGGGGGCCGTTCCTCCCAATCACGCCCCTCCAGGTCTCACTGTCATTGCCCACGTGAGCATTGAAGTCCCCCAGTAGAACAAGGGAGTCCCCAGCAGGAGTACTCTCCAGCACACCCTCCAAGGACTCCAAAAAGGGTGGGTATGCTGAGCTGCTGTTTGGTGCATATGCACAAACAACAGTCAGGACCCGTCCCCCCACCCGCAGGCGGAGGGATGCAACCCTCTCGTCCACCGGTGTGAACCACAATGTACAGGCACTGAGCCGGGGGGCAATAAGTATGCCCACACCTGCTCTGCGCCTCTCACCATGAGCAACTCCAGAGTGAAAGAGAGTCCAACCCCTCTCGAGAGGACTGGTACCAGAACCCAGGCTGTGTGTGGAGGCAAGTCCGACGATATCCAGTCGGAACGTCTCTGCCTCACACACCAGTTCGGGCTCCTTCCCTGCCAGAGAGGTGACATTCCATGTCCCAAGAGCTAGCTTCTGCAGCCGAGTATCAGACCGCCAGGGTCCCCGCCTTTGGCTGCCGCCCAGCTCGCATTGCACCCGACCCCTTTGACCCCTCCCACGGGTGGTGAGACCATGAGAAGGGGGACCCACGTTGCCTCTTCGGGCTTAGCCCGGCCGGGCCCCATGGGTGTAGGCCCGGCCACCAGGCGCTCGCCAACGAGCCCCACCTCCAGGCCTGGCTCCAGAGGGGGGCCCCGGTGACCCGCGTCCGGGCAAGGGAAACTGAGTACCATTGATTTTGTTTTCCATAAGGGGCTTTGTGAGCCGTGCTTTGTCTGGTCCCTCACCTAGGACCTGTTTGCCATGGGTGACCCTGCCAGGGGCATAAAGCCCCAGACAACTTAGCTCCTAGGATCATTGGGACACACAAACCCCTCCACCACGGTAAGGTGACGGCTCACGGAGAGGCGCTTATAAATAAAATGTATTATTACAAATTTTGTATGAAAAATGTTATGTGAACGAACAAAAAGGCAGCAACAGTAGTTAATCACCGTTATCTTGACATAACGCTGTAGAAAGTCCAAACTACAAGCAGATGTTCATTGTGACACATGAATAAATACTATGTAGGAACATTCAGCAGAGGCATTAGATTATGTTTTTCAGTGTTACTATTTTTGAATACCAACTATCTAGGTTAATGTGAACAGCAGCACTAAATGAATAAGTACGTCGTTGAAGTGAATGTGAACCAAAAAAGCAACAAGGTTGGCTACATTCTGGAAATCAATTTACTGAATTCTAACATAGCGCATATATATTATACAAATGTGAACATCCCCTCTTACATGTAGCTAGCCAATTACTTTTTTTCAATACATTTTTAAAAAATATTTGAATTTAAATATTTTATATTGGGCCCTGCAATTGGCTGGCAACTGATTCAGGGTGTCCCCCGCCTACTGCCCGAAGACGGCTGGGATAGGCTCCAGCACCCCCCGCGACCCTAGTGAGGATCAAGCGGTTCGGAAAATGGATGGATGGATGGATAAATTATATTGGGCAAAAAAAAAATGGGCGCCAATTACATGCAGTATTTTCTGCATATGTGGGCCGTCCCTGTGAATTATGTGGGTCCACTTTGGTATCTTCTGGCATTAAAATACCAACTAAGAATTTGGAGTCTTCTGGAAGTAAATTATGGAATAGCAAACATTCGAGAAAAAGATCCATCTGAGGTTCGTCCGAAACTTTTCAATGCTCCTGATGTTCCCATATTCTGTCTACCTGCCACCAGCCAAACTGTCGCTCGTTGTGACAATTTCCCGCACTGCTATACATGTCATTATTCA
The DNA here is from genome assembly GCF_025434085.1 of Hippocampus zosterae. Taxonomy (NCBI): domain Eukaryota; kingdom Metazoa; phylum Chordata; class Actinopteri; order Syngnathiformes; family Syngnathidae; genus Hippocampus; species Hippocampus zosterae. The sequence continues at coordinate 8,171,587 of NC_067459.1, read as the reverse complement.
CAGTGATGTGACGGCTCAATAAGACATAATGAAGATTGATGCCGGCAAGTGCAGAGAACAGAGCAATGTCTTGAGTTTTACACTCATTAGCCCCCCGGCGTGGGACCAGCCACTGCTCCACCCATTCCCAACCACATCTGGAGCTTCAGGCCAGCAACCTCCACGAGTGTGCCAGTCAAGGGTGAATGGGCGTTAAAACTAATCAAGGCTAAAGTACTGTGATCTTTACAAACGACGGTGCTCTATTATGGAGTCCCCCGAGGTTTCTATTTGTTTATTAGCTTAATGAGCATGCCACTGTGGAGAACGTTCAACGCCGCACCCCCTGGTGTTGCACAGCATGCTGCAAAACAACGCGATGGGACGGGTTTGAATATCTGATGGTTTTGAGCTTCTCTCTGGGGTCGTCAGTTAAAATAGCAGCTGTTTACAATTCTCAACTCTCAAATTAAGCTCATATTAGCGGGCATCATTTTTTTGTTCACTTTGTTTTGCTTCATTTTGAGGAAGCTAATGAGCAAATTTCACAAAAGCAGGGGATTGACCTGTTGTTTACTTTTCTCATCATTTGAGTCGTGATGTGTTGCCTGAAGTTTGTTATTATCTGAAAAAATATACAACTGTTCCTAAGTGCGCCCTAATCAACTAACAAGGAGAAACAGACATAGTTTGCTGACATTTGATGGAATCATAAAATACTACAGCTAAAAAGTACAAAGTGTAATTTCTAGAGAAATTGCATGTAAATGCTGAAGAGCTGAAATGATGCACAATACAGTATATTGAAATTTACTGAATACCAAATGTAAGGATCAATACATTTTGTACAAATGTATTGAGAATGGATGAAAAGAGATGAGGCGGATTGATAAGGCTCATCTTGAAGAAAATGAAAATTGCAAACATTTTTTATGGTTGGATAAGGCATGATGGCATAGTACATAAAAGTGCCAAGGCAGGATAATACGTTGAACAACTGTCCCTTGATTCTGTTTGAATTTCTTATAAGAAAAGAGCATTTCTCTTAAGGAAATAATCAAAGTGAGGGACAGTATCGACACAATACAGAACAGCACATTTCACAATTCGGGAACACCGGGAGCATTGAAAAGTTTCGGACAAACTTCAGATTTATAAATAAATATTAATAAATAAATAAATTGTATTGAGTAGGCTAGCAGCCTGATTGTAAAACGCAATGGGTCCAATTGCCAAGGCTTTACATCTATGGCTCTTAACTTTGTTAGTGTACCGAACTCCACATTCACCGAACCCTCCATTCGTGAAAAATAAAAAGTATGATTTTTTTTGAGGGGCGGCCCAGTAGTCCAGTGGTTCGCACGTCGGCTTCACAGTGCAGAGGTGTTGGGTTCAATTCCAGCTCCGGCCTCCCTGTGTGTAGTTTGCATGTTCTCCCCGGGCCTGCGTGGGTTTTCTCCAGGTGCTCCGGTTTCCTCCCACATTCCAAAAACATGCATGGCAGGCTGATTGGGCACTCTAAATTGTCCCTCTGTGTGAGTGTGGGAGTGGATGGTTGTTCGTCTCTGTGTGCCCTGCGATTGGCTGGCAACTGATTCAGGGTGTCCCGCGCCTACTGCCCGAAGACGGCTGGGATAGGCTCCAGCACCCCCCGCGACCCTAGTGAGGATCAAGCGGTTCGGAAAATGGATGGATGGATTATTTTTTTCAAATAAATTTGAAGCATAAAAAACTCATTTATTAAAAACTGAAAAAATGTAAACACAATTAGTATAATTAATAAGTATACTAAATGAACCAGACAGTGATGGCCAAGCAGGTGTGTCATAACTAATTGACATGTTGAGTCAGGCGTGTCTTAATCTCCATGGCAGAGGCTCTGTCGAACCCCTGAGACTGATTCACCGAACCACAAGGGTTCGATCGAACCCAGGTTAAGAACAGCTGGTTTCCATGTTTACCACTACGCAGGTGCTATTTCAAATGAGAATTGATGAAATGCGAACATGATAATAGGTACTATGCTTACATCATGCCAGATTTCGATCTATGATGTATTCTGGTACTATTTGTAATGAGACTGGATTAAATGCCTAACAGGTATGCTAACATGTAGCCAAATAGCAACGGAAGGATTAAAAAAGCCACTGAGAATGGATAAGTCTTTTACTTTGTAAATCTGTACCTGAATTTTGGTTGTTTCTAGTGAGAATTCAACAAATGCTAGCATTTGGTATGCTAACATCTATGCTTATTGAGTTAATCCCACAGAAAAATGTCATTGACATTTTCTGTGACAATAAATTGGGTGAATTTCCAAGTGATTCTAACTCATCCAAACTAGGCGGTTATTTTTGTATGCAAGACAATGCCCTCCCTCTCACAATTAAGTTGCAGGCACTAGCTTTACATGCAAAATGTGGATTATTAATGTTGTTTAGTTAGAGGTCAGCGGGCAACGATGATAACCCTGAGAAACTCGTGAGAAACCTTTCGGGATGTGACCAAAATACCCTGGTAATGTTAATCAATAGGATCCAACAAACATGTGCAACGCAGGAATAATCCCTGACACTTTGAGAACGTGTGGAAAATTGAGCACTCACCTTGTCAGATATCATTCAACTCAATATCGGTCTATACGATACACAACGAGTCAATAGCCGTCACAACACTGTCATTACAACAGCAAATTATTTTACTACGAATAAATGAGCTACTTAATTGATGACAATGAATGGTGTCGTTTTGCCAAATAGAAAATTAGTGATGCATGTGGAACCAAATCTGGAGGTGGTATCAGCCATGGGTTGGGTTCATCAATAATTTCTATGTGATATCAACAGTTGGGAGGAGCACTGAATAATGTGCCTTCACCACCCCTTTTTTGATGATGAATCCTCAAAAATCAAACTGACACCATGCTCCACCCACATTAGATGGCATGTGTAAAACTAAATTCACAAATTAATTGTTTCTACCTGGCATGACTGAATAAACATTTTGAGATATTGGCATCACGTTCATTTTAGTAAATTCTTTCATCCTTGTGGAGTGTTGGGTTTCACCCAAAATGGTTGCTTCAAACCAAAATGGGCAACTTCAAGTTTGCCAGGATGGCTTCGAGAGACTTTTCTGTGTGTCCTGTTATGATAATGTACACCCATATTTATTTCGATTGGAAAATTTGGAGTTCAAGATTTTTGTATTTATTTATTTATTTATTTATTTATTTATTTATTTATTTATTTATTTTTACTTCCATTGATTGATGTTTTAACCTAATTTTTGAAAACGTACATAGACTATGAGCAGTGTAATGTCATATGCAATGGCGGCGCAACAGCCTTAAACTGTTTCATCGTTTCAGTTCTCCTCAATTTTTGGGAGTGGCTAAAATGGGGCGCAGTGCGCAAATTGGTCTGGTATCAATCTCCCCTCTCCAAGTATAGACTGAAACAACCTGTATGCCATTATTCATCCCAATGGTAGTCTGATGGAATTGCACGATTCTTTATTGATATTACTAGGTCTATTTTTACCACAAATGCGCATATTTAGTAGTTAGCTAATTTTGCCAACACTAGAAAATGCAATTACCCAGGATGCCACAATACACAGAACAGCACTTGAATCTCCAAGACAGGAGGTGGCACTATGGACAAACCACCTTCCTGTCCACCATCCCAAGGTGCGCGCCGGTTAACTTGTGAGGTTTTTGGTGGCTAGCACCTCTCGTTGTCGAAACATACTGGGAAATATTTCAGCTACAGCAGGCTTTAAGTGGATATATTTAAATAGATCAAAGATGTAGCATCTTTTAGAATAAGAAAGATGTGTGGTATTTACCGTAATTGACTGTCTTCAAGCAGTAGGCGGGGATACACCATGAACTGGTTACGACCCAGTCACAAGGCACACATTGACTAACAGCTGTTCACACTTACAATCACATCTAGGGTCAATTTAGAGACAGTTAACCCGCCATGTATGGTTTTGGAATGTGGGAGGAAAGGTGCCCAGAGAAATCCCAGACACGCAAGGGGACATGCAAACTCCACACAGAAAGGCCGGAGACTGGAATTGAACCCTGGACCACTGCACCGTGAGGCGGACGTGCTAACCAGTTAACCACCATACCACTCGCTTCCGACGTTTTTGTTCCAAGCTTTTTTGTCCTCTGAAGATGTACTTTACCAAGACAAAGGAACGAGCCAACTCTGTAGTATGCCAACCATTATGTTCAGCTTTTAAATTGAAAATGCCTCCGTAGCCCAAATGCAGAAATGCTACATGCCCATTAGTCCATAAGATACAAATTCAGATGATGTCATCTCCTCCGTCATAAACAGAAAACCATTTTTAGTAGCTTTACAGTTGATGACTGTCTCCGTTTATGGGACTAACAGCTTGAGTTCAAAAGTGTGAGTCCCTAAGGCACCAGTAAAGATTTCCTCGGCCATCCCCGTGCACATCTGTCGAGGGAACACCGCAGCTGCTTCTCCGCCGTCCATACGGCCACGCTCCATTTCATCACCGTGCCACCGTTCACACATGCTATGGCGGAAGCGCGTGGCTGCTTGGCCACAAGACTGGCTCAGAATAAGAAAACATTTAAACTGAGCTCATGTGGGGGTTTACATGTTACGCAGCTTTGATGACGGGGTTAGTGGAAGGGGATTTGGGGGGGGGGGGGGGTGGTTCTCTCAGCAAGAGGTGAAAATGCACCCAGTCAAGAGGAAGCCTTACCACTTTAAAGGCAAAATATGATCAAATATTTAGACATCATGGAAACATGTACGTGCAAGTATGCATGAGTGGATTCCATTTTATGCGTTGCTCCCCAAATTATTCAACACACGACAAGCTATAATAGCAACGTTTATATATGTGTGTGTGTATACATACATATATATATATATATATATTGCTGGGGGCGGCCCGGTAGTCCAGTGGTTAGCACGTGGGCTTCACAGTGCAGAGGTACCGGGTTCGATTCCAGCTCCGGCCTCCCTGTGTGGAGTTTGCATGTTCTCCCCGGGCCTGCGTGGGTTTTCTCCGGGTGCTCCGGTTTCCTCCCACATTCCAAAAACATGCGTGGCAGGCTGATTGAACACTCTAAATTGTCCCTAGGTGTGAGTGTGAGTGCGAATGGTTGTTTGTTTCTGTGTGCCCTGCGATTGGCTGGCAACCGATTCAGGGTGTCCCCTGCCTACTGCCCGAAGACAGCTGGGATAGGCTCCAGCACCACCCGTGACCCTAGTGAGGATCAAGCGGCTCGGAAGATGAATGAATGAATGAATGAATGAATATATTGCTGGTTCCTGCATTTTCTTTTAAAAAAAAACAAATAGAACAACTAAGAATGTCCTCGCATGATCCCGCCAGAGCCCAGACCTAAATTTGATTGAATATGAGAGATCTTTAAATTATTTTTTGGCATTATGATGTGTGTAGACGTTTTTAGGGGAAAAAAGTGAATGTAATCCATTTGGAGTATTGCTGTGACACACTGAGAATTTTCGATGTCAACAGTAGTATCAGAGATGAAATGGTACAACAATTTCATATTGCAATGATGCGGTTGTGATAAAATGGATTGGCTGTGGACTGGCAACATATAAACAAACAACCTGAGCCAAGATTTGAACCCAAGGACTCTCAACTGTTAAGCAAACTTGTTAACCAGAATCTCAATGTGCTCAAGTCTACCAAACATCTTGTTTTATTTACATTTTAAAACAAGCATGGTTTTTTTTGTTTTTTCTTCTGGAGTTCCAACATGAGCTCATTGACATGATTTTGCGTAAAACTGCAACGAATAGGGTAGTGCTGGCTGGTTTGTCTTAGTCTCCAACAACAGCTTGGCGGAGTAACGGGTCATTGGACGCACTAATGTGAATCTAACACAACAGCTGTCACATGCAGCATGCAGGTCACTTGGCCCCCGGAAACATTCCCAACACTCAAGCAAAAGAAGTGAAAAAGTTAATGTGCAATTGTTTATCCTCCCCCCCGTAGATGTACATCCAAACCACCACGCTGACCATCTCTGTGAGCCTGAGCGCCTCCGTGTCCCTGGGCCTGCTCTACATGCCCAAAGTCTACGTGGTCCTCTTCCACCCCGAGCAGAACGTGCCCAAGCGAACACGCAGCCTCAAGGCCGTGGTCACCGCCGCCACCATGTCCAATAAATTCAACCCGAAGGCCGGACTAAGGCCCAACGGCGAGGCCAAGACGGAGCTGTGCGAAAGCCTGGAAACACAAAGTAAGTGCTTCAATGCATAATTTGTTTTTTTCCTTCAGAATGTGAATTAAATTGATACACAAATTGGAAGGAAGGGAGTCATTTAATCTCCGCAATACTGCCACTGTTCTTAATGTAGTCCACCTTGGGTGTTGTTTTCAAGTCATTGCAAGGACAGCTTACGGTTAACACCCAGTGCTGGGGACCAAGCACTATTGCAAATTGAGAAATAACATAAACAAGTAACACCCACCTGAAAATGTTTTAATTTGCAGAGATCCATAGTTTCAATTGTAAATATACCACCAAGTGTGTTCTCAAAACATTTTGTCATTTCAATTTCACTAATTGACCAGAAAGGTAAATGGCTGAAAGACGATTGAATTTCAACAAAATGCACGACTAGCCATAATTTCCTATAACAACCCAGGCTAAACTTAGCGCCTTCCCGGCGTACAAGCATCATGTGTCTCAGTCCAGATGTATCACTTAAAAAATACTTTGACACCAATTACGACTTTCCTTTTTGCCAGAGCTTTGGTGCCATCATGTGGAATCTCAAGTTGTTTTAGAAAGAGCACAAAAAAGTGTTGTTGTTTTTTTTCAACTTATAGCTGACCAACTCATAGCTGTTCACAAGGGGAAAAAAATGTGAACGTGAATTCATGAAAAGCGAACTGCAAATATGCTGGTGTATGGCAGCAATGTAGGATTTGGTGTTTTCTTTGTCATGATAAGTGGCCATTTTAGAGAATGTTTTTGTTCTAAAAATCTAGTCAAACAGTTCAGTCATTATTTCTCAAGATATCTCTTCTGCCCTTTTTTTTCATCTGCAACTCGGGGAACCCCTTCTCCGATTGGCTGGGAAGTTTCAGTTAAATATATCCACCTTTAACCTCATACGGGCCAGTAAATTGTTTTTGCCCCGAAATTATTTATTGTGGGGGATTTTAGAGGCCTTTGATGTACTCATTCCATGTTTTTGAGAAATGTCCAAAAAGATGGCGACCACTTATCTATCACCTTGCGAACTACTGTATAAACTCCTGCTTGACGAACCTTTTTCCGATTTATTTAGTTTTGCAATTTGTTGCACGCCAAAATTGAAGATGGCAGCATCAACATTTCAACATCCGTCCAGCATCTGGCCTATCACAGTTTGACTGCAAATTAAAGCAGCTGTAAATTGCGGAGTTAAGGTACCACTGTATTGCTGTCACGGAATTAAAAACAAAGAAATCAAACATCTTTAATGGTCATATGTTTAAGGAGAGCATCACATTTGCTCCAATTTGATGGGTAACAGGGCCTTCTGCTCCAATACGCAGAGCAAAGTCTCTCGCATCACCAACTGATCAGCAGAAGCAATTTATCATGATGGGATTGTTGTCGCGCGAGGTGGGGGTGCGGAGGGGTGTGTGGTGTGGGGTTATTTGAATAAGTGCCATTCATCATTGTCAATGCCAACGTGGATTTACGACTTCATCAAATTAAAAAATTCTTGTTGGCGCGGTTCGGCCCTTGCCAAGTCGCTGCAAATATGTGCAGTGTTGGGATTTAACGGTGCCACCTCAGCGGTTTGGCTAACACCGTTAGGCGAGACGAGCGGAAAAGCTTGAAGAAAATGGCGGTGGCCGGGGAATTGAGGGGCTTTACGGAATCAAGTGCCCTGTATGAATAAAGCGGGATGGACACATATGCAGTACCAAAAATCGGAGCGGGATGAACTCACACAGCAAAAATTGGGCCATATTCGAGCATTTGCAATACTTTGCAATCAAAGTTAGTCGAGGACCGATTATTTTATGTTTCAACAGGATTATCCAAATCTTATGGCTGTGGTTTGCTCAGATTACTTTTTCCTTCCCGACCCACGAATCGCAAATGTTCAACCTATTCAATATTTACAATCGAAATTGTTTGTGTTTGTGGGCATTGCCAAGTTAGACCAGCTGTGGATTTCTAATTTTCATTTGAAACAGAATGGTGGGCAAAAAATATACATGAATTCCAACAATTGGGCCGAATTTGGGTATTGCCCTCTTTTCCAATCAAAGCCTTGAAATACCCCATAACACTGGTAAACATATATATTTCAATTAAATTTTTTTCATCTTTGATGCAAGTACAATAATAATGATAATTATAATAATAGGGGGGCTGCCCGGTAGTCCAGTGGTTAGCACGTCGGCTTCACAGTGCAGAGGTACCGGATTCGATTACAGCTCCGGCCTCCCTGTGTGGAGTTTGCATGTTCTCCCCGGGCCTGCGTGGGTTTTCTCCGGGTGCTCCGGTGTCCTCCCACATTCCAAAAATATGCATGGCAGGCTGATTGAACACTCAAAATTGCCCCTTGGTGTGAGTGTGAGCGTGGCTGGTGATTCCTCTCTGTGTGCACTGCGATTGGCTAGCAACCGGTCCCCACCTACTGCCCGTAGACAGCTGGGATAGGCTCCAGCACCCCCCTTGTGAGGATAAAGTGGATTGGAAAATGAATGAATGAATGAATTATAATAATAAACTAACAATATTATAATATATAATATGGTGATACATCTCTATAATAACCCGCTCTCGCACAACTCTAATTGCCCCACGGGGATAAATAAAGTTTTCTAAATCTGAATACATTTAGTAATATTTACAAACTGAAGGTAGCTTCAATTGGATTTTTTTTTTCCTGAAATGGCGCGTTGTTGTTTCTTGTTGAGAGACAGGAAACCCTTAATTCAAGCTGTGTTTTTCAGATGATGATAAGCAGATTTAGTCAGCACTTTTAGGTGGTTGCTAAAATTCTGATATGAGTCAATAATTACATTGAGATTTCTGGCTTAATCCGTCGCTTGAAATGACAGTCAAGGTGAGCGCTAGTATTGCATTTACTACTCTAAGTGTGCGTTCATTCGGATTGAAAAAATGGCTGAAGATGCCAAAAATGGTAGCTAGCTTAAAGCAGATGTGACCAGAAATGTACTCTATGTAGTTTTTGGCCAGAAAAGCAGGAAAACAACATCCTGATGTTTCCCCGCTCTTTTCCAGGCTTCTCCACAAAGCAGACGTACATCAGCTACAGCAACCATGCCATCTAATAGATGCCTCAAAGTCAAGTTCAAGTCACCATCTCTCAATTTCAGGATTTCCACCTGATCAGCTTGTCAAGAGCGTCATTTTCACACGGATGGAAATCACGGGTGCGTGTTTTTTCCAAACACGTTGACGGCTAAGAAGCACTTGTGCGGGCGAAACAATTGTGAGGTATCATCTTGTGTTGTAAAATAAATAAATGAATAAAAATACTGCATGAAAGCCAAACTGGAGACCGAAAGACGAAAGTTTATCCTTTGTATCATCCGAGTCGTGAGTGACTGACGGTGAACTCAAAAGCCAAAAAATTGTGTTCTGGTCTTGTCGGTGTCGTCTGCCCACTGGCGTCAGAATCCTCCAACACGGGATAATTGACATCACAAAGGTAAAAACGCAAGGAGGGGAGTGGGGGATTCCTGCTGTGTTTATCATCCATGCGCCAAATTTGCATTCAGACTCCCCCCTGTTGTTTGCTGAGTTTTATTGAACTGAGTGTGTTGTGCATGATAGTTTTTACATCAGGTGTCGTATTGTTGCTGTCTCTTCGGAATGTGTTTTAACTCGGTTGTTGCACTCGTTTGGGGGTACATTCGAGAAGGTCTCATGAGTGACTTTCTGTATGTATCAAGCAGCTAAAAGCCCTCCAACAGGTCCCCTCTGTTATCTTGCCCTCCTTGTACGTGCTTCATTCAGCAGGACGGAGCTTTCCGGAAGTGGTTGAGCCTCCCCAGCCCCATCATCACCGCCAGCAGCCATTTCCCTCAGAGGGTTAAAAAAAAGCCTCATTGTACAGATCCATTATGAGGGGGAATTAAGATGAAGTATGCCCTTGAGAGGAGACCGCCATATGCCCCTGAAGGTGATATCCATATATCCCTAATGGGAAAACATACTTGGAAAATTCATTCTGAAGGCCCCGTGTCCTCTATGGGGGCTCTGGTGATAAAAGGAAGTTGCGTTTTTCTCCCAAAGTGTGTGTATGTGTGTGTGTGTGTATGTGTGTGTGTGTGTGTGTGTGTATATATATATATATATATATATATATATATATATATATATATATATATATATATATATATATATATAATATATATATATATATATATATATATACACCTGAAATTTGATGGATGGGTCAGGACAAGGGCTCAACGTGGATTCATCACACGGATATACACACATATATACATACACACACACACACGCGCGCACACACATACACATTTAGTCAAACCTCAGTTTTCGAACGTCCCTGTTATCGACCGAATCGGATTTCGACCAGAAAATTCGAGATTTTTACACCTCGGATTATGACCAAAAACCAGTTTTCGACTGAACTGAGCGAACACGAATACGTCACTCGAATATTCTCGGCTTCCTTACACGAGGAAGTGACGCTTTCCTTGTGTAACGTTCATTGTGAGCAGACGTGTTTGTTGTGATTTATGCAAATCTGACAAATTTTTTTTGTTATTTCTACATAGTCTATTTGCCCCTAATCATGGAATAAATAAATAGTTTGCAATTTGAAAAAATTGCTTTTCGAACTGCTTTCTGGAATGGATTATGGTCGAAAACCGAAGTATGACTGTTTGCGCGTGTTTGTGTGTGTGTGTGTGTATACACACACACACACACACACACGCACACACACAAAAGATAAAAGCATTTATCTGTTGTTGAATCATGAGGGAGGTCAGGTGTCTTGGGGGAGCCATCATGTGTGTGCATGGTGGGGATGTGGGGTGGGCGGTCATTTGTGTCGCTTTTTCAGGCTTCCCTGTTTCGCGTTTGTTTCGGGGGACTCGATTCAACGTGATTAAATAGATTGGTTATGTCTGCTTTCTGTTCCCACATCATGGCGTATAAAAAAATATCTGTGTAAAAAAGATACAGTGCCTGGCTTATCTGATTATGTATTTATAAAAAAAATATATACTAAAGTGTGTGAAGCATGTTTATTTTTTTTCTACCAAATTTTATTTCTATTAAAATGTTTTCAAACTCTCAGCAACTCCATTTTATTTTTGCTTAATTTGATCAGGGTGATTCACTTGTAAGTTCGAATCTTGGGTAGACATATCAATACTAACAGGATGCTCCAAAAAGTTTCACGGAACCATGCCTGAAATTTTGGTTTGAAATAGCCGCTTTGTGTGAATTCCAAAAATGAGAAAAACAAGGTTTAAAACTGGAACAAAAACGTTTAAACAAAAAGTGCTTCTTTCTGTACAATACACAGCTCAGATTTACCTAAAAACCCACCAATTTGATCATCCATGTGAAAATGTAACCATTTCATGTTTCCTGGAAACAACCTCCACTAAAAACGACCGGTGGAAAATTGGGTAAAAGAAATCCGCCCCGCCCAAAAGTTTCATGGATCGACATGGAATTGAAATCGAATACGAGTCGACCAAATACTGTATATTTCAAACATAGTTTATTAGGATGGAAAAACATGAGTCAAACAAAACTTTAGAATTCCAACAAATGTTTTTAATCGATTAATCAATGCATCTGATAAAAACAAAAACATGTTTTTATTTCCGTGTCTTTATTCAAAAATCATTTCAGATTGACATAAGTTAGTTATGATTCAGGTTTTGGTTTGGTCAGTAACATGTCAGCAGAAATGTTTTCCAAATAGCTTATTTTGATTGGAGGACCACAAAATCAACATGTTGATCATCAATGAGTTGTTGATTAATTGTTTCACCTCTCATTTTTCATCATCAAAGCAGAAATGTAACTAGCAAGACGACTCATGCAGCTTTAATTTCCTCTGCAATTGTTTTGAAATAAGAAGAACTTTAACACACTGTGTCGTTTGCAACTGTGTGGTTTAATTGCAAACCGTCATACACTTCAGATAAAGGGTAGATCAGGGTTCCTCTTGCTGGTACATGATGCAGAATGAATACAATTTTAACCATCCACTCACCTGAAGGAGATTTTAAGATGACTTCAAGAATTCAATTTTCAGGAAGCTCAACAAGGGTTCCATCTATTGACCAACGCTATTTTAAATATGAAAATGTATGTGATTGTGTAGACTATTGGTTGATATTCATATGAGGGTTTTATAGATTGATTTTATGTGTTGGATTTATTTGTTTAAAATTTTTCCCCCCATGCACAGACTGTCTGAAATGTCATTGGCTGACTTTCGAATCAGTCAATATAATCATTGGCTGGTGTCGTGTGTCAATCATTCCGGCTACAAAAGTAGGCCTATTGACAAAAAATAAAAATAAAAATAAAAATAATTGCAACTCGTTGTATTTGCCATGACTACAATAACTATTCCTCTTCCTCAGACTACTATTAGCACCGTAAAAACAATCGTTTTCATTTAAAATGGAGCGCTAGTCTTCAAAAACATTTCACCAAGTAAGTAATCGTAATTATTGGATTCAATGACTTGCAGGAGAATCTGGCCTCTCTTTGCTCCAGTGAAGAGTATCCCAACTGATTCCACAAATGTTTCTCAAGCCAAATGCTAGGACTTGTTTTGTAGAAAATGGAGTATTTTTAAGTATATTTAAATGTGTGGAATTTAATTGCATCTATACGACTGATTGAATCAAAAGTGCCACCAGGTGATTGTATTGCTCTGCAAAAGTCTTCCTGTTGCTGCTCTGTGATTTTCACATCGGTTACACCATGCCTGAAAGCGCACCAATTTTTGCACGTGCATGTATCTTGGTGAAATTGTGTATTTGAGGGGCTCCAAATATGACCACCAGAAATTCATTCAATAGCACCCGCTGTAAAGTGAGAGTAAATTAGCCTCCCAACACCACTTTGACTCGACACAAAACTCAATTGATGTGTGTATCTTAGCTTTAGCTTTTACTTCAAAGTAGTTATTTTGCACAAATTCCAGAGTTTGTACTTTGGTGAATGCCAACAAAAAAAATTCAACTAAATGAGCATCAATCTGAAGCAGGTATCATGAACACTGTCAGTACAACTTAAGACTGTTCGGCTAGAGTAGTGATTGTTTCTTTCAAAAATTTGTCAAGGACCACTTTGATGGATGGCCACCAGTTACCCCGCAAATGAATGTTAATGCATGCTGTTACCTTAGACACTCCACCCAATTATTGGTTGATCCATAAAAGTGGTGCCGGGGGTAACATTGTACATGGTTGGGAAAAGTGACATAAAGAGTGCAAAGTTTTGTCACAATAATCCCTCTGCCTGAGCCGCACATTCACCGCTGTGCGTGCGGACAAGAATGAACAGCCGCCAGACTGAAAGAGAGAATGAACACGAGAGGCCACTTACTACCATTCCAATATGCACCTGAAGTTAAGACAAGTGGCCTCCGGTGACAGAATGGGCACAGGCAGAACGTCCGTCTTGGACCGAGCACCAACATTTCCTAGGATGGAGAGGCGCATTGCATTAATAAGTGGCTGATGAGTGCTTTGAAGGAGCTCTTAGCCATGCTTTTGTGTACGGCCATAAACAGTGACAATAAAATGAAAAAGGAAAATAGAAAGAAAAGAGGTTGAACCTGACGTATAGTGGACCAACACATGACTGAACGGTCTGCAGTTCTGTGGTAAGTAAGCAATGGAGCTTCAGGGGAAGAGTGAAGATGCGCATTGACTCACTTGCTCTCTTTTAGCGTTTGTCTTGGGTAGGGATGTATGTATGATGAGTGCCGTTGCACATACAGGCGATGCTGTTGCTAGGAAACAGTAGCTCGTTAATATTCTGTGCGAATAATGCGCACAATCAAGGAATACAGTCATGTTAATGTACAGTATCAAGATGGCAAAATATTTAACTTATTTGACCCCCAAAGAAACATGTACTCAAAGTATTTTCTTTTATTTTATTTGTATTTTATTTTTTGCTGGAGCAAGCGAATACAAATACAATTGTTTATCGAAAAAATGCATTATATGTCACCATTTTTACAACTGTAATTTCTGTTCTTTTTGCATTAAGGAGCCCAAACCATTGCAACAAAATATTTTTTTATGTAATATAGACAGTTACATAATATTAATACCGTATTCATGTTTACCGTAGACCAATAGTTATTACCCTTGGCATAGTTCATTCATTAATCATTTTATTGTTTTCCACCTCGACCATCATATATGTATATATATGACACTTGAGCACATGTTAACTTTGGATGCATCTTGAACCTGCTATTCCCCTCCGAGGGGAATAGCAGGTTCAAAACGGACCCAAAGTTAACATGTGCTAGAGCAGGGGTGCCTAAACTTTTTGGATCGAAGATCTACTTTTCGATCAACTAACCTCACGGGATTTACCCTTACCGGCGCGCGCACGCACACACACACACAAATTTAAGATTTACCTGCTTTATTTTATTTTTTAAATATTTTTTAGTGAAAATGAGACTGATACGATGATTAGTGTGTAGTATATATTAACACAAAAAATATATTACTAACATGTACAAAGACACACAAATGGTTGTTTGTTTTTTTTCTTCTCGACACTCCTCGGATCTACTTGGGACCTGTCTTAGATCTACCGGTAGATCAGGATCTACCTAATGGGCACCCCTGTGCTAGAGTGTGAGGTGGTGTGTGAAAGGAGGCCACGCTAACAAGCAGTGTGACAGTAAAGCAGGCCTTACTGTCTTACAAGTTCTCACTGCAACATTTTACACCCACCCCCCCACACCTCCAAGACTTTGCATTTCCCTCCATCCATTCATTCCTGGTTATTATGTGGCCGAATCAAGCATTGAATTCATTGCCAATGTCCGTATGTTCTATTTACATTTAGTCCTAGTCTACTTGGTGCATACAACTCTTCAATCTGGATATTTTTTTCAGTTTTAATGATTTATTGGACATTGGTGCTGTAAATCGGATCTGAATCGATCAGCAACACAAGGTTTTTGACTCGGTCCTTAGTTTTGAAAGACAATGACAAAATGTTTACTTATGGCAATCCTTTTTAAATGTCCCTCCCCCCCCAAAAAAAAAACAAAAAAAAAAAACAATGACCTCTGTTTTGTTTTGATTGAGTTGTAGGAAATTTTGGGTCAGTTGTACCCTGCCATCTGCCCGAAGATAGCTGGGATAGGCTGCAGAACATGGATGCATATTACTGCTCTCCTGCTGCTGCTACTACGACAAATGATAGTACAACTACTGCTGGTACTGCTACTATTACTACCACAACTGGAACTGCAACGATAAATGTTACTCATATTAATGCCACTACTATCACTTCTATGAATGCTACCGCAACTGGTATGACTACAATTACTGTCACTGCTATTATAACTTGTACTACAACTACTAGTGCCACTGCTGCTGACATTACACTACGACTACAACTACAACTCCTCCTCCTAAGACAGTCACTACAAGTTTGTACTCTGTTTTTATCTCAGTTGCCATAATAACAAAGGCCACACTCTGCATTGGCCACGCAGCCGAGGTGACTTTGACCAAAATGCACGTTTGCATTAAACTAGTCCCCCCACGTATGCTTTATTTGACACTGTCAGTCCAATGTATGAATATTATTAATAACCTCAAAGGATTATTGTGATTTTTGGAGTGATTTTGTGAACATAAACAAAGAGATGGAAAAAAAACGAAACGCCCACAGTGGCAGCTTTGTCCTTGTGTTTGAGCCTGAAATACCTCCGGAGTATTTAGATTGTCCTCCGCTTTAAAGGATCGTGCATTACCCAGAATGCAACTTGCAGTGAGGTGAATCATAATATGTGACAAAACATTTGAGTATTGACTTTTAAAGAGAAATAGACTTTGACAAACTTTGTCTGTGCATCTTGATGAATTTAAAAAATCCCATTCAGAAGAATCCTTTTAGAACTTTTTAGAACTCTTGTGGCCAAGAGAGAAGAAATTTTGGTTACCACAAAGTGCCAGTGGAATACTGTGTGTGTGTGTGTGTGTGTGTGTGTGTGTGTGTGTGTGTGTGTGTGTGTGTGTGTGTGTGTGTGTGTGTATGTGTGTGTGTGTGTGTGTGTGTGTGTGTGTGTGTGTGTGTGTATATATATATACATATATATATATATATATAGCGGCTGGAAAGCTCAGTTGGGCTCAGTTGGTAATGCATCGGTACGGGAGACGGTGGTTCGAATCCCGCTTGGGGCAAAAAATGAGGACATAACACCAAGATCCAAGGCAAGATCCTTCACGCTAATGCCTACCTCATACAATGATGAGAGACAATAAAATGAATGACATGCCGGCTCAGACGTCGCCCGGCCAAACAAGGTCTGCGTCAGGTGCTGGGGAACCAGAGCGCCTTGATGAAAAATGGGTTACTGGAACAAAGCGGAGATGGGCGAGAGGCGATAACATGGCTCTGTTGGAATGCTACTACTCAAGCAACCCTAGTCAGAGGGGTTACATGCAGAGAATGTGGGCTAAATGGTTACTTCGAAACCCACAGTCACGGTTGACCACGAAACAACTAGTTGCTCAGTGTTCCAACATCCACAAACGGGAACTGCTGTCCCAACTTGAGATTGATGAGTTACAATGCAGGTTCCATGGTGAAGGGCCCCAGGCTGCCAGATCAGAGGAGGAGGTCAGACCAGAGATTGGGAGGCAAGCCCCAATGACTGCAGATGATGAGATTGGGAGGCCAGCCCCAATGACTGACATGCTGAGCGAGGCAGCAACTGACCTGAAAGCTAAGATCATGGCAAGAATGAAAGCTGGGCAACCTAGAAACCGATTACAACGCTATGTGAAGTACCACCTGAAAGTCTCATGGAAAGTGTGAATGCAGCACTGAGGGCGATCCCTACCGTAACGATCACGGAAACCAATGAGCTTATATACGCTTCAGCATCAGTGATCCTTGAGATGATTGGCTATAAGAGCAACCATGGAAGCCATGAGATACGTTACCCACCATGGAAAAGACGGTTGGAGGCTAAGATCAAGGCGGCTCGGAAAGATGTGAGTCAATTGACAGAGGCCTAGAGAGGTGTGATGAAAAGGCAGATACCCGAGAGGTACATCCAGATGACCATACCTGAAGCGCTCGAAACTGCCAAACAAAGGCTCCAAGCCTTGTCCAGCCGCCTAAAGCGGTACACGAAAGAGCATAAGGACAGACGAATAAACAGGCTGTCCGCAACACAACCTGCGAAAGTGTACGCTCAGTGGC
Organism: Hippocampus zosterae; assembly: GCF_025434085.1. Lineage (NCBI taxonomy): Eukaryota > Metazoa > Chordata > Actinopteri > Syngnathiformes > Syngnathidae > Hippocampus > Hippocampus zosterae. The sequence goes on along the minus strand of NC_067459.1, from coordinate 8,154,114 downwards.
AGGGTCCTAACAACAGAGCTGACCCACCAAGACTGGAAACTGAAAGGTACTGGAAAGGCATGTGGGAGAAGGAGGTTGCACATAACAGCAGTGCACAATGACTGGTGACCCTGACAGAGGAGCACAGCAACCTCCCTGAACAGAACCCAGTTACCATAACAGTGGCAGACATACAGGAAAGAGTCTGAGATATGAAGAACTGGACAGCACCAGGCCCGGACATGGTCCACAGCTACTGGCTAAAGAAACTCGCAGCACTCCATGAGCGCCTAGCAGCACAAATGAACCAGCTGCTGAGGGACGGGACTCACCCAGGATGGCTAACCAAAGGGCGAAAGATCCTGATCATGATGGATCCCTTGAAGGGTGCAGCCCCATCCAAATATCGGCCAATAACCTGTCTCTCCACAACATGGAAGCTCATGTCAGGCATCATTGCGGCTAAGATAAGTGGCCACATGGATCAATACATGAGCGAAGCACAGAAGAGCATTGGTCGAGATACCAGAGGAGCCAAACATCAGCTCCTGGTTGACGGAACAGTCGCACAAGACTGCAGGTCCCGACGTACAAACCTGTGCACAGCCTGAATTGATTACAAGAAAGCCTATGACTCGATGCCATATACATGGATAACTGAATGCTTGGAGTTGCATAAGGTGAACAGGACCCTCAGAGCCTTAGTTGCAAACTCGATGAGTATGTGGAAAACCACACTTGAAGCCAACGGCAAGCCACTTACCCAAGGTGATGCACCCTCCCCACTGCTGTTCTGCATAGGACTGAACCCCCTAAGCCAAGTAATCACCAAGCCAGGCTATGGATACCACCTCAGAAATGGAGCTACAATCAGTCATCTCCTCTACATGGATGACATAAAGCTGTATGCTAAGAGCGAAAGGGACATAGACTCCCTGATCCACAAAATCGGGATCTACAGCAGCGACATCGGGATGTCATTCCGGCTTGAGAAATGCAGTCGGATGGTGACTAAGAGAGGAAAGGTAGTCCGCACTGAAGGGGTCTCACTCCCTGAAGGAACAATAGCAGACATTGAGGACAGCTACTAGTACCTCGGTATACCACAAGCCAATGGCAACCTCGAACTGGCAACAAGGAAAGCGGCTACGGCCAAATACCTCCATCGAGTGAGGCAAGTCCGAAGAGGCCAGCTCAATGGCAAGAATAAGACCCGGGCAATAAACAGCTATGCCCTGCCAGTGATCAGATACCCTGCAGGAATAATAATGTGGCCAAAGGAAGAGATTCAGACCACGGACGTTAAGACCCGAAAGCTCCTAACCATGCATGGAGGGTTCCATCCCAAATCCAGCACCCTGGGACTGTACGCAAGCCGAAAGGGACTAGTGAGTGTAAGAGCCACTGTCCAGGATATAACATCCAAGCTCCATGAATGCATCAAGGAGAATCTGCAATGGATGACATACTCAGAGAATGTCCCAGACAATGGGGAACAGAGGATGAGGCGCTGGAAGAGGGACAATCATCGGAGGACAAGCCCCTACACGGGATGTACCACCGGACCATAACTGAAGTGGCCGATCTCAAGAAGTCCTATCAGTGGCTAGAGAGGGCTGGCCTGAAGGACAGCACAGAGGCACTCATCCTGGCTGCTCACGAGCAGGCCCTGAGCACCAGAGCCATTGAGGCCCAGATATACCACACCAGACAAGACCCAAGGTGTAGGTTGTGCAAAGAGGCACCTGAGACGATCCAACACATAACTGCAGGGTGTTAAGATGCTGGCAGGGAAAGCCTACATGGAACGCCATAACCAGGTGGCTGGCATAGTCTACCGAAACATCTGTGCGGAGTATGGACTGGAAACCCCAAGGTCAAAATGGGAAACACCTCCGAAGGTGGTGGAGAATGACAGAGCGAAGATCCTGTGGGACTTCCAGACCCAGAATGACAAGATGGTAATGGCGAACCAACCAAATATCGTGATCATAGATAAAGAGCAGAGGAAAGCTAAAGCCGTTGTAGTGGATTTAGCGGTCCCAAGAGATGGAAACATCAGAAAGAAGGAACACGATATATATATATATATATTAGAGCTGTCAGTTTAGCGTGTTTTTATTGGCATTAATTTAAATGAATTTTAACAGGATTAATTTTTTTCTCGCGAGTTTAACGCGGCACACGTCACAAGCGGATGTTGCATTGCTCTATAAATACACCAGAACAAAACAACAAGCGCGCTGCAGAAGTCCACGCCCATGTCTGTTTTGCCAGCCATGGCAGCGCAAGACACCGAAAACGAATACTTAAAGAGTTTATGAATGGAAAGTTTACTTTTAAAAAGTTGCCAGATTGCTCCACTGACAAGATCAAAGTTACCTGTTCTTCTCTCTCTGTGTATCATACAGCTATACGATGTATGCCACTGACGCGATTGTTACTTGTTTGGAACTATTTTGTGTGGAAGGTTACAGAGTTCCGTGTCCATATAAATAGAGCGGGTGGAGCTTCTCTGTTTTCTTCTGACAGTGACGGTGCGCAGAGGCGGTGACATGACAACGAAAGCTCAGCGGTGTAGTGGTAGCGACCTAGCAGCACGGGGGAATGCTTGCATTTGTTTGTACGGTAACAGACAGTTTGTACGGCAGTTTTGAATACAGCAGCACATAACGAACACTGGTGTCCGGGGTCTCGTTATTCTCCAACAAACATACAGAAACAGACTGCTGTGTTCAAAGCAAACTCGAGAAAAACGAAGTATGCAACCATGGTTTAAATCCACTATAGGCTGAGTACTAGTTTACCTTAGATGTGCACTTTATAATGTTATATGGCTCTGTTTTGATTTCATTAAAAAAGCTGTTAAAGCAGCTGTTGTGTGACAAAATATTTTTTTTCACTGTTGTTGATGGACAGTAATATTGTGTGAGAGATTATGTGTGAACAACTACTCCAAGTGAAAAATGTTCATGTAAAATTGAAATTATTTCAGTAAATATTTGCATTTGGAACATAGAAAACTGATTCATGATTCCAAGTTGATGAGAGCATTAAAATGGGGTAAAATAGGACACAAAATGTAAAAGGAAATTCAGAAACGATAAAAATGTGAGTACTCACGATTAATTTTTAAGTTCATTTGTTAATTATGACAGTTGCATTTTTAATTAGATTAAATATTTTAATCGTTTGACAGCTCTAATGTATGTGTGTATATATATATATATATATATATATATATATATATATATATATATATATATAGGGCGGCCCGGTAGTCCAGTGGTTAGCACGTCGGCTTCACAGTGCAAAGGTACCGGGTTCGATTCCAGCTCCGGCCTCCCTGTGTGGAGTTTGCATGTTCTCCCCGGGCCTGCCTGGGTTTTCTCCGGGTGCTCCGGTTTCCTCCCACATTCCAAAAACATGCGTGGCAGGCTGATTGAACACTCTAAATTGTCCCTAGGTGTGAGTGTGAGCGTAGATGGTTGTTCGTCTATGTGTGCCCTGCGATTGGCTGGCAACCGATTCAGGGTGTCCCCCGCCTTCTGCCCGGAGATGGCTGGGATGGGCTCCAGCACCCCCCCCCCCCCCCGACCCTAGTGAGGATCAAGCGGGACGGAAGATGAATGAATATATATATATGAGGCCCGTGGTCATATTGAAATTCTCAGTGATCATCACTCGCTCATTTTTTACTTGATGAGTGTACCTGTTTAAGTTGTCTGTTGCTAGACCAGCAAAGAGCAGTGACTATCCTCTGGTTTCGCAGAGACACCTGCATCTGTTCCAGGACAATAATTTCACCATGCATGATGTAAGTGTGCCATATTTAAAGAGAATGAGAAGAGTCTTCTTGATTGGTGGAAAATGGAGTATGCCTGAATTCATAGCCACAATGGTGCAAACATCCATTTTTCTTTTGTGCTGGCAGGAAAGAAAATCATAGAAAAGCATGCCTATCCCAGCCTATCACTTATCAGACCTACTGAATCCCCACCCCCACTCCCACCCAAAGGGAAAAAAAACATGTTCCTGCAATACTAAACCATTTGTTCTTTTAGAAAAAAAGACTATGAATGCAATGATGTCAAATTTAAGAGATGGAATGTCACAGTCTTATCAGAGTTTTTATTTCGCCCAAAGCTTCGGGAAAAGTCATCGATGTGTTTGTTTTACTGGCATGGAAGTCTCAATGTTTAGGTAGGCACTTTGTTGTTTTTGTTTTGTTTTTATTTTATTTATTTATTTTTTGGCTGTTGGGCGTTGTTTGTTTGCACAAAATAATTTTGAAAAAATGATTTTGTGAGAGCCCATTTTGAGAATCCCTGGTAGACCAAACCTAAAAGCCTGTAGAGTTATATAATACAAGATAATTTATGAAGCCTGGTTTTCAGTTATAGTTGTTTTTAAGATGCATTCCCAACTTGTGTTCATAAGTTTGCGTGATACTTTGCCATCATGTCAAATTAGTGCTGAAGCCTCTGACCTTTCAACATAGACTTTATTCACTGCCTTAATATGCAAACCCTGCAATATTCTACCAGCAAAGCGCATGACAAATGTAAGCCAAAGTGACATCGTCTCAAGGATCATATCAAGTGTTGAAGGCAGAGAAATAATACGAATAATAATGATAAAAAACATGAGATTTTTGTACCCGAGGCTGGATTTTAAATGTAGCGCTGTGATGAGAGGTGCACGCAAACTAAATACACACTACAATATTATTAACAAACAACGACAAATCAAAGCATTTTTCTTCCCACGCTGTGCCCCGTGTACACACGCTCATCAACAAACATATCAAATATCGGCGTAGTAGCCTTGAGGGTTGCAACACTGTCATGTAAATAAAAAGAAATTTCAAGTCACGGATGTCACTGTTTATGGTGTTGTCACGTGCTAAGTCTTTTATAACATCTTATTTGACACAAAAAAATATAAATGGCACTTCTACTACTAATACTACACTATGCATGCACTGCTATGTTTACTTCTCCTATTACGACTGCTACTACTATTAAGTAAAACTAAAATACCATTACTACTTTTACTATCACCAGTACTACTACAACAACAGCTAATGTACTACTGCTAGTATTTCTATTACTACTGCCCCTAGTACTACTACTACTACTGTGTTGTGATTATGGTAATTATTATTATAACTACTGCCGCACTTATTCTTACTGCTGCGATGTTTTCTCATTCTGCTATTAGTACTATTACTACTACTACCACTGCTATTTTTGTGACTGCTATCACTATTAATAATACCATGAATGCAATCAGTAATAATACGACTATTGCAACTGGTATTACTCTCACAATTTGCATTGTTGTTACCGAAACTGCAATTACTTCTGCTGCCATAACCACAACTACTTGTCTAATCCTACGAACAAGACTATTTCCAGTTTAATATTCTTCCTTCTATTACTCCGCCTACTGCTATTTCATTCTGCTTGAACCACAACAATGTCCCATCTTACGCAAAAGCACATTGTAAGTCTAAATGCTGTCTCTGTTTTAAACACATTAATATAAGGACCGTGGTAATAGTACAGAACAGTTACATTTTAATGTATAATTGAGTAAGTGTAATTAATTAATGAAGTCCCCTTACAATGCCAGCGCAGCACTGATGAAATAGAAATGGTTTTGTGTAAATGGGAAAACAAATAATGCTAGGGTTCTTTAATGGTTCTCTGAAGCCAAAACAAAAAAGTCCAATTGGACTCTGGAGTGTAAGAAAATCAAAATATAAAAGGCAAAGAAACACAGACACACACACACACACAAATATACACAAACACATTTTGCAGTTGAGCTGCCACTGTCATGCACGGAGCCTAGTGAGTCTCTTTCCATATTGTAAAGTAGCGATTTTAATGCAAAAGAGAAATGCTGCTAGGATTGGCCGGGAAAAGACTACTTCCATCAAACAACGGTACACAAAGGGATAAATGTCCCCGCTACACCCAATTCCACCTGTGTCAAGCATAATACCAACAGAAAGAAATCCCCACCCATACACACAGTTAGACTGTGCTTCATCCAGACTTGATCCCGGCACGAAAATAGTATGCTTGTTTTGTTGTGGGACAAATATTACGCTTGCTGGGTGGAGTGGTGCGATCGATACTAAAATCGACTGCCCAACTTTTAACATTCATTGAACGCACTGTATTTGCAGTACTGGACCACAAATGAATTCAGTACAGGCAAGGCACTGATCAGCAGACTCGCACAGGTACTCCAAAAACAGCTGAGCGGCTTTCTGTGCAGCAATGATAGTTATTACAAGAGTTACATATTGACAGGTAGCGCCAACATCTTTCAATGGCCGCCAAAATTAATTTGTGGCGGCCCGCCACAGGTAGATGTTGAGGTGGCAAAAACATGAGTATTGTTTTATTTTGTGGAGACGATCAAGGATGTCATTAATCTTTCTGTACATTAAAGACATTTCTGGGAGACTGCAGAGCTTTAGTGGGTTTATATTCCATTCACATGTCTTTAATATAATCAGGACCTAAACCAGTTAGCCATTCATAGATCGGTACTGCAATTCAAACATCCACTCTATAGCTGACTGGGACTTACTTGAAAGCCTGAAAAGCTGGATTAATATGTGCAGATATTTTTTTTCTGTTCAGAACCCAAGCTGCAGCCTTCCGAATTCTATGCAGCTGTTTCATGTCAGTATGCCCCTTAAGTGATATGGAGAAAGAAACAAAAAAGGAAATATCTTTCTCATCCTCACGAGAAAGCCTTAAAAACGCAGTCAGTAATACACAGTTGTAGGTGCACATCCTAAATATTATACATATTGATTTTTCAGAGCCAGAAGTTTTCTTTTTTATGATTATAAAAGTCTGTACACACCGTTTTAAAATGTCTGCCAATATTTTGAATAAAATAAGTTCAAATCGATTAAAAAGAAGAAGGGAGTATGTTATTCATGAATAACTGAAGCCTTATTTATGACACTAAAGTTCACACTGGAGGTGTTCAAGACTGCTGGCAGTCTTGGATGGCATGTTCAAGGCTTTTAAAAAAGGGTCTGAAAACACATCCTTTCTTGCAACACTATAAAAAATAAAAAAAACACAGTGTTCACGTGGCCTTTGGATATGAAAAATTCTTCCACTGACCGAGGCCTGTGTTCTCTGCCAATTGTAAAACAATTCAGTACACTTTTTTTTTCTTCTTTTTTTGGGGGGGACCTTTTGCAGAAATTAAGTGATGCTCAGAGGGAAAAAATGTGAATCACTTTTCTAAGCCTGAAGGTGTTTACACAACTCTATGCGAGTCTTCCCTCCTTGGCACAATGGAGAGTGCTCACTGGTGGCAGGCAATGCAATCAAGTCACTGGCTGACAAAGAGAGAAGGAGGGTGGATGGCGCAATAGTCGTCCCGCCTTCATAACCCTCATCAGGTGGCCAGACCATCTGCAAATACAGGTGGGTGAACAGAATGAATAATAGCGTCACTTCCGCATAAATTATCGTCACGCTGGCCTTGATGAAGATGCACGGCTGAGGTCATGAGCCGAGAGGACACTGTGGTCCTTTGTTGTCTGGTAAATTATCTATTTACCATCTAGATATTTACTACCGAGAGGACACTGTGGTCCTTTGTTGTCTGGTAAATTATCTATTTACCATCTAGATATTTACTAAACTATCTATCTATATAAAATGATCTATCTATCTATCTATCTATCTATCTATCTATCTATCTATCTATCTATCTATCTATCTATCTATCTCTGAAGTAGTGGTACTGGTACTGGTGCAGTAGTGTTTAGCACATCTGCTTTACATTTCTTGTGTTTGGGATTTGGATTGTGGCTGCTCAGTCTTCCTCCAGCATTCCAAGACAATGCCTATGAAACAGCCATCACAAAAAATAAAAAAAAAAACAGACACATATGTAAAAATATGTATAATATTTTTTTTTTGTTGCTTTGTCCCTTTGGTAGGTTGATTGGACACTTGTTCATCGATGTGAATGTGAGTGTGAATGGTTGTTGGTGTATCTGTGCGCTGCGATTGGCTGGCGACCAGTCCAGGGTGTATCTCGCCAACTGCCCTAGGACACCTGGCCCACGTTTCTTGTAAGAATAAAGGGGATCAGATAATGGATAGTTGAGTTTGTTTTTTTTTATTATATTTGGTATGCAGTAATCTAAGATTAATTAAAATTATTCAAGTTATAGTACTTTAATATTATGGTAGTTGGATTACATGATTAAATAACTTTTTGTTAAGTAACCCTCTCAGCTCTGATTGTGGTGCAGGTACGGTCACGCGATTTTGGTCGATTTCATCGAGGCGCATGCAGACAATTTCTGCGCTCTGGTGATCTGTGTGGTGGGTGTCATTGTTTGTGAAACTGCTTATTTCATACTCGCAGATGGCAAGAAGTATTTTACAGAGCAATCCTTGTCTGCCGGCCTGGCCATTTTACAACGTTCCTGCCTCTTGTCCCCTTGGACGAACACTCTGATAACATCAGCACATATCCGAAAGTGTCTGCTCTTCCTTGTCACCTGTGGTTACACCAGAGTTTCGTCTCTGAGGACATCTCGAGATCAGGTACAGACCACACACAACACAATCAAAACTGTCAAAAGCCTGAGTTTGTATGTTGTTTATGTGTGGAACCATTTCATATAACAATTTTTTTTAGGATTTGAAAAATAATTGTGTACGTACCAACAGAAATTGATATTTGCAGAGATTTGAATATCCAGCAACCACCTGTGTTGCATTATGAACAAAAAAGAGCCAGCGGGAAAGGCAAACCTAACGGTCTACAGCCTAACTCACTGTCAAATGCTCCACAAACTGAACATAGGTCCAATTCCAAATCGTTTCAAACAAAAGTGAACACCTTCACAAGAGTAATGTAGCAACTTTCCAACACTGTTGATTTCATGGCCACATTGATTCAGCTCAGGAATTGGCAGCAAGAAAAATGTATGAGTTTTGGATCCAACTTTATTTTAATATAGGAAATTGTCTATTTGACTCAGATGGATGTTGTTACTTCGAGCACACGGTTGGATATGATAATTCTACCTTCACAAGTGATCCGTTTTCTTTTTGGGAGGGAGTGGGTGGCGGGGTGCAGTGAGGACACACAATATACGACAAATGCAGTCATAAGTCAGCGGTAATATTTTCAGCGACACATAAATACTTCCTGAGCCTGATGCACTTCCGAGGTTGGGGGTTGGAGGGAGAGGGATATTAAACCCAAAGAAATTACATAATAATTTATGTCGGATGCATTTTTCAAGTCACAGGTTTCTAAACATATGAGTGCCTTATATTATCACATACACACAACAAATGGGTGGATCAGTCGGTGAAGGCCCTCGTTATCGAGGAATGCGGCCCCCAGGACAGGGCGACGGCTCCTGGTGCTTGTGTCTCCGATGACTGTGGAGGCCCAGTCTTCCCCGAAAACCCCGCCCGCAGGATTGACATAAGTGGGTTGGGGGGCCGGGCGGTTGCAGGGCCCTCTCCTTCCTCCGCGCTCGCCGGTCCTCCTCCGCATCGACGCGTCGAGTCTCGAAGACCCCGCCCCGCACAGCCCCACGCCAGGCCCCCCGATCCGCGGCCAGATCAGCCCACTGTGCCGGGGGAATCCGGCACCGCTGAAGATGACCCTTTAGCTGGTCTTTGAATCGTCTTTTCGGGGCTCCGCGGGGACGGGTGCCCTCCAGCAACTCTGCGTAGGAGCTGCTTCGGGAGACGATTGGCGCTCATCCGCTGCACGTGGCCGGCCCACCGCAGTTGGGCCAAGGTGATCATGGCCTCGATACTCGTGAGGCCAGCCCGGGTGAGGATCTCATTATTAGTCAATCTCTCCTCCCAGGAAACGTTGAGGAGAGATCGGAGTCGTCCTTGGTGGAAACTCTCGAGCCTCTTGATGCTGCTCCGATAGAGGGTCCAACATTCGGCGCCATAGAGAAGGGTCGGGAGGACGACAGACTTATACACCATGATCTTCGTGTTGGTGGAAATGGCGTGATTCCTGAAGACCCGACGACCAAGGCGTCCAAAGGCTGTGTGGGCTGCCTGGATACGGTGAGTGAGGTCCTCCGTGAGGCCGGCGTCCTGCTGGATAATGCTACCCAGGTACGGGAACGCCGAGACCTGCTCGATGGGTTCGTCGTCTATGGTGATTTGGGGTGGATGATGGTTCAGATGGAGGGTCTTTGTCTTTTTGGTGTTGACGGAGAGGCCAAAGGTCCTGTACGCCGCGGCGAAGCCATCCGCGATGAGCTGGAGGCCCCCGGAGAAGTTGGAGACCGCAGCATTGTCATCAGCATACTGGAGTTCGCTGACGGTCATGACCATGGTCCCCCGCTTGCTCCTCAAACGGCTGAGGTTGAAGAGTGACCCTTCAGTTTGGTAGCGTAGAGTGATTCCGTGCTCCTGGACAGGGGTAACGTGGTGGATGAGCGCGGCGATGTAGAGGCAGAACAACGTCGGCGCCACCGTGCAGCCCTGTTTGACACCAGTCCGAACCGGGAATGGGGGAGTCATTTCGCCCTGAGTCAGGACGCAACCCTTCATGCCGTCGTGAAACATCCGGATGAGGGATATGAATTTGGGGGGGGCAGCCTTGACGTGCCAGCACTTTCCAGAGTGCTGTTCGGGGCACAGAATCAAACGCTTTGGCCAGATCATAAAAGATGGCGTGGAACTCCCTCCGCTGCTCCCGGCACTTCTCCAGGAGCTGCCTGGCGCAGAACACCATGTCCGCGGTTCCCCTGCCTGGACGGAAGCCCGCCTGGGACTGCGGAAGAACCCGCTCAGCGAGACAGGTGAGTCGTTCGGCCAGTATACGACAGATGAGCTTTCCAGCAGTTGACAGCAGGGAAATTCCACGATAGTTTCCACAGTCGAGTTTCTCGCCCTTCTTGAATATCGTGACGATGACGGAGTCCTTCAGTTCTCCAGGCACCGTCTCCTCGACCCAGCATTGAAGGATGAAGGTGTGGAGGCGGGTGAGGTGAGGTGCACCCCCAGCTTGTAAAAGTTCTACGGGGATGTCGTTAACTCCAGCAGCTTTGTTCTTCTTCATCCTCCTCAGGGCTCTGGAGAGCTCCCGGAGAGTCGGCAGTTCCGTCATCCAGTGTTGCACAGGGGCCTGGGGGACAGGATCGAGGAAGCCGTTTGCTGCGCATGTCGGACGGTTCAGGAGCTCCATGAAATGCTCCTTCCGTCGCTGGTGAGTATCCTCCTTTTCCTGCAGGATTGTGCCATCCTTTGCCTTCACAGCCATTGGAGGACTGTGAGCCGGACCGGTGATCTTCCTCGTTGCTTCGAAGAAGGATCTGGTATCGTGACGGTCAGCGAAACTCTGCATTTGGTGGGAAAAGTTGACCCACCATTGATTTTGGATCCTCCGGATCTCTCTCTGTGCTTTACTTTTGGCCGCCCGGTAGACTTCTTCAAGTCTCTTGGAGGAAACACAGTGCTGCCATGCAATGCGAGCCTCTCTCTTTCTTGAAATCAGTGGTTCAATTTCCTCCAGGTTTTCGGCAAACCAATCGGGATTTCTCCTCTTCTGGATACCGAGGACCTCTTCCGCGGATTTGGTGAGCTCAGTTTTCAAGTGCTCCCAGTCTGAGTGGACAGTGGCAGCAAGGGTCCGAGGTTGACTGTCCAGTTTGTCCGCGAGGGACGTCTGGTACTGTTCGAGGACTGAGGGATTCCTCAGCAGCCCAACATTGAAACGTATCCTCTTGGGGATCTTCTTCCTTCTTTTCGCAGGCGCGATCTTTAGCCTAAGTCTTGAGGCTACCAGCCTGTGATCGGACCATCCGTCATCCATGGAGCGGATTGCCCTCGTGACCATGACGTCCGCTCGGTCGCAGATGCGGGTAAGGACATAATCGATCAGGTGCCAGTGGCCGGATCTTGGATGTTGCCAGGTGGTCTTGTGCTTGTTGGCCATCCGAAACAGTGTGTTGGTTATTACCGTTTCCGTCTCTGCGCAGAGACCAAGGAGTAGTTCTCCATTTTCGTTGCAGTTGCCAACGCCTTGTTCCCCAGAATCCCTCCCCAAAGCTGATGGTCCCGGCCCACCCGCGCGTTGAAATCCCCCAGAACCAAGAGCTTATCCCGGGGGTTGACGCGGAGGATCAGGCCACGCACCGCGGCATAGAAGGACTCATTCGCCTCCTCCAAGGCGTCCAGGGTAGGTGCATAGGCGCTGATGATCACAAGGGATTGGGATTGACATAGAGGTAGAGAGAAACATAGAGGTGGAGAGATGGGTGGATAACTAGTTTTGAAATCAGAAGCAACTAAATTATTTGTTCAGGTATGTTGATATTTATTTAAAGTGAATGGGGGTGTGGTAACATGTCCCATCTCAATCTAAATGTTGTTAAAAGTGAAGATATTTTGCAAGAAAGGACTGTTCTCGACACACATGATGTGCCTTTGTGAGCCACATAAAATGATGTCACGGGCCGGATCTGTCCCCATGCCTTGAGTTTGACACCATTGAGTTAGGTCACTGTCCAATCACCTGCAGAAAAGCCTTGAAGGCACAACCACCAAAAACAAACAAACAAACAAAAAACAAAAAAATATCCTCACAAGAAGATAACATCCCACTCTGTGTACAATCCAAAAACACCTCCCATCCCAAAGCCAACATCCATCCATACATTTTCTGATCCGTTTATCCTCACAGCCGTCATCGCCCCTTAGGCGGGGGACACCCAGAACTGCTTGCCACCCAATCGCAGGGCACACATAGACGAACACACTCACACCTTGTGAAAATTTAGAGCAGGCATGTCCAGCTCCATGCCTAGAGGTCCACTGTTGCTTATTTTCCATCTCTTCTGGCTGCAACACACCTGATTTAGATGATCAACTCATCAGCCAGCTCTGATGCAGCATTCAAATGATCCTGATGATTTGAATCAGGTGAGTTGCTCCCGAACGAGCTAGAAAATAGGCAAGACAACGGCCCTTGAGGAACAAGTTTGGACACCCCTGATTTAGAGTGTTCCATTAATCTGTCATGCATGTTTTTGGAAAGTGGGAGGAAACCAGAGTACCCAGAGAAAATCCATGCAGGGACGGAGAGAACATGCAAACTCCACACAGGAAGACCAGAGCCGGAATCGAACCCAGCACCTCTGCACAGTGAGTCCAACGTGCTAATCAGTCACCCGCCGTGCCGCTTAAAGTAAATATTTAGCCTGGAAAAATATGTATTCAATTTGGATTCATGGTTGGGGAAGAGAGCATCGGCCACCAAATGTCTTACACCAGTAAGGACCACCACATTGCATTTGTTGGAGGAACACCAACAGGAAGTGGACCGCACCCAATGTAAAGTTTTGTTGTGCCAGCAGCAATCGTCTTTGATGCTGCGGGATTCTCCGTGTGAATGACAAACTTAAGTCCAAGCCAGAATCTCCGCTGTTAAATTTAGTGGGAATTCTCTTTGAAAGACAAAGCTTTACCACATTGACACCTATGTGTCAGCACTTTGGCAGGATCATCTGTGTTACAGGCAAAGGCGGATAAATTTAGGTCGGATATTTTGGGACCCTCTGTGATGGAAATGTTTCAAAATGTACTGTACGATTGAAACAACAATGAAATGTAATTTCATGTCAATGAACAATTACACATTTACATTCAAAATCAGTGGTCATTGTCACGATTCGGTTTAGGGACCAACAGGTGGCAGTGTGGAGCTCCCCTGGCAGCTGCACACCTGTTGGTCATAGGTAATCAGGCATATAAAAGGACTCCTGCCCGCACACTCGGTGTCGGGTCATTGTTGCGTTTGCTACTGTCATGCTTTGGTTGCTGTTTTTGTTTTCTGTGTTTTTTCAATACACATCTTCAAATATACCCTGCTCCTCTCTCCTGCCTGCTTTTTTGGGGTCCACCACCATCACCACCACGCAACGTGACAGTCATACGTATCCAAACAATATTTGGCGTACAGAAATAAAAGACAATACCCAATGGGTCTTTTGTGACCCTTTACTATGGAAACATTAAAACATGTGTACTGAACTGAACAAGAGCTAGTTTACCATTTTATCGAGGAGAATTGCTTCACAACAGTCCTGCGTTCTAACACTACCTGTTAAAAAAAAAAAGGATCCACTTAAAATCTTTTGGGCCACGATTTTTAAAGCATAAAATTTATTATTTCCATTCAAGAATGACCATTATCTGTCAATAAATCAGTGGACAGCAGTGAACCAATCAAAAGTTCATGGCAACAATTGGACGGTGGAACAGGTTGGCTATTGTGGAACCGCCTCACGGCAACGCTGCCGTTTCAAATGGGATTACGTCATACAGTTTGTTAAACTTTCACTTTAAGTTAGCGATGGCCATTATAGCTACCCAAATGCCTTCAAAGTCGTATTTCATTTTTTAATGCACTCGTTTCTGCTTAAAGGATGATGACACAGTTAGCGATGCTCTTCATCTGCTTTATTCCCACAAGCGGCACCAGAATGCATGTTCATTCGGCTGCTGCTTCCTACCACAGCTAACGCCCAACACACTGACTGACTGACTTTTGCTAACCTAGAAGCTTATTTGGCACTCATAAACACTCATGACAAACAAACAAAAGAGCAACTTTTAGCTTAATGCAACAAGCTCGGAAATGCGCGGTAAAACCATCGCTAATATTTGTAATACCGACAACCGTCTGTCCACCAATTACTTACCTGCAGTTCACTGCCTGTTTTGTAGGCATGTGTACAGGTTTTGGAAATGAACAGACTGTGTCCCAAACTGAATATGAATGCTTCGTGGGAATGTTTAAAAAATGACCATCGCATCTAAGAATGGATGTTTTACGTATGCAGAAACTCCCCCTTTGACTCTTTGCTTTATTTCCCATGGTGAATCAGCTCTTAAAGAGGAAATGAGATGTCGTGTGGGTCATTGAGCCGCGCTGCAATGCATCTGCACAAGCGCTCTACTCAAACAACACTCGCATGACTCAACTGTTGGATGGGTACCACAGGTCAAGTAACAAAAGGCCATCTAATTTCTCAGTCAGATTCCCAATTGCCCTTTTCGCCACCCGAGATGGGGAAGTGTTATACTGGCCTTATTGTTCTCCAGCTTATCGGTGTGCTCATCAGTAAAAACCAGACAAATGACATGAATCGCGAAAAGCGGAGGATGGAGCCTTCTGAGATTTTACGTCGCTACGTCGAATGTGGAACACTTTCAAGCATGTCAAATATGGCGTATCCGACCATGCTCCACTTGGACTCAAGAGATGGAAAAAAAAGTTATCAGGACTTTCTATTTGACTTAATTGGAATGAAATAAAAATATAACAATGCCCATTTCTCATCATATTTTGGCATCATTGTGCCAAGGAACTATTGTTGAAATTGAGAAGTTTTTTTTTAGGTCTAAGGAGCGTTTGCCGCCATATTGTGACATCTTGGTGTGATGGTACGACATTGAAGTGACTTGAGAAGCTCAATTCAGACAAAAGTAGTGCTTTGCAAAAACCTTGTGCCCTCCCAGGACAATTTTGGGGGAATCAATTGTAGATTCTCAATTTTTGTGGATTTTTTCTTTTTTGGGGTGGAGTGGGTGTCATGAGATTTCTAATGTAAAACTTAGCGCCATTGTGGAAACACTGAATTACAACATTGTCTGACTGTGGAATAATTGGTGACAAATAAAATAGACTACACGAACAAAAAGGTTACTCCAAATGATACACACTTCTTACTGGGCTTGATCTCAAAAACTTTACTCATGCATTATTATTTAAATAAATCCATCAGGCACAGCAGGAGTTCTACAGCTCCTCTCACCCTCCAGCTAATGTTAACATGCTAAAATGTTAACCCGAGCGTGGGGAAAGTGCAGCCTCCCGGAACGAACGTGACTTTAAAGTATTTATCCTGTTGAAATAAAAATGTCTTGCATACATACAACGCTAACCCTCTGGCACTCTCAGGCTGCGATTTTCCTCCCACTGGGCGGGTGAAACAAATTTGAGTCTTTTTCCCCAGAGCCTCTGGACAAATGGTTTTGCACAATGATACCTGGGGGCACGTGAGGGAATTTCATTCTCTTGGGGTGTTTTATTTTTTTGGGCCCAAGACTTACAATAGAACAAAAAGAAGTATTTTAACGCAAATACATCCCGACCAGGGAACCTCATCCATCAGGACGGCTACACTGAGGTCCATTATTACAGTGGAGTTATCGCTCCTGTCCCTGGCAACACTGCACTACTCAAATGGCTACTGTAAGGAAGAGTTATGATGGCTGAGACAGAGAGATTAATAACGGCATGGCATCGCCTGATGAATTACGGCCCGCATGCGGCTTGTTTGTTTGCTGGAGTTTGGAACCAGCTTCTCTGTAAACCGATGCGTGGGGGCACAATATGGAGGTGGCGAGATTGTCATCCTGAGGGACGATACAAAGTGGGAATGGTTCAAGTGCTTTGATTCAACCTTTTCCGTAATGTCCTGCCCACATTAGAATGGCATACACGAAAAAAAGGTTCATTAGATTAGCTTCTGCGATTGGCTGGCGACCGGTTCAGGGTGTACCCTGTCTACGGCCTGAAGACAGCTGGAATAGGCTCCGGCACGCCCTGCGACCTTTTGTAAGCATAAGCTGATCAGAAAATGGATGAAAAGAGGGATGGATAATTTTGTGTTACCCATCTAAGATATATTTTTCCAGGTTGGTTTTATTTGGCCAGAGTAAGAGCCCTGCAATTCACCTAAAATGGCTGCTCCGAAAACAAAATAGCTGCCTTCTTGTTCAGTTTGAGGCAAGGGTCCTTGAGACTTTTCTGTACATTCTGTTATGACGGTTAAATCCATCCAGGATGAGGATCTGTTAAAATGGCTTTAGGGGCTTATTTTAACAGATCCTCATAACTTTCAGGGGGGGGGGGGGGGGGGGCATGCTGCGTGGGGCACCTCTGAAATGCATACATACAAGTCAAGTCACTCATATCGCAAGGCACTGTTGTAAATTGTATCGACCTCCCCTTGTATTTCTAACTCATAATAACTTTTAAATGAACATTATTCCACTGGACTCTCTGCACTCTTAGACTTCCAAATAGCTGCAGCTCATTCAGAACACTGCAGCTCGCGTTCTGACCAGAACAAAGGGATCAGAACATATTACTTTTGTCCTAAAGTCATTACCAAGGCTCCTAGTCTGCACTAGAATAGATTTACAAATTATGTTTTTGGTCAATAAATCACCGACTGGTTTACCTCTGGAATATATTAAAGAAATGCTCATGCAATATAAACCTAGTCGGGTTGTGAAGTCAGCAGAGAATTAGTGAAGCACAAAGTGGAAACTGTAAAGCAAACACGGTGCATCAGCATTTGGCTGTTATGCTGCACACACATGGAATAAACTGCTAAAAATAACTGAAGTCAGCCCCAGGATTGTGTATATATATATATCCACACAGTAAGCTTTTTATGGCATTTCTATAGTTTTTTCCCCAAATCATGTTCTTGCGCTATACATTCTTGCAGCAATTTTAATATACTACTTTTTTTCTCTAATCTGCTTTTATAAATGTCTTAAATTCTTGTGTTTTTCTAATGTATGAAATTCTCCTGCCTTTAAGTTTTCTAATATGCCTTTAAATGCTGCCTTTAAATGTTGTTTTTAACTGTGAAGCATATTGACTTTATTATTTTGTGTCTGAAAACTCTTTGCCATGAGATGGAAAAAAAAATATTCCTTTAGGAGAGTCACTTTAGTAACACTAATGTAATTTACAGATTGCCATTCACTGACACGCTCTGTTAATTATCCACATGAAAAATTATTGTTATTAAAAGTACAATAGTCGCAATGGGGCAATTGTGTTGGTTTCTCACTGATGAAGGCTCGGGAAAAAACATTCTCTGCCTTTTGGCGATGCGATCCAATTTCATCCCTTTCTACAATGTACTGTAGTGTGCCTACAATTAAGAAATTGAGGTCTTTATGTCCATACATTAACATATGCCAGGAAAACATGTGATGTGATGCAAGTACATTTCATTATACAATCAATACTTCACGGTCGCAGCAAATACGTCAACACAAAAGGGCTGAAAAAAAAGTGTGTCGTAATACAGTCTGTATAAATTCAAAGGGGGGGGGGGTGTTGGGGGGTTCCACATGCCTGCAGCACTTCAAACATCTTGCGGTATTAATGTCTCTCTGATCAAAGCTTGACGCAAAGCAAGCAAATGATACAGTGCCACCTAGTGGCTGTAAGACACCAAACATTCTTCAGTGCAGAAAACAAGTCAGTGAGGAAAGAGAATCCATTAGAAGGATGTAAAAAAAAACGGAGAAATTATTCAGTTATATAATAATGTGACACTTAAAAACGCTTTGTCTCGACCACAGGTGTCAAACTCAAGGCTGTGTATGTGGCTCGCCCCAAAAGAAAATAATTTTCTGTCAACCTGCACGATCCTTGCAAAACAAATGTAGCAAAGTGTCAAATTTTCATCTGTAATAAATTACGTTGTGATTTTGCAATAATTTTGTTACCCTTACAAGTAATCATGCGATCATGTGATAATGCGATTCAACATGTTTGTGGTTTAAGATTTAAGATATCCTTTATTTGTCCCACACTGGGGACAGTCTAAAGCAGCAAAATTGGGAGGGGGCGTAGAAGAAGAAAAACAAAGTGTTTGCATGCACAAAATTCATAATGGCCCTCCGAGGGAAGATGGAACTCAAAAGTGGCCCTGTGACAAAAATGAGTTTGACACCCCTGGTCTAGACGGTGTCACGTCCCGTGTTTGCCAGCAGGGGGCGGGTATTTCTGCCCACCGTTTACACACCTGTCACCCATTTGGCAGTAATTGCTCAGCCTTTATTTGAACGCTCTGGCAGTCTACTCACTGCCGGAGAATTCCACGCCGCGCCAATATTCTCTCGCTCAAATTACTATTTGGATTATTTGTTCCCTCTTAGCTTTGTGGCTGTTATTACGCGCCATTTTTCCTATTACGTACAAAATTTATATAATCGTCTAATCAGACCTACCTTGCCATTTGTTTTCCGCAAGCGTTTTCTGTTGTTCCCTTTATTTTATCCCTGGTCCTTATGTTGACCAGCGTTTTTTGTTATTCTCCCTGTTGGGTATTTTGTGTTCGTCATTAAAGACTCCTTTTGTTCTCTGACAAAATCTCTTGTGTCTGCTATTTCGGGGATTCGCCTTTCAGTTATTTTGTTGTGCAAGAAGCAATAATTCCATCGCTTCGGGCACAACGTGACAGACGGAAATCTGACCCTGTCTCTGATACCTGAATGAAATCTGGAGCTAATTTGGGCAGATTCCATATTGCCCACAGGTCCTTGAGACTTTTGTTATGCATCTTGGTATGATAAACATCTCTACCTAATTTCGTGATTAATGGGTGGAACTGGTGTGGTGACATTATTTTCTAACTTACCAGGGGTCACCACTGAGCGGAGTGGGAATTGGTGCGGTCATCTGAAGCCTTGAAATAGACGTTTCCATCGGATGAGTGAGGAGAGATGGTACACGGGTGTCAAATTTAGGAAACTCAGATGATTCTGAGTTGCGGTGAATCCCGCATGTTTGTGGTTCAGAATTTGCAAATTTGAGGAGGACCTGTCCCCCAGGATTTGCTGGAAAATTCACCCATTTGCTGTTCTTATGCTCACACCAACACTGTTGGCCGAATAGGAAAATTGCCCGAGTTGTTTTGAACTTATTGTCCTTCCACCGAAAAAATAGCAATGTGCTTGAAAAAAGGTGTTTGGGGTTTTTTTTGTTAAGTGTATGTATGCATAAAAAAACCCCGTCTCCCAGGTCAAGATAATTAGTCAAAGTTGAATCGAGACAAGCGAACTCTCGTTATTTGTTGAATTTGTTGTGGGTTTGTTTTTTAAGACCATTAAAAAAATATTGGTTAATTATGCTATCATGTTAAAATATAAAAATATCATTTTGACACCATCTTGAAGTTAACAGACTATGTTCAAGTGTCAGGAAGAGCTATATTTCGTCAATCGTTGTCATGTCTAATTAAGAAAGCACGCTTTGTTGCCATCTTGTGGCATGTCTAGGCAATTACAGACCTTTTCGGGTGGCATCAGTTGCTTGCGACTTCATGCTATTTGTGGAGTTCCACTTCCTCAGCAGTGTATATTCCTGTAAGTCTTGTCGTCAGTTTGTCTGGACAGAAATCTGAAGTTTGCTGGAACCGGATATCAGTTTCAGGACTATTTTAAACCCTGCTGGTGTCTCACGCACACACACACACACACACACACGCACACACTCCTATCTCATTTCTTGTGCTGATGTGTTGTTTGTGTGCAAGTTCCAGTGACCACATACCCAGCTGATGAAAGTAATAGTCAGCCAACATAAGCCAAAGATAGAGTGTTGCTGCGTTTCCTAATGCCTCGGCAGCTGCTTGACGTTTGGAAGGTGAGGGAAAACACTGGCATTTTCCTCAAAAATGACGCAAGCAGCTCATCCCGACTTGTCCTGACTTGTCACTTTCCACTCCCCCGTCCATATCCGCTAATGTGAGAGTAAGTCAACTTCAGAGCATTCAACAGCTAACAATATGCAGTGAATTACAGTTAGCGTTATAAGTAACTTAACAATGGACCCATAAGGAAAAGTTACTCACTGAACTGAACACGAGGTTATGGATTATTGAGGCATACTTGTATCACTTTTGGGGAATGTCGCTTTCAACTTCACAATGTAGGAGTGTGTTGGACCAACAACTTCTATGGTGAATAAACTTCTTGTCACCACACACTTGTCTGTGCATTTTTAGACAAAACATTTTGATAACGAAAAGGGAGCGCCACCATCCTTGTTCTTGACCACCAGGCACTAACTACCGCTGCAATGAATCTTTTAAGTCTCCTGTGATCACAATAGCCGAAGCAAGCGTGACTAACTACTGTTCTCATTCACCACAGCTTATTTTGGGACTCACAGACATATGGAGACCGTGTCGTCTTGTTGGCCAGACGTTTCGCTGCTTCGCAGTCTTAAGATGCAGATGAAGCGATATTCTATAGGACACACAAAGAGACCGGCCGGTTTGTCGAAGAGAAACATACACACAACACCTGCTTACTACAACTGCAATTAGCGCAGCAGTATTTTAATTGAACAAAACTTCTCTGCCTGCCCTGTCCGTTATTAAAATATTTATTCAGGTGAAACCAGTCTGTGGGGTGACAGTTTTGAAGGATCGCTGTACTGTGCTGAGAAAACATCAAGATCAATTAAGTTGTACTCAATTTACACTATCATTTACGATTTAAAAAAAATAGTCATAAAACCCTTACTACGTGGCCTACGAAAGCAAGTACAGTATTTTTACTTGATCTTAATTGCTAAATGGATTTTTTTTCTTTCACTTTGGCAGAAATTCTGCACCAAAATTGCAAATTTCCCTTCACTTGAACCAGTTTTACAAGTATTTTTCAAACCAAATCCTTCCTTAACTTGAACTGAACCACAACTGTATGCTGTAATATTTATTTGCCCCCAAATTTCATGCCGTCTGATTTCAAATGCAAGTTGTTGTTCAAAATATACATAATAATAATGAAATGCCGGGGCGATTGTGCATGTTGTACGTGTTGATATCATATGATGAGCTCATCATACATCATGATCATCACATCATCGCAGCCAGGAAACCGTATCGTATAATGTGCAAGTTTGGCACCACTGATTTAAATACTGAGGTGAAGACTCACAAATTTTCCTGACGTCCCACATGAATTTGAAATGATCTCCATGTTTGAACATTTTGAATGAACACCAAATTTGGGCAGTTTTGGGGTAATTTGCTTAACGGATGAATTACAGTCCAGAGTACAAATAGGTATGGTAAAATTAACCTTTCTTTTAAGCGAATTGTCAACGAGAGCCAGCTAGTACAAATTCCCGCATCTGTTTATCATTGGTGCACTGGGCATGCAAGGAGATGTTAATGTCCTTGTCTCTAAAGGGATTTGTTGAAAGCAAAGTGGAAACACTGTCGCAGCGTCTTAAGACAAAATGGAGGTCGCTGGCGCCTGAATGTGCCACTGGCTCAAATGTCAAAAGGAGACTCTGTTGACTGTAGCGCAGGAGTCAGGTCGAAGTGGGTCAGACACTTCGGACCCCCGCGTCATCCATCATTGAGCGGGCAGGCGAGGACGCAAAACAAACTGATGAGCGGGCAGACATTTTTCTGTTGATTATCATCAGCAACGTGCCGGACGATTTGCCCCTCGGTGAAGGGAGGTCGATGGCAAACGTAAATACGGACATGATGATGACAGGGAGGAGCGGCAGTTAGTGTCACCGAGGACTGTGTCAATGAGAAAGATCAACAATGTTGCTGTGTCAACAGAAAGCGGTGAAGTTTCTATACATTGACGGAAGGGGTTTATTCTGATGTTCACGTCTACAGAGGAAATGCGCCATCCTTTAATTATAAATGCTTCCTTAGGGGGTAATATTAGGCCAACATTGGTGAGGTGTTCAGGGCAACGAAACCCAGTTGGCTTTGTGTCGTCTTTTTATTGCTCATTGTTCAATGTTTTAGAATCTGGAAAGTGTGCCAAGTCCCTTCTTTGTTAGCCTCATTTTGAGCATGGCAAGTGGCGAAAATGGATTTATTGAGGAGCAGCACAAAGATCCTAGTGATGAAAGCATCCGCCTCACAGTTCTGAGGTTCTGGGTTCAAATCTTGGTTCTGGCCTTTGTCTTGTGTTTGCTTCTGTGCCTCTGTGGCTTTTCTTCAGGTACGGCAGCTTCTTCCCTCTATTTCTGTTAAATTATCCCTAGGTGTGAATATGAATGGTTGTTTGTCCATCTGTTGTGTACTGCAGTTAACTAGCACAAGTCCAACGTTATAAAACTTGATAGCTATGCGATGAAGTAGTGGTTTAAAGGTCCACCATATTTCATTTGTCAGCAACCAATTTGGCAGATTTTCAAAACAAAAGGCCGCTGGTCTTGCATGTTTTCCACCTCTTTCTCTTGCAACACACCTGATTAAAATAATCAGATCTTCAGAAGCCTAATATCGAGCCCGTTCATTTGAATCAGGTGTGTTGCAAGGAGAGATGGAAAACATGCAGGATTGGCGACAGTCCAAGGCCTGATACACACGCACTTACACACGCATGCCAAAATAAGCAACAGCCATAACGGCCACTAAAACGAACGAGGCATGGGATGCACTTTTGCAGCGTGTTAATTATCGTAGCTCACGTATACCATTTAAAAAAGCTTCTCTTGTCCCTCCAGAATCTCCCATTCTTTGCCAGTACCCTGGGTGAATTGGACATAAAACACCTTGTTGTTTTTTTGTTTTTAACAACAGCCACCTGCCTGGCATCCCGTCCTGCTAATAGAAATGTGTGTCGCAGGCTATGACGCAAATTTTCGTTGACAGAAATGTTGACATTGTTGACAATGTTGACAATGTTGACATTTTTACAGCATTGGAAAACGTTAAGAATGTTTGTACCATGTTTGACCTCCGACAGAAACCATATTAAAACAAAAAAAAAATCCCTCCCTTTTTCCTTTTACAAGAATTTGTGAAAAAGCTCCAGAGGAGCGACTCGGGTGGCACTAAATGGCTGCATGTGGCTCCAGAGCCGCAGGTTGCCGACAGTCAGAGCAGACAACAAGCAGCGCCTCAAGCATGTGGAAATTTTACTGAAAATAACACCGGTCGCACAGTCACTTGCAAAATTGACAGGTCTCGCCTTAAATACAATAAACACACACCCATCTGAATAAGCAGCCGCTAACAATAACTGATTTGTAGCCTCAAGTTGTCTTGCCAGCCATCAGCGGATCACTAAATATCCTCTTGGAGCAGAGACAAGGAAGCATTACTGCAGCATCTGTTTAGACAATAAAATGAGGACGAGCAGCAAAACTGAAAAGTAAATGTCGGCCGTAATGATAACAAATCCAAAACATTTAGCTATTGTTGTCCAGCCTTCTTGTTCGTCTCTGTGTGCCCTGTGATTGGCTGGCAACCGATTCAGGGTGTCCCCCGCCTACTGCCCGGAGACAGCTGGGATAGGCTCCAGCACCCCCCGCGACCCTCGTGAGGATCAAGCGGTACGGAAGATGAATGAATGAATGAATGTCCAGCCTTCACCCTGCAGATATATGTCAGCCCTTTTTATGCTTTTGTTTGTGGCGTTTTATTTTTTAAATAAATGAACTGCAAACAAGTGCAAAATGTTAAATTCTTCTGTCTTGCCTGAATGATCATGCTATCGAAAAAATGGTTTTATAGTTTCCTTTTTCAAAAGTGTACAAAACTGAACGAACCCTGTGAAGCTCACACTCCTGCTATGGATTATGCCAAACTAAAGCTCCCCAAAACAGTCTGTTGCATATGACAGAAGGGGAAGCATCTCCGTCGCTTTTTATTGCAATCAGGATCGCATTGACTCCTTGGTCAGGATGAGGGTGAAAGCAAACAGGCTTGATAAAATGAAGTCAGGCGGTAAAGGACATTTAAACAAAGTCCTGCCGAAATCACAATGTGGCCATATCTATCTAACCATCCATATGTACAAAGCTCCATGAATGAAGTCAAGCCTGAAGGATGGCGCACTGATGTAGCCTGGGGTGATATATACAGTATGCAGCAATCTGTTATTCGAGCTGCTTAGTAAACGGCAATAAATTACTAGTTCTATTCATTTTTTTAAAAGTGCCTACCTATTCATGATGAATGGCGTGCCATTATAGAAAAAAAATACTCCTCCCTACCTGAGTTTTGGGCCAATTGAAAGTTCTTATTGTAATAAAATAAGAAAACCTTTATTTGTCTCACAAGAGAGAAATTCCCAATTTACAGCTGCAAAATTATGAAAGGGAGAAGTAGCAAAATAAAGTCTATGAATAAATATAAGCATATTGAAAATGGAAGAGTGGGGGTGAGTAATGCATCATTACGTACAGTAACTCGATACCAAGACTTTCTTTTCAAAAAAAATACATACATTAAATGAACAAAGTCATATTTTATTTGAGAACAGATTTAATAATACTTTTGGAGAATGTTTTTTTCTCCCTCTAAAAATATGATTGTTCTGGAAATGTGTGCCTTTTGTTGTTGAAAACGTTTTAATTCCTATGGCATTTAGGGTGCAGATGGTATACTTTAAGGTTGTGAGGAGGAGTCCTTGAAACAACAATAGAGAACTCTGCCCACTCGAGAAGGTTCTTCAAGTCCGTAAGACGAAGCCGAGGCATGCCAGGTGATCGCAATTCCACACAGTTGACTGTACGTTGACAGACCTCGAGCTGGATAGGAGTGGTGGATTGGCTGAGCAAGGCCAAGATTGCGGTATCCCAAGCAAAGCCTCCCCCCCCCCCGACACGCACAACCAACAGGTGGCTCATTTATGAGCTTCCCCCGAGCTTTGCGTGACAGCGACAGCCAATACTTTATGACCGCGGTCAAAGAGGAGGCGGTGGGGAAGGCAAAGGCAACTGGAGCCGAATGTCAACACACAGAACGGTGGCAGCGAAATTAAACAAAGGTGGTAAAAATCTACAGGGGAAAATCTACATAAGAGATTGCGGCAATAAATTCAAAATTGTGCTCAATTTGCATCAGGCTGTAAGATGACGGTTTGGGATGTCCCTCAACTCAAATTAGCGACATTCCTGCCTATCCCTCTCAGGCACAAAATGAACAGTGAATTCCACTGAGGCTGTACGAAACATCGACCCCCCCTTGCTCCTTTCGATGCCAGAAGGACCTTGGATGCGAAAGAATAATCCCAAGTGACGCTACATCCCGGCAATCTTTGCGAGCGCCCTATGAAATTAGACCCTGCCTGTAAATGTACGACGGACAGTGTGTTGAATTCACAACCATGCAAAATCTGTGGAATGCAACATCATTCTTGTATTTCAACAACTTCCATTCCCTGACTGTCAAGGATGACGCAAGGAAATGTGAACGTTTGCCAATTGTAGGGCACATTTAAAAGGAGGTCGGTTTTTATTAGCTCCGACTCAAAGTAGTCAACATTGTTCTCACCAAAGGAAAGAAAAAAATGTTTGTACATTGACATTTTGTCACTGTTTTGGACCTAATGTCCAACAGTTCCAAAATTTACCATTACCATTTACACAAAATATTACCGGTAATCAAGATTTGCCTAAAGGTATCATCTTGCTAATTTATCTGCATCTGCATCGCTTGTCCAGGATGAGTGGAATGTTTCATCTTGCCCGAAATCACCAAAAGGCGCTAAAGATAACGCAAGGCAATCTGGGATTGGGTGACTGTCCATAAACCATGTGACATAGTTTTAACGAATGACAGCGCAGTGCGGTCTGTGGGTGTTCGGAATATATTTGCTTTTCCCACGGCCACCTTCCACCCAAAGTCAGCAAATACCCGATTGTCAGATAGCTTTAAAATATTATCCGGGCTGCTTATGCTGTGGTGTCATTATTTGCCACCCTGTGGTGCTTGAAAAACATCGTCTGGCTTATTTGGAGGACACTTGCGATTGTCGAAGGAGATATCTTTTGGTATATGTTATTGGTATATGTTATTCACAGCTAGTGGAACACACTAAAAATCTTGAATATTGTCAAAAAATAGATTACCGGTAGTTAACATTTACCAATTCCCCTTTGTTTGGTGTCACGTCTCCATCTCTAATCACTGAAAAAAGTAATCAACTTGTAGCCACCCTAGGTGCAGGTACTAGTGGCACCCTTCAACTTTTTGTTCATTTTCATTGCTTTGCGCAAAAATAAAGAGATGTTTAGCTCTACTAAATAACTAACAATTTCATTGCAATGCTTGTGGGTAGACAACATTTTTTCGGTAAGATGCCCGCGCGATCGTAGTGAGCCACTGCCTGAGCGGCGCAGTGGCGGCGCGCAGCGGCGCGGTAAAGTAGGTACGTTTTGAAAAGGGACAGACGGAAGGACAGACCGCGTGCGGGACGACGCGCAATATATATATAGATGGAGAGCCCGGACACCCTGCAGAGAAAACTCATTTCAGCCGCTTGTATCCGGGATCTCGTTCTTTCGGTCACGACCCATAGCTCGTGACCATAGGTGAGGCTTGGGACGTAGATCGACCGGTAAATTGAGAGCTTCGCCCTTTGGCTCAGCTCCTTCTTCACCACGACAGACCGATACAACGTCCGCATCACAGCAGACACTGCACAGATCCGCCTGTCGATCTCCCGCTCCCTCCTGCCCCCACTCGTGAACAAGACCCCAAGATACTTGAACTCCTCCACTTGGGGCAAGATCTCCTCCCCGACCCGGAGGGGGCACTCCACCCTTTTCCGACTGAGGACCACGGTTTCAGATTTGGAGGTGCTGATTTTCATCCCAACCGCTTCAGACTCGGCTGCGAAACGCTCCAGTGAGAGTTGGAGAGCCCCGTTTGAAGGAGCCAACAGCACCACATGATCTGCAAAAAGCAGGGATGCAATACTGAGGCCCCCAAAACGGACCCCCTCAACGCTTCGGCTGCGCCTAGAAATTCTGTCCATAAAGGTTATGAACAGAATCGGCGACAAAGGGCAGCCTTGGCGGAGTCCTACCCCCACTGGAAACGATTCCGACTTACTGCCGGCAATGCGAACCAAACTCTGACATCGGTGGTATAGTGACCGAACAGCCCGTATCAGGGGGTTCGGTACCCCATACCCACGAAGCAGCCCCCACAGAACTCCCCGAGGGACACGGTCAAACGCCTTCTCCAAGTCCACAAAACACATGTAGACTGGTTGGGCGAATTCCCACATACCCTCAAGGACCCTGCTAAGGGTGTAGGACTGGTCCACTGTTCCACGGCCGGGACGAAAACCACACTGCTCCTCCTCAATCTGAGGCTGGACTTCCTGACGGACCCTCCTCTCCAGCACCCCTGAATAGACCTTACCAGGGAGGCTGAGGAGTGTGATCCCTCTGTAGTTGGAACACACCCTCCGGTCCCCCTTTTTAAAAAGAGGGACTACCACCCCGGTCTGCCAATCCAGTGCCACTCTCCCTGTTGACCACGCGATGTTGCAGAGGCGTGTCAACCAGGACAGCCCCACAACATCCAGAGCCTTGAGGAACTCCGGGCGGATCTCATCCACCCCTGGGGCCTTGCCACCGAGTTGCTTTTTAACCACATCGGTGACTTCAACCACAGAGATAGAAGAACCCACCTAAGAGTCCCCAGGCTCCGCTTCCTCCAAGGCGTGTTGGTGGAGTTGAGGAGGTCTTCGAAGTACTCTGCCCACCGGTTCACAGCGTCCCGAGTCGAAGTCAGCAGCGCCCCATCCCCACTGTACACAGTGTTAGTGGTGCACTGCTTCCCCCTCCTGAGACATGGGATGGTGGACCAGAATTTCCTCGAAGCCATCCGGAAGTCGGCTTCAATGGCCTTACCGAACTCTTCCCACGCTCTGGTTTTTGCCTCGGCGACCACCAAAGCCGCGGTCCGCTTGGCCAGTCGATACCCGTCAGCTGCCTCTGGGGTCCCACAGGCCATAAAGGCTCGATAGGACTCCTTCTTCAGCTTGACGGCATCCCTTACTGCTGGTGTCCACCAGCGAGAACGGGGATTGCCGCCACGACAGGCACCAACCACCTTACGGCCACAACTCAGGTTGGCCGCCTCAACAATAGAGGCACGGAACATGGTCCACTCGGGCTCAATGTCCCCCGCCTCCCCCGGAACATGGGAAAAGCTCTGTCGGAGGTGGGAGTTGAAACTCCTTCTGACAGGGGATTCCGCCAGACGCTCCCAACAAACCCTCACTATACGTTTGGTTCTGCCAGGACGGACCGGCATCTTCCCCCACCATCGGAGCCTACTCACCACCAGGTGGTGGTCAGTTGACAGCTCCGCCCCTCTCTTCACCCGAGTGTCCAGAACATGCGGCCGCAAATCCGATGATACAACTACAAAGTCGATCATCGAACTGCGGCCTAGGGTGTCCTGGTGCCAAGTGCACATATGGACACCCTTATGCTTGAACATACGGTGTTCGTTATGGACAATCCGTGACGAGCACAGAAGTCCAATAACAAAATACCACTCGGGTTCTGACCGGGGGGACGTTCCTCCCAATCACGCCCCTCCAGGTATCCCTGTCATTGCCCACGTGAGCATTGAAGTCCCCCAGCAGAACAAGGGAGTCCCCAGCAGGAGTACTCTCCAGCACACCCTCCAAGGACTCCAAAAATGGTGGGTATGCTGAGCTGTTGTTTGGTGCATATGCAGAAACAACAGTCAGGACCCGTCCACCCACCCGAAGGCGGAGGGAGGCAACCCTCTCGTCTACCGGTGTGAACCCCAATGTACAGGCACTGAGCCGGGGGGCAATGAGTATGCCCACACCTGCTCTGCGCCTCTCACCGTGAGCAACTCCAGAGTGGAAGAGAGTCCAACCCCTCTCGAGAGAACTGGTACCAGAACCCAGGCTGTGTGTGGAGGCAAGTCCGACTATATCCAGTCGGAAATTCTCTGCCTCACACACCAGTTCGGGCTCCTTCCCTGCCAGAGAGGTGACATTCCATGTCCCAAGAGCTAGCTTCTGCAGCTTTGGATCGGACCGCCAGGGTCCCCGCCTTTGGCTGCCGCCCAGCTCACATTGCACCCGACCCCTTTGGCCCCTCTCATGGGTGGTGAGCCCATGGGAAGGGGGACCCACGTTGCCTCTTCGGGCTGTGCCCAGCCGGGCCCCATGGGTGTAGGCCCGGCCACCAGGCGCCTGCCAACGAGCCCCACCTCCAGGCCTGGCTCCAGAGGGGGGCCCCAGTGACCCGCGTCCGGGCAAGGGAAACCTAGATCCATTTATTTCAATCATCATTGGGGTCTTTGAGCCGTGCTTTGTCTGGCCCCTCACCTAGAACCTGTTTGCCATGGTTGTCCCTGCCAGGGGCATAAAGCCCCAGACAACTTAGCTTCTAGGATCATTGGGACACACAAACCCCTCCACCACAGTAAGGTGACGACTCACGGAGGGGCAATTGTCAGTCAATTTATAAATCTATTTGAGTTAGGGTGCACTACTTAAGGTCACAGTGAGATTGGCCAGCAGCAGACTCTAGTTAGAGTCAAGGAGAAACCTCCAACAGGAAGAAGACACACTGACTGAGGTTTTTATAAAAAAATATATTGAGTGAATATTTACAATAGGAGTAGATGGGAAACTGCAACAGACTGCATAAAGAATAACAAGGAAAAAAACATACAGTGAGCTAAATTGTTATCAGTTGTTTTGGTATCAAATCTGACCGATAAAAAATGACTGAGATCTCAGATTTAACAAAAAAAAAAAAAAAGGAAATCATTTCAACTGTCCTACCACCCTCCAGGGGACGAGTGGCTTTGAAGTCCAAGATGTCCTTCACCAGCGTCCCACGTGGCATCCAATCTCCAGACTAGTAGTCCAACCTTTTGATGGTCTATGAGTCCCAAAAAAACAGCCTGCACAAAATGCGCAAGGCATTCACTAACGTGGCAATAATCGGCTATGGAAAATAACGATTTTCAAAAATTGGCTCGAACGAAGGCCACAGCGCTATTCGCCGTGAGCACGTTAGCTTAGCTCAATGCTAATACACTTCCTATGGAGCACACGTGTCGGTACAATGAGTTATCCCTTTTTCTTTCTTTTATAACGGCACAGTTATATCTTATATCAACGGAACATCAATCTCCATTTTCACCAACTTCATTCCTGACTGTTTTTGTATGTTATAATCGAATGCTAGAAATGCTAATCGGATATATTCAACAGAAAAACACTCACCAGGAACGTTATCTCTTCTAAACCCTTCTTTTCACTTGGAAAGAAAAAAAAAGATTGCCACAGGATTTAACTTTACTATATTGTACAGGTAGAGGATCAAGGACAAGTTTTCTTTTATCGTTCTTCGTTTCGACCCGCCTGGGTAATTGCGAGAATGTTCGGTCTCTCTCGCTAACGGGGCCTCGCTCCAAGCGCTGCGGTGCGTTCTCTGTCCCTCGGAAACAGCAGTATCACAAACGAATATCACCCTACAGAATCTAACAATAAAATAACAGTCTTATCAAGGCTGGGTTACAAACTCATGTTTTTTGTGGTAAATTTATGCCCAGATTTTCCACAAGAGGCCCCAAACCCCTGTCTAAAAAGCAATCGGTGTCAAGGAAGTATTTTGATATGATAGTGTATATCTTGCCCGGGAGTGAACTTTGTCGGGAGGAGCTACCTGTATGTTTATTCTGGGTTGTTGACAGTATTTACTGAGAGTCTCCCTCACATGAACGGGTTTCAAAAACAAATACCTTTATTTTCCACACTATAAGGCACACTTAAAAGCATTCAATTTTCTCTAAAGCCGACATTATGCCTTATTGGTGCCGCGAGAGTGGCTGCCTTTCTAGCAGCTCCTATATTTATGTTGTTCTACTTCTTCCTTTCATATGTTCTTTCTTTCATAGCTTTGCTGCTGTGAATTGGGAATTTCTCCTTTGCGAGACTAATAAAGGTTTTCTTACCTTATTTTCCAATGTGCCTTCCAAATGCATAAATCTTTTTGATTTCTTGGACACAGTATTTTAATTGTTCTATGTTCTTCTAAGGGCGGCCCGGTAGTCCAATGGTTAGCACGTCGGCTACACAGTGCAGAGGTACCGGGTTCGATTCCAGCTCCGGCCTCCCTGTGTGGAGTTTGCATGTTCTCCCCGGGCTTGCGTGGGTGTTCTCCGGGTGCTCCGGTTTCCTCCCACATTCCAAAAACATGCATGGCAGGCTGATTAGACGCTCTAAATTGTCCCCAGGTGTGAGTGTGGGTGTGGATGGTTGTTCGTCTTGTGGTGCGGTGTGACAATCACACAGGTCGAGGTGATGCGCAAGACTATAGCCTCTCCCCCGACAAGACCCTAGCGTAACCTCCCAGAGGTGCACCACGGTAATGGCAACATGCCAGCTGATCAGCTAGGGATCTCGGAGCAGGAGGGAGCCCCAGAGGTGTTGAGTGCTGGGCCCACGGATGTGGATATGTCCCGATTATTCACCAATCCCTCCCCCAGCTATGGGTCAAACTGGTCCCGCTGCCTTGTGGGTACACTAAATGTGAAAGGCTAAGGGAGAAAACCCTAACAGAAAATCAACGGGCCAGGTGGGCTGGCCTCCTGAAGCGGACTGCGACAGACTGCAGACCCGGCAGCTCACTGCAACCACACAGCCCTCAGCCGTCTTGGACTCTTCCTTGCCACTGACTCAAGGGTAGTGAGGTCAAGTCGTGGACTGGGCATTGTTCAGGCCCCTTCCACGTAAAACATCATCGAACACCATTTGCACCCCTCCCCTTCACCCCGCTTCATCACAACATTGACAAAGTCCTGCGGCGACGGGGAAGGTGGGCGACGGGGGCAGGTTATGACAGACTGGAAGCCTTCAGCACACCCCCTGCACGTGGGGGGCTCGGGTCGGCGTCGTTGAGTTGCTGGAAAAATGGGGCAGCGGCGCTCTCCGGTGAGCATCCGAGTGACGAGGCAGCCATTTTCAGGGTCCGCACTGCCTCCCTCACTCCGAGGAAGGGTCTAGAAAATGTGACCTAGAAAAATGTCTGCCCCAAGACTAAACCCGGGACGGGTAGCCGCACCTGTCGGGAGTCCCCTTTTTAGCGGCCGCAACAACAGGAAAAGTTCACATACCTCTCTCAAGGTAGCAACCTGGAACGTACGTACGCTCCTGGACAACGAAGATCGACCCTCCAGAAAAACCGCACTGGTAGCAGAAGAACTGCGCCGGTATAACATTGACATCGCGGCTCTGAGTGAGACCCGCTTCCATGAGGAAGGCTCTCTGTCGGAGCCTGGAGGTGGCTACACCTTCTTCTGGAAGGGTCTCCCCAATGACAACAGAAGACTATATGGAGTCGGCTTTGCTGTGAAGCAGAGCCTACTAAGATCAATCCCAACGTCTCCAATCGGTGTCTCCGAATGCCTTATGAGATGGCGAATTCCACTGGCCCACGGACGCTTTGTCACCCTCCTTAGTGTATACGCCCCGACCCTCACATCTGACGAGGCTTCCAAGGACGCTTTTTATCTACTGCTGAGCCAACAGCTGAGTAACATCGACTCGAGGGACTCCATCCTCCTACTCGGGGATTTCAACGCCAGAGTTGGCAGAGACTGGATGACCTGGAACAGAGTCATCGGCAAACACGGTATCGGTTCATGCAACCCAAACGGAGAACGCCTACTAACTTTATGCACGGAGCATGAGCTAGCAATAACAAACACCATGTTCCAGCTCCGTGACATGCACAAGACCACCTGGATGCATCCTCGTTACCGTCACTGGCATCTGCTTGACTATGTCATCGTCCGTCAAGTGGACCGGAAATTTGTCTCCCTCACGCGTGTCATGCGTGGAGCGGAAGCATCCACTGACCATCGGCTGGTTGTGAGCTCACTACGCATCCGCGTCCGTCCACCGGCAAGAAGAACTCCAGCTGTACCAAAAATAAACAGGCCGGGTGGTGTGTGGAAGTGAAAAGTCCGACCCTTTCCCAGTGGCTGTGGGGGGATGTGTCCTTGCACCCATCCTGTTCAACATCTACCTTGCTGTCATGATGAAACATGTTTACAACAATACCGACCCAATACGAGACGGTATCTCGATCAATTACCGACTCGATGGCAGCCTTTTTAACCTAAGAAGATTGAAAGCCAGAACGAAGATCAGTAACACGTCTGTGCTGGACTTGCAGTATGCCGATGACGCTGCAATGCTGAGTCACACGCCACCAGGACTGCAGCCGTCCCTTGACGTCCTCACGGACACGTATACCTGCGCTGGCCTCGTCCTAAATGCAACAAAGACAGAGATTTTGCAGCAGACCACCGACGCTGACCCCTTTATCTTTCACTCCGGGGAAAATGCTCTGAAGAACACTGGCGACTTCGTCTACCTTGGCTCATCTGTCAACATGAAGCTCGACCTCACACCCGAGATCCAAAGGCGGATCGGGTCGTCAGCTGCAGCATTTGGACGGCTGTCTAAGCGATGCTTCCTCAACAAGAACTTAACTCTTACCACAAAAACTAAGGTCTTTAACGCTGTGTGTGTGTCTATCCTACTCTATGGTTCAGAAGCATGGGTGCCCTATGCTAAACATCTTAAGCAACTGGAGCGCTTCTACATAAACTGCCTAATGAAGATCCTGGGCATTCACTGGTGGGACAGAATTCCGCACACGGACGTCAGAAGCAGACTGCAAGTCCCACCGCTAACGACTCTCCTCCTCCAGCGTCAATTGAGATGCCTCGGCCACATTGTTCGCATGCCACCGGACAGACTCCCGAAGAAGGTGCTGTACGGTGAATTAAGTACGGGGGAGAGGAGCAGCGGCGGGCAGCTGAAGCGTTTTAAAGACAGCATAAAGGTCACTCTCAAGAAGTTTGCCATCGATCCGACCAACATGGAGGAAGCGGCATCGGATCGGGTGGAGTGGCGACGACGCACCCTGGAGGGCGCAGAGCATCACGACGCCTCATACAACCTGGCGGCCCTGCAGCGCAGGGAGAAGCGACATGCCGGACCGGTTATGGACGGCCACTATCGTTGCGACCTTTGCGGGCGCGGCTGCGCTACTCTGGCGGGTCTGAGGGCGCACCAACGTGCGCATCAGCGGCGTCAACAGCGCGGGGATCGAAGGATGGGGGAGCGCAACGTCGTCTTCGGCTACGAAAGACTGGAATAAGCAAGCAAGTAAGCAAGCCCTGCGATTGGCTGGCAACTGATTCAGGGTGTCCCCCGCCTACTGCCCGAAGACGGCTGGGATAGGCTCCAGCTCCCCCCGCGACCCTTGTGAGGATCACGCGGTTCGGAAAATGGATGGATATGTTCTTCTAAGTCATCTGTTACAGCTACAGCGGTTGTGAAAGCGCTATGTAGCTACTTGGTAGCTCCTTCAGCCAGAGACTGTTACACCCGTGCTGCAAGAAGGAGAGATACTGACGCCCGTTCCTACCGACTGCTGTCAGGCTGCTGAATAAAAATAATAACAATAATAATAGTTAAATGATGTAAAAAACAATTGTTAATAGCACTGCGATTTATCAATTTTGTATTTATATTGCACTTAATCGAACGGTGTTTGTTTTTTGTTTTTTTTTCTTCTTTCCAGGGCAGATCAGGCCCTGGTCTTACCAAAGCAAAAAATAAATAACATCAAAAGCCGTTCCTAGGGAGAAACGTATGCTTCCATGCGGGTCACACATACCCAGCAACCGGTGGGACAAATCCTGATCTCTGCTTTAATATCATATCACAGGGGAAGTCAGCCTTATCAGTGGAGCCCAGTGATGCCGCATGGAACACTTTGCTCACATCTGGACTGATGTGAGGCCGAGGGAACACAATCCACTCATGTTTTTTACTTCATGATGTGACCCCCTGTGTAATGAATCCCAGCTCATGCAATCCTTTTTGTCACACCTACGTTATGTTTCAGCTTTGCTTATTAATGTAATTCATATATGTACGTATGCTTCCATTTTAATCTTGCTAATTAACATGTTGCTGTGTGACGTGTACAACACTTATAATACAAATACAATCAAAACTGACATTCAAGCACACTTCACGTGAGATTTTTTTTTGTGATTCTTTCAACCCGTTGTAACAAAACAGGTGTTGATATTCTTGTGCTTTATCTGCCAAGATGTTTCTTCTTTCCAGACCGTTTAAACATCTTAATAAGGTATTGTGACTTTTACCCAATAATAAAGAATCAATTAAGATTAGCCGGGGGAAAAAAAACAACAACAACCGTAATTCAATAATATAATTCTTTGCTGTATGCATTTGTATTAAAACATTGGCGGGGTTTTGCCAGGTAAACCTTTTGGGGATTAACGATGAAAATAAAATGGAACAAAAGAAAACATGTTTTAAAAGTATTCAATTAAATACGGTAAGAATAAATAAATACAAGGACAATTAAATTGCCAATTCCAATTTGAACTCATTTTGACATCATGTCTGCTAATGTTTTTTCAACAAAACATAAAAAAAACATTCACATACATCAATATTCAACCAAATAAGTGAAAGACGAAATAATTGAGAGAAATCCCGCCAAATCTTCCATTAAGAGAATTAATATATGCACCCCATCTATTCGTTTTACACTTGTCAATAATTACTTCTCTTTTGCACTAACTTCGTGTTTCAACAACAGTTACAAAAAAGAAATAAAATATTTGACCGGGAATAATTTGTAAATAAAAATCGCCAAGGCAGGTACATCGGTGTTTATCGCCATTTCCACCAAGAACAAGTGGATTACTTTGAATAATAAGTGTCCCATATTCATTCCTTCATATTCGCTTGCAGAAGCAGACAATGATACCTAAATCCTAACAGCAAAGACAACTAGCATTAAGGACAAAAAACCTGCTTTGGATTGTAGTTTCAGGGAGAAAAAACCCCCACTGTTGGTCCCAAATGAAGCACTTACATTATGTTTGCTTTCTTAACACAGAATATATGTTCCTCAGTGCTAAGATTTGAAATTGAAGTTATTCTCTGGTTTTGTCATGCGTCGCCGCTGAATGTATCTCAGCATTCAAGTCCAAACCTTCAATATCGATTGAACAAAACAAATGTATGCAGATAAGCTTGTTTTCATGCTGGCTGACGCAGTCCCAAGCAGGTGCTGAGCTGATCAGTTGCTTGATGAAAGCGGCCAATGAAGCCCCGCATGCCTGAGGGGTCAGCTGAGCCAGATAAGCAGTTGGTGAAAATGTACGCATGCGGAAGCATCAAGCGCTTACACTTGGAAGGCTCCCACAATGCATGTTTTCTTTCACTCTATCAGACAGAGTGTAAAATTCTTCTTGCATCGAAAATTCTAACAAAATCCAAATGTGTAACAACTGATTTCTTGTTTGCATCAATTCACTGTACAGTGCTTGTGAATCCAGTAGCCACTTTAGCTGCAGCTATGATGATGTGTGAAAGATTTACATGCGTTTCCAAAGCTTTGGGGCAAGAAAAGTTGTGGCAGGCCGTTATGCGCTAATAACCACATGACAGTGACGGCTGTCATATCTCCTTTTTAGAATTTAAATTTGTCGTATTTTAAAGTAGTCCCACTGTAAAACATTCTGAGTGTAAAATTTACAGAATGGATTGGAATTCACATGCACAATTCCATATACCCGTCCGTCACAAATACAAAGAAAAGCACGTTGAATTGGATTCTTTGTGATCATTTTCCAGTTGTGGATAGCAATCTGAAATGTGTCAAATATGTGCCAATCAGGTGTGTTAGCTTGCTAAAATCTGTACCGAAATGTCAAATTGTCCTGTGTGATAAATAATGTTGAGATTTTGCAATAAATGTGTTACCCTGTTTACACTCACTTGAACACTAATTGAACAAACTATAATTGACTTCACTGATTTAAAAACTAGTAAGTTGTGTACAAGTAATCATATTGGGGTTTCATTGTCCTAACTGCGCTCCAAGGGAAGATGCAACTCCAAATTGGCCCGTGACTAAAATGAGTTTGACACCGCTACTGTACAGTTTTGGTTCTGTGGAAGTATGAATCCGTTGTAGGGCTAATTCTCAATTTTAAGCAGGTTGTTTGAAAACTTAAAAAGTTGTACCAAATCGACTTGGCTGCGAATTATTCAAATCGCCAGCAAAAACCTAAAGAAAAGCAAAAACTAGCCCATTAGCCGTTCACTAACTCACTAATTTCGAGCAGGCACTTGGGGCCCTA
Organism: Hippocampus zosterae; assembly: GCF_025434085.1. NCBI lineage: Eukaryota > Metazoa > Chordata > Actinopteri > Syngnathiformes > Syngnathidae > Hippocampus > Hippocampus zosterae. Next base: position 8,116,274 of record NC_067459.1, on the reverse strand, counting down.
AAAAGGTGGATGACCCCTCTAAACATGGCTCTGAAATAGGCAAGTCTCTCAGGAAAATCATAAAGCAATGATCAAGTATGAGCCTGTTAGTTAATTTGATAATTTGGAGCAAGCCCTTGCGGCTGGCTAAAGGAGGCGATCCGACTTATCTTGGCTCACAATTATGCAAATAGAAAACCATGAGGGTATTCAATTATGAGTCTGATACCTGTTAGCCAATTTGGTTCTTTTTTGAACATCTACTCAAGAAGGCAGGTCTATCTCAATTTAACTTCAAAATGACTGATTCTCTCAAGAAAAATAAGGAATAAGGTCAACTGGCTCATGTGATCCTGATCACCGGGAGCTAAATAACACATTTTGAGCAGCATCTTATCTTCACTTAGCTCCTGAATATGCAATTCTCACATAAGAATGTTGTGTGGTGGCTAGCTGGCCCACATATCTGGGCTCAAAGTTATGCAAAAATCCTGAAATTGTGAGAGTAGAAAAATACAAGCCCATTAGCTGTGAGCTAACCTGCTAATATGATGCAGCCGCTTGTGAGCCGATTCATCATGATGCTTCCAACTCAATTTGGCTCAAAAACGTAGAACTCTCTGATTCAAAATTAGCAAATGAGTAGATGCTTGTGGGCTTACCAATAGAGAATCGGGAACCAGGTTGGGAACTTGAGGAAGACGTTGTTTCTAGATTCTGGATGATTCTTTAATAGACTCATCCTCTCATGCATATATCTATTTACGACTGTTTTGTTGCTAATAGCCACACTTGGCTGTCAAACATAATTCAGATGTCCGTAGCATTAAACCTCAACAGCTGCGCTGTGTGGAACAATATGGATTTTGGCGTATGCGCACAATGCCTGGCAAAGCTTCCCACATGCTGGGTCCTAAAAATAATACCGGAACATGTCAACGCTTGAGATCTGAATGGATTATCACTTGGCAATAACAAACGACATAGCCATGAAATCTTATTTACAGGTGCATAGTTATGATGCCATTTTAATCCTGGAGTGCTCTGTCGTTTTGCTAGGAGAAAATGTCAACATAGCTACCGGTACCTTCAAAAAAGTAACACCATCTTTTTATACGGCTACTGTCACTTGTAGCTAGTCAAATTAGGGTTGGCAGTGTATTGCCCAGACATGCTGCATGAATTGATGTTGAATTGCAACAATGGTGCATTGTGTAAACGTAATGTTTATGGCCCAAGCACATTAGAATAATAACCCTCACAAAAACTACTACACTTGGACAAAAGCTGAAGAATGAATCACCTTTCTGGGTGGACTACAAAATGTCAAACAAAAATGATATAAATGTATCCTGGAGACACTTGTATCTAATTAAGTGACACTGTACTTAGAGTGAATTGAACTCGCCAACCAAGAACAAATTACAGTTAGCAACCCATATCAACTTGATGCATGTTCCCACGGAGGAACATTTTAAGGCTAGACATACAGTATACTGTATGAGAGAGACAGAGAGAGAGTATACGAACGGCCTGGCTGTAGCCCACCGGATCTTGCTTTATACTTGAAAATGTCATTTTTGTCAACAAAACTTGTGATATGACATGATATTGCTGATTGGCTATTACATCTGAAATGCAGATTATGAAATACATCAACATTTTTTAACGACAGTTGAACACGTTTAAACAAGTTGCAGACAAAACACCATCTAGCAGCGTGACAGGCTGCGTTGCTCATTGTAAGGTGGTGGTCCTGAGGGGTTGCGAATTACCCCAATTTGCCAAAACTCATTCAGTACCGCCGTATTGGAGAGTCTAACTGATCAACACAAAATGGGTTGACATGTCTTTCGTAATAGGACACACAAAAATGTCTCAAGGACCCCTACATGGGATTGAACAGGAAGTCAACCATTTTGTTTTGAGGTAGCCATTTTGAATTCCTACTTGGATAAACACCGACAAAGGAATTTACGCAAATTATTCCCAATCAGAACCAGGTATTCGAGACAGATATGATGCCTTCCGCCATCTAATATGGCAAAATATGCATTCAAATAATTTTTGTAATAATTTGTTCAGAAAAAGGGTAAAAACATAAACAGGCTTCGCATTTTTGTTCACAGAAAACCACAGCAAAAATGTGTCCTTCACTTCTTCTACGTAAAGTATAGCAAATCAAATAAAATGTTTTTAAAGGTGCCCAAATATAGACTTCACCCTGCAAAGAAAAACGCTTCACTTTCATTCGTGTGACAGTTATTAGGGACAAACAATTCCATAATAGGTGTTTAATGACCCACCCTTTCATGGGTGCCTCCCTCCCCGCCGCATGGCCATCCACCCAATCTCAGTCTACGTCTTCTAGAGTAAAGACAAAAAAAAAAAGTCTAAAGAGCTTGTGGCAGCGGACAGGAAAAGAAGTATCAAGCGCAGACCTACACATTGCCGAGGGGGGAATCTATTGAATAATTAGCAGACAGAAGTTAAGCTCAAAGCTACAAGGACTGTAAGCAGGTAGGTGGCCCTCAAGGTTAAGATGAGAAAAATGTATCGCAGTTTGTTATTTCTGGGCTTTGTCCGGTAGGAATACAAATAGGCACTTTAAGCAGCTTGCATTGTAAAACACTCGGGTGATGAATATAAGTCAGCATTTTATCTTAAAAAAAATCCAATAAAGTTACTGGCAGTATTTACATAACGTTGTATGTTTTACAATGTATTCAGTTCTCACACGGATCATTTAGATGTCCACCCAAGGCAGGGTGTGTAATATAGATTTGACTTGAAATCAGTTTAATAATGCGTAGAGCCTTTCTCACTTTGAATGTCACGCTTTCTAAACTGGTAAATTGCTTCCAGGCAGCGCATAGCATGAAAGTCAGGAGCTGCAAGGGTGTTAGGGCCTGATGAACTTTAGACGGTGGTATCAAATTGATATGTGGCCTTTCAGAAGGGAGAGTTAGAGCTGGGATCGACAAGATTTTTTTTTTTCACACTGAAAACAAACAAGCAGCTGACACTATTCACACCACTGATGCTGCAAACATGAAGCACGTTATGTTCCAATACCGGCTCGCAAGTCAAATGTCACTCTGGGAGTTCGCAGCCCCAAATAACCAACTGTTGTTGTTGGGGGGGGGGGGGGGTTCACTCCGTTTGATGTGCTCCACATGGATTAGTTTGTCAGCCCGCTACAATTAACTAAATGTGGAAATTTACTGCGAAGTTCAAATATGCCCATTAGTGCTCATTTGTCACCGCGGGGTCTTGTCAATGGGACCAACATTTGAGCGGCCGCAGATGCTGTCAAACATTTGCAGTCAGAGCTATACTCGCCAGGTGGCAGGACCACCAACACTTGTCACGTAGTGCGGGCCAAAGACATTAGAGATTATTTAGTCGTAGGTGGGGCAGTGTTTTCACAAATGTCATTTTTAAAAAATGCTATTCCCATCCACAGGGAATCACTGCTTCTCAAATCTGACTGATTGACACCTACACTTTGATTCATCTTTCAAGGCCATTAGTTCATATTTAATTCAACAACTACAATTTTTTTTCATAAAAATGGGGAGAGTTTGAAATGGAAAAGAAATCTCTCTCTTTCCCTCACTATATATATATATAAAGAAAAAATCCTCATCTCACTCCTCGGGTGGTGTCCGTCCCTCATTCAGCTCGGGTCCTCTACCAGAGGCCAGGAAGCTTGAGGGTTCTGCGCAGTATCCTTGCTGTTCCAAGCACTGCACATTTCTGGACTGAGATGTCCGATGTTGTTCCCGGGATCTGTTGCAACCACTCATCTAGTTTGGGGGTCACTGCCCCGAGTGCTCCGACCACCACAGGCACGACTGTCACATTTACCTTCCAGGCTCTCTCCAGCTCCTCTCTGAGCCCTTGGTATTTCTCGAGTTTCTCATGTTCCTTCTTCCTGATGTTCCCATCACTTGGGACCGCTACATCCACTACAACGGCTTTCCTCTGCCCTTTATCTATGATCACGATATCTGGTTGGTTCGCCATTACCATCTTGTCAGTCTGGATCTGGAAGTCCCACAGGATCTTCGCTCTGTCATTCTCCACCACCTTTGGAGGCGTTTCCCATTTTGACCTTGGGGTTTCCAGTCCATACTCCGCACAGATGTTTCGGTAGACTATGCCAGCCACCTGGTTATGGCGTTCCATGTAGGCTTTCCCTGCCAGCATCTTACACCCTGCAGTTATGTGTTGGATCGTCTCAGGTGCCTCTTTGCACAACCTACACCTTGGGTCTTGTCTGGTGTGGTATATCTGGGCCTCGATGGCTCTGGTGCTCAAGGCCTGCTCCTGAGCAGCCAGGATGAGTGCCTCTGTGCTGTCCGTCAGGCCAGCCCTCTCTTGCCACTGATTCTTGAGATCTTCCACTCACATCTTCTTGAGATCGGCCACTTCAGTTATGGTCCGGTGGTACATCCCGTGTAGGGGCTTGTCCTCCCATGATGGTCCCTCTTCCAGCACCTCATTTTCTGTTCCCCATTGTCTGAGACATTCTCTGAGTACGTCATCCGTTGGAGCCTTCTCCTTGATGTATTCATGGATCTTGGATGTTTCATCCTGGACAGTGGCTCTCACACTCACTAGTCCCCGGCCTCCTTCCTTTCGGCTTGCGTACAGTCTCAGGGTGCTGGATTTGGGATGGAACCCTCCATGCATTTTTTTTTTTTTTTTTTTTTCCAAGATGGCGCCAGAGTAGGCAGCCTTCGGCAAGTGCTCTTCAAGAGCCTTGCTTTTTTGTTCTTTTTTTGTGTTTTTGTCTTTTGTTTTGTCACGTTGTTTGTTGTTTCATCGTGCGGACCTGATATGGACTGTTTTCAGCGCTTTTTGGCCACGACATTCGTCAAAGGAGCAGTATCTGTGCTTGGTGGTTGCGCCTTCTCGGCAGCACGCCTGTACCAGCACAGATTTTGATTGGGAGGAATGTCGGCGCCATTGACTGTCGGTGGACAGACCTGGGGCGCTTGTGTTTTTTGCGCCAGTAATGGGCAGCATTTTTCACAACCCCGATTTGTTCAGTGGCTATGTCGGCGCTGTTGGACAGTCGGCGTTGGTGCGGCTGGATGGATGGCCGCTGAAGTTGAGGATGAGGCGAGAGGAGCGTTGGCGAAGAGCGCCGATGCGTATTTGGAACCGTGAGTCGCCGCTTGGAATTGAAATGGATTTCCATGGGACAGGAGAAGTGAACCAATCTCTTTTTTCATCAATGGATGCTACAGCTTCTTGTTGACTTTGAAACATAGCTTGTAGCCGACGTGTGCACATTTTGAGCATGACGTCTCTGATCCACTGGTTAAAGGACGCTTTGATTCTCTCCTCTTTCATCTCAAACCGCTTCAAACAACAAAGCGTGTGACGGAAAAGTGGTTAGGACTGCACGACTGTCCGTGTTTTATGTTATGTGTTGTGTTTATTTTACTTTATGTTAACTGTTTTGTAAAGCGCTTTGTTACAGCTGCCGCTGTTGTGAAAGCGCTATATAAATCAGCATGTATTGTATTGTATTGTATGCATAGTTAGGAGCTTTCGGGTCTTAACGTCCGTGGTCTGAATCTCTTCCTTTGGCCACCTTATTATTCCTGCAGGGTATCTGATCACTGGCAGGGCATAGCTGTTTATTGCCCGAGTCTTATTCTTGCCATTGAGCTGGCTTCTTAGGACTTGCCTCACTCGCTGGAGGTATTTGGCCGTAGCCGCTTTCCTTGTTGCCAGTTCGAGGTTGCCATCGGCTTGTGGTATCCCGAGGTACTTGTAGCTGTCCTCAATGTCTGCTATTGTTCCTTCAGGGAGTGAGACCCCTTCAGTGCGGACTACCTTTCCTCTCTTAGTCGCCATCCGACTACATTTCTCAAGCCTGAATGACATCCCGATGTCGCTGCTGTAGATCCTGGTTGTGTGGATCAGGGAATCTATGTCCCTTTCGCTCTTAGCATACAGCTTTATGTCATCCATGTAGAGGAGATGACTGATTGTAGCTCCATTTCTGAGGTGGTATCCATAGCCTGGCTTGGTGATTACTTGGCTTAGGGGGTTCAGTCCTATGCAGAACAGCAGTGGGGAGAGTGCATCACCTTGGTATATGCCACATTTGATGGACACTTGGGTAAGTGGCTTGCCATTGGCTTCAAGTGTGGTTTTCCACATCCTCATCGGGTTTGCAACGAAGGCTATTAGGGTCCTGTTCACCTTATACAACTCCAAGCATTCAGTGATCCATGTATGTAGCATCGAGTCATAGGCTTTCTTGTAATCAACCCAAGCTGTACACAGGTTGGTACGTCAGGACCTGCAGTCTTGTGCGACTGTTCTGTCAACCAGGAGCTGATGTTTGGCTCCTCTGGTATCTCTACCAATGCCCTTCTGTGCTTCGCTCATGTATTGATCCATGTGTCCACTTATCTTTGCCGCAATGATGCCTGACATGAGCTTCCATGTTGTGGAGAGACAGGTTATTGGCTGATAGTTGGATGGGGCTGCACCCTTCGAGGGATCCTTCATGATCAGGATCGTTCGCCCTTCGGTTAGCCATCCTGGGTGAGTCCCGTCCCTCAGCAGCTGGTTCATTTTTGCTGCTAGGCGCTCATGGAGTGCTGTGAGTTTCTAGGTGTGGACCATGTCCGGGCCTGGTGCTGTCCAGTTCTTCATATCTGAGACTCTTTCCTGTATGTCTGCCAATGTTATGGTAACTGGGTTCTGTTCAGGGAGGTTGCTGTGCTCCTCTCTCAGAGTCACCAGCCATTGTGCACTGCTGTTATGTGCAACCTCCTTCTCCCATATGCCTTTCCAGTACCTTTCAGTTTCCAGTCTCGGTGGGTCAGCTCTGTTGTTAGGACCCTGCCACTGAGCGTACACTTTCGCAGGTTGTGTTGCAAACAGCCTGTTTATTCGTCTGGCCTCATTCTCTTTCGTGTACCGCTTTAGGCGACTGGACACGGCTTGGAGCCTTTGTTTGGCAGTGTCGAGTGCTTCAGGTATGGTCATCTGGATGTACCTCTCGGGTATCGGCCTTTTCATCACACCTCTCTGGGCCTCCATCAATTGACTCACATCTTTCCGGGCCGCCTTGATCTTAGCCTATCTCATGGCTACCATGGTTGCTCTTATAGCCCAGAGTCTCCAGGATCACTGATGCTGAAGCGTATATCAGCTCATTGGTTTCTGTGATCGTTACGGTCGGGATCGCCCTCAGTGCTGCATTCACACTTTCTATGAGACTTTCAGATGGTACTTCACATAGCCGTTGTAATCGGTTTCTAGGTTGCCCAGCTTTCATTCTCGCCATGATCTTAGCTTTCAGGTCAGCATTTCATTCATTGGGGCTGGCCACCCAATCTCATCATCTGCATTCATTGGAGCTTGCCTCCCAATCTCTTGTATGACCTCCTCCTCTGATCTGGCAGCCTGGGGCCCTTCACCATGGAACCTGCGTTGTACCTCATCCATCTCAAGTTGTGACAGCAGTTGCCGTTTGTGGATGTTGGAACACTGAGCTACTAGTTGTTTCGTGGTCAACCGTGACTGTGGGTTTCGAAGTAACCATTTAGCCCACATTCTCTGCATGTAACCCCTCTGACTAGGGTTGCTTGGGTAGTAGCATTCCAACAGAGCCATGTTATCACATCTCGCCCATCTCCGCTTTGTTCCAGTAGCCCATTTTTCATCAAGGTGCTCTGGTTCCCCAGCACCTGAGCGTGAAGGATCTTGCCCAAGGACCCACACTGGATGGTGTTATGTGCTCATTTTTGCCCCAAGCGGGATTCGAACCACCGTCTCCCGTATGCTAAACCGATGCCTTACCAACTGAGCTATCCAGCCGCTCATATATATATATATATATATATATATATACAGTATATACACACACACTGGTGTCTTTGGGTGTTTCTTCAAAACTCTCACAATGTTTCACAATCAACTGCTCTTGATATCATTCGCAGCCCTGTTCGATCTTCACTCAGTACTGTACACCCGTTTCTTTTTCAGGACTTTACAAATTGTTTGATCGGTTATGCCCAATGTTTGTGCAATAGCTCTGATGGATTTTTTTTTCTTTTCTCTAAGCTTAAGAATGTTTTTTGTCCCTTAGTCAGCTCTTTATTCTTCAGGCCCTTATTTGGTAGACTAGTGCCTGTGTATAAAGATGGGCGTAGCTTCGCGTGTTTGGGGCTGTGTTGAGCCTGTCGCCACCAATAAGCTCATGAAATGGTCTTACCCCTGACGCACCTGATGATTTGGTGAGAGAAAGTAGTCTGCGCTTAGTGTAAACACAAGAGCATTGTTATTTTTGTGCCGGGACAGTGGTCTAGTTCGGCATGTCGGTGAATTTGGCAGATCTGTTACACCTCACTGGGCGCTCCTGTTGCGCCCCCTGGCACATCTTGTATTTGGAAAAAAGGAGAGTACCGGGACATTTTAGACGAAAAGGTGATCTATTTTGCAATATGCGATTTTGGTGTTGATGTGTGCAGTTGACCTCATGGTATTGTATTCATAAATATGACACCAGCGGGGCGGCCCGGTAGTCCAGTGGTTAGCACGTTGGCTTCACAGTGCAGAGGTACCGGGTTCGATTCCAGCTCCGGCCTCCCTGTGTGGAGTTTGCATGTTCTCCCCGGGCCTGCGTGGGTTTTCTCCGGGTGCTCCGGTTTCCTCCCACACTCCAAAAAAAACATGCATGGCAGGCTGATTGGACGCTCTAAATTGTCCCTAGGTGTGAGTGTGAGCGTGGATGGTTGTTCGTCTCTGTGTGCCCTGCGATTGGCTGGCAACTGATTCAGGGTGTCCCCCGCCTACTGCCCGAAGACGGCTGGGATAGGCTCCAGCACCCCCCGCGACCCTAGTGAGGATCAAGCGGTTCGTTAAATGGATGGATGGATGGATGACACCAGCGTGGGATAAGCCCTCTAACATATTGTAGAAATCAATTCATCGATCGAATTGTAATCATTATGATCTTAAAAATATTTTAATAACACCCCATGACTATTGGGGGGGGGGGGGAGTTCTGGACACACTCAGATGCACGATCTGAGTGTACGTCACACACGCACATGGCTGACTACATCTTCTGAAAGGAAAGTTACTGCAGTTTACCTGCCAATGTCATGCATGGCGTACTTGGGCTTGTGTGCTCCGTTCTCCCATGATTTTGATGCAAATGAGTGATACTGCAAAGACTGCCCTGAAAAACACTACATTCCAATGCCCAAATTCACCCATTTTTACTGGCACAAAGTCCAGCAAAATATCAAAAGAAGGAAAAGTCCACACATGCGCATAGTTAGGGCTGGTAGACTTGCATTCAGAATGAAAACAGGGCCCATCATGTTTGCTTAGCAGCAAATGTAATTTTTACAGGGGGAATTCAAAGCCAATAACAAACACTCTCTAACATTCTTCGCAGTCAGTCTAAGAGGCAACATCTGAGCAACTACAAACATCCACCGTTCCAGTTCAAACACAGTAATCTGATTAATATTGTGTTTGTGGAATATGACGTAAAATTGTAAACAGTAGTACCTGCCATCCAGGAACACTGTTGAGTTGCTGTAAAATAAATCTAAAATAGACTGTAGTAAGGAGACTCGCCCTTGTTCACGATGCCTGGCATAGCGGAAAGGAAACAGGTGCTGAAAGGAATACATGTTTGTGTGGTTGGTGGCATGGCAAAGAATCCAAAAAGCAAAAGAATCAAGGGTTAATCCTTTACAAATGTCATTACACATGCTAATTAAGTATTAAGCAAGTATCAAGTACAACTTCACTGTCCAATGTCCTGCATGTGCAACATACTGTTGTTTTAAAGTGGCTGACTTTTACGGCACATTTAGTGACAATGTTGCTCAGAATACAGATTTTGGAGGCCCGACTGCATTGGTTCTGAGAATAATAAAATAATAGTGGAGGTACGGCAGGGTATAAATGGCCTCTTTGGATTCAAAGCTAAAGAGGCTGGCAAAAATTTTTGCCTGTAATGTACTTTTCATCATGAGAAAATATGTTGCTTATGAAAAGATGGGAGCCTCAGCCAAACACTTAAATGTAAAAAGAGGATAGTGCATTTAATGAAAAGAAGCCCAATGCCAAGCAATGCATTTCTTGCGGCATGTTTTCTATTCATCAATGCGTTTTCCAACAAGAGCCAGCATTGCTGCTGGAGGACAACATTGCCTGCTGTGTCCCCCCCCCCCCCCCCCAAATGCATTGCAAGAAACATATTTGATGCATTCATAATGTGTAATGATATACTTGCTAAGACAACATCCCTGATTAGCTTTCAGAAAAATCACTTCTCTTTGAAGTCATGGGAAATCTCACTGGATTTTGCCATTTCAATTATTGCATCTCAATACCAAGTGGAAGTAGGACAAACGAAAAAATGCAATTTCAAGTGTCCATCCATCCACCCATCAATTCAATACCGACTTCCCTCTCTCCAGCCACTTCTTGCAGTGCTTCCCGGGGCATCTCAAGATTACGGGTTTTCAAATCGGAAATACATAATGTTAAGGTGCAAGCTTTTCATGTCAAGTTTCACATCCACTAAACAGAAAATAATCAGTTGTTTTGCCAAATTTATGCATAGCCGCCACTACTCTTGAGTTTCATTGTCAAGTGGGAAGGTCGAGGAAGTTCAACGTAAAAGACGTCAAATGCTTTCACGAACGCTAATAAACGGTCACGGCATGAAACGACGAATACGGTGCTTTGAGATTTACCGTGAACCTAAAGGATGCTTCACACCCGTGGATTTCATATGAACATAAATGGCTTCATGTGATTATTTAGATGTTGCACGACCAGCATAATGAGTGGCCAAATTTAGGATAAATGTCAAGTGCACTGACATTACGAGGTTTTAATAGTGTCTGTGTTGTAACACTAAGCCTGGGAGCTCTTCACCTTGTTTATTTAAGGCCTCAACAAGTGTCTGGGCGAATTAACACATTCCTGCTGTGGGGATTCCCAAAGCGAAGCACAAATCTGATACTGTACTGTCATCCTTCTCAATTGACTGCCCCTCACTGGCTGCACAGAGTAACTGGAAGCTTGGAGTGAATTTGGCGACATGAATCGGTAGACTCAAACTGATTGTCATTCAGTGAAAAAAATAAAAACATTGCAGGTACAGACTAAGGGTGTGGAAAATAATCGATACATCGATGCGCACGTGCGCGATGCGAGTGCAACGGCTCATTCACTGGGTACGACGCGATTGACGGGTGAAATCGAGATTCATCACGATGCATTGGTGGGTATCGGTAAAATCCGATTCAAGCGTCGTTTTATTCATGTTAAACGTCACCTATCTGCCCTTTCCTAGGCGCAATGAATGCACCATCATCGTTTTGCGTTTTGTGTTGAATACGGACGGTAGCCGTGCGTCACATACAGTCCAGAACACAACTAGCTAAGTTCGCGCAAGCAGCAGCGAGGAAACTACTGTATTTAATGCTTCCGCAACATTCAGATCTTATGTTTGGAAATACTACGGCTTCGAAAAGAAAGACGGAAAGATTGATAAAAGCTCCGTAATTTGCAAAGAAAGTCGCACTACGAAGCCATACAACGGCAGCACCACAAATATGCAGACCACTTAAAACGATGGCACCACATCACCGACAAGTTTCCCGGTCCCTCCTCCGCCTCCCCGTCCAGTTCCTCGTTGGACACCGGAGAAACTCTTGGCAAACCAAGTCAGGATCAGAAAAAAATCGCCTCTTATTTTGGGGGTCCCCTTGCAGCTCGCTGTGACCGCGCAAGGAAAAACTATATGGATGACTTTTGGACATTTCATTTTGACACTCAGTGAAAGTGGTCTGTGTACGCTACAATACACACAGCAGCTTTGAGGCTGTGGCTGCCACATTGTTTCAATTGTATTTTTTTTCTGTCCTATGGAGATGGATATTTCATATGAGACACTCAGTGAGTAGTCTGTTTGTGTTTACACTATTGCAACAGCTGTGAGTCTCAGGTGCCAAATTGTTTACATTTTCTTTGCACAAAACCCAATTGTGAAAGGGCTTGAATAAGTTATTTTACACGTTCTACTATTTATAAGGAATAAAGTGGTCTACTTTTTGCAATACCATACTGAATTCCATCTTTTTTTAAACTTTTCTTTGCGTATTTGCATCATGTTTAATTGCACACACAATATCACAACAAATTGTACTGTATCGGATCGCATTGATTTGAACTAAATGTGTATCGCGTCGTATCACATCGTGAAGACGGTGAAACGTATCGAATCGTGTCGCCAGAAAATTCCATGTATCGTTTAAGTATCGCATCGCTGGTAGTGCATCGAGATGTGTATCAAATCGTCCTCAGTGCTGAGATTCACATCCCTAGTACAGACACGGAACCAAAGGTCCTACACTGTAAAATCTAAAATCGAACCAAGATTAATATCTGATATGAAAGCTAAATATGCTTGTTTTTTATCTTCAAAGACATTTCTTCCCACTGTAAATATAGTTTAAAATGAAAAAAAAGATAACTGTAAATGTAGCTTTCGTGGATTCGCTTTAAGACATAGTGGGTCTTTTTTTGAGGGGGCAGGGGGGTAGACATGTTTACGTGTTTGAAGAAACCTTGCCAAGTCAAACTTTCCTGTTTTTTAAGGCGAGTGTTCATAGTGTATGAATATATTTTACCTGTAGCAAAATAAATAAATAAATAACTCTCAGTAATGACAGTGACTTAAAACATGCTGACCATGTCCCTTTTCCTTTTGTTGACAGATTTCCTGGAAATCTCCTTGCGGCAAGATGTGGAAAAAGTCAAAGGTAACCGATCAAACTGCCGCCGGGCAGAAGGGTAAGTGCAATATGAAGGACACTCTCTCCAGGCTGTATCAGCCACATTGTTTGTGCCATTTTTTCAGCAGTGTTTTACAGGATCTGGTCATCTAAGGGCAAAATATGAAAAATGTACGATAGTCAAAGTTTTTTAAAACCAACATCTTTTTGGGATCATAGCACAGTTTTTACACCATAATCTTCTTTGATCCCGGAAATGAAGAATACCCCGCAAGAAAAGTATTTTTGGCACTTTTGGAACAAAGATCCTACAAGTTGAGAAGCTGCAATCTTTTTTCTTTTTTTCTTCTAAGCCGATCCGAAATTACGATGAATCTCCAAGAAATATATGCTGTGAAACTCTTCTCACAATGCAAGACATTTTCCAGAAAAAGACTGAAAGATATGTGGTGCTTTTAATAAGGATGCTGAAAGCAAAAAACTCGTCACTGCAGTGGAGGGCAACCCCACAAAGGATGAATGAGTGTTGGAGTGTCAGGGAAAAAAAATGGAATGAGGCAGAAATTGCTGTGACAGAAGTTGCGTATTACCCAAAGTAATTCGTTTCCTCTCAAGCACTGTCAAAAAATCCTCCCGTGAGAAATTGCACATCGCATTCATCCAAAGCCACACCGCTGACACCATATTCATTATTTTGTGACTAACCACTGTACGTCTGATGTCTCCAAAGAGCGTATTTTGTCACTGTGCCTCCCATTCTCGGTGAATATGGAATATTGTGCTGTGTCTGTGTCCGCAATCCTGCCAAAGCCCCACTGTGGCGTGGCGCTTTTTCGGGATTCCTTCTAAACTGTCCTGTTCCTTTTCCTGCGATCCTGTTGCGTGTTAAGTCAACGCTCCCGAGAGAGGTCAATGGAATGACAAAGGTATGCAGTGTCGAAGAGCAAATGAAATTCCACAAACGATTCACTCAGTGTAAGCGCATGACTCCATGGGGGTTGATCGCATGTTTAATGTGGGCTTCAATCAACAGATTTGTTCCTCTGCCGATTTCTGCCAATCTCTGACTGAATACAAGCAAAATCCTGCATGCTGCTGCCTGCTAGAGGGCGCTGTGGTTGACCATGTTTGCATTATGGCGATATGACGAGTGTGGTGATGAGTTTATTTAACTGACAACTGAGGGCTACTATGCTAATAGTAACTTTTTGCCATGGTTTAAGTGCATGAAATGCTACGATTAGGGGTTACGGGACATTCAGAACTAATTTTTTTCAATTTTCTTTAAACAATACACTCACTCCAGTCAACAATGTCTAAAAATATTTCATCAAATTAAGGCCACAATACAGCTAATAATAAAAGTGCTCTTGAATATGTCATTAACTTAGCATGTTTATCCCCATATTTTGATGTGCATATTCCTGAACACATCTTGGCTGGGGTTTGTTAAAAAGAACACTTTTATTTTAACCGCTGTTAAAATAAAAGGCTACAAAATGTACGACGGTAGATTGTTAAACTAGATGTTGATGCAGTCGAAACTTTGCACCAACAGCATTTGTCGACCCTGCTCTTGGCCTTACAAAGTGAATTGCTCATTATGTGATGGGAGGGCACACTGTTACTGTGTTGTCAATGAGCTGTAATCATATGTTGCGTACTTACAACATACTTAGTTTTTTGTTTGTGTTTTTACAAGTAGAGCAACACAATTTCTCCAAAAAGAAGACATGACGTCAGTAAATAAATATTACTTGTGAAGATGAGTTCAGGCGTAGATTTGGTCTCTTGTGTCAATCTTTCTTGAAGCAAGCCTGTATAATTTATTGGCGACTTCCTGTAACCTTCTTGCTGCCGAAACAGCAATTACCGGTACTGTTATTCTTAGCATAGAGCAAACTTCCCCCAACACTGCTTCATAATTATAGTCACAAACGTTCACCGCTTTGTCCATTGTGCATGCTCTTTAAATTGTAACCTTCATCAAATTTCCTAGTGCGTACACAACAACCTCAGGATATCTGGCTTCCATGTGACATAGCATTATCTCTTGCAACTCTTTAACAAGGAGCTGATTGGCAAAATCCACAACAGATTTTTTTTTTGTCCAGTTTGATGCCTTTCAGCCACAATTGCAGTCTCTGTAGCAACCTAATAATTACAGTCTCAGTTCAGGGGTGAATTCCGTCTGAGAACATCCTGTATGAAACCTTGCAATGGCGATGTACTGTTGATCAATTGTTAGTTGTCTTCTAGGTCAGATTATGTCAAAATGTGAACATCATAATGACGAGGACTGCTTAAATACTCATTTGAAACCAGCAATGTATTTTGTGCTTCATGGATTAAACACCTGTCGTGAATTTTGTTGTTCGGTTCCTTCAAGAAAATAGCACAAATTGAAAATTGAACATTTGACCAGTTCAAGCACAAAAGCCAACAAACGCCATATGGATAAAAAAAAAAAAATATATATATATATAATTCAGGAGCTTCGATTGTGCTTGAAATCGAGGGTAAAATATGTTTACTTTCAGCTGTACCAATGCCTCAGGTTGTTTCTGTGAAACATTTCTGGGTAGATTATGTCATGAAACGTATCGGTAAAATTGGTGATCAGGTCCACGGATTCTATGAGAAAGCCTTCGCCGATGTTGAGGTCCACAAGATTTTGAGAACATTAACAACAATCCAACAAAAGATAACAACCGATGTGGAATTAATGTCTCTACGTTTCGAAGAAGACATTAACGGTTCATTTCGGTTTATTGGTTAGAGAGGCTGTAATTCGACGACACTCATGTTATTATGTTTGAAACACAAAGAATAATAGCACTTCAGTGTAATTCAGTCTAGTTAAAAATAAAAGTACAAATGTTTGAATGATGAGATCTATATTTAAGTTTAACATTGAATACATAAAATAAAACTTTATTTTCAACCTATAAAATAATATGCAACTCATGAAACTAAAAAATATTGTGAATGAGCATATGACCTGGTTGGGTTCGGTACCTCTCACAAGGTTAATAACCACTGGTTTTGACATTTAAAGCTGAGAAAGGGTCAAATTAGGGTTGTAGTGAATTTAGGTTAATGCTGAAATTTCACCCCAAATTGCAATATTCTTGACTCTTGATGAATAGTGTTTCCCATGGTGAGTATTTTCTTCCCATTTGATTAGGAATTAGGAAGAAGTCCAAAGTGCCAGGTGTCATGATAACGCAGTTTGAGGCGGAACTTCCAGAGGGAATGACAACTCCGGATTTTTCCCGCAAACCCATCGCAATTACTATTCAAGAAGGTTCGCTTCCAACACTTTACGAATAAACAATAGTGTGGTCATCTTTCCTGATGGCACGTGTCATCGTATATTCCAGGTAAAAGTACAGCATTCAAAGCCATTGTTGTGGGGAATCCAAAACCCACCATCACGTGGACCCGAACAAACGGAGAAATCGTTTTTCACCCGGACACCTGCAGGCAAAACTACAGCGAGGCGTCGCACGAGCATACGTTGGAGGTATGGTGCTCATCAAAATATATGAACAGTGCCATAAGAAAAAAAAATATTTCAATGATTGCTTTTTCATCAGTTTCCCAAGGTGGCCCCAGAGGATGCCGACACCTACAAGTGTTATGCAACAAATGATTATGGACGAGCCGTTTGCACCGCCGTCCTGAATGTTATTGAGGGTATTTCGCACATTACAACAGCGGATTATGACAGCCTGTGTGAATATGATAATAATGAAAATTCATATTTGTTCACAGTGGGATTCTCTAAAGCCAAGGAACTGCAAAAGACGTATGGAGATGGTAAGACCGGAGTACATTGTGACAACAAAAAAAAAAAATGTTTTGCATCTTCATGAGGACAAATATTTAAATGATAAGTTCATGGGGCAAATTTTTGAAAGAAGACACATGACTAAGCTTTGAGGTGAGCCTTTCATTGTCAAGTTGTGCACGAAGCGATAGGATAATTGCTTCGCGCACAACAAAAAAATAAGGAAGTGGATCCCCGAAATACAGACACCAAACAGGGTCTCCGCAGCAAAAAGGTTTAATATACAAAAATTCGCACCGACAAAGTAGTAACATAAAGTGCTGGTCAAAACAAGGACCACAGGGCACAAAAACGAATAACAAAAAGCGCTTGCACAAAAGGCAAGGGAGGAAAATAAGGATCGCGAAGTCAAACAAAAACAATGTATCCAAAATACACGCGAGAGAAAGCCAGTTCACAAAATAAAATCCAATACTTACAAAAACATTGGTACCGAGAGCGAAACACGACGAGATCTATAGCAATAGCAGTCAATGAGCAAAGAAGTAGCAAGGCGAAATACAATACTCCAGCGATATGTGCATGTCAGAGGGCTCCTTAAATACAAACTGAGACTAATCATAGATTGGCAGCAGGTGTGCACCAAAGTCCTCTGATGCCACCTGCTGGCCAGTCTGACACAGAACCGTGACATTCATGGCTCTGGGGTCGTGATGGTTCTCATGACCTCTTTTGGTGATGTTATTGAACACATACATTTTCATAGCAGCGTGACATTTTAGGAATTCAGTGAAATGCATTGGAATTCTCTGGCCTGCCATTTTGTCAGATATAGTGAGTTCCAGAACACAAATCGAGGCTTTTATACAGTAATGGATTCCTCCATTGAATTGGTGTGATGGATTTATTTTCTGTAATTCACTATGACATTGGTTTGCCTCTTCTTCAAGCAAAGCACAAATCTCTTTTTTAAAAACCGGATATGAGCTGTCAGGACGTTTCATGTGAAAAATCACAGAGCCCATAAGCCAGGGGTTGTGGTTCTCCTCTTCATCCCGAGTCAAGCGGCCCGTGCTTTAGTGACGCAAACACCTCGCGACTTGAAGTCATCGACAAAGAGGGAGCGGTTATTGCTAAAGAGTTGGTCATTTTCTTTCATCAGATATGTGTGGTTTGCTCTCTTAATGAAAACGTACGGCCCCGTATTATGTTGTTTGATTCCCAACCCAAGTTGGTCGATTCAGCATGGATTGATTGCTCATGTCTGCAGAATGAGGTGCAGGTATGAGCAGCCGAGCCATTCTAAATGCGCCTGTTACACAAGTGGGACTCAAATTTCCGAGACGGTGGCACGTGCGCTCAGCGTAAAAACTGGCGCGTCTCCATTTTTGCGCCGGCTTAAGTCTTGTTTACCGTGTTTGGGAATTTAGCATACTGTGCTTACGCCTCGCTGGCCGTTTGGGCGCACCGAGGGCATTTACTATTGCACACCCCTGCCTCACCTGACAACTTGGTGACAGAAAGTTGACCAGACCTACAACATCCCTAACAAAAGTGCAAAACTTCTGCTATGCCCGTCTACAAAAATGTTTAAAATAAAGAAAATTCCACCTGTGCGCTGGACTGCACTTGCCCTGGGCACGACAATGATTTTCCTTCACCTAAGCAGTTTTTACAAAGAAAGGTCTGGAATGTGGATTATTTCAAGACAATTCTCAACTCTCAACTCAACTATATTTATAGAGCACTTTCAAACAGCCATCGCTGCATACAAAGTGCTGTACATGGAGCAACTAACATCTATACAACAATAAAGCATAAATCAGTAACAAAGATGGTAGAAGGCACAATTATGATTGGGTGATCTTGTTGTCTTCCCTGTCCTGCTCAGATTTACCAGACTTTCTTCGGAAAAAGCTGAAAAAATGGTCAGTTCCTTTGTCCATGAATGTTCAACGCAACTCTTAATCAGATCAGCATAAAACAAGAAAAAAAAATCAATAAAAATAGATTTCATTGGTGATTTCTTGTTACAGCGCTCCAAAGGTGGGAGCGCAAGTTCAAAACGAACCGACACCAGAGGAGAAGGTCTGGGAAATCCTCATGAATGCGGAAAAGAAAGACTACGAGCGCATCTGTGCGGAATACGGAATCACCAATTTCCGCGGGATGCTAAAAAAACTGAAGCAGATGAAGCAAGAGCAAGACGTCGACACTGCAGAGGTACACGCCGGATCTGCAAAATACTGCTGATCTCTTTGATTTTTGAACTGCTGCACTTTATATGCTCCTGGCTACCAGTCGTTCAAATGTGTCTTCTGTAGAGGACATTTGTGAACCTAAATATCTCCCACCCAGTGCATCTAATCGCATTAACTCATTTTGTTACTCTAAAAAGGACCTTCAGTGCTTTCCAATGATATCAAATTTGTAGGGGTTAGAAAAAGTAAGAAAATGGCTTCCCTCAGTGCAAGCACTTTTTATGGGAAGAGGAAAAGTAATACCTTTTATCAAACACATGTGTCTTGAAATGCTGTTGGCATTTTAATGATAAGACTTTTCTGAACACGTTAAAGTGTTGTTTGAGTTGTTTTAAGTTTTTTTTATTTGAGCCTGTTTAAAAAATGTAGTGGGATTTCAAAAATTTCTTTTGGAGTAGTCCAATTACTTCACATAGATTGGGGAATTTCAAAATAAATGTGATTGGACAACGTTTTTTTTCTTGGTAGTCAGGAGGATATGGGCCTTTTGGAATGACTTTTTAGGATGATTATTCTGACTTTTAGGGGGCTTCATCAACAAAACTCCATCATGTCTGCAAGTGTGCGTATTGTAATTATCTGTATCTTAAGGATTGCCAACAAAACCACACTACCAATAATTGCTCAATCGCGCCACCACACAGAATGTTGAAGTGAAAAAAAAGAAAGGCTGTCCGATTCAGCGATCATCGTGAAAGTCGGTGGCCATGTCTCCACAAGAACGTCTACGAAATGCCGGCATGAAATTGAACAGGAAGTCTGCCATTTTGGGTTGAAGACATTTGTGGTCAATTTCACTGCTCCAAACAAGGAATTGACCATAAGGTGCCGAATCAAAGCCGGTATACAGTATTTGACCAGGATTCATTTTACCCTTAAATCTTGGAAACCTATCTCGGGCAAACCATCAAACAAAATCAATAGGCAACAATGTACTGAAATAATGATTATCTTCCCTCACCGTATTCACATATGTACTTGTGAATGTAGGCGGTTCATGATTTATTCAGAGAAGGAACGGATTGATGGATAGATGAATATACACAGTTGGAAACACAGGCAATTATGTACCTTTGGCCTTCTTATGGAAAACTCTTTAATTGCTCTGCCTGTCACGATAAATACCTCACATACGTAAGTAGCCCGTTTCAGGCCATTTAAATTAAATTGGATCCCAGGTACAGACGTTTGGAATAAGCAAACTAGAACATGCTTTTCCACGCTTTTTTTTTCCATTTAATGTGCACAAGAGCTAGTGTGAAACTGTGAAACTTGGATGATATCGTCCATATTCGCCGTAAAAAGGAAGTAAAAAGAGTTAATCTCTGCTTGCAGCTTTAATTACTACTTGTCTTTCGTACTGTAGTTTGTTTCACACATCGATACTCTGAAACACATCGAGGAAGACGACGACGAAGCATCAATTAACTTGGACTTGGAGCTCAAAGAACTGAATAGTAAAATATTCCTTTATAAGGTGAGACATTGGCATCCACATTGAAATCTGATGTTCTTAACGCATTTACTCCTGGACGTTGTAGAGCATTTTGAATGATCCTGCAAGATCAACAAAACATTGGTCTTTGACTATATTAGAATCAAATCTACCAAAGGAATGAGTTGACTCTCTTATTTTACCAGTAAAAATGTCTGTTTTTGAAGTAGATTTTTTTTTTTCATTCCTTAACAATGAATACAGCTTGGGTTGGTTCAACCTAAAACAATGGTTTCTGACCAAAATGCAGAGAAAAATATGCTTCTTTTCTGAAAAGAAACATACCTGGAAAGCAGTACTGTGACACGAGTATTTTTAGCTTTTGTGACAGCCAAATGAAGACAAGACTGAGAAGGGGTTTTTGATGGCAAAATGACTAAGAAACACGTCAGGAGCGACACTGACTCATCGCATGGTTTGAGTTGAAAATTCACACATTGAACTGCATCATGCTTTCTCAAGATTGCGACATAACATTTTCAACTAATTTCCGTCACACATACTCTGCTGATACCCGATGTATACAGACTATGTTCAAGTGTGAGGTGGTTTTACTTGCCCTCTTTCCAACTTGTTGGCATTTCTTTCCCTCATAATCCATGTGATAAACTGGGATATCCCCATATTCTTTCCCTTCAACTCAATAGCTGTGCTCATATAAATACACATTGAAGCAACGGCGGCATCTACTGGGATTTGTTTGTCTTTCTTGTGGTTAAAAAAAAACTGAATTTCACAGACAACCTGGGTGTCAGCGACCCTCTTCTGCACCTTACTTAACGAATATGTTTGTCGGAGGCAGTGAACGGTTGGATCCCAGTTGAACTGTATATCAACATCCACGGCAGTGAATGGATTGATAGAATTTGACACTGGATTTTTGTGTGTTTGTTTGTGTGTCTGTGTAACAACTGCAGGACGGAGAAATGGTTGCCTTGACAAAAGAAGAATGTGATGAAATGAAACATTCTCTGAAGCAAGTTGGCAAAAAACACGATAGTGTGCTCTACTCCATGGATGTGCAGGGTGGCACTGTATTCACTGCCGACTTTAAAGGTACACAAAGATTGTGGCATATTTTAATAAACCAGGTGGTGAGCCACTATTACGGAACAGTAGTAGGATTGCATCAATAATACAATTGCAGTCAGAACTCTCTATCCCGTTTTTGTGACCTGCAAAACACTTTCAGCTGGGAATTAGCATCTTTTACACATGGACAGACTCCGTCTATTGGGCTCAGCTCACAAGTGACCATGCGCAACAATCATCTCTTAAGTGCATTATCCCCAGACCCCCCTCCTCGGGCATCACGACTCCATTAAAAATTAATCTAATTGCTACACTAATTGAATAGTAGGAATAAACAGGGATTGAATGGCCTTTCCTGTTGGTTGATAGTAATACTACTACTGTATTTTCTGCACTAAAAGGCACACCTAAAACCCTTCCATTTTCTTAAAAGCTCACAGCGCGCCTTAAAATCCAATGCCCCTTGTGTATAGTCATTACAGAAATATTGTTATTAACCTCAAAATGGCTCCTTGCTCGAGACATGCTGACAACGCAGAGTTCAAACTTAAGGCGATTGGTTACGCAGTTGAACATGGAAATAGAGCAGCGGCAAGAGAGTTCAACGTTAACGAGTCAATGTTATAACTTGTTGTTGGTGAAGTGTACTATGTCCCTGCTTTTTTAATTAAATACGGGTACGTTTTACTTACATCTGATCATTCTGTTGGGTTTTTTTTAAATGAAAGCTCCATCTAGTGGATGCATTATAGATTGCGTCTTATAATGCTGTAAGCCCAATGTATGACAAATTAAAAATAGGCCATTCATTGAAGGTGCGCCTCATAATCCAGTGCACCTTTTAGTGTGGAAAATACGGTACTACTAATAATAATAATCGCTTGTCTTTCCTATGTTGTTCATAATTCTCCAGTACCTGATGTCGACTTTGCTATTAAACTCCAAGAGGTCAAGGCGGATGAACGACAGGATGCACTCTTTGTATGCGTCCTAACTGCACCTCTGAATGAGATCAAGTGGTTCGGCAAGAACGCATTACTGTCAAATGGCGAAAAGTTCGAAATCAGCATCTCGGAAGATAAGCTCATCCATAAGCTGATCGTACGTGATTGTTTACCACTGGATGCTGGCATCTACGCCGCTGTGGCGGGCATCAAGTCATGCAACGCTTGGCTGGTGGTTGAAGGTGAGAAATATGTATCATGTAATAATAATAATAATAATGCTCTTGCGATGCGGGGGCCCAGTCTCATTCGGTTGGGTCGTCGCAGTGCGTAGAGCCGATCAGCTTCACCAGGGTCCGCCAATATGTATCATGTGGAATTTCTTTTTTCCATTTTCAATTGGCAATCAAAATAAATGTAACTGACTGATTTATATATTCCTTGTTTACGAGCAGAAAAACACAAATAAAGGACTGACTTTTCAGTACAAATCTGAAAATATGAGTTTGGTTTTAGTATTTAAATGATTGTGCTTACGTGACCGGCAAGTTTGGTAAAATCGCCCCCCCCCCCCAAAAACAACAACAAACAAACATACACACACACACACACACACATATCTATCTATCTATCTATCTATCTATCTATCTATCTATCTATCTATCTATCTATCTATCTATCTATCTATCTATCTATCTATCTATCTATCTATCTATCTATCTATCTATCTATCTATCTATCTATCTATCTATCTATCTATCTATCTATCTATCTATCTATCTATCTATCTATCTATCTATCTATTTATATCTATCTATCTATCTATCTATCTATCTATCTATCTATCTATCTATCTATCTATCTATCTATCTATCTATCTATCTATCTATCTATCTATCTATCTATCTATCTATCTATCTATATATATATATATATAAAATTTATTCATGTTTTCTTCCCCCAGCGGATAAAGAGGCTAGCAGCAAAGGGAAGAAAGCCGCTCGTAAAAACACTATTGCTGGATTGGGTGATGACGAATACTTGCTGAGGACCGCCAAGGAGCAGCAGGAAAAGTACCAGAAAGAAATGGAGGAGAGGCTGGAAATTGCCAAGAAGGCTCAATCAGAGCGGGACGCTGCAGAGGAAGCCACCCGGCTGGAGGCGCAGGCCGCTAAAAAGAGGTCCGCCGAAACCAAGGCTGCTGCGAACGCGGCTGCCAAAGCTAAGAAGGCCGAAGAAGGCGTGGACGAGTCTGCGAGCTTCCAAGTTGGTGCTCATGTGGATGTTGAAGAGCTGAGCGAAGGCAATGAAGAAGCTGGGCAAAATTCCTTATTTATGGAAACAGTTGAGGTAGATAAAGTAACAAGCGGTGATAGTCCCCCTCGACAAGATAAAGTTAAAGGTAAGTACGATGATGAGATTTTGTTGGTCATTAATTTTACAGATGCATTTCTAGGGTAAAAATTTTTTATTTCATTTATAATATGAATATTCGAGTCACTTCATGTCATTGGCTAACAAAATTAGTATGCCTCAGGAAAAGTAAGACAATGTAACAGGAGGGAGGAAAAAAGAATTGAAAATAATCGACGCCCCCGTCCATAGCGTTTATAATTGCCTAGATTAATTATTTAAACTATACCGCACAAAACATATCATTTCAAAACTCATCATACAACCCTTAAAAAGGAATCATCTGAGAACGAATTTGTAGTTTCATCATTACTGTAAATTTATGAAATGAGGGACATTTTTTGAAGAGCCTGTATAGTTGTATTTCATATTGTGGTTATAGATGTTTTCTTTCTCTCGCTTAATGATGATACTGATCTTGCAATAGTGTCTGCTTTTTCATGGATTTTCAGCATTACTTTAAAAGACAATCCATGTCTGAAAAAACAGATAGATTTAACAAAGAAGAAAATATCAATCAACTGTCCCCAAAACTTGATTGATTTTTCACTCCCCAAAATATGATAAAATAAAAACTGCAACTGACGTTGACTGTTGCTCAGTTACAAAGAGGAAGGTAAGTATCCTTTGTGAATGTGAGTCCGAGTGCATTTTAATAACAGATATGAGGGCGAATATTAACCACCAAATCATGCTCTGCATCCAGCTGGCATTGATTATCACCAGTAGGAAATGATCATGTCAAGAGAACCGAACGGCCAAAAAGTTTGTGGGGGGGAGAAAAACATCTCACAGTGATGGCGACCCAAATTGCAGACGATACTGTAAAGACAGACACTGTTGTCGGTAAGAAACGTCTGAGGTGGCACACTGAAGATAATTTTCATGGCAAGTAAATTATTTGAGAATGAAAAGGATCTGGGTGTTTAAAGATTAAAAGCCAATCTACCTGATTCTAGAAGGAATGGATTTTTCCAATAATACTTATATTTAAAAAAACTTTTAAAAAATATAGTACTGTTGCTGACTGGGCTCAACAGTTGAAGGTATGCTGGAAGTGTCCTTTTGAACAGAATGCATAATAATAACAGATACGGGAGCCTCGTTTCTTCATAAAGCTGTCATTTATTATCACCAATAGGAAATGATCATGGTGAGGAAACAGCAGTAAAGCAAAAAGGTGAAAGGTGCGGGACAAAAGAAAAGCGTCCAAAAGTGAAAACTGTGGACGCCGAAGATGCAGCTGTTGGTAAGAAATATCCGTAGATAATTTCGTTTCCGCTAAATTATTTGACAATAAACATACTGATTTAAATTTGAAATTGACAGTTTAGACGTAGACATTAAGCTGCGTTGATTTCACATTTTTAAAATATTATCACGAAGGACTTTCAAGGCTAAAATTATCGTTATATTTTTTGATTTCGTTGTTGTACTGTAAATTGAACTCTATTTTGAGATGTTTGGTCGGAATGCTTATTAATCACGGATATCGCCAATAGGCAATGACCTTGGAGAGAAAACTGCAAAACAAAAAAGTGAAAAATTGGGAAAAAAAGAAATAGCTCCCAAAGTGAAATTTCCGGATGAGGAAGATCCTGCAGTTGGTAAGAAACTCCTGAAGATCATTTTCTGGTCAATAAATCATTTGACAGTGAATATTTTGACTAAAAGCAGGGTATAGACCAAAAAAAAAAAAGAGTTATGGAATTTGTGAAAGACCGCATAAAAATCCGACCATGTTTGATCTATCCAGCAATCAACCCGGAGTGACCTGCGACAGGCAGCGTTGTATTGTTCGCATCCAGACTCGAGAGAAGTAAAAAGACTTGGCTAGATGTTGGCTTATCTTGTATCTCCAATTAGCTGATAATTTCTTCATCCTCCAATCCCGAAGTCAAGTCAAGTCAAGTCAACAATATTTGTAGAGCACTTTCAAACAGCCATCGCTGCATACAAAGTGACAGTAAGACAAATCGGTAATAAAGGCGGTAGAAAGCACCAAACAGTAAAATCAAGAACAAATCTAAGTCATGCTGAGTCGAATGCCAAAGAATACAAGTGAGTTTTGAGGAGGGCTTTGAAGATGGGCAGCGAGGAGTCTTGCCGAATGTTCAGTGGGAGGTCATTCCAGAGAGAGTCCACCTACTGTGTCTTGCCATCATTTATCACTATTCTTCAGACGGCTCGCTTGCTTGTCATGGTTTTGTTCCATGTGACAATCGTATTGACACGAATTTCCTTGGAGCATAAAGTAATTTCCAGTTGTCAGCTAGGGTTGGGTTGTTTGCTGAGAAGATCGCAGAGAGAAATCTCCCGGTATCAGCTTTAGAGCATTTAGTCGGAATGGGAGAGGGGAGGGGGGGTTAATGGGGGGACCTTTAGTTGCTGTACTTGACATTTCAAAGAATACCGTACAGTGTGTTGAATCTACTGCAAATTACTGTACTTTTGCATGAACAATTTGAAATAAAGGTCTAAAATGATTCCATTATCTGGATACAAGAGCCTTCCACTCATTAAGTCAATCTACCACTTCAAGAGCTGACACATCTTTCAATAGAACCGATGAAGCTATTATCCCGAGAGTAGTTTTCAATTGTCGGTCCGAGCGCTTCTCAAGAAACACATCAATAGTCTGGATATAAAGCTGCCATTTATCATCACCAATAGGAAATCATCATGGTGAGGAAACTGCTGAGCAAAGCAGTGAAAAGTCTGGGACTAAAGAAAACTGTCCCAAAGAGAAAATTGGGGACGTCACAGACACTCATGTTGGTAAGAAACATCTGAGGTTGCACAATGGAGATGATTTCACGGTCAATCGTGTTTTTGGGGAGAATGAAATAACTGATGTTGAAGGAGCACTGAGCATTTAAGGGGAAAGCCCGTGTCACCCACAAAGGATTTTGCCATGGTCAATTTAAAGTGTTATCACAAAAGCCTCATATCATTATTTTGAAAATGGTGACCGATTCAACATGACGTGTCACTTTTTTGCAATGTTTTGCGTGTGTCTGTTTGCATCTTTTGGTTATACTTTCATGAAGAGTGCCATGAGTGTAGTTGTGTTTTCCAAGTCCCAATGGCACTTTGCATTTAATCATGGCGCTGAATTGTGTAAGTGTGGGCCTGTGTATGGAATGACCGCATTTCCTCAATAAGAAGCCATTTGTCTAATAGCCAGGAAGTCCTCCCCAAATAAACACCTCGCTCAAACACTCCAACAAGGTGAAAAACAGTACAAACCCACACACGCACAGATCATTCACACACACACACACACACACACGCACACGCACACACACACACACACACACACACATTCAAAAAAATGTGACAAATGAGCTCTGTTGCAAACCAACACAGCAGCATGTCAACGCTCTTTCAAGTGAATTAAAGTGTGACGTTCCGAGTACACGGCGTCCTTAAAGTGTACGTTCCAAGCAGCTAAGCCGGTTCTGCTTCAATTGAACTTCAATTCATATGAACATTAATCAATATAACATGGTTTAATGATTCCAATAAAATTTCCATTCCTCCCGATGCACTTCATAAATTGATTTCAGCACTATTTGAGGAAATGCGATGGGTAGAAACATTTTTTTGTTTGTTTGTTTTTTCTGATAGCTTCAAATATTAGTGGCGCTAACACTCTGGTGTTGCATTGCCAATGCGCTTCTCCTGAATGCCAACGTTACAAGTGTTATGTGTTGATACATACTCATCACTCAATTAGACACACTGAATCAATGGTGCCTAAAAGCAAAACAAAAATCATAACTGTGATTTATTGGCATTGGACCATGCAGAAAGTGATAAAGGTGATAAGGAGGAGGAAGAGGAGGAGGTACAGCCGCCAGCTGGCAAGCGTGTCAGAATAAGGCAAGGCCCGCTGATCGAGGAGACAATCATTGGTAAGATGGCGCGCGCTTGCATTACCTTCCGCATGGGGAAGTACTTTTTTGTATTTTAATGATGAAGTCATTTCATAAGAAAATGACTTTAAATATGTTTTGCGACCTTCCATTTAATGTGTGTCCAAACTCTAATCGATTAAATGACCTTTTTCCAGTCATTGTTTCTCGACAGGAGTGCGTTTCACCTTTGAGTGCCTTGGGGATATGCTAATGAAATTGGATGCACTTGCGAGGGCCCTCCAAACAATTACGGCCTTAATAGGCAAATGAACGGAAACATATTGGGGTCTCGTGTGCGGCACGCAATGCATCTGCTTCTTAATTAGACCTGACGACGGGAGGTAACGTACAGTTTCATGTGTATGTGTTTCCACCTCCATCTCATATCTGCTGTGTTTGCAGACAGCCGTGGGTGCATTTGTGCTTTGTGTGCATTCATGTTAACCATCCTGCTTGCTTTCCGCATCTTAACTGAGGATGAGTGTGTTGAGGCCAATCACTTAAATGAACACAACGGGGACCACCGTGTGTGTAGCCTTTGGACGGAAGCTGTAACGCCTGTGCAAGAACAGGCCCTTTGATCATTTCAAGACGGACGACAACTAAGCCGCTCAGTGTTTTTATACAGAGAAGACACAATCATACATTTTTTCTTCCACCGGCTTAAAGAAGAGAAGCACATTGAAGACGGCCATTCTAAAAGTAAACAATGGCAGACATCAGCCTCTTCTACCAGCGCCTCTTCAAATACGTAAAAACCTAAATTCTAGCATATGTAGAGCAAAATAAAAAGGAAAATATTTCACAATCCAAGCGGTAAGTGTGCTCAAATGTGCATTAATCCCCTTCATGGATGAATTTGTCCATTTTTGAGAAATAAACACAACATGTTGAGGCTTGCAGCAATTATTGTGTTTCACTAACTTGCCAGTTGTATAATCCTCAGACCCGGGCGTTCACTTCCTCATCGGTCTTTCCGACTGCAAAGCCATCATTGGGGAAGAGGCGGAACTTGTGTGTAAACTCAGCAGCGAGGACTGTGAGGGGATCTGGTACAAAGATGGAGGAGAGGTAATCTCGTCTTGGAAACTAGTGATTTATTAAATTATTTATTTTAAATCAGCTTCAGATGAGATTGTGTTTGCTTCCAGATCAAGTCAAATGAGGGTATGACCATCATAAAAGAAGGAAGCTACCATAAGCTAAAACTCCACAAAGTCCCAGAGGAATTTGCCGGAAAATATAAGTTTGAAGCCGATGGACGAAAGACAGAAGCCTTGGTGGTTGTTGAAGGTAAATTCAGAAGCAATGTTCAGACATTGTATGAAATGTCCTTTTCAAAAAAAAAAAGATTGATACAGTGCCTAAAATATCTGTTGACAATTTGTATTTATTTCTTTATTTTTAGATCCACCAAGATTTGACCCGGAGGAACTAAAAACCTTTATCACTCCTTTCACGGTGAAGAAGGGACACAAAGCAACCTTCAAGATATCCTATATGGGACGAGAGCCAGTAAAAGTTCAGTGGTTCCTTGAGGGGGAAGAGCTTTCGGATGAGGCCAATATCAAGCTGGAGACATCGGACGGCTACACGCGTCTGCTTCTGATCAAGCTGCAGCGCAAGGACAGTGGTGAAGTCAAGTTGAAGCTTAAAAATGAGTTTGGTATTGCCGAGGCCTTAACTGAACTGATTGTTCTAGGTATGTATTGAGGTAAAGTACATACAGAGGAACTTCCAAAGTCAAACATAATCCAAACTGTACAGCTTTTGGGGCATTAGACTTTGGAGGTTCCAATGCATTTTCAAACAGTGCTGAATATTTCGCTCTTCTAATTCCTCTCACATTGCTTGACAGATAAACCCACTCCCCCGATGGGGCCAGTGGAGATTGTCGAAGCTTCCTCCTCTGCAATCGAGATTAAGTGGCGACCACCGAAAGATTGCGGCGGCTGCAAGATAGGCAACTATATCCTTGAGAGGCAACAAGTTGGCCGCAACACCTGGAAGAAGGTTGGGCTCATCGGTCCACTGGCCAAATACCGGGACTTAGACGTAGACCATGGTCGCCGGTATTGCTACCGCATCAGAGTGGAGACTGAAATGGGCACCAGCGAGCTGATGGAAACGGAGGACATTCAAGCTGGGACGAAAGGTAAAACCAATGCCATCGTAGGCGTATTGATTCAATAATCACAAATGTAGTCTACACGCGGCAATTTTAAACATGGTCACTGATTACCGTATTATACGCACTATATGGCGCAACTAAAAACATTCAATTTTCTCAATTTTGCCGACAATGCGCCTTATATATGGATCAATATTCTGATTTCTTGGACATAGTATTTTAAATGTTCTGTAGAGCGCTTTGTTACAGCTGCAGCGGTTGTGAAAGCTCTATACAAATAAAGCTGTACTGTATTGTATTGTCTACGATTGGCTGGCAACCGATTCAGGGTGTCCCCTGCCTGCTGCCCAAAGACAGCTGGGATAGGCTCCAGCACCCCACTCCCCGCAACCCTAGTGAGGATAAAGCGGTTCGGGAAATGAATGTATGAATGTATTGTATTGTATTCTCTTTAGCATAGCTCCATCTATCGGATGCCACTATGGTGGCTTCTACTCTCTGCGCCTTATAACGTGGTGCACCATGTGTATGAAAACAGTTTTAAAATAGGCCATTCATAAGGTGTGCCTTATACTCCGAAGCACCTTATAGTGCGAAAAATCTGGTATTTTGGATATGAGAGACTACACACAACAAAATCAGAGAAAATTCTACATTTTGGCGCATCTTTCAGTTTGTATGTAGCCTTATGGCTGAAAACAAAAACCTACAAGATTTCAAACATAACGATTGGTTGTGTACACAGCATACCCTGGACCTCCATCAACACCAAAGGTCGTCAGTGCCTTCAAGGACTGCATCAACCTCTCCTGGTCTGCTCCTGCCAACACAGGCGGCACCAATATTCTTGGATACAATCTTGAAAAGCGCAAAAAGGGAAGCAATCTGTGGGGTCAAGTTAACTCGCCAGAAGAGATGATCCGAGGTTAGTTTATATGTCCTTAAGTAATACCTATTATTGATGATGATGATTTTTTTTTAATTGTTGTTTTACACTGCTACAGCAAAAGGCTTTGCTGTTAAAGATGTGGTAGAAGGAATGGAATACGAATTCCGTGTGGCAGCTATAAATAACTCTGGAGCTGGTGAATTCAGCACACCTTCGGAATTTGTCTTTGCCAGAGATCCCAAAAGTAGGTAGTAACTTGGAAATTTAGAGGCAGTTACAGTATGTTGCTAAGCCAATCCTGAAGAAGTCGTATTGATTTATGAACCGTGCTTTGCAGAGCCTCCTGGAAAAGCTATTGATTTCAAGGTGACCGATTCCAGCTACACAAGTCTATGTCTGTCTTGGATAAAACCCAAGGAAATTAAGGGGGTTGAGGATGAAGCCAAAGGATACTTTGTGGAGATCCGTCCCGCAGAGAACACAGAATGGAATCGTTGCAATTCAAACTTAGTCACCACAAATTTCTTCACCGTGAAAAACATGAAGTCAATGGCCATGTACTGGGTGAGAGTGATCGCTGTCAACGATGGAGGAGAAGGAGAACCACAGGAACTGAACAACTACATCCTTGCTATGCCGCCTCCTGGTGAATAACTATTATTTCCCTTTTGCTTGACTGGTTGAAAGCTAAGTGCCTGCTTTAATAAATCCAGAGAATGGCTTGTATTGTGCAAATCTTGCCTTTGTAAAAATCAGTAAAAACAATCTGGGCTTTTCTGTTCCTAGTGAGACCTCGCTTCACCGACACCAAAATTAAGAGTTTCATGGTGGTGCAAGCCGGAAATTCAGCACGGCTCACAATGAATTTTGAGGTAAATGTCTTAAGAAATGAGGGCCATCCAGATGGAGAAAAGCAGGAATGACTCATGCTCGAATAAATCTATTGGTTATTATCGTTTTATATCACCTGCAGGCCTCCCCTTGGCCTGAGGTCAAATGGCTGAAAGATGACGTGCCGGTGACTAAAACGGTGACCATTAGCAATGCGGAAGGCACGTCGCAGCTCTTGATTCCCTCTGCCGAGCGCTCGGACTCCGGTGTCTACACCATTGTTGTCAAAAACATTGTCGGTCAAGAAACCTTCAGTATTGAAATAAGAGTCACAGGTGAGCGTCACATAAGGTGTCCTTGAGTCACGACTGCGTTCTGTTCCTATGACGCCAACGACATTTGAATGTGGTTGTGGTTTGACCGTAATTATTATTTTACTTCTGTGGTGAAATATACTGTTGGTTAGCAATGGACATAGGCTACACAGGACAGTCCAACTCATGTCCAAATTCGAGATGTATCACCACTGTCAACTGATTGCAGCCTTTGCAATTAAACACTAAATTATGCATGTTATGCAAGTTTTTTGCATGCTATCAGCTTAATTAACAAACAATTAGAGGTGAGGCAGACAGACAAGCAAGCGGACCTAAGGGAAAATAATCTTATAAATATACAACACTTTATTGTATAGATCTCTGTAAGTACTAAAACTTTGAAATGGTCACTTCACTGGTGAGGATTCCCTGAGGATTCCCTGGAATCAGATACTTAAGAGCATTGCTAGGCAAACTACCGCCCACGGGCTGGATCCGGCCCGTTGGTCTTTTTAATCCGGCCCGCCGAAGATTGGTGCACAATTAAGGTTTGATTGCATTCATATCGTTTGGACTTGTAATGACAGGTATTTCAACACCAGGTGGCGCAGTTACTTCAAGTTGCAGAGCACAGCGAGGGAGGGGAAGACGAAGAAAGAGGGAGAGAGTAATGACCATGAAAGGGAAAGTGATATGTATCTGATTAAACGAAGCGGGTAACAAAGTACGAAACATTCAGGAGACACCTGGAGTCGGAAAGATTCAAATCTACGAGACTTTGAAAAACAAGGAAGCAATTCTTACTCAGTCCAATTCTGGCAAGTTCCATGCTCAGAGTGAATTGCTTGTGGCTCGAGTAAATGAACATTTACTAGAATGGTTTGATTATTTTAATTATTGTCATGTTAAAAACTTTCCACAAACTGGACCGCTAATAAGAGACGGAGAGCAGTCAAATGTGTAGAGCGTGAACAACAGGGGGCTCAGTACACATCCTTGAGGAGAACCGGTGCTCAGTGTGATGGTGGAGGAGAATGTTACATTATTACTGGCATACAAAGACATTGTGCTTTCTTCTTTATTTTCTATTTCTATTTTTAACTTTTGGCACGGCCCTCCACAATATTTTCTGCTTCTCATTTGGCCCCTCGGGAAAATAATTGCCCACCTCTGCTTAACAGTAAAAACATTGTGCTTCTTTTTTTTTTAATTCTAGATGAGCCAAAGCCACCGGGCCCAGTGGAAATGGAAGAAAATGTGCCGGGCACGGTGACCATTTCGTGGGCGCCTTCTCCAGACGAGAAACGTGATGACAGGTTGCATTACATGGTGATGAAGAGAGACTCCAGCAAGCGAACTTGGAACACGGTGGCAGATCACATCTTCAACAATAAGTTCACAGCCTGCAACATAATGCCGGGCAGAGAGTACAGGTTCCGTGTCTATGCAAAGAATGACATGGGCTCCTCCAAACCCACCGAATCACAAAAGTGGCTGCTACCAATCAAGAAAGGTACGTACGCTTGCGGGTTTTTGCGCAACAAGAACATTTGAGATCATTTACATCCACACTTTTCTTCAGAAAAGTTCACAGTCAACATGCCGCGATCCAAAAGCTGCAATCTCCAGTGCCCCCCAAAGTTTCTCGTCCCACTGAAAATGCACATCGCTCCCCAAGGATATGAATGCTACATGAGCTGCGCTTTAAAAGGGGACCCGACGCCTCACGTCACGTGGCTCCGCGACAACATTAGCCTGAATACCAACACCAATTACTACATCTCCAACACCTGCGGAGTCTGCTCTCTGCTCATACTGAGGGTCGGATCCAAGGACACCGGAGAGTACAAGGTGGTCGCGGAAAACCCCATGGGGAGAGCAGAGTGCTCTACCAAGTTGACAGTTCGGGGTAAGTATTTACCAGAGGATATTTCAACAGGATTTGGCTGCATTGAGGAAAATAATTGAAACAAATCTTTCTGCTTTTTAATTTTGTTCCAGAGTAAAACAAACAGAACCCCCCCCCCCCCCCCCAGAAGATGAAGGACCCGTGACCGAAAAAAAAAAAAAGAAGCTGTGACTCGCATGAAATGTATGCTGATCTTCAGTATTTAAACAATTCCCTTCTTCTTGGACACACCCTTGTGAACTAGGTATCTTGAATACTGTGTAATGACTTGATTTAATTTAACACCAGAAAAAAAAATACATTTTGATTGTTCTACCAAGTAAAATTGCTTTACAAATATTCTAAAAAAAGGTTTCAGATGACACAGTGCATGCCTAACCACAAACAATACACAGGAAATATATTCATGTTAAATGCATTTAAATCAAAGCTGACTGTCCACAGACTGACTTGGTTAACTCCCAAAGCACTCATCGAGAAGCATGAATCATTGTTTTTGAATTAATGTAAATAAAACCTTTCGACTTGCAATAAAGAAGTGATTTTTTTAAATACACCAGCATCATTAGTAGCATTACAGGAGCATTACCACTCTATAATTAAGAGTATCTCCACAAATACTGGCCCTCCCCACAAGCAGACACCAAGCCCCAATGAGTAACCGGATGCGTCATCCAACACCAACATCAAAGATTTAACAGTTGAAACTATTTCACCTCTAAAACAGCAGGACCAAAACGCGTCTCTCAGATGACTTTAAGTAAGCATGATGGAAATTAATTCCCTGTGCTGTATCATCTTTAACAAAAATACGTGTTACGGTCGATTGATTGCTCCATAATGTGTGTATTCGTGCTACCTTTCTTCTACTGTAAAAAAAAAAAAGTACGAGCAACAAATAAAACAAGCCACTGAAATAAGCAAATTAGGCATAAGGTAGTAACTTAGTGGCCACCTATTCTTATGTTGCTGGCGGAAATCGTTTATTACATGCCTTCCACAAGTAACTTTGAAAAACTAGGGTGCAGGACGAATATCAGGGCTGGCTTGCCCATCAGGGGAGATGGGCAAGATGGGAAGATGTTAAGGGTGCCGTGGACTCCAGGGGGCGCCAAAAAGTGGGTCAAAATGTTCAAAAATTCATTTTCAATATAATTCTGTTCTAACGTAAACTCTTAATTTCAAGTCAAAAGTAAAGAAGGGTAAATTGACACTTATAAAAGCATTCAATAAGCTAAGAAAAGCAAGGTAGAGTAATTTCAGATCAGCGTCCCTGTCCTGGCAGACTGGATTACGCACTGTGCGTTACCTGCCTCAAAATAACTCTTGATTGACTGGGCTAATTGCTTTGTATTTCAAAATTTATGATAGGAGCTGCATTTTAATAGCATATGAAAATAAAATGAATCCATGATTCAGACACCAAGTTAAAACAAAAGTGGAGAAAAGCGAAACATGAGTAAATGTAAGCCTGTTCGACAATTTGAAAAATTGTATATCATGTTTCTTTTACTAAACTGTTTCTTTTATTCAACTTATTTACAATCAATATTTCCTTGTCATTTTCACATTTTTTTCTCAATGTCCTCAATTCAAATGCAAATGTGATTACACTTAATGTACCTCAGTGCCAGTAACTAATGAATGATGATCTTAATGAACTGTCAAATTACTCAATGTTAAAATCAAAAGGGGGAAAAAATAATCATGGATTAAAATCCAGATAAAACCTGTGTTTGAATGAATATCTTTAATTTGGGGAAGTTGCACATATTTACAGTAACTTCACAACCATGAACATGGAACAGCTAACATAGATTAAAAATGAAAGCAATGCCCCCTTAATAATACTACAAGTTATAATACTGTACCCCCTCCTCTGGCTCAGTCTCTGTGGGTGGAGGGGGAAATTCATGTGCCCCCCCCCCCTTTCCCCTCAACAAAAATCTCATCAAGTAAAGGCAATGTCAAAAATTCAACTTCTTTTGTAAGCGTGTGAAGTTCGCTGATGGAGCGGGCGCCATAAAAAATCTCGCCTCGGGCATCACATTGGCTTGGCTGGTGTTAAGGCAAACCGTGGCCCTCCTCTAATATTGATATTGGTGCAGTATTAGTATGCCAACATCAGGAGTCAATGCCGTTGCTCGCCGGTCTCACACTTTCCATTAACGTTTATAGTATTAACGTTGACGGTATCCTTCCCTGTGATCGACTGGCAACCCATCCAAGACGTATTTGGCCGGAGTTAGCTTGGATACACTTCAAAGGTTTTGTGTATTTGCCTCTATGAGCCCTGCGATTGATCTTGGTGTACCACACCTCTTTTCCAAGATGAACTATGATGGAATCGAGCTCACTTGAGACCATGATGAAGACAAGGATGGTTCGCTAATACTTGACATGTTTTTGATGTCAACCAGCCCAGAGATACCTGAAATGAATGTTTTCTTCAGCAACCCTTTCCCTGGGATCTTATTTCATGGAGAAGGTCCCAAAGGTCAAGCCATTATATTTTCATATTTCTGTTTCTTTTGGCACCAGGTGAAGCCTGAAAATAGCAAGAACATAGAAAACACTTGACACTCACTGAAGGAGTATGCAGCTAATTGAAGGGATGTTCACACAGCAACTTTTGCTCCAGTGCAGCACTGGGGCAGCCCCTGTAGAGTGTTCACACGTACAAAGTTACATCGGTGTAGCCCCTGAAAACAGCTTAAACCAGAGCAAATTTAACCCTGTTCAAGGAAGTGGTTTAAAAATTTGCTCCGGAGTCAATGCTCGTTTGCAGGGCGGCACCGATGTAAAATGGTACGTGTGAACGCTACAGGGCTAGACTCCCTACGCATGAGAAGAGTTGATTACATACGGGTAGAATGTGTTGCTTCTGTGCTCTGTTGTACTTCTGTCATCTTTCCTTTTGTTGGAGACTGGACTGTCTCTGAGTTGTTTGTGTAGTTTGTTCCTCTGTTGTGTATTGACAACCCCCCCCCCCCCCCCATATAATTTATTTTGAGATTTCCTCTCTTGATTTTCTGTTTGGTGCACAATGTTTGCTTTTCTGAGTGTCATTGAAGTCATCGTTGATTAATGTTTTCGGGGGCGGTCTTTGAACGCCTCTCGAGCAGAAAGCACAGAGACGGAGAGGAGATGGATGCGCCTGTAGTTGCTTGAGTTAAACAAAATAATAAAGTGTATATTTTAAAAAGAACCAACATGACAGCTCTTTGTTTTATTTCCGTATTATTACTATCGTATTGTACGGCCACAGAAACTGCCGTGTGAATGCAAGTGGGGCTTCACCGGGGTAAACATGCTTCTCTTTAGTCAGCAGCTATTTACGTGTGAACGCTTCACAAAATTTGCACAGGTGTAAGATATATCGCAAAAAAATACGTCGGTGCAGCACCGATGGAAATGTGTATGTGTATAGTCGCATCTTCTAGCATTACATCCCAGTGCTTTTATTTTAGGGTTGAGGTCCAATTTTAGTGTCGCTGAAGAAGACAGGGTCAGCAGTTTCGCACACCAGGGACTCTTTTCTCACGTTTGAAGGGCAGGGCTCCTTACACTGCGAAATGGAATAAAACAATTTTGACTCCATTTCGGCATGAAAATATAGATTATCCAAATATGATTTTTATTATTTTGTTTACCTTCCGCGTCTGGTATATGAAGGATTTGAGCGAATTGATGAACATTTGGCCACATTTAAGAAAGATAAGATAAGAGAACCTTTAATTGTGCCACACTGGGGAAATTTGCAGTCGACAGCAGCAAAATTGTGTGTGTGTGGAGGAGGGCTGAAAACAAAATGTTTCATTGCACAAAATACCTTATTTTCCGCACTATAAGACACACTTGATTATGAGTTGTATCTTCAATGAATGGCTATTTTGTAAAAATGTTTTCATACATTGGACGCTTCACATTATAAGGCGCAATCTACAATCCCTCCACTAGATGGTGCTACACTCCTTTCATTCAACTCGAGAGGCGTCCGTTCAACTTGAGAGGTGTTCATGACCGCCTCTGAAAAATGTAAATTTACTATTACTGGACTTAAATTAAACTATGACAATGGAAAATAATGCATAAAAACAGAAAATCAAGCAAGGAAATCACAAAATAATTTTAACTTCTATATCCACCCTACAGAATTTATTTTGTGATTTCCTTGCTTGATTTTCTTCGTGGTTTCATTGAAGTAATAATTAATTTTTTTTTCAGAGGCGGCCATGAACGCCTCTCAAGTGGAACGGAAGAAGAGGAACACCTCTCAAGTGGAACGGAAGAAGGCAAGGAGACGGATAAATACGTACAGTACCTGTATTTGTTGAGACTGTGAAACCCATTAATAAAGTCTGCGTTTAAAAAAAATAAAACCACAGCTCTCCTTTTTTCAACAAATACAGGTGAGTCTTTGTCCGTCACCGTGCCTTCTCTTATTCCGTTCAACTCGAGGCGTTCATGACAGCCTCCGAAAAACGCATTGGCATTTCCTCAATCATAGCCCCACGACTACTACAATCAGATGTCAGTAGTAGTTATTTATTCCTTTGTTGTGTATTCACAAATGATGAAATCACAATATAAATTCTATATGGGTGGCTATAGCAACAAAAGTTATTTAACAAAGCAGCGACACAGTTTACTGAACCATGTCCAGGAAGGAGCCATCTTGGAGTCGATGTATTACCTTAATGACCATACGAATGACGCACCGGATTTTAAGGCACTCGGTGAGCTTTTAAGAAAATTGAAGACTTTTTGGTGTGACCTATAGTGCGGAAAATTCGGTATATGTTTCAGAAAAGAACTGTACACAGATCAATATAAGTGCAATTTGCAAGAATGAATTGGCGATTTCATACTCCTGACATTTGTTTACACAATCAGTTGAAATAACACTTTGCACTTGATTGGTAAATGTTTCACTGTAACGGTTCCGGAGAGACTTAGGACAACAATTGCAAAGACCTTCAAGCATAAAAAGACTTCACGTTTCATTCTGAAAGCTTTTAGTAGACATTTTGTAGTTGAGAGAGATTACAAGGCGTCATGGTTGCATATCCTCTCATGCCACTTTTTCAAGAACGTATGGCTTTTTGGGGTCCATGCGAGTAAACCTATCCCTGAGGGCCACAGTAAAAGAGCAAAGGGTAAGGTTGCGTCTCAAAAGCCTTCACTCCCACTCGCAGGAATGAGCTGACAGCACATCGGCGGCTAAACCTCGGCTTGGAAAATAGTAAGTCGAGGCTCCAAGATGCTGAGCTTATTCTCAAATATGTATTCTTGCCTTTGAACTTATTTCATGTGAAATTAGTTGTGCCCATTTGATAACAGCTGAGTCAAAGTAATGCATGTTGCAAATGAACAGCGTATATAATTTTAGTCAAAACCAAATGGGAATGTGCACTGTATCATGGTGGCGTTGTCTGGACTTGTTTGAATGCAGAATTGACACATCCAGGTGACAAATGAAAAACAAAAACAAAAATAAGGATCTATGATTTACCATTGTGCAGGGATGGCGCTACACTGGTGCTGTGAAGGGCTATGGCTCTGTCAGAAATCAATGTAGCCCAAACTAAGCCCCTCCAGATTTTCACTTGATATTTTAAAATATATTCATCAATTATTTTCTCAAGTTCCTTATGTAGCGGTCAAGACCCACTTCAGTCCCTGGAGAGAAAATTATACTCGAGTCATCCCTGGCGGTTGTGTAGGAACGCAAAAGTATGAATTTCAACATTTTTTGGCAGGAATCTGTAGGCTTTATAGAATTATTTGATGACCACGGGGGCTTTGTCATTTACGGGATGAATGGAGTTACCGACTTGTGGATTTCACACCAAAATTTCACTCTGCTGTATATTACGAAATACTGCAATTGTAAGTGTGCTCCATGCACCAGAAATGTCCAATTGGAGATTCGACTTTATGATGTTTTCTTCATTGATAGTGGGGAAAATTAAGGAATAACAAATGGGCTTATTGCATATTAGGAAATATATTTTAGAATGGAATGGGGGAATCTCTTTCCAAATGTTCCCAAAACACTTCTGAGATATTTCAAATCCAAAGATCAATCATTTGCTGTCCTGCATCAACGATATTTAATCTGCATTTTACAGAGCAACTGTCAAAGCTGTGCATCTAAATCAAAATATTTAAGATACTCAGAGACAAGGATGTGCAGCTCACTGTTCCTGGACAAGGTACGTAATATCTGTTTCTGTTCTTTCCTTTTTATTTTTTTATTTTTTTATAAAACAACTCCCGATATGATCACGCATATTCCCAAAGGTTTGATTTAAATCCCAAAGGTACGTCCTTAGAGGGATTGATTCTATTTCAACAAATGCCATGATATATTTTAATTTTTTAATTTTTTAATTTTTTTAATGTTTTTAATTTTTCTTTATTTTTTTTCCAGTGAATATAAAAAAGAAATTGGGTACCGGAAGTGATGGTCACACAATTGTGGAAGTCCCCGCAGGCACCAAACTTCACCCGGAAACCCATCGCGCTTAATATTCAAGATGGTAAGCTGCAAATAGTCCCGTGTCAAAACCGCGTGCGTTTTTGTATGTCACACACGGCGCCATGATGAACAGCAAGTTTGACGCCGCTCATTTCCAGGAGAGCTTGCAGTTTTCAAAGCCGTAGTTAGTGGCAAACCTGTGCCCAGGGTGTCGTGGGCGAGAAATGATGGGGAAATTGATGAAAAAAATTGCTAAATGGTCTATCATACGCATTCTGGTGAACAGATATACAGAAGACTGAAGGAAATAGCAATAAATCAGCGGAAATACTGAACTGTGGCATCAATCTTGCATTTTTATAGATCCCGGATGTGTCGGTGGAACACATTGACTCTTATAAAAATGTTTTGCAGCAAATGAGTACGGAAAAGCAGTTCTCACAGCTGTCCCTAATGTCTTTGAAGGTGAGTCACGTACATCATTTAAAAAACGTAATTACTTAATGGGATTAATTGTCCTCCATTCTAATGGTTTCCTTTCCAGTTGGCTATAAAAAGAGCAGAGCCTTGCAGCAATCAAGAACAGGTACACACTCCACACTGTTTGAGATGCAAAGACACAAATACACTGAATTAATCAATCGCTCCCCCCTGCCCCGCGTCCACACACACACACACACACACACACACACACACACACACACCAATCTCCATTGCTTCCAGCTGTGCGAGAACTCCCTGAAGACTTCAGGAAGGCCTTAAAACACACTTAAGTAAGAACTCCAAAGAATCAAGGTGGCAAAAGCAAATGGCATAGGCATTGATATCAATGAATATTTTGAGTAGGGCTAACATCGGATGAAAACCTGAAATCAAACGAGTCCTCGACGACAGAGATTATGAGAATATCTGAAGCGAATATGGCGTCACAGATTTCCACTGGATGCTGAAGAAACTAAATGTGAAGAAACTGGAAAGGGAGCGTGAGCAGCACAAGGTGTTTTTTTTCCCTCCATTTTTATTCTACAAATCTACAGCCTCCGTTCCCTGTCAGTGACGGCGTGAATGTGAGGGTGAATGGCTTTCTCCCTCGATATGTCTGCTGCGACTAACCAATTCAGGGCAAAGTCTGCCTTTTGATCGAAGTCAGCCGGGATAGGCTTTCAACACCCTGCAAGCCTGAACAGGATAAGCAGTATTGAAAATGGATGCATGGAGCTTATGTGTAACATAATATGGCAATATAACACAGGATTGCTTTGTCCTGTTATTCATAAAAACGGGTTGTCGAGACACTCTGCAACCTAAAACCCATTGAAATCAAAAGCAATGGGGCAGAGTTTGAGCTTGAAATGTCCCTTAAAGACCATCCATCCATCCATTTTCCAAACCGTTTGATCCTCACTAGGGGCGCGGGGGTTGCTGGAGCCTATCCCAGCCGTCTTTGGGCAGTCGGTGGGGGACACCCTGAATCGGTTGCCAGCCAATCGCAGGGCACAAAGAGATGAACAACCATCCACACCCACACTCACACCTAGGGACAATTTAGACCGTCCAATCAGCCTGTCATGCATGTTTTTGGAATGTGGGAGGAAACCGGAGCACCCGGAGAAAACCCACGCAAGCCCGGGGAGAAGATGCAAACTACACACAGG
The DNA here is from genome assembly GCF_025434085.1 of Hippocampus zosterae. Lineage (NCBI taxonomy): Eukaryota > Metazoa > Chordata > Actinopteri > Syngnathiformes > Syngnathidae > Hippocampus > Hippocampus zosterae. Next base: position 8,074,415 of record NC_067459.1, on the reverse strand, counting down.
GAGGCCGGAGCTGGAATCGAACCCGGTACTTCTGCACTGTGAAGCCGACGTGCTAACCCCTGGACTACCGGGCCGCCATCCCTTATAGACCTTATAAGCAAAATCGTCTTGTATAAGGTGAGACACTTCCTTTTCCATTGCCAAAGTCTTTAAAATGTGAAAGAGTGTGGGGAAAAAATAGTCCTCAATTCGACCGGACAGGATGGCGTAATGGTTGCTTTTGAAGATTGTGTCAATGTCAAGAACACTTTAAGGCAAGTCGGGAAAAAAATGTCTTTAGGATCAATTGTGTTAATCCCGATGATGCTGGCTTGTATCAAGTGGATGTTGATGATGTCAAGATCTTCTCAACCGACTTAAAAGGTGAGACGGTGCATCTGGACTGATGGCTCATATTAAGCATAGTAAGGTGGAGAAGGTTGAGAAAAAACATAAAGTGATGGATGGAGATGCTACCATACCAACAGCCACCAGAGAATCACTGGTTAAAGAAATGGAGCAAGAGGAGGCAAAAGAAGTAGACAAAAAAAGGAGAGGAGGACTTTGAAGTACAGGATGAGTAATAGAAAGAGGAGAGTGGAATGGAAGACACAGAGGGAGTTGGAGAGGAGAAGAGAGAAAACAAGCCGAAGCAGAAGATACAAGCAAAGCAAGCTGAGGTTTCCGCTGATGCCAAAGTATCTGACGATATAGAAGAAGAGGAGCCAGTTCTGGAGAAAAAGAAGAGAGTAAGAAGAAGCCCACTCCTTCCCGATACTGTCACTGGTAAGATGAATGAGATCTTTCCAAACAATAGAGTGACAAGGATGGACAGAATCAGAAATGAGGTCATCAGAGGGACAACTCAGACAGGAAAGTTTGGAGAAAAAGTTAGAGAAGCCAGACTGAGATGGTTTAGACATGTACAGAGGAGGGACAGTGGATACGTTGGTAGGAGAATGTTAGAGATGGAGCTACCAGGTAGGAGACAGAGAGGGACGCCAAAGAGGAGATTCATGGATGTCGTGAGGGAAGACATGCATGTCGTTGGAGTCAGAGTAGAGGATGCAGAGAACAGGGAAAGATGGAAATTAATGACTCGCTTTGGCAAACCCCTTAAAGGGACAAGCCGAAAGGAGAAGAAGAAGAAGAAGAAGTGTGTTCTTTACCCTTTAGATGCGGGTGTTTGCTTTACCAGCGCTTTGTCTTACATAAATGCCATCATTGACATGGAGGCAGAGTTAAGGGGTGTTCACACGGCACACATTTGCTCCGGCGCTGCACCGATGTATTTTGCTGCGATATATTTTGCACCGCAGCAAATTGTGTGGAGTGTTCATATGTACAAAGCCGCTCAGCGTGTCAGCACCGGCACAGCATCGGTGCAGCTGCACTTGCGTTTACACGGCAGTTTCTGCAGCGGAGCAAAACGACAGAAAACAAATGAGCTGTCGTGTTGGTTCTTTTTAAACCGTATACACAACTCAAGCGACTACTGCACAGGCACGTCCTTCTCCTTCTCGGTCTCCGTGCCTTCTGCTCGAGAGTGACTGCCCCCGAAAACGTAAATCAACGATGACTTCAATGACACTCAGAAAAGCAAACACGTAATGCGCCAAACAGAAAATCAAGAGGGGAAATCACAAAATAAATTATATGGGGGTGGGGGGTTGTGAACACACAACAAAGGAACAAACTACACAAACAACTCTGAGACAGTCCAGTCTTCTACAAAAGGAAATATGTTACCAGCCAAGCCTTGTGTCGTTATTAAACAAACACATGACGGAAGTCCGACAGAGCACGAAAGCAATGCATTTTCGCCGTACGTCAACTCTTCACAAGCATTTGCTCTGGAGCAAATTTAACCCAGTTGCGTTCACACGTGCAAATTTACATCGGTGTTGCTTTGCAAACGAGCAATTGCGCCGGAGCAAATTTTTAAACCACCTCCCTGAGGTGGATCAAATTTGGTCCCGTGTAAGCTGTTTTCCGGGGCTACGCCGGAGATAATATGCATGTGTGAACGCTCTACTGGGGCAGCCCCGGCGTGGTACCGGACCAAATCTTGCTGTGTGAACACCCCTTTAGTCCGCAGACTGACCAGCAAGGAGTGTGAAGGAGTCTAGTACAAAGATGAAAAAAAGGTGAGAGACAAAGAGTATATGTGACAGTGGTGGGTTTTTTTTTTTTTTGCTGTTGTTGATTTGTTTTTTAATTGCTCCAATGTATATTTTGAATAACATCCACAGTAGTGGCGGATGCTGGTCTGTCAAAGAGGGGAAGCTCAATTTTGGCCAACATCATAAAATGTTTCCGTTTATTTATACATGAATTCTACTCTCCGTTCCTTTTCAAGAAAATGATCTGTGACCCTGTCATACCAACAAGACGTCTTTTCCAGGGACTTAATTAATGTCCTACAACTACAGGAACGACAATAAAACACACCAGAAATAAAAGATTAATTTGTCGCTAGTTGTTTACAATGAAGAGTGTCGCTAAAATGATTAGGAGAATCATCCAATCTGATGCTGAAAAGCCTGGCATCCGGTCCCTCCCACTGCCATCCAGTCCCAGAGACGCCGAACGTCCGTGGGCGGGACAAAAAACAGCTTGTATCCGAAGACTCGTCTCCGTTCAACACATTGGTACAACCTACCCTGAACTCTCGAGACGCTCGCCGTGCGGGCAGTGGACGCTCTGCGGACGCTCAGCGTCCAATGTTTAAAGCTGCGGGAATGAATGGGAAGGGAGTCGCATCGTAACCAGGAAGAAGTAGCTGATTCGGAACAAAAGTGGAGCTCGTTGTAGCGCATATCTACTCAATGACATGTACACACAATCAAATTGACATTCATATATTTGATCACTTATTCTTTGACATTTTAGGGGAAGCCAAGCTTCCCTTGCAGTCCGAGAGCAATCGCCACTGATCCACAGATGATGTCTGTATTGTAGAAGATGGGACTTACCGCAAGCTTGTGTTTAAAAAAATAAAAATAAAAAACTGCAAAGAAGAGGATGCAGGAAAGTAACGCTTTGAGGGCGATGGCCATAAAACGGAAGCGACGGTGATTGAAGGTCGTGACAAGAAAAAATAAAAAAGAAGAGTATCCCCTGAAGAGGTCGTTTGGTGATGAATGGCTCGGATAAAATAATATCTGCTCTTCGGACAGACCCCCTGAGACTGAACAAGGATGACCTCGCTAGGTTCTTAAAACCGGTGATAGTAAACACTGGGAAAGATGCAGCCTTCAAGCTGTCCTTTGTTGGCCGAGAGCTAATGAAAATCCAGTGGTACAACGAAGGTGAAGAGCTGTTGGAGGACGCCCGGACAAGAATTGAGAAGTCCTCCACGCACACTCGCTTATTGCTGCTCAAGTGCAATCACAAAACCTCAGAGGAAACGAAGATAAAGATTTTTTTAAATGAATTTGGATCAATACAGACAGTCACTCAACTCATTGTTCTCGGTATGAACAGCGCAGATGAAAAAAAAATTGCCTCCATGATTTCTGATTCGGAATTTTTAAATTAGCATATTTATCATATGAGAGTATTTTGGCTCATCCTGCTCATTTTAAAATCTCACAAAGACATCCAAAGAAAGTACATGATGCAGTTTCTCTAGAATGTTTTGTAGTCATCAACAGAGAGAGAAAAAAAAACCTTCTGGCCTGTGTAGAAATAGTAAATGCATTCCAATGTTGTTTAGTGTCTTTACGGGTCAATCATTGAGCACTATTCTGAACTGTGTCAATCGGAGGCCGCAGTTCTTTGGATGTCATTCCGAGTTCTTTTGTGACCTACCGAATCAGCCACTGTTAATAATTTTGGTTGGCATACCACTACTGGAAATGTTTACCACAGTTGTGATAAGGTCTCTCATCAGAGTTCACTTGCGTCCCAGGCCCTTGTAAATGAAATTTCCAAACTGACAGATTGGAATCACTTTGTTTCTCCTTTATTCTTGAATTTCCTTGAATCATGGCATGATACTTTTGTTTTGAGATCTTGTCAAGACAACTTCATTGTCAAATGTGCTACATGTGCAACATACAGCAGAGATGAAATGGCATTCCTCATCAGAGAGAGGAGCCGCTGCGGTTGCCCGCGCTACCATCAAAAGAACACTTAACATAAAATGACAAAATAATACAAAACAATACATTAGACACAGACAGTCGTGCAATCTTAACCACTTTTTCTTTGAAGCAGTTATAGATGAAAGAGGAGCGAATCAAAGCGTCCTTTCACCAGTCGATCAAAGATGTCATGCTGAAAATGTGCACACGTCTGCTACAAGTTATGTTTGAAAGCTAACAAGAAGCTGTAGCGTCCATTGACGAAAAAGTGATTGGCTCACATCTGCTTGTAGCCTACTTCACTTGATCTGACTGGTACTATTGTGTGTGTGTGTGTTTTAATTCAACATATTGTGCAGTCAAAAGGCCTGGCTGTCTCGATCAAAATTGAACTAATCTTTCCAAAAAGTGTGACCACAGTTCACTCATGATTTCACAAAGCAGCACAATTCACTTTTCACATAATGTCAGACAGGTTGGTGTTTTGGTGTTTTTCCCCTCCGTGAGCCGTCACCTTACCGTGGTGGAGGGGTTTGCGTGTCCCAATGATCCTAGGAGCTAAGTTGTCTGGGGCTTTATGCCCCTGGCAGGGTCACCCATGGCAAACAGGTTCTAGGTGAGGGGCCAGACAAAGCATGGCTCATAGACCCTTATGATGACTACAATATATGGACCAAGGTTTCCCTTGCCCGGACGCGGGTCACCGGGGCCCCACTCTGGAGCCAGGCCTGGAGGTGGGGCTCGTTGGCAAGCGCCTGGTGGCCGGGTCTACACCCATGGGGCCCGGCCGGGCACAGCCCGAAGAGGCAACGTGGGTCCCCCTTCCCATGGGCTCACCACCCATGAGAGGGGCCAAAGGGGTCGGGTGCTATGTGAGCTGGGCGGCAGCCAAAGACGGGGACCCTGGCGGTCCGATCCTCGGCTGCAGAAGCTAGCTCTTGGGACATGGAATGTCACCTCTCTGGCAGGGAAGGAGCCCGAGCTGGTGTGTGAGGCAGAGAATTTCCGACTGGATATAGTCGGACTTGCCTCCACACACAGCTTGGGTTCTGGTACCAGTTCTCTCGAGAGGGGTTGGACTCTCTTCCACTCTGGAGTTGCTCACGGTGAGAGGCGCAGAGCAGGTGTGGGCATACTCATTGCCCCCCGGCTCAGTGCCTGTACATTGGGGTTCACACCGGTAGACGAGAGGGTTGCCTCCCTCCGCCTTCGGGTGGGTGGACGGGTCCTGACTGTTGTTTGTGCATATGCACCAAACAGCAGCTCAGCATACCCACCCTTTTTGGAGTCCTTGGAGGGTGTGCTGGAGAGTACTCCTGCTGGGGACTCCCTCGTTCTGCTGGGGGACTTCAATGCTCACGTGGGCAATGACAGTGAGACTTGGAGGGGCGTGATTGGGAGGAACGGCCCCCCCGATCAGAACTCGAGTGGTGTTTTGTTATTGGACTTCTGTGCTCGCCACGGATTGTCCATAACAAACACCTTGTTCAAACATAAGGGTGTCCATATGTGCACTTGGCACCAGGACACCCTAGGCCGCAGTTCGATGATCGACTTTGTAGTTGTATCATCGGATTTGCGGCCGCATGTTCTGGACACTCGGGTGAAGAGAGGGGCGGAGCTGTCAACTGATCACCACCTGGTGGTGAGTAGGCTCCGATGGTGGGGGAAGATGCCAGTCCGTCCTGGCAGACCCAAACGTATCGTGAGGGTTTGTTGGGAGCGTCTGGCGGAATCCCCTGTCAGAAGGAGTTTCAACTCCCACCTTCGACAGAGCTTTTCCCATGTTCCGGGGGAGGCGGGGGACATTGAGCCCGAGTGGACCATGTTCCGTGCCTCTATTGTTGAGGCGGCCAATCTGAGTTGTGGCCGTAAGGTGGTTGGTGCCTGTCGTGGCGGCAATCCCCGTACTCGCTGGTGGACACCAGCAGTAAGGGATGCCGTCAAGCTGAAGAAGGAGTCCTATTGAGCCTTTATGGCCTGTGGGACCCCAGAGGCAGCTGACGGGTATCGACTGGCCAAGCGGACCGCGGCTTCGGTGGTCGCTGAGGCAAAAACCCGAGCGTGGGAAGAGTTCGGTGAGGCCATGGAAGCCGACTTCCGGACGGCTTCGAGGAAATTCTGGTCCACCATCCGACGTCTCAGGAGGGGGACGCAGTGCACCACTAACACTGTGTACAGTGGGGATGGGGCGCTGCTGACTTCGACTCGGGACGTTGTGAACCGGTGGGCAGAGTACTTCGAAGACCTCCTCAACTCCACCAACACGCCTTCCTTGGAGGAAGCAGAGCCCGAGGACTCTGAGGGGGGCTCTCCTATCTCTGTGGTTGAAGTCACCGATGTGGTTAAAAAGCTCCTCGGTGGCAAGGCCCCAGGGGTGGATGAGATCCGCCCGGAGTTCCTCAAGGCTCTGGATGTTGTGGGGCTGTCCTGGTTGACACGCCTCTGCAACATCGCGTGGTCAACAGGGAGAGTGCCTATGGATTGGCAGACCGGGGTGGTAGTCCCTCTTTTTAAAAAGGGGGACCGGAGGGTGTGTTCCAACTACAGAGGGATCATACTCCTCAGCCTCCCTGGTAAGGTCTATTCAGGGGTGCTGGAGAGGAGGGTCCGTCAGGAAGTCGAGCCTCAGATTGAGGAGGAGCAGTGTGGTTTTCGTCCCGGCCGTGGAACAGTGGACCAGCTCTACACCCTTAGCAGGGTCCTTGAGGGTATGTGGGAATTCGCCCAGTCTACATGTGTTTTGTGGACTTGGAGAAGGCGTTTGACCGTGTCCCTCGCGGAATTCTGTGGGGGGTGCTTCGTGGGTATGGGGTACCGAACCCCCTGATACGGGCTGTTCGGTCACTATACCACCGATGTCAGAGTTTGGTTCGCATTGCCGGCAGTAAGTCGGAATCGTTTCCAGTGGGGGTAGGACTCCGCCAAGGCTGCCCTTTGTCGCCGATTCTGTTCATAAATTTTATGGACAGAATTTCTAGGCGCAGCCGAAGCGTTGAGGGAGTCCGTTTTGGGGGCCTCAGTATTACATCCCTGCTTTTTGCAGATGATGTGGTGCTGTTGGCTCCTTCAAACGGGGCTCTACAACTCTCACTGGAGCGTTTCGCAGCCGAGTGTGAAGCGGTTGGGATGAAAATCAGCACCTCCAAATCTGAAACCATGGTCCTCAGTCGGAAAAGGGTGGAGTGCCCCCTCCGGGTCGGGGGGGAGATCTTGCCCCAAGTGGAGGAGTTTAAGTATCTTGGGGTCTTGTTCACGAGTGAGGGCAGGAGGGAGCGAGAGATCGACAGGCGGATCGGTGCAGCGTCTGCTGTGATGCGGACGTTGTATCGGTCTGTCGTGGTGAAGAAGGAGCTGAGCCAAAGGGCGAAGCTCTCAATTTACCGGTCGATCTACGTCCCAACCCTCATCTATGGCCACGAGCTATGGGTCGTGACCGAAAGAACGAGATCCCGGATACAAGCGGCCGAAATGAGTTTTCTCCGCAGGGTGTCCGGGCTCTCCCTTAGAGATAAGGTGAGGAGCTCGGTCATCCGGGAGGGGCTCAGAGTCGAGCCGCTTCTCCTCCACATTAAGAGGAGCCAGATGAGGTGGCTTGGGCATCTGATTCGGATGCCTCCTGAGCGCCTCCCTGGTGAGGCGTTCTGGGCATGTCCCACCGGGAGGAGACCCCGAGGAAGACCCAGGACACGCTGGAGAGACTACGTCACCCAGCTGGTCTGGGAACGCCTCGGGATCCCCCGGGGAGAGCTGGAAGAAGTAGCTAGGGAGAGGGAAGTCTGGGCTTCCCTGCTAAAGCTGTTGCCCCCGCGACCCGGCCCCGGATAAGCGGTAGATGATGGATGGATGGATGGATGGAGGTTGGTGTTTTTTACAGATCATGTGAGTAACCCACTGTAGCGACCCCTCACCAAAAGGGAGCTGAAAGTCAAATGTGACTTTTAAAATGCATTTTTGGGATTGTCAATGTGAGATATAACATCATTTGATGATCCGAAAAATTAAAGTATGAGAAAGATGCTAAAAGAAGAAGGGGTCCAGAATGAGGCCAAGGGATATTTTGTGGAGATCAGGCCAGCCCAAAACCCCGAGTGGTGTCATTGTAACTCAAGCGCTATCATTATAAACTCCTTCACCATCATGGGTCTTAAGTCAATGGCCATGTACTGGGTAAGAGTGCTAGCCACTGGAGCCATCATTTATCTTTTTGCATGCTAAACTACTTATCAGACAGACAGACTTTGACTATATATGACCTTACTCTGAACCTTGCAGAATCAGAATCATCTTTATTGGCCAAGTATGTAGAACACACAAGGAATTTGTCTCCGGTATAACACGCTGCACTAGTATCATCGTAAACAACAAAATCATTGAACCATTTTAGAGTAACCACTAGTTTTGAAGTACCATTTTGTGGTGCAAGAAGAGTGACTGTCAGTGACTGTTTAAGGAGTTAATGGCTAGAGGGAAGAAGCTGTTTAAGTGTCTACTGGATTTGGTGCGCATGGATCTGTAGCGTCTGCCTGAGGGGAGTGGCTGAAAAAGGTGGTGGGCAGGGTGCGGGGGATCCAGGAGGATTTTCCGTGACCTTGTCTTGATTCTTGCAGTGTGCAAGTCCTCAAGAGTGGGTAGGGCGGTGCCAACGATTTTTTCTGCCGTCCTAACTGTCCGTTGAAGTCGGATTTTGTCCTTTTTTGTGGCGGCCCCAAACCAAACCGTGATGGAAGAACACAGGATTGATTCGATGACTGCAGTGTAGAACTGTCGTAGCACCTCCTGTGGCAGGCCATGCTTCCTCAGCAGCCTCAGGAAGTACATCCGCTGCCGGGCCCTTTTCAGGATGGAGATGGTGTTGACTTCCCACTTCATGTCCTGGGAGACTGTGATTCCCAGGAACTTGAAGGTCTCGACGGTTGACACAGGGCAGTTGGATAGTGTGAGGGGCAACTGAGGAGAAGAATGTTTCCTGAAGTCCACGATCATCTCTACAGTTTTGAGCGTGTTCAGCCCGAGGTTGTGTCGGCCGCACCAAAGCTCCAGCTGCTCCACTTGTTGGCGGTACGCAGACTCGTCGCCGTCTTTGATGAGACCGATGACCGTGGTGTCGTCTGCGAACTTTATGAGTTTGACAGCTGGATCTGTTGAGGTGCAATCGTTTGTGTAGAGAGAGAAGAGCAGTGGCGAGAGGACACATCCCTGTGGGGCACCAGTGCTGGTAGTGCGTATTGATGATGTTGTTGCTCCCAGTCTCACCTGTTGTGTCCGTCCCGTCAGGAAGCTGAGGATCCACTGGCAGATCGTAGGGGACACTCCGAGGTGGAGTAGTTTGGGGGTGAGGAGTTCCGGGATGATGGTGTTGAACGCAGAGCTGAAATCCACAAACAGAATCCTTGCGTAGGTCCCTGTGCTGTCGAGGTGCTCGAGGATGTAGTGCAGGCCTATGTTGACTGCGTCTTCCACAGACCTGTTTGCCCGGTAGGCAAACTGGAGAGGGTCCAGCAGGGGTCCAGTGACGTTCTTTAGGTGATTCAGCACAAGGCGTTCAAAGGACTTCATGACCACAGACGTCAGGGCGACAGGCCTGTAGTCGTTCAGTTCCGATGTTGCCGATTTCTTGGGAACTGGGATGATGGTAGACTGTTTGAAGCAGGATGGGACCTCACACAGCTCCAGGGATCTGTTGAAGATTTGTGTGAAGACCGGAGCCAGCTGGTCAGCGCAGACTTTCAGGCAGGAGGGGGACACTTTGTCGGGCCCCGGAGCTTTCTTGATCTTTTGCTGCTTGAAGAGCCGTCTCACGTCCTGTTCGTGGATCTGTAGTGGAGAAAAAGAGGGTGGGGGGCTAGGTAGAGTGGTTTCTGGTAGAGGTGGGTGTGTGTGGGAAATGGGGGTGTCCTTTTCAAATCGGCAGAAAAACATGTTTAGTTCATTAGCAAGACCCTTATTGTTCACTGTTTGGGGGGATGGCATTCTATAGTTAGTGATTGCTTTCAGGCCATTCCATACAGATGCAGAGTCGTTAGCAGAGAACTGGTTTTTCAGCCTCTCTGCATAGCTTCTCTTTGCGATGTTAATTTCCTTTGTCAATTGGTTTCGGGCATGTTTGTACAGTGCCCGATCTCCACTTCTAAATGCGGCCTCTTTCTCTTTCCTGAGTTGCCTGAGTTTGGGAGTAAACCATGGCTTGTTATTGTTGAAGGAGCGGAATGACTTCGTTGGTACACACATGTCCTCACAGAAACTGATGTATGATGTTACAGTGTCTGTGTATTCATCCAGTGTGCCCGTTGAAGTTTCAAAGACGCCCCAATCAGTGCAGTCTAAGCATTCTTGTAGAGCTAGCTTTGCTTCATCTGTCCATTTTTTCACAGTCTTAACAACCGGTTTAACACATTTGAGTTTCTGTCTGTATGTAGGTATTAAGTGGATTAAATTGTGGTCAGAAAGACCCAAAGCTGCGCGGGCGACCGATCGGTATGCATTTTTGATTGTTGTATAGCAGTGATCTAGAATGTTGCCTTCTCTGGTGAAACAGTCTATGTGCTGCTTATATCTGGGAAGTTCACGGTTAAGATGTGCTCTATTAAAATCGCCCAAAATGATCAGGGGTGACTCTGGGTATTTTAGTTCGAGTTTGTTTACTTGTTCGGCTAGCGTTTGTATCGCCGTGTTAGCGTTAGCTTGTGGCGCAATGTAAACACCGACTAGTAAAAAGGAGGTGAACTCACGTGGCGAGTAGAATGGCTTGCAGTTTAAAGACAGCGACTCCAGGTCCGGGCTGCAGTGTGCGTCGAGCTTCGTGACATCAGTGCACCATTCTTCGTTGATATAGAAGCAAATCCCACCACCTTTCGATTTCCCCGATAGCTCCGTGTCGCGGTCGGCTCGGAGAAGGCGGAAGCCGGGTAGATGTAGCGCGGGATCTGGATGGCGGTCACTGAGCCAGGTTTCAGTGAAGCAGAGCGCAGCAGAACGTGCAAATGTTTTGTTGGTCTTTGTGTGGAGAAGAAGTTCATCCATCTTGTTTGGCAGAGATCGTAGATTAGCAAGATGGATCGATGGGAGCGGGGTTCGAAATCCGCGCTGCCTGAGCTTGACGAGCACGCCGGCTCGCTTCCCCCTCCTCCGGCGGCGTCTCCATGCTCCGTACAGCGCAGCCGCTCCGCTCGCGATTAGCTCCGAAAAACCTTGTGGATTTTCGTGTGCTGGTGAAAAAAGACCGAGCGTAGACTCCCCAATGCGCAGCAACTTTTCCCTCGTGTAAGTAAGCCGCTCAGGTTCGCCAAAAACAAACGAAAATGACAAAAACAGGGATAATACTACGGAGCGTGTGACCGAGGCTGCCATACCTGTCGGCGCCTGATGACGTCATTGCAATATGACCGCCACCTCAACCTTATGATGTGACCTTGACTTGAACTGTCTTAACAACGAGAAAATAATGTTAACACCTTTTGCAGAAATAGACCAGACAATGCTGTAAGTGCATCTCTTGGCTAGCTTGCGGTTTCGTTCTTGCAGCTGTGTTCCAACCAAAAGTAGAGGCCCTGTGAATAATTAGGGTTTCGTGGAAGCCAGCGTTCAGACGACTTTGAAGAAAAGCTAAAAATGTTGCAACATTAAAGCACTCCCATTATGTTTTGTCTTTTGAAAACAAAAGTATTTGATGATTCCATTAAGAAATAAAAAGAAGCCAAGAACATTAGAACATTAGAGCTGTCATCCTGAAACAGAAAGGATGATATCCATAAGACTTGTATGGAGTTGTTGCCTTTGCGCATTTGTACCTTGACCACAACAATTGTTTGTATCGCACTTGTGCCCTGAACGTTCAGTAAATCCTCTTGCAAGAACTTCTCAATTTCCAGCCTCTGACTTCGCACCTCACCTCAGCCCAAATACAAATGAACACGCGAAGGACCTGGGTGGAGAAGAGGACGGTGAAAGGATCCCACCGTGTCCACAACAATCTTTCCCTCCCCCGCGTGCAACACCACCAATGAGGGTTAACCTCAAAATTTGGACAAGTGCATCATTGCAATGCCTCCCCAAAGTAAATGAGTGGACGACTAAAGGCATATGTAATCACATTGTCACGTACTGTATTTGTACTTTATCTTTTTGGTCCATTTTCGTATGCTGATTTTGTATACTCAGTCCAATGCAGTGAGACCTAAACTTACTGACAAAAAAAAAAAATTAAAAATGTAGAACTTGATCATAACGAGAGCTGGCAACTCCACAAGGGTCAACTATAACTTCTAGGTTCAGTATGCATGAAAAGGAATGAGCGCATTTCAGTGAGACAGACTTTTAAAAACCTCTGTCTCATGCTGTTGACAGGATTCTCCAATACCAACAATTGCATGGCTCAAGGATGGCCATGTACTGACCTTGAGTCACAGGTAGAATTGAATTGGTAGATTAGTTCGTCATCCACAGCAAGAGAGCTGCATAGATAAGTAATCTGTGTATTTTTTTAGATTTTTTTATGTGTCTTAACGTTGCTTATTTTCCTAGATGACTCCAAGCCTCCAGGCATGGTGGAGTTGGATGAGAATGTGTCTGGAACAGTGACGATCACTTGGACCGCCTCTCCGGATTAGAAAAAAGATGACAGGCTGCACTACCTGATCACCAAGCGTGACTCCGTCAAAGAGCAGTTGGCAAACGGTAGCGGACCATCTTTGCAACAATAAGTTTACGGCCATCAATATTTTGCCAGGAACACAGTACAAGTTCCCCGTCTACGCCAAGAATGACATGGGAATTTCTAAACCTTCGGAGTTGCCAAACTGGGAAGTGAAGCAAGAGAGATGCAGGGGACATGTGACAGCTGGTAGATGCTTTGAGTCCAAATCTTGTTGCTTAATTCTTCAGCTAATTCACACAATTCAATTTGGTGGACCTCTGTTATTTTATTTCCAAACTTTACTTATATGCTACATCTTCCAATACTGACACAAAGCGAGCGATACACAAACCCTTTTTAGAATCTCAACACATTTTCTAAGTGTTCATATAGTGTGTGGTACAAACAACCCGCAATTGACGATCTGTCCATCGACAATCAAGCGTCTTGTCCCCCTAATCCAAACTGAACTATAGCGGTCGCCAACCGACGAGACACAGCAATATTCCGTCGGTGTATCCAGGAAAATTGAGCTGCAGCTCTGCTTACCTTGTGGCTCCGAGATGACAACAAGGGTGACACAGCTTGGGATGTGGGTGTTTCTGCATCATAATGGTCATACATGGTTTATTTCAAATGTGATGAATGGGCAGGAACGCCAATTAATTCCATACAAGCAACTAAAAAGTAATTGTCCATCATGTGTCACCTTTAAAGTGCAAAATAACAAAACATTCTGTTTCAAAAGATGTATTCTTTTCAGTTAGATGGGCTGATCCAAAATGTGATGAATGCAGTGATGTGTTTTGCTGGCCCATACAGTGGTACCTCTCATTACGAAATTAATTGGTTCTGGAAGAAATTTCTTAACCAGAAAAAATTGGAAATAGAGACACATTTTCCATGTAAATGCACAAATCCATTCCAAACCCTCCCTCCCCACAAAATGTTTTCTAAAGCTTAAAAAATATGTAACAAATACAGGTGACAATTACATTATTGCACAATAAATAAGAGTTGTGCATAATGTAAAAAACAAAGAATAAAGAATAAAAATGATGATCATTTAACTTTTAACTACGTCCTCATCATTTTTTTGCCCTCTGTCGTAAGGGTGTGGAAAATAATCGATATTAATCGATACATCGATGCGCACCACCGCGATCCGAGTGCATCGGCTCATTCACTGGGTACGACGCGATTGACGGGTGAAATCGCGATTCATCACGATGCATTGATGGGTATCGGTGAAATCGCGATTCATCACAATGCATTGATGGGTATCGGTAAAATCCGATTCAATCGCCGTTTTATTCATGTTAAACGTCACATCTCTGCCCTTTCCTAGGCGCAATGAATGCACCACCATTGCTTTGCGTTTTGTGTTGAATACGGACGGTAGTCGTGCGTCACAAACAGTCCAGTACACAACGAGCGAAACATTATGGAAGTTAGCGCACGCAGCAGCACGGAAACTACTATATTTAATGCAGCCGCAACATTCAAATCTTATGTTTGGAAATACTACGGCTTCGAAAAGAAAGACGGAAAGCTTGATAAAACCTCCGTAATTTGCAAGGAATGTCGCACTAAGAAGCCATACAACGGCAGCACCACAAATATGCAGACCCACTTAAACCGATGGCACCAGATCACCGACAAGTTTCCCTCCCGCTTCCCCGCCCAGTTCCTCGTCGGACACCGGAGAAACTCTTGGTAAACCAGGTCAGGATCAGAAAAAAATTGCCTCTTATTTTGGGAGTCCCCTTGCAACTCACTGTGACCGCGCAATGGCTATAACTAAGGCCACTGCTTATTTCATATGCAAAGACTTCCAGCCTTAGCGTGGTGGACAACGAGGGTTTCAGACAGCTCGTGCACGTTTTGCAACCCAGGTATAAAATACCAGACAGGTCTGTGTTCACTTACAAACATATTCCCGATGTGTACAACAAAGTGAGAAGTGAGATTACTGTGTCGCTGAACAGTGCGCAAAGAGTTGCACTTACAGTGGATGGGTGGACATCTTGCGCTAGAGATTCATATACATATATATATATTATTATATTTCATATAAGACACTCAGTGAGAATAGTCTGTTTGTGTTTACACTATAGCAACAGCTGTGAGTCTCAGGTGCCAAATTGTTTACATTTTCTTTGCACAAAACCCAATTGTGAAAGGGCTTAAATAAGTTGTTTTACAAGTTCTACTCTTTATAAGGAATAAAGTGTTATCCTTTTTGTAATACCATACTGAATTCCATCTTTTTAAAAGCTTTTTTTCTTTGCTTATTTGCATCATGTTTAATTGCACAATATCGCAACAAATTGCATTGTATCGTATCGGATCGCATTGATTTGAACTTAATGTGTATCGAAACGTATCGCATCGTGACGACGGTGAAACGTATCGCATCGTATCGCCAGAAAATTCCATGTATCGTTTAAGTATCGCATCGCTGGCAGTGGATCGTGATGTGTATCGAATCGTCCTCAGTGCTGAGATTCACATCCCTACTCTGTAGTTCATGTTCTCTCTCAGAAGTGGTTTTCGCCTGGTGTTTTGTCAAGAACTGAACCCAGGATGTTTGCTTTTGTCGGCTTTTAACAATCCTTCGAAGATGTCCAAGGCAAACATCAGCATTGTGACCGATCGCCTGACTGGAAAACACTTTTCTGGGTGATTCACCTTTTCGGAAAATTACCGGTACCCGAACGCCTCATGGCTGAGGGGTGAATGATGAGGACGCTGCATTGACACATAACTATCTATCTACACAAGAGACAGATACGGTAGAAGTCCCTCTTAGCCAATGGGATGCCAGAATGATGCTCGGTAATAGCCAATGGCAGAGCAGCTCTAAGTATGTTGCGTTCAGCGAGCAGAGGCCCAGACTGTATTTTTATCTTTCGTATCTTGAAATTTCTTTCGTAACAAGAGGCAATATTTTCCTATTGAGGTGTTTCGTAACTTGAAAATTTCATATGAAGAGACGTTTGTAAGTCGAGCATTTCACTACACTGTATTTAACTACTGGAGCCAAGCCTACCTCGGTTCTCATTTGTCGATGTTAAAGCCTCATGAGTTGATTTTCTGGCACCTACATTTGTTGTGGGTATCTCGTCCCGTTTTTCCGGGATTTTCCAGTTGTCTGGTAACAGATACTCAACTCACAGTTCAATAAATATCTGTCATTTTAAAATAAACGTCTGGTTACTCCTTGCCTCACCTGCTGGTGTTGCCACCTAGGGGAGTCTTACCAATATCAGGTTGGCCAAAAGGGAAAAGTCAAGCAGAGGGATTGCACTTTAACTGTGTAGGGCAGGTGTCACCAACATTTTTGAGGGTGAGAGCAACTTCATGTGTACCGATTGTGTGAAGGGCTACCAAATTGATACACGTCTGAAATAACATATTTGTCCAAAATACCTTCAATAATATGAGGATGTGTTATTTTTAATACTTGATGATTTAAATTGTCAGACTTTGATCGTGTTTCGAAATGTCTCACAGTACTGCCAATGTTTGCATTTTTAAATCATAATTTCTACTAGCAAATCACAATGTCCAGGCACTGGCGGGCTACTCAAGTGGTCTTCACGGGCTACCTGGTGCCCGCGGGCACCATGTTGGTGACCACTGGTGTAGGGCATGAAGACTATCTCTCCAAGACATCAATATAATTATGTGACATCTGTTTGCTTTTCTTACGGTTGAAGTTTCACATAAAACTCTTTACAAACCGTCACTTTTTGCTTTTAGATTGTGGGGTGTGTTTACAGGCTTTCAGAAAGGTGTTTGTGACCCCTTTCACAAAAAGCCATAAATGACATTGGAAAAAAAAATTAAGTGCAATACTTCAAGTGTGAAGCCCCGGGAACCAAAAGCCCTGTTAACGACGCAAGACTTAAATGAGATTCCCTCATTTTGTGTTTCCCTTTGACTTGTCAAATGAGGTAGGTAAACAAAACGACAAAAAACGTTTTTTTGGTTTAATCCTGGGAGAAATAGGGTGAGGCAGACTTCACACATGACATTTGGGTGTTGGTTGGTTGGTTGGATAGTTCAGCATTAGATTAATACGAAAGTGTGGTAATATTGGAAAATATCACACAAATGTGTGTTTATCATCTAGCGTTTATGTATTGTTTTCTAGTATTTTTGTCATACCGTAATTTTTAAGGTGAGGTGTGTGTCTTTTTGTCCAATATTTGTCTCGCCTTTGTGCATTTGTTTTCCTGAATCTGTTTGTCTTTTTTAATATTGTTTCCTGCTCTTTTCCCCTATTGTGATTTCTAATATTTGGGTGAGGTTTATTTCCGTATTTTTTTTCCATCTAATATTTGGAATGATTTTTCATGTAATATTTTCCCCAATATTTGTCAGGTTTTGTTTCTCTTCTTTCTTAGCTTTCATGGGCCCCTTGAACGGCACCATATAAATGAAAGTTATTGTTTTTGTTATGAAATTATGATGCCCTTCATCGAATCGTGTTTCTGGAGACCACGCTGCATTGGGTAGTGTAACATTGTCTGGATTCATCACTCTTTTGCTTTTATCGATTCGGTGCCCCGAGAACAAAATGACCTGCACGAATGGCAATATCCCCATGCATGTCTCAGTGTCATGCATCCGCGTTTATCACAATTGCTTCTTGAAATAAACAATCGTGCTCACGCCAGGCATAGCCGTGTTATTGCTACGGCCTCGATAACTGTGTGTTGTGGCTGCGTGCCAGTAGTCACAGTCTCCATGAGGAGCATGAATGACTTGGATGATGACTTGGAACATGTAAGGAAATACCCTCGGGGAACACAACAGATGCACAGCACATTTATCATTGTCCCACCATTCCGCACTTATTGCCACTATTCACAAAATGCAGTAGGGGTGAACATATCATGGAATACTGCACAGTAAAGCCCATTTTACGCAGGGGATAAGGACAGAGTCATAGAACTGCTAAAATAATTGATGATCAAATTAATTGACAACTCAGCCTCTCAACAATAAATATGATCCAGTAAATATGTCAAAATGACAGAGGACAAAAACAAGACTAATCAAAATGTCCTGTTTTGATTGCCATACTTTTTACAGCGACCAATAATCACATTTCAGTTTAGTAAGTGGACCGAAATTGGTGCCACTCTGACCTGACAGTTTCGGCTGTTTACGTTCATATTGTGGCGCCACGGTAGCACAACCCAACTAAACACCTGTTTCGTGATTGGCCGCTCTTATGTCACTCGTGGGTCACGCCATTGTCAAGGGATATTTACGAGGCAGCGAGGTGGTAGATACCAGACAGTCACACCGTCACCAACATAGCTGTCATGTGCTCGCACAACATTCGGCTATTAATTTCCCATTGGATCACTTTGTTGTTGCTATCCAAAAACGGAGTTATAAATGTTACAAAATGTGTTAACAGTCAATCAAAGCAATAGGCGCAAAGTTCCTTAGTCAAGTTCATGTTCATCGTGATGAATTTTGAAATTTAGAATACAGTTTCTTCATGTTGTAACAACACAAAATGGCAAATGAAACTCCAACTTCACTGAATACATTCACGGTTAAAAGTCTGAATTGTCACATTCATCGGGGTTGTATACAAAGCTTCCGTTTCATCTCCAGCAAAAATGAAGTAAAATTTGAAATTCTTTGAGTGGTACCTTGAAGATGACTTAACCACGGTAAATTCAAGTCAAAGGTTGTTGAAAAAGTGTAGCAATATGGAATAGGCCATTTTTTCTGGGTGACATCTGTCAAGTGCAATTGTATCTACCAGTACTTAAAAAGTTCACACTCCTGCTTGAGTGGAGAGTGCGGTCATCGTCACGCGCCGTCAGGCCTTCCCTCCTGCCCGTTTACCCAGAGGTGGCAATTTAGGTCAAAAACAAAAAAGGCGATCATCTTTCTTGGCAGCGACCGCGTCGGACAAAGTGGGCACTTCACTGCAGAGTCACTTGCTGGACATTCCTCTCAAGGACTTAATAGCTTGTGGAGGAGGGAGGCAAGACACACACTTGGGAAGCTCTTAGGAGGACTGCAGAAGCTCAGGGGTAAGTTCATCGATCAGACATTAGGAGTTCTTCAATGCTTTGGGTCGTCATCACAACTGATCATTTTGCCAATTTCCCCAAGGGCTATGAGTTTTTAATATAAACTTCACTGGTATCAAATTACAAGGTATAGTACACGAGATTTATCACATTTCCAGCTTACTCAAAAGACAATAGAGGGTGTCCCAAAAATGTCATTCATTTGTAACATATTTCATTGTACCCATTGCAAATGTTCTAGACCAGGGGTGTCAAACTTTTTTTTTTTTGTGGCAGTCCACATTTCTATTTCTGTTTCCCTTGGAGGGCCATTATGACTGGAAGCAGATAAAGACAAACGTTTAATTCAGCTATTAAGTTCCTAACATGAGGACTTTGGTAACAAAAAAATATATATATTACACAACAGTATCTTTTATTTAGTACATCTAAGAATGTTATATTTTTGGAAGAGATTTTAGCAAGCATCATGGGGGTCGACATGTCTGATTAGTTTTCACAGGCCACAGAAAATGATGAGGTGGGCCAGATCTATCCCCCGGGCCTTGAGTTTGACACCAGTGTTCTAGACAAACAAAAATTTGTCAAAAAACAGCATTTTCAAATGGATATTGATGTTCCAACCAATTTCACAAAGATTGAATTTTGCTTGAAGAGAACAGGAGTGGGGGGTGGGGGGGTAGTGTGTACACATCTGTTTAAAAATATTTGCCCATATGTTATTAAAGGAGAGAATTATGACAAAAATGTTGGGACACCCGTTTATTTTGAACAAATAAGTCATTTAAATTCCGAACAATGGTGTAATAAAAGTATTTGGTCTGAATTAGTTTGTTTGTATTCTTAACAATGACTTCACAACATGTCTGGCTGCTACGCTCTGGTCATGTTTTAGAGTAGAGAAAAATGCAACACTATCCAAATTCGATGCAGTACTGTATTTCCTATTTTGCCTTGAGCGTAAAGCATAAATCGCGGTGCATAAAATGTCAAAAACACATTTCAGCAATAAACCAAAATTAGCGATCTGGCCTTTCACAGCTGTTGCACCTCGCAATTCCCTACAAAACGTGCATTTTGAACTTGACCTTAGCGACATCTTCATTTTAACCACTTTTATGATGCCATCCTCGGGGGCGTTAACTGCAATATGCGTCGCCAGCCCAGATAAAAGCATGAATGCATTCGGGTTTGTGATGCATCAAACCATGAAAAAAAAGTTTACTACTTACTCCAATGAGTACACCTTTTAACACCAAGTCCAGATGCTTCTTTGCAGTTCAAAAAAAGGAACTTGTGCTTAGTCATGGTACCTTTACAATACGGAGAGTCTTTTGATGCTTATATGTAATGTATTTGCTATATCATAGCTGCTTGTTATTGCAATACTAGTGTAGCCTAAACTACCGGAGACAAATTCCTTGTGTGTTCTACATACTAGGCAGATAAAGATGATTCTGATTTTGATTACCGCTAAATCACATGAGATTCAGACTTTTTGGTGGCGTACCTAATTTGTTGCTGTTGGGGTCCTCACCAAAAAAGTGGATCGTATCACTCCAGTTGGAAGGGTTTTCCACTGGATTTTCATCTGTTACGTAATTGATTTCAAAATTACTTTTACTGTATGAAGCGCTGCCGAATTTGCGGTCGAAATAAATAGTTTTATTGCATAACATATTTCAAACAAACTCAAGAGAAAACTGCAGATTTGCTCCCGTTCTTGGTTCTTTTGAATCAAGACTGACCAAGACTGACTTGTTGCTGCCCGTGAGTAAATGAAATCTAAGATCCAGCTGCACTGTCTTAACTGATCTTTATTTTGGGATCTTAATTTTATTTTCATCTTTTCCGTTTGCATTTGAGCTCATGTTTAATTTAAATCACCCTTGTGGGTTTGCTTTATACATCTTATGCCCTTTGTAGAGCATTTAAATTGCTGTGGGTAAAATGTGCCTTACAAGTAAAAATACATTCCTTCACCCAACAAAAGCGTAGCTACACTTCTCCATTTTTAGTGAATTTTATGTTGTTAAAACAAACAAACAAACAAAAATGTTATTTAACAGGCTTTGAGATACAGTAGGCCGCTCAATTCCTCTAAGTCTGACGTGATTAACCATGCATAAACGTTGCCATGTCACAAGCGTCTGGTCAAGGCGACAATTATTTACAACTCCATTAGGAAGCTGCCCGGGTGGAAAGATCTCTGTTTTATTGGCCATTTAACCTATCATGTGACCATCGGTTTTCTAATCCCACCTCTGATGTCGACTGCGGACAACCATAGCCATCACGTGGTTCGAGTGCTAATTCGATGGGATGCTTCTCGTATTACAGTCATATGAATGAACAGATGACACCAGCGACCGTATCTGTGAGAGAATGTTAGCGTTATTTGACAAATGTGCCAAGGAAATTATGTCAGAAAGATATTTTGAAGTGGTGGAACGTCATATGTCATAAGGTTTAAAATAGCACGCCGAAAGGGTGCTAGCTTGAGGTTTAAAGATAAAGTGTGAGTCAGCGCGTGCAAGTGTGCTTATTCACCTTGAATTACAGGACAACCTCATATGACAAAAGATGGGTCATATAACTATGCTAAAACTTGCGTCAGCTGATTTACATTTCCAAATCAGTTCAGTATTTTAACATTTTGATTCTGAACTCAGCTCAGAATAAGTGGATTTGATGATACATTAAACTTCATACTTTGGTGCATAACTTTGCGTTAAGTTCACAGTTTGGTTCACCTTTGGTACAGAAATGCAAAAAATGTCATGCCAAATAAAGTTAAAAACACAAAAGTAAACCAGAGCTTCAGTAAAGGGTCCTTGCAGCTGTGGTGACATTGGGGTCAATCCAACCCTGTGACTCAAACGTTTGGTGCCTTCGAGGCTCTCTGGCTTTCAGGAGCACAACATGAAAATAAAACATGTGGAAATACCCAATAGTGAAAATACAATCAAATAGCTGTGGATTTACACGCACCATACAGGATACAGTCGGAATTGGGCATCTCGGTACCTCACTCCTTGGACGATAACATACCTGTACATTATTTGTGGCAATGTGGCAGTTGTATTTCAGGCACTTTCATTCAAATGACATCTCTCCAAAATACCATCATGGGCCCCCTTACCCACCAGGATATATTGAATCTCTGACAAAAACATTCCCCGTAACTTTATTTTCGTCAAGTGACATTTGTCCTTCTAAGTTAAGAAATCATTGGGGTAATAAAATATTATTATACAGAACTGTACTACAAATAGGACTGACAGATCATAAAAAAGAGTTGGTTGCCAAGTCTGCTCGAGTATCAAAGTAATACACTGCAATGACAACAAAACAGAAAAAAAGCCGCGTCATGGTATTTTAAGGTGACTGAAATTAATATTACGATGAATCCATCATCTTGACATAAACATAAAAGTTTTATTTTTGATCATGTGGTTTTGTTTTTAATTGTTATTTGTTAGTGTATGTTAGTTTACATGTAAACATTTTAAGAGCGCGTTCTTTTGGGGGAGGTGAGGACAAGTGAATATTTAGTTCTTAACATTGTTAATTTTTTTTCCTCTCAAGAATCCAAGATGTTCAAAAGATCCAAAGTCACAGATGGCACAGCCATTGGCCAAGGTAAGCAGAGCAAAACAAAATAAAGATAAACGACGGTTGTCGTTCTGTCCGAAGTACGTCAACAACTCTTAAAAGTAAATATTCTTAATTCAGAACATCAAAGAAGCTACATTTTTCATGACTATTTCATCGATCCAAATGACTTGAGGTAGCTACATGCCATCACTGTGGACTTTTTAATGGAACGAAAGGAACAACTATGCCATGACCTAAACTAAAAATCTTAAGTTTAGTCCTCTATTACTGTACCAACTGCCGTCAAGTGATTCAGTATCATGATCTTAGGTGAATGGGTTAATCCAATACCACCGTTCTGACATGTGCTATTTGTATGCTTTCCTGCCTTATCAGGGCCAGCGGCAGAGAATGAAGGTAGGCTTCGAGGAACTGCAGAAAAGCTCGTTATCTATTACCCATCTTAATACTTTTTCCTCACTCGTATTTACAGAGGCATGACATATTGCTATTCAGCGGATGAATAATACTTCTCCGATGTAGATATGTAGGCTTGGTACTACGTATTGGTAGTGCAACCAGTGTATGCATTAGGTTAAATTAAATTGGACATTTTAATACTTCACTTATTAGAATGGGTCACAGCATGCTCTAAAAATGCTGGTGATGTGATTAAAAGTGACAATGAATTTTTGGTTGGAGATAGCAGCCTTTAAATGTTATAATTTCCGCGGATAAAACCATCATGTTTCTGCAATGGTCTGTCAGTGGGTATCCGGAAAAAATCACGCGTTCCCGGAGTGATGATTACGCAGTTCATAGAGACGCTACCAGAGGGGAAGAGCCATCCAGACTTTACTCGCAAGCCAATCGCTTTGACTATTCAAGAAGGTAAGCAAACTGTAATGCACTAATGACTCACTCAATAAACATGAAACATGATTCGACTCATATTTCACCAAACAAATCATATTAATAACAATCGTTGTACACACGTTTGCATTCTGCAGGGAAATTTGCTTTCTTTAAAGCCATTGTCACCGGAGATCCGAAACCCACTGTGGCGTGGAGCAGAAACAATGGAGATGTGTCTGATACTTCAAAATATCAGAGCAAATACGACGCCAACTCCAATGAGCATACGTTTGAGGCAAGTGAAGCAAAACAGGGCACATCTAGACAAACCACCATTCACACCTATGGACAATTGCGAGTGTTCCATTAACGTGCCGTGCATGTTTTTGAAACTAGGAGGAAAACGGAATCCCTAGAAAAGTGGTTCTTAACCTTTTTAGAGGTACCGAACACAACCAGTTAACATGCACTTTTACCGAACAGTTCATTAATGAAAAATAAATACACCGGTATATATATATATATATTTTTTTTTTTACAAATTCAAGATATTTAAAAACACATTTATTAAAAAAAGAAAAAAAGTAAATAATAAATCAAGACAAAAGTAACGTTCTTCAAATTTTATGACCTGCTATCACGACAGTCACACATTGACTACTGAGCGAACTGAATTTCCCGCAACACTGACTGAACAAGCAATTTAATATGATCATCTGCAGCCAGTGATGGCCAAGTGAGCGTGTCATAACTAATTGACATATTGAGTCGCCTGTCTTTTACTCCATGGCAGAGGCTCTGTCGAACCCCTGAGACCGATTTACCGAACCCCTAGGGTTCGATCGAACCCAGGTTAAGAACCACTGCCCTAGGGAAAATACCAGCAGGCATGAGGAAAATATGCAAACCCCACACAGGAATACTGGAATCCAGATTCAAACCTTTCAAATCATGACCTTTGAAATAGGAGGTGGGCGTGCTAACCAGTCATTCACTGCGCCGTCCTCTGACTGATGAATTCAGTCCATTGCATTTCAGAAAATGTGCTTTTATATTGACACAAAGAATGTAAAATTCACTCACCCAGATTATGTTCTGAATCGTCCAGATGCCAAATGTCACAGCGGCTCAAGCAGACACATACAAATGTTTTGCGACCAATGAATTCGGACAAGCCATGGTGACCGTTGTTCTGAACGTTATTGAAGGTGAGACTCTTCTATTGACAGTGTTACAAAAAATGAACCAGAAGGTGGGAAATGTTCTTTGTTCTTTACCCGTACTTTGATTAACTTAATAACTTAAAATAAAAAAATAAAAAAACAGTCCTTAAACTTTTTCTGTAATAACAATAAACCAAGGGCATTTGTGTTTTTCAGTTGGGTACAAAAAGAATAAAGCCCAGCAAAACGCAATAGAACCCATCAATGGTGGTTTTAATAAAATCCTACGAAAAAGGCAAGTTGTCTTTGTGATCGTCGCCGAGTTCTCTCAAAAAGCCAACCCAACAAAACCACACCTGTTTCTTCTATTTAGTAAAGTGCGTCGAAAATCGGAGCAAACGGAGAAGAAAGACGGCGAGTTGGATCCTAAACTTTGTGAGCTGCTACTTAGCGCTGATAAGAAAGACTACGAGAGAATCTGCGCAGAGTACGGAGTGACTGATTTCCGCTGGATGCTGAAGAAACTTAATGAAATGAAGAAGGAGCGAGAAAAGGAACAAGCTGAGGTGATACTGTTTGTTTGGGTTTTTTATGGTGATAGAGCACATAACTCTGCAGACATTTTTATGTCAATGTATTTCATTTGCATTTCTGTTTTCTTTTTCAACACAGTTTGTCAAGAATATATCCAACCTGAGACCTATTCGAGTGCATGCAGACGGTACCGCATCCTTTGAGATTGACATGGACCTCATTGAGCAGAGCAGCTCAATATACCTGTATAAGGTCAGGTGAAAACAAGGCTGCACTATTTACAATCCCATGAAAGGTCATGGAGAGACCTGGATCATTCAAAGTGTTTACGCAAACTTCAATCTTATTAAAAAAAAAAAGAATACACTTCCCTTCTTCTATGAAATGTGGATCATACAGTTCGATTTTTTTTCTCCCATTTTGTTTCAAATACTTTTGGCTTCAATGCGTTTTCTCAAAGCGTTCCTGCACTGAATTATGACTTCCCTCCACAGGATGGTGAAATGATTCCTTACACAAAAGAACTGGGAGACACAATGAAGCACAGCTTGAGGAAAGTGGGGCGAAAGTATATTTTCACCATGAGGGATCTTAGACCAGAAGATGGTGGATTCTACCAGTTGGATGTAGAAAATGTGAACATATTTTCCACAGATTTTAAAAGTAAGTCAACACAGCACTTAGTCATGATTCTAAATGTTCATAGGCCAAGAGCGTACATTTTAAAATCTTGATTCCTCTGACAGAATATCAAGCCATGCAGCAGTCGGTCTTTGTTGATGTGATTTTACCTTATTTGCATTTCAGTTCCCATGGTTGATTTCTTGGTGAAAATTCAGGAAGTGAAGGCGATGGAGAGAGAAGACGCCGTATTCGAGTGTGTGCTTTCAATTCCACTGGCCAAGATTTCCTGGTTTGGCAAGAATTTGCCCTTGGAACAAGGAGATAAATATGACATTGAGGTGTCGGAGGATAAGCTCATTCATAGGCTCATTGTCAAAGACTGCATGGTTGTGGACAAAGGCATTTATTCCGCCACTGCAGGAATAAAATCATGCAGTGCCTGGCTTGTCGTTGAAGGTATGTTTCTGAATCCACATTTCGATGATCATTAAATTCTCCGCGGCCCTTCAGCGCACCCTTCTCTCACAGCTGATAAAGATGCAGATCAGGGCAAGAAGTCGATAAGGAAGACAACAAAGGCTGGCGGATCTGGTATCGACCTGCAGAAGGTGGCTAAGGAGCAGCAGGAAAAGTTGACCATACAGAAAGAGGAAATGAAAGAACAAATCAAAGCTGCAGAAGAAGCGGCGCCCCCACCCGAAACACCTAAACCAAGTAAGAGTGCCCAACGGCAATACAGCACATTTGACAATAAAGTTGTACTTGACTTGAATATGGCTCAACTCAACTGTATTTGGAGAGCACATGAAAAACAACCACAGCTGCATACAAAATGCTGTACAGCATATTCCGCACTGAAAGGCGCACCTAAAAGCCTTCCATTTTCTTAAAAGCTCACAACGCGTCTTAAAATGCAATGCGCATTGTGTATGGTAATATTTCGACCCCAAAATGGGTCCTTCCTCGAGACATGCTGACAGCGCAGAGTTCAAACTTAAGGCGATAAATTACACAGTTGAACACAGAAATAGAGCAGTGGCAAGGGAGTTCAACGTTAACGAGTCAATGTTATAACTTGCTATTGGTTAATTGAACTGTGTCACTGCTTTATAAAATACCTTTTACTGACATCTGATCGTTTTGTTGGCATTTCAATGAGCGTAGTTCAATGCATCTACAATGCATCTAGTGGATGCATTGTAGGTTACGTCTTATAATGTGGCGCGCCCAATGTATGAAAAAAATTACAAAATAGGCCATTCATTGAAGGTACGCCTCATAATCCAGTGCGCCTTTTAGTGTGGAAAATAAGATCCATAAAGTTAAAAAAAAAATCTTACTTACCAAAACAAAGTCAGTTAAAATCATGTATCGCATAAAACAGTGAGCATAATAAAATATTAAAACATGAGTCTCATGCTGAGTCCAAATCCAAAGAATGAAAAATTGTCATAGAATGAGTTTTAAAGATGGAGAAGGGGCGTGCCTAACGTTTAACGAAGGCTGCGTTCAGTCCTTCGAACCTCAAGTAGCACCTCGTCCGCTAACCTGAGGCACCAAGCAGGTTGAGGTAGAGGAGCTCAAAGAGGTGAGCTGGAAAAAAGAGCACTGAAAGATTTAAAGACAAAATTATCTGAAAATCAACTCGAAAATGTACAGGGAACCAGTGAAGGGAGGGCAGAATTGGAGTGATGTGCTTTCTCCTACGAGTTCCAGTTAGGAGGCGAGCAGAAGCATTTTGGAGAGCTGGTCGACTCCAAAATAAAGCGCATTACAGAAATCCATGCAAGATGTCATGAAGATGTTAAGATGTCACGATTAGATTTAGATTATATTTATCTATCTTTTACATAAATCTCTCTCAAGAGAGAGAGCGAAAGAGACAGAGAGAGATAGATAGATATGAATTCCAAGCAAAAGTCAATATCTAACAAGACTAAAATGATTAACTGCGTGAATGTGTATGCTTTCACATTTATGGAAAACACTGTACAGCACATCTGTTTTTATCTAAGTAGTCAAATAACAACTTGGTCGAAGCGCAATTGGAGCGCGGTTGCTCGACCTAGAGCACACAAATAAAACTCATTTATCATCATCATTTTATGTGGCCCATGGGAGCAAACCAAAAATGTCAACTTTGATGATGCTCTGCACCAAAGTTACAAATTCTCATATGTAATAAATGAGATTGATATTGTATGCATTTTATTGTTACCAAACCCCTCATTACAGTAACTTAAACAATAGTTGAATAAACCCTTATACTTGACCTCTCAATATGGTTTTGGAGTCACACCAGCCCTCGATGGGCAACAGTAAATATAATGTGGCCTGCGATAAAAATGTGTTTGATACCCCTGACGTAGAGGATAAATTCAGAAATTACATCTCCGCAATAATCAAAATGTACATATACATTAACATGTACCGTTTTAAAAAATAAATACCTAAAATATTCCACAGGTAAACACTGAAGTTTCATAATTACAACTCACAGTCCAATGCACTTTTGCTGCATTGTTTTGTTTGTTGCTGTTTGCTTAGTTTCGACTGCTGTTCATCAACTGACATTATGCTCACAATGTTGTTACTGAGACAGCATCTACTAACGCTGATGTTTAACAGAAGGTGATAAACCGGCAGACGTGGCCCCAGCTAAACCGGTTGTCAAGCAGGTGGGAAGTGGCGGTAAGGACAACATAAATGGCTGTGGCGACGTCGACAGATGGTTTTTAGCTGTTGAATTGACTGATGCTGTTCATCAATTGTCAGTATGCCTGCATTGATAAATTGTTGAAACAGTGACTACTAACAACTATGTTTGACAGGAAGTAATAAACCAGCAGACATGGCCCAGCTACATCAGCTGGAAAGGCAGTGAACAGCGGTAAGAAAAACAAATGGTTGCACAGATGCACAGTTTTAAGGGAACGTTTTTGAAACAGTATTTAGCTTTTGCTACAGTTGCTTTATTTATTTATTTATTTGTTTGCTGTTCATCAGTTTTCAGTATACCTGCATTGATAAATTGTTGACACAGCAACAACCCGTAAACGTAAATGTTTAACAGGAAATGAGAAATCATCAAATATGCCCCCTGATAAAGCGATTGCCGGGCTAGGAATAAAATTGAATATAAAAAGAAAATAACGTAAAGTTTATTTGAAAAAAAGAAGATGACGTTTATTCAGAATTAATTATAAGAATCACTTGACAACATAGGTGCACTAGCATTGTCTGTGCCAGGTAAAACATTACAGTAGTAAAAACAAACATTCAGACACATGATTAATGAAGTACAGCGCAAATTACATGTTTTTGATTGTTCTTTGCTCTGGTGAAAATCATTGATTTTACAGGATTCATGATCTTATCATTGACCCTTGGGGTGTTGTAATTTTTTAAGAGTAACCGAAAAAAAAGACACTAAACTATCACCCTGTTGCTTTTCTCAGATCCTGTGATTACTTGTGGACTTTCCGATATTTATTGTCTACGTGGGAAGTCGGCTGAACTAAAAGTCATCATGAACATGGACTGCGACGGGACCTGGTTCAAAAATGGAGAGCCAGTAAATGATTTTTACATTGCTTTTTGAGAGAGTGTGAGGAAAGAATAAACACTTAGGTAATAGAGCTTTCACACCTTACGTTGGTGAATATAAACCAGAGTTCGAGTCAGGACTTTAGGAAATACGGTTCAGTAGGGATGGCCAACCAGTCAGAGGCAAAGAGCCACGATTTTTATTGTGTTAGTGCAGAGATTCGCACCGTACACGTGGGCACACAGAAACTGCTTCCATCTTGTCCCCCAACTCCCTAGCTCTCTTTGACAAACTCCTTTTTAGTTGTACACTGTTCCAAAGAAGTTCATACGAGTGCTTCATACATTTTGGAAACAACTCAGTCAACTTTGTTGCCTCACCTTGTGCTTGTGAAGTTCGGTTCCTTTTGGAAATTCATGGTTGATGTTTACATCAAGTGAACAAAAGTGTCACTGAAGCTTTGAAGCCTTGAAAAGTTTCAATGATGCCTCAACATATAAGGAAGAATTAGCTTGCCATGATGTCAAACAAAAACTGTGGTAAAATGTCCTGTTCTCATCTTCCTATTTTGGTTTTGATGTGCATTTTACTACTCCCAATATTAAGAGCAAACTGGATAGGCCAACACTGCTCAATGTTTCCCCCCCCCATCATTTGCGTCAAAGCACATGTACGTGAGATCGATGTGTCTTTCAAAGTTGATAAATGCGCTGCATGTATCAAAACCTCCTCTACTGTCCTTACATCTTTATCTGTAAATAAGCAGAAAATCCAAATAGCAGGAAATCACTCCACCAGTTTCTCTCAGAAACACTTGTTGATGTCACGACGACACCGATTTAAGGATAGAATAATGTTTAATGAGAGGACATTTGCTAACAGCAGACGTCCTCCAGCCATCAGCGACACTCAACAACACTCCATTCCGTTGCGGTGCCTGCCCCTTCCCACCACATACACAATGAATCAGGTTGACTATAGTGGTACCGGGTTCAATCCCAGCTGCGGCCTCCGTGTGGAGTTTGAATGTTCTCCCCCGCCTGCGTGGGTTTTCTCCGGGTACTCCGGTTTCCTCCCACATTCCAAGGACATGCATGGCAGGCTGATTGAACACTCAAAATTGTCCCTAGGTGTGAGTGTGAGCGCGGATGGTTGTTCATCTCTGTATGCCCTGCGATTGGCTGGCAACCGGTTCATGGTGTCCCCCGCCTACTGCCCGAAGACAGCTGGGATAGACTCCAGCACCCCCCGCGACCCTAGTGAGGATAATGAATGAATGAATGAATGAATGAATGAATGAATGAAAGGTTGACTATAGTGCATTCACTGTGAAAAGGCCTTGAAGAGACTCATGAAACCGGGTAAATGACCAGATATGCGGCTTGGAAGCGATGGATTGGCCAGGCCTGCATGACAGCAAGCAGTGAAAGTGACAAGGATCAAGACACATTATGTGTTATATTATGATATTATTGTCTTACTGTTTATATTTTGGATAGCAGCGTAATGCAAATTGACTCTCCTTTTGCCGATGATTTCCTAGATAAGCGCTGGTGCTGGAATCAGCATAATGAAAGACTCCACCTCTCACATGCTGACTTGTGAAAACTGCCAAGATGACGATTCTGGCCTGTACCGCTTTGTATCAGGGGATCAGAGTACGCAAGGAAAGGTCATTGTCGGAGGTAAAATTGACTTGAAACGCTTATTCCCATGCATGATACTTAATTACACTTTGTGCATCGTAGGCATACCGGAATTTGACCCGGACGATCTTCACAAGTTTTGCAAGCCGTTGACAGTGAGCGTGGGCCAGAACGCCACTTTCAAAATGCCCTTTGCCCCTCAGGAGGCTTTGATTGTCAACTGGTCTAGGAATGGCATCAATGTCAAAGATGGAGGAGGAGTCAAGGTTGTGAGGGAGCCCAATCACAGCCGTCTGCTCTTCAGGGACTGCCTGCGGGCAGACATGGGGGAAATTAAAATTCAGCTTAAAAATCCATTTGGGACCGCAGAGGCAACCTCTCAGCTTTTTGTTCTCGGTAAGACAAGTCATCATTCAAACTCATGCTGGACAAACCCTGGGCGAATTGAGACCCATTCTAGACATATTCCAAGCTGGTGAATTTCGGAGGTCGCAAATATTTACAGCACACTGTTATGAGGAACACCTTGTTTTGTTACGATCCAATTTGACAATTTGCAAGAGTTTGAAAGCGCACTCCCGATATTTACTAGTGGAACAGGAAGAACTCAAACATACTGTGAGAGCATTCAAGTCATGTCTCTCGATTGTTCTAGGGTGACTCCGTAAATACCTAACGTCGTCACTTTTTCAAATTTCTGTCATAAGGCGATTAACTCATCCAGTATAAGATCAAATGTAACCCTGGAGAACCCACGGGGTCTAATTTGGCCCCTGTAAATTCTGCTAGTCAAATGCTACCCTTAAATCCCAAAGTGTCAAATTCGGCCCTAATCCTAAAAAAACATATGTTGGTGTTCAGTCAACATATAGCAGTCATTTAATGTAAAACTCATCATTTTCTAAAGAAGAAAAGGGTTCTTGGGTTCTCCAGGGTTAAAATGAGCACTTCTAATAATTGCGCATTGTGTGCCAAGCTCAATGAGGAAAAGCAATGAATTGAGAAAAGAAGAATCCCATCGCATTTTTTTCAAGCACCATTTCAAATGTAAAACAAATATATTCTTCTGCACAGATCGCCCAGGTCCGCCGGAGGGTCCGGTGGAGACACTTGACACCACCTCATCTCTCATTGTGATTAAATGGAAACCTCCAAAAGATGACGGCGGATGCCCCGTCACCAACTACGTCATCGAGCGCCAACAGGCGGGCCACAGTCTGTGGACCAAACTTGGCCACGTCCCCGGTGACAAGACAAGCTTTAGGGACAGGAATGTAACCCACGGGAAGAAGTACAGCTATCGAATCTATGCAGAGAACTCAGAAGGCCTTGGCGACTCCCTGGAAACTGCTGATAGCATAATGGCTGGCGTCATGAGTGAGTAACCATGAAAGAAGTCTCATTAAGCAATCCCCTTAGGCTCCCTGAATCTTATTTTTTGAAATCTCCTGCAGTCAATGTGTAGAAGATATCCAATTACTCCCTGTAACAATGTTATTAATGTTAACTTGCCTCTTTCTTTAGTACTTTCTGGACCACCCGGTGCCCCCCAAGTGGTCAGTGCCTCAAAGACCTGTATCACACTGACATGGACCCCGCCCGAAGATGACAGGGGAGTGCCCGTCATCGGCTATCAAATAGAGAAACGGAGGAAAGACACAAATCAGTGGATTTCCTTGAACGCGGTGAATGAACCGATTGAAGGTTAGTCACAGACATGCATCCTGCATGGCGCGTTTAATAGCAGTCAGTTATGAGAGCCGCATTGTTTTTATCTTCACTGCAGACGTCAATTATGCGGTTAAAGACGTCACTGAGGGAGCAGAGTACGAGTTCAGGGTTCTTGCAATTAATGAGTCTGGAGCCGGGGACCCAAGCTCCCCGTCTGCAATAGTGTGTGCAAAGAATCCCAACAGTAAGTTGTTTATCTCTACCTCTGTAAATATAATCAGTGTTAATTTGGGGGCAATGATGATGTTTTTGTCTTGCCATCCTAGTGAGGCCTTACTTCAAAGACCCAGAGGACTTCATTGTTGTCAGAGCAGGAAATTCAGTGCGTGTAAACCTTCTTTATGAGGTAGGTATGAACACACACGCTGTCAGTATGAGAATCTTCAAAGACACGTCACAATGATCTGATAGTGATATCTAATGTATCCAGGCTGAACCCCCACCGGAGATCACATGGTTCAAGGATGATGAAGCGTTACCCCCATGGATAAAAATAATCAATTCTGAAGGACTGTCCCAGCTTGTTATTCCCTCATCGAAGCGCTCCGACTCTGCCATCTACACTATCATTGCCAAAAACTCAGTTGGGCAGGCTTCCTTTGATGTTGAGGTTAGAGTCACAGGTAAAAAGAAAGGCTCTTCTTATTTAAAGTGTCAAATTAAGAGCAACTAGTGAGGCTGGACATTTCTGTAAAACCTCGTCGAATTGTTGCCTCAGAGTTATAAAGTCCAACACCTTTGAAGACCTGCATCAGTAATTTCCACTAACATTTATTACCATTTTACTTACATTACTTCCATTTACACAATATGGATTGGCCCATCGGAGCAGCTAGCACTGCTGCTTCACACCAAGAGGGTTGCTGGTACAATTCCAGCTTGGGGTGCATGTATTGCAAGGTGAATTTCTGGCCTGTTCCCTTGACCAAGTTATTTACCCAAAACTAGATTTGCCTCCTGGACACTAAAATGCACTGCTGCTCAAGGTTCAGCTAATGCAGAGAACAAATTCCACTCTTGCAACTTTATTTTAAAGTCACATTCACAGAAATAGAATAAGAATGAGAATGATGATCACAGGTTTCCGTTTTGCAACCAGATGAACCGAAGAGTCCAGGGCCAGTGGAACTGGAGCAAACTGTCCACGGCAAAGTGGTGATAACATGGGCTCCATCGCCAGACCAGGAGCTTGATGACAGACTTTACTACACGGTGGCTCAACGCGACTCCAACACCAGGGTGTGGAAAACTGTTGCAGACCGCCTATTCACAAATACACACACAGTTAGCAACATTCTACCAGGTCTTGAATATCATTTCCGGATCTTCGCCAAGAATGATATGGGGCTGTCGGAGCCATCGGAGTCACCAACATGGGGAATGAATAGCAACAGAGGTTTGCTACTATCTACTGCTCTTCCCAAGAATCTTAATACTGTAGAAATTAATATCAAAGGGTTGAATTTCATCATGTTGAAAACAAGGCAAACAAAATATTTTGGGCATTCATTGTTCATTTTATTCTCCGTCAAGTTCCAATCACGCCCAAGGGAATCAACTCGACGCATATCAGCTTTGAGAGGCCCCCATCCATCTTGGTCCCTCTGAAGCTTCATGCGCCACCAAAAGGTTACCAGGTCTACATGACGTGTGCCGTGCGAGGGTTCCCAACACCCACCGTGTCCTGGTTCCTCAATAACCAGTGTATCAACTCGGACAGCAACTACTACATCACCAACTCCTTCGGCGTCTGCTGCATGTATATTCTCAGAGTGAGGCCAAAGGACAGCGGAGAATACAAAGTCGTTGCAATCAACTCATTTGGCAAGGCAGAATGTTCCACGAAACTCATTGTTAGAGGTTTGTTGCGTTTAAATTTGATGATACATTTTATGGTTTATTTTATATGGTTGTTCATCTTTTTTCCCTCTCTCTTGCTCTTTCCACAGAATGAATCAGCTGGAGGGCCTTATATGGGGCGTATTTGAGAGAGGGATAAGGCAGTAACGGCGTATAGAAAGAAAATGTAGTCTTCTTAAATAATTCAGATTACCGGTACATTATTTATTTGAAATGCTACAAATGGTCAACAAAATGTTTGAAATATCATGACTGCAATAAATCAGCAAAGTGGAACATATGTGTTCATTTTTATTCAGATTTTATATATTAAATAATAAAGTGGAACTGCTTTTCTTAAAGGACAAGAAAGGACACTGAATTAAGATGTGACTTTAACAGTACAGGCAATGTTTAAAGTTACAATATTAACATTCTTAACTGCATGTATGATAAAACTGCATTCCAGAGGTGCACATCCCTTCACTATATTGACACCAGACCTCAGTTTTTAGGGGGACACATGAAATGCATGGGGGAGCCCAAATACCCTATAAACAACTGCATGCTTGCATTTGTAGTTTGAACACAACAGTACAACTGCACAGATTCTTTGAGAAACACTATCTTAGTCATCATGTCTTGCTTCATACGCGACTCTCAAAATTTATGATTTTTAATTTGCTCAATGCACTAAAAATGTGTCGTGTTTGTTTGTCGTGTATAAGTCGCAGTTTGTTTCATAGTTTGTCCCGGGGTGCGATTTATAATCTGGAGCGACTTGTGTGTGAAATGTGAAACACATTGTACACATCACGTTATTTTCACATTAAATCACAAGAGGGTGCTCTCGGCCTGTGTTGATACATTCCACGGTGGCGGTAACGGAGAAAAACAATTGACGATGACTCTGACGTAAGTGACGTAGAAGAGGAAGCGCTGCATCTTCTACCTCCGGAGTTGGCGGAGTTGTTTAAAAGTGACACCGAGCATGAAGATTTGGAGTGACGCTGATGGTTTGGTAAATTTGTTCGCATGTTCTTTGTGCGAGAGTTGTCTAAATAACTCTTAATATGTTACGTGAACATAGCATGCACTTTCACAGTTTGTTGTTTAAGCATCATGTAACGTTAGCATATCGTACACTTATTCAGCCTTTTGTTCTCTAGTTTTATTTTTATTTTAAAATGCTTTTCAAGATGACATGTATGTTTTTGGTGATGGATTTTATCAAATACATTTCCCCCAAAAATGCGACTTATACTCCAGTGCGACTTATGTTTTTTCCTTCTTAATTATGCATTTTTTGGCTGGTGCGATTTATAATCCGGTGTGACGTATAATCCAAAAAATACGGTAGTAGAGTTTTAATGGTAGAATAAATGCTCAGTTTTCAAATGAACGTATAACCGTTTTAATCGTCCTAATTTCAAACTCAATTAAATAATTGTGATAAATGTGTTTTCCCATTATCGTCCAGCCCTACCAAAAACTCAATAGTTTTGCAATCATGTGAGAACTGATGAAAATGTCGGTGTGCTAGGGTCACTACCCGCCACCCCCACCCACCCCCCAAAAATCACACCAGAGTGGCTCCTGTTACATTTCAGAAAATATGCTTCACCAAACGGCACATATTTAAGACAGACTATCAAAGTCGGATCTCTGAAAAAGTCTTAGGCACCCATGAAGGTTCCATATTTCTCCGGAAAGAACGGGATCCCATAAACATAGACAAGGATAATATTAAAAGTTTTATTATATAAACATGCAAAACCGACAGTGCAAAGATCGCTGGTCACAAAGAGCCAGGATAATACAAAATGAACAAAAAGTACTTGCAACTGAAAAAGAGAATGAATAATGCAAAATCGCTTGTCACAAAAACACAAGGAAGTAGAATTTTGAGAAAACATTTAGTTTCATTTCATTAACATTAATTAACATTAACAATTAACATCGTTAATTAACATTAACGAAACAACGGATTAACAGTACAGGTCTAACAAAAGTACTCGTGAACTACGTGAACTGGACTGAACCGAATAATGTTTTTGGATTCCAGAAATGCAGGCTCAGCCAGAGTGTGACAACAAAAATATTTATTTACAAAAGCGCACCAACAAATTACAAACAGAAATTGCAGGTCGCAAGGAGCCAGGAAAAACAATGCATAAACAAAAGGGAATTTACTAGGGAACACCAAGAATAAACAAATAAGCACGAGACTTGATTTTTAGTTTCACTCTTTTTGTGCTTTCTACTATCTTGGTTATCAATTTATTGTTTTATTGTTTGCTGTTGTATGAATTATTTTTGCTCCATGTACAGCACTTTTTATACAGCGGTGGCCGTTTTAAAGTGCTCTATAAATATAATTGAATTGAGTCTACATGCTAAATCACCACTAGATACAGCATAAGGAAGTCCTGTTAGACTGCTGTAGTCTCGCGAGGTATGTGGGCGTCGACCAAGATGTGTTGAAGTCTCCTGAGAAATGTGGTGCTCTCTCGGGATGTTATTTCAACCTACTCCAAGTTCTGTGAGACTTTCAAGGTGTGTTTTTTTTTTCTCGGAAATGTCAGCAAGATTGTACAATTTGAGGCAAATTCAAATTAAGACGCTCCACTGTATTCTTCATTGGCAACAAAACAAACAAACCAAAAACAGGTGGCTACAATGACATGATGTTGTATTTTTATGTGGCTAAAAGGTATGGGCACATGCCGCCTTTAGGTCACAGGGGATTATGAAGGCTTATGTCTGGCCATTTTTCATTGCCTTT
This sequence comes from Hippocampus zosterae, assembly GCF_025434085.1. NCBI lineage: Eukaryota > Metazoa > Chordata > Actinopteri > Syngnathiformes > Syngnathidae > Hippocampus > Hippocampus zosterae. Next base: position 8,037,324 of record NC_067459.1, on the reverse strand, counting down.
CCATTTTTAACACAGCAGTAAAAAGACCATTAGACACTCTTTGGTTACCAACCCGCGATAAGTTTGTTATAGGATCTATCCTAAATAACTTTTAAAAGGAGCAACCAGACAGCCCAAATTATAAGTTACTGGCCATAGAGAGACTGTGTTGCAGCCATTTGTTTTATTATTATTATTTTTTTTTTCGTCTTTTGATATGTAGGCGACCATTCAAGCATTCAGGATGAGCTTGGCCCCAGACAAGAAAGATCTCATGACAGGGGACACTGTTAGACTCCCAGCAGTAACACTCAGGATCAACGCTTTGTGGGAAGTTACAGTAGAGGGAGAATGTATCTCCTCGCCGCTCAGATGCACGAGTAACATCATGCCAAGCATCATCAATCTGTTGTCCAAATGGTAAAACTCCTGTCATCAGAGGTTTCATTTTGTCATCCTTAACGGTGTACAGTATATTGTTCTTCGAATGTGGCCAACAGCAGATGAAGTCATGATTATGTTTCCAGTCCAAATGTGAGGCTATCGTTTTCATTAGGCTGCGTAAAAGGAACCAGCGCCCTTTGCAACTGCTGTAAAGTCACTTTTTAGCAACTACATTTCAACCCCGTAGGGCTTTCAGCCTTTTGCTGCCCAACAAAAAGGGACACCAACGGCCTCGATGTGAGATAAAGACGGGAAAACAGATTAGGCAACGGACGGCTCAACAAATTCGACTAAGCGTTGAATGTAAGTCATGTTGAAGTCTTATTCTGAGTGAATTATGTTTGGACAATATTTTAAAATTATTGCCATTCATTGTTCAACTGAATTACAGGAAAACGTTGGCCTAAGGTAAATTTGAAGAATGGACATGGGATTAAAAAAAAACCTTTGCTATGACAGTTAATCCATGTTACCCTAATGCAGTGTAAGTCACCAAAAGATATTTGCTGCATATCTGATGTCTTTTCTTTGAGACACTGGAGATCCTCCAATAATAGTCTATATACTGTGTGTATATATATGTATATATATATATATATATATATATATATATATATATATATATATATATTTGTCATGGTTTATTTTAGGGAGTAGTTCACCATGATTAATAGACAACAGAGCAGGAGATGATCATCTTCGTGTGTGACTTATTCAAGCCTTCATTTCAAATTCCTGCTTGATTGTAAACGTTCATGTAAGACGACGATTATCAAATCTTTACTTGAGTTCAATTCCCTTAATAAATATCAAGGAGACTGAAATAAGCTTAAAGATGATTTAGAATAGCCAGTTACATAAGACGGTTCAAAGATTAATTTGTGATTGTATACCTTTTTCATTAATTACTCCCTGTTATGGTCTGTTAAATTAAAATAAAGAACGGTTAGGGGCCAGTGTAATGAACACAGAGCTAATTACATTCTTATCAAAAAAAAAAAGAAGCAATTTGCCCTTTCTTTACTAAAATAACCACACATCCAGCACTGGCACTCAAAACAAGTTTGAAATAAATAAAATATAGGGTGGAAAGTCCAAAGCTGAACATGGCGTGACATCTAACTGTGCATGCAATGCTTTGATTACAGTAGTTCTTATTTAGTCAAAGAGAAGGGACTAAAACAAATTAAAACCAATCAGTCTTTGAGGATGCCAAACCAACAGAAACAAGAATACCAATGGCCTTAGTAGTTGTGTTGTGATCTCGCAAGACAGCGGTGTGACCTTCCAACGTCTTCAGCATGTAGATTCTCTGTCAGCTGTAAAATTTGAATTGAGGTAACTGGAATGGACTCTTTGTTGAACTTTTTTTTTCTCATTCAGCCTATTTTTGAACTGAAAAAGAATTTGAGATTAAAGATGAGAAACTTCAACAAACAAGAGTCCGGCTTCCTCTGTTCAAACTTTGCAGATATGAACACAAAGTTTCTTTTACTTTGAAGTTATTGTTTTTTATTTTCCTCTGAAAACTTTGCACGTCGATACTGTACCACTTCAGGGTCGTTGAGAGTTTCAATGCAAGTTATTTCCCGATACAGTGATACCACCTCAGGTTTTGGTCCTGGATTTATCTTACTTTCTGAAAACATTGTGTCATGAATCGTCTTTTTCTCCTGCTGGTGGTCAAGAACTTAGTGTTCCAAAAGAGGTGAATCGAAAATGGTGACATAAGATTAATGTGCAATGGCATAACTGTTTAATGAAGTCAGTCAGCCCCCAAGCCTATGTTTGTTTCACTCTGTTGGAGCGGCCACTTGACTCCAAGAGATCTTGGTGAGCCGTTCAGCGGGGGTTTCACATTCCGCATTTATTGCCTCCCGTCGAGTCTGGACGTCTCCCGCTTTGCCAAGTGGATATCATAGCTTGCCACACGTGGTACACGAAAGGAGGCACAACCTCCAAAAGGCCTGGTCGCACACTTTGGTGGCCCATTACTCTGTTGCTCGTGGATTCAGAAAGTTCACATTTAGTCATGTGACGACGATGCGAGTGTACATCTTCGTGTATAGTCAAGTACATCAAGTTCAAAAATATCTAAAATTAGTTTTAATGTGTGTGTGTGTGTGTGTGTGTGTGGGTGTGTGTGTGTGTGGGGGTGGGTGTGGCTAATTGACTCAGTTTTGGGGTTCCTTTCTATTTTTTTTATTTTTATTTATTTTTTACCTCCTTATATATTTTCAGTATTAATGTCAGGAGTTATGTAACGAAAACGATTGTTAGAAAAATATTGCAATGTTCCACACATTTGATGATTTGTTTTTCATTGTTTCACAGATAAACTGGGGCTGCGGCAATGAGTTCCCAAATCAAGGAGCCACGAAAAGGTAAGATTTTAGGTCTGTAGATTGTCTTAATCGAAATATTGTAAAATTGTAAAAGCATAAAAAGCACTGAAAAATGCAACGCTGAACACAAGCCAAGCAAAGAAGCGTTTTTCTTCTATTCCGTTGACATCAAAAACTGTTCAACAACTGCACACACCACATTTTAAGTAGGGAATTGCTACAGCTTGTCATAGATGTGCGTGCTAAAATTGAATTAAGAAATTCAGCTGTCCAAATGTGTGAGCTCGGGTTTTAAAGCAATCGGGGTTTCAAAGGAGGGGTTGGCTTCTCTTCAGCATTCTGGTTTTTAACAGTGGTTATAAAATTGAGTTGAAATCTTCAAAACTGAGACTGTCCCAATACAGGACTTAATCCCAAAACACTGACATTCAAAAACAGCGTTGCTGCCCACCAAGTCATATTGACAACTACGGTTCGTAATCAGTCAGGATTTCAAAGAAGCATTTAAGGTTTCAAAGGCACATTTCCAAGCAGTAACAATTTTTGACAGCCGTCCAAATACGTGACCTACATGTTCGATTTCCTTTCTCGGGCCACATAAAATGATGTGGCAGGTCAGATCTGGCCCCTGGGCCTTGACTTTGACACCCATGGTCTAAAAGGTGAGATTGGCTTCCAAACAGAGTTACGAACTTCATGGGCAGCACGGTAGAGGACTTGTTAGTACGTCCACCTTTCAGTGCAAGGGCTGGTTTGATTCCGGTCCTGGCCTTCATGTGTGGAGTTTGCTTGTTTTCTCCATGCCACGTGGGTTTTCTCTGGGTATTCCGGTTTCTTTCCACATTCCAAAAACATGCACGGTAAGTACATTATTTGATCACTCCAAATTGTCCTTAAGTATGATTGTCTCTGTGTGCGCTGCGACTGGCTGGCAACCAGTTCAGGGTGTCCCCCGCCTACTGCCCGAAGTCAGCTGCGATAGGATCCAGCACATCCCCCACCGTAAGGATTAAGCGGTTCGGATAGTGGATGGATGGATCATATGATGCAAGTCAAATAAAAAACTCTCCTTTTAAAATGCACTGAGAATTTCAAATAAATATCACTGAAATTTGTTTTCTGTGTATTAAAGTACCGGTATTACAAAAACCTTTTTGACTTGATTTGTGTTTTAAGGAACATTTTAAAGTTTTCAACTAACACACTAGTGCAAAAAAGAAGCCGATCAATGCATACTACAAATAAGAAAAAGTAAAGAGACTCATTTTCATAATTTTGTGTGGTGGCAGAAAAGTCAAAACAGCCAAACAAAAACAGAATAAACACGAGATTTGCTGAAGCCTGAATCTGAATTTGAATCTCTTTATTTTCCAGCGAAGGGAAATTGGTGTTGCAGCAGGGGGATACCATAACAGATATCACAACAATATCAGCAGTGAGAATAAGAACCAATTAAAAGTCTAGACGTAAAACATAATTATAAAACAAAACAACATAAGAAACACCATACACATACACAAAATCACTTACAAACAACAGTCCAGAGCGCATACCTAAAATGGAAAATTACAACTAAATAAGCACTAAATCAAACATGCACTTTAATCATATTTAATGCCCCTATTTACGATAGGGAATTTAGACTGTTTAACCCCAACATTATTTTTTTGTTGTTGTTGTCTTTACTACTGTGCCGACATCAGAATGGAACCCAATTTTGAGCCGACAGATGTGTCACAGACAAAAAGTGTCTCGTAGCCAATTTGGAGTTGTCTTGACGTGTGTTGAGTGTGACATACTCAATAATTGATCGTGAGGTCCGGCGTCGTCTTTTGATTGGTTCTTTGGCATTGACCAACAGGAAGACGGTATCCTCCTACTTATGACGAGAGACCGGATGTGTAGCAGAAAATCACAATGTGGTTGTCAAGTATTTAAAAAGTGACTTGACCAAAAGAGGAAATATGAAAGTACACATAGCATTTCAACTCATGCTATTTTGGGTCACTGCAAAGAAAGTAGCTGATGCGTAAACATGGTATCAAATTAATTCTCAAGTTCTTTTAAGAGAATACACATTCCATATCGCCCTCTCCCCACCATCCAGGAATGGGACCATACACGCAACAATTGGGCAGGATCTGGTCATGATGGACTTAAAATATGATATTTTGTCCGGTCCAAGACAGAACAATATTTATCTGGTAGTCTGACAGTGGGACCGTCGTTAACAACAAAAAAGTCGCGTGATTTGTCAAGGCCATTAACGTTAGGAATTTGTTCTGTCAATATGAACAATTAACATAATATGGGGCCTCATTTTAAAAAGACACCCAAAAAATAACACCACAATTCTTGGAAGAGCACCAAAAAGTTGCTATGTCTTCTAAGTCTCCAATTCTATTATATTCTGACTTTTCCTAATGGAAGAAAATTAGATGATATTTCCTGAAAAGTCAACCTGCGGACAGAAAAATTGACAGCATAACGTGGCTATCAGCTTGATACAGCCCACTAATTCTCATGGCTTCTCGAGCCCGCTGGAAGTCCATAACAAAAAAACATTGTTTGGTATGCAGAACTAAACGAGCGGCTGCCGTCCTGGCAGACTTTGGATTAGCGTGAATCAGTGCTCGAGGAACACGCTTACCGCAAGTCTTGTCTGCATTTGAATGATATAAGTGCACAGCAGCAAGGAGCACACCCCGGAGAGATGATGCATTGGGTTTGATGAATATTCATCACGTATGCCCTCTGACGGAAGGCGAGCCGCTGCCAAAACAAATGTGATGATGAAGGTGTAATCTTGCAGAAACTCTCAATGGTAATGGTAAAATAATAAGACAACCTTGGGATGCGCGCGTTAATGTGTGACTTCAGAGAGAGGAGGAGGCTCTGGTCTCTCTTTGAAGTTCACTTTGGAGCTACGTCTTCACATTGTCAAAGCAATTTCGCTCAATTTCCACTGCTGAATGGAGGAAACCTTTTTCTCCCGTCACTCTGCATTGTCGACGAAGACACCCGATGATAATGTCATTATTAGTATTAACACGTACCTTCTCCTGGTGACAACTGAATGTGGCAAAGTCGTAAAAGTACAACAGAAAATAAGGACGTGTTCACAATTGTATTCGAGCCATCGTACAAAGTAACATACATTTGGTCCAGTTAGGTAAGCGCAAATTACACATGTGCAAGTTAGAAATAGGTTACCTAACTTAACCTTCAAATTTCAAGTTACTCTGGCAATGCACTTTATTTTTTGTTGTTGTTTGAGTTGCACTTTAATCGTGAGGGATTCAACTTGACAAATATTTGCAATCGATTCTGTTTCCACCGCAAGTTTAAACACATTATTTTGACTAATATTGTATAAGTAGAATACGAATTTTATGATTGACTGGCAACCCGTTCAGAGTGTACCCCACTGATTGCCTGAAGACAGCAGGGATAGCCTCCAGCATGCCCGTGATCCTCGTGAGAACAAGCACATTGGAAAATGGAAGGATAGAATAAGTATTAGGCAGATAAATTCATTCATTTTAATCTACTTCCTGGGGCAGCCATTTTCTCATTCCACCGCCTTCTGCTGTCGACAGAATTTGACTTGAAAGTGCACTGCGAATGTCACCTGGCCAAACCCGAAAACAGGTAAGCCATGACATTCGTAACATGACCCTGACGAGGGCACGTTGACGTCGTTTTTTTAGTCGACACTCGACAGCAGAGAGCAGGAGAATGTCAAAAATGTGGCACTCACTCGTCTGGATGAAAACAGGTAGTTAAATATGTTTGTAATTCTAATTCTACCAACGCAACATTAATCAGAATACTAACTCATGTACACTGCCTATTTAACTCCTTCACTCCCAAAGACATATTTATATGTCTTTTCACACTCCACACGTTCAACCCCAGATACTTTTTCAATTCAATTCAAAAATTAAAAAAAAGGCGGGTGGTCTAGAATTGGCTGGTACTGAATGAGTTAAATAATGTATAATGTTACGCCCCCCCCAAAAAAACTAAAAAAATAATATGGTGTATATATACTCGATATATGGGTGGTTATTGACGGTTTTATAGTGAGAGTTGAATCTGCTTGACATAATATCCGTTGGGAAAATAGTTTTTAAATTTACAAACAAGGTCGAAGGTTACAACACACACTAAGGGCACTTCAATAAAAATTTCAACAGCCGTATTTCTCCATTCAGATGGCCAACACTAATATTATATGACTTTTATTAACTAAAAATCATTTCACATTGACAAAGCTATTGGCAAAGTTCAGGTGGGAGTAAATGAGGCGCCTATGAAGTATGATTGCCTCCCTCAGAGCAACAGATGGTGTTTATTTCAACACCTGTTGTATGAAGGTTCTGTTGAGTCATCTTCATATAGTCAAATGACTTGAATCTGCCTCACACCCCCATTTAACTTAAACGCCTCTCACTCATTTTGTGCCAAATGAACATTTTGTGCCAAAGATATCAGCTTCTGAGAACTGAATGTCACTGAATGTTTTCGCTGGTGTCTAAAAATATTATGACACGCACTGGCTCATGCATTGAATAATTTGAAATAAAATGTCATCATACAAACAAATCCACCAGTTTACTTATAGAGCTCATTCATTTGGCCAGACTGAATCATAAACCTTGGTGCACATTTGCTGGCTTTTGGACAGAGGGACTGTTCTACTCTTATTCACAAGAACTGAAAGGAAAAGGCGCCATCTTGTGCAATCACAATATAACTGCAATCAGAAATGGTTGGATGTTGAAATTCACCATTGACAGACAATGCCTGAAATTGACAGGGACTTATGATATTTGCATTTGGTTTAACGGATTCAATAACTGCAGTGCTTTACACAATGTAATTGTATTGTTTTGATTGAACTACTGTAACAATTAATAACTTGCAGGGCCATCTGAAACCAAGGACCCTAAACTTTGGTTTATCATAAGCTTATAGTATGTTCCAGTGTGATGCCATGATCTATCTCAATTTCAGAGTAATTTTCTTTGTCTGTTAGTGGCGATCACAAAGAAGTCCAAGGTGCAAGGCGTCATGATCACTCAGGTCGTCCTGCGTGTTCCACTAGGAAAATCGACACCTGACTTCCACCGGAAGCCGATGGCCATGACTGTCAATGAGGGTAAAGAAACAAATGAAAATAGCAAACAAAGCAGTCTCAGTATTTCTAGAGGTAAAGTTGGTGACTTTTTATTCCTGAGGGAGAAGAGCTTTTTTCAAAGCAATCGTCATTGGCGATCCAACCCCGAGTGTCACATGGAGACGAAACAAGGGTGATATAAATGACGCTGAGAAGTACAACATTAAATATAATGAAAGAAACAAAGAACACATCCTTGAGGTGAGATATGAAAGAACAGACCTTGCAACCCACATAAAATATGGCTTCGTATTCGATTATAGACAATTGTGTGCAGTACATAGTCTAGTCTCTTCCAAATGTATTGGATCGCTATGGTGAATGGTGAATTATACTGAATGCCTTTGGGTTTCATATCAAAAGAGGAATAGGTGCCAAAAGTTCAGAATTCCAGCTTTTATTTCATGGTTTTGACATCTTCAACTCAGGATCGATTTGTGTCAAGCCATCCACTTTTGAAGTGAGCCAAAGTAACAAAGACAAACATTGACAAAAACCTTCCAATTAACCCCCGATGAAGTCCTTTGTTATGTTGGTGGTGTGTTTTGGGTCATTGACGTGTTGCTTGATGAAACTTCCCCCATTTTAGTTTGAATACATTTTTGTGTAATTTGCCAGACAAAATGGTTTTGTCGACTTCAGAATTCACGCTGCTGCTACAATCAAGAGTTACATCATCAATGAAGACGAGTGAGCTCATTCCAGAAACAGCCATGAAAGTCCAAGCCATGACTTATCTCCACCAAACTTCACATATGAGTTTCTGTATTATGGGCTGGATTAGGTACAAAGTGGGCTGGATTAGGTAAAGAGCTAAATCACTTTGTTTTGGACCTAAATTTTATGTACTGATGTTACCAAGATCGACCTCTACCAAAGTGATGGGAAGGCCAAAGAATTGAGAAAGAAAAGATCTGCTTTTGATCCAAAACACAAAGTCATTTGTAAAACATGGGGGAGGAATACGAGAACTGAAAGTGACTGCAGTCAGGTCTAGAAAAAAACATTATAACTGAAGAATGCAATGGTCTGGTGAAGTGAGTGGCTCTCAGTTAATTGAAAAATGTCCATGTCCAAGTCATGCCTTGGACGTGCAAGTGGATGGCTTCAAACGAAAAGTGTTCTGTCCTGATTTCTACAACGCATCAAAATGTAAATACCATGAAGTAGAAGCTGGAAATTTGAACTTTTGTCTCATGTTCATCTTCTGATCTGAAATCCAAATGTTTTCAGTATAAAATAAAACAAAGGAATTGACCTTGCTGTTCCAATACTTTTGGAGTGGACTGGAGCTGATAATCTCCACTCATGATGCACTCTGCATGCAGATACCAAAAGCAACAGCAGACCTTGCCGACACGTACCAATGCTGTGCCACCAATGAATATGGAACAGCGATGTGCTCCATCCCCCTCAGTGTTATTCAAGGTGAGACACAGACTTGCGGTCTTGATGTAACAGGAATTGTCAAAAGGTGGTTTTGGTACGCTTCTTTGCTGTTTTTACTTGTCAGTGGTTATCTTTTGGCAGACGAGCAAGCGCCACAGGATTTCAGAGCGATGCTCAAGAAAACGTAGGTTTGAAACACAGATTCTTTGTAAGCAGTTGACCGTGGCAAATGGTAAGCCAATTCTTTTTGTCCAGCGTCGTCACCAAGAAAAAACAATTGCCACCACAGAAAGAGGGAGAACTTGATCCTAAACTCATGGAAATCCTCCTCAGTGCACCAAAGAAGGACTATGAAAGAATCTGCTTGGACTTTGGGGTTACGGACTTTCGCTGGTTGCTGAAAAAGTTGAATCAGATGAAAAAGGAAAGGGAGGATGAACAGGGAAAGGTGCTCCATTCTAACAATGCCTATCAATGTCTATTTTGAACCGATTCAAAACATGTTCTTTCTTCTCAAGGTTGTTGAAAATCTCGGAAACGTGAAACAAATTGAAATTAAACCTCGCGGAAGGGCAGAATTTAGCCTCGACATGACCTTACGGGATCCCAACAGCAAGATTTATTTGTACAAGGTGAGTTATGATTGTAGCCAAATTCACAATAAATGGTCGTTTTCCTCCTTAATACGTGACCTCTTTTGCTTGACAAGGATGGTTCGCAAGTCCCATATAGCAGCAATGGAAAGTCAAAGTATAGCATGCAGAAACGTGGAAACACGTATTGTTTCACCATCAAAGATCCCCAGCCAGAAGACGCTGGTTTGTATCAACTTGATGTTGGAGAGATAACCGTTCTTACGAGTGACTTCCGAAGTAAGCAGTTCCCATTGTAGAGACTTCTTGTTCAAAAAAATCTATCAGTGCAATGTTATTATGCATCTCCTCTGCCTACATGTTTCTTTTCTCGACAGTGCCTGCTGTGGAGTTTGCAAGCAAGATTAATAATGTGAAGGCCTTGGAACAGAAAGAGGCCTCTTTTCAATGTGTCTTGTCAAAACCCCTCAACAGAATAACGTGGTCAACGCCAGACTCATCACTTGAACATGGCGACAAATACGACATAAGCGTCTCTGAAGACAAACTGATACACACGTTAACGATTAAAAACTGTGACGTGGCTGATAATGGAACATATTATGCTATTGCTGGCACTGCGTCATGCGATGCATCTCTTGCGGTGGAAGGTAGGACATTCCCGTTACAGAAATTAGGGATGTCCTGATCATGTTTATTTGGACCCAAATCTGTGTGGAGTCACTTTATCGGTGAACTAACCCCTGCACTTTTCCTCATTCGTGATGAAATGTGCCACTTTTTCCTGCGTTTTAGAAGTGGTACAATGATCGAGCAACTTATGTTAGCCAGCTGGTTCTCATTTTTACTGTCCTAAATCCTTAATATCCTTCTTGAGGATTGTTATCTAACAAGTGAAGCAGTTTACAGTAGTTATAACATTTTGCAACATTTAATCTAGTTTACCTTTTCAATATTTTTTATATTTCTGGAACGGAAAAGTGCCTGTGCTGCACTGAGAGTGTGTAGGGGCCCTGCAAATGGCATAATACAGTAACCCTACAGTCTGCAGCAACATCTATTCCTTGGACTGGTGTTATTTGCATCGACAAGAAGATATTTCACAGCATCAAGTCAGCTGTGTTCAAAATAAATGAATAAATAAGATTGGGACATCTCTAATAAAACTATTGTTGATAATTAAAATTTAGCATTTTGATTTTACAATGAACTTAGCATTACCACTTAATGATGACACTCAATCCCAACATCTTTGTTTTGATTTTAATTCAGCTGATCCAAAGGCCCATAAAGGTCTTAAGCAAAAGAAATCTGAGGAGCAGGATGACCTGGCTAAAATGGCTTTGGTGCAGAAACTCCAAGTGGCGACAGAAGACACAAAGGAAAAAGATTCTAGTGGAAAGACCGATACCATCAAGGATGTTGGCTCTGATGACGGCTGTGGCTGGAAAAATGATGGGGGCCATGGTGAGTGGAAAGTCAAGAACAAAAACAACTTCCTGGGAGGCAGAAATGATGAAAGCCAGAAAGATGATGCAGGCGCAAGGCGATTACGAACAGGCCTAGCAGTGTCTGATTCAGCAAGAGATATAGACCGGTGGTTCTTAACCTTGTTAGAGGTAACTAACCCAACCAGTTCATATTCACATTCACCGAACCCTTCATTTGTAAAACACAAAAATATGACTTATTACAAATTCCAGACATAAAAACACATTTCTCAAAAACAGAAACTAATTAATGATTGGACAAGTAATGTAATGTGATCATCTGCAGCCAGCGATGGCCAAGCGGGTGTATCAAAACGAATTGACATGTTGAGTCGCGTGTGTCTTAACCTCCATGGCAGAGGCTCCGTCAAACCCCTGAGAAGGATTCACCGAACCCCTGGGGTTCAATCGAAACCAGGTTAAGAACCACTGGTATCAACATTTTTCCAATGATAGTCCAATACTAAAGTCTCGTGGTTTATAGAGGAATATACACATACATTTCCTTGCCATTTTTCTTATTTAGCTTCTCCTGGTTCTTACTTTTACAGATCAAGGTGTTCAGTTTGTGAGTGGGTTGTCAGATATCACAGCTACTACTGGTGGACGGGCAGAGCTGTGTTGTAAATTAAGCCCTGAAAACGCTGAGGGAAGATGGTACAAAAACGAGAAACTGGTGAGTGATATCTTCCAGCAACAGTGTGGTGAATTATTAAATACCTTTTTACTGCTGCTTGTTAGTATTGAGAGAAATTCATTTTTACCTGACCAGCTCAACAATGACGACGGGGTCAGGATTATTAAAGATGGAGCCTATCACAAATTGATAATTGATTGCTGTAAAAAAGGGGATGGGGCCGTCTACCGCTTTGAGTCAGATGGACGTAAATCAGAAGCCACATTGAATATTCAAGGTAAGAATTAAATGTACACACATTTCAATCCTTTGGGTGAAAGGGTCTTGGGTCTCTAAGAACAACATTCGCCCCCATCTCTTACCCCAAAGATCCACCAAAGGTTGACGCTCGTGCTCTCGAAAAATTCACAAAGCCAGTGATTGTAAAAGCAGGGGAGACTGCTGAATGGAAGCTTCAATTCTCTGATGAAGAACCGCTGAAAATTCAGTGGACCAAGGACGACGATGAGATATTGCCTGCCCTCAATGTGAAAATTGAAAAAACAGCCACTGAGAGCAAACTACGCCTTGCAAAATGCCAAAGGAAAGACAGTGGCGAGATCAAAATAAAAGTTAAGAACAAATTTGATACAACAGAAGCAAGTTCCAATCTTATTGTCATTGGTGAGTCAAAGGGACCGATGGTATGTATGGTCACATGAGTTGCTGGTAGCATAATAATGATTCCATCTACAGACAAACCCACACCACCACAAGGACCCGTGGAGATTGTGGAGAGTACCGTGACATCTGTTGAATTAAAATGGAAACCGCCAAAGGATAACGGTGGCTGTCCAGTCACTAGCTACATCATAGAAAGGCAGCAAGTTGGACGTCACAAATGGTCCAGTCTCTGGGAAACCAGTGGCAGCACTACCGTTTACAAAGACTCTAATGTGGAGCCTGGAAGGAGATACTGCTATCGGATCCGAGCCAAAAACTCAGAGGGTGTTAGTGACTATCTGCAGACAGAAGCCATAGCAGCTGGAGTGTTGCGTAAGTCTTTAATATGGGCCTTGGCCACTCCTCTGACCAGTGAAAACTCAAGAAAGCTTTTTTTACAGGTTATCCAGGAGCCCCTTCAGCACCTAAAGTGGTCCGTGTCTGTAAAGAGTGCATTAGTCTGTCATGGAGTGCTCCTTGCAACACTGGAGGGTCCAAAATAGTGGGCTATAATTTAGAAAAAAGGAAGAAAGGCACTAATTACTGGAGCCTTGTAAACCAAGGAGGACCGATAAAACGTATGTACCTCATTTAATGGGCTGCAATTGGCCAATACAGGAATTAAAAGTAAACGTTTCCCCCTAGACTCCAATTATGAGGTGAAGGACATCTTTGAGGGGGCAGCATATGAATTCAGGGTGTCAGCAATCAACCTATCAGGTCCAGGGGATCCAAGCAATCCCTGCGACACCATCATTGCAAGAGATCCCAAGCGTACGCATCTCACTCTCATGGCTTTTTAAGCTAGGATTCTACTTTTTAACTGAGGATGTTGTTTAAAGTCTCCTTAACTAACATTATTGTCATTGAAGAAACCCCAGGCAAAGTCACGGACCTCAGAGTAACATCCAGTGACTATACAACCCTGTCGCTGGCTTGGACTAAACCAAAGGAAGTGAAAGGGTCACAGGATGAAGCCCAAGGTTACTACGTGGAGATCAGACCGATAGAAAGCCCAGACTGGAGGCGATGCAATGCCATCCAAATTACTCCCACCACCTATACTGTCCGCGGCTTAAAGGCCATGGGTGCCTACTGGGTGAGGGTAGTTGCTACTAATTACGGAGGCGATGGAGAACCTCAAGGATTTGACAATCACATCATTGCCATGCCCCCTCCGGGTAAGAATACATTTAATGGACTACATTGTTTTTTTTTTTAATTAGATGATGACATTTTCTTTGAGGAGTCAATTTTGCTTTCAATCATGGAATTGGGATGATACGGTATAACAAGTTCACTGAGCAGAGAGGAGCGGGATTATTCAGTGAGGGGAAAGAAAAACCTCAGAACGATGTGCAGCCATTTTAATGTAGCTGACAACAAAATACCATTCAACAAAATGACATTCAGGATACAGTCATACGTACTACATGTCTGTCAGATATAATACATTCTGGTTTTCCTGACTTTCATGCTATATTTTGAGGGTTCTTCAATATTTGTCAGCAGCTGATGGCATGATTATGAATCTTCAGTAAAGGTGAAGGATTTATCATTTGGGGATCTAAACCGTGATCTTGGTGGCACGGTGTTTGACTGGTTAGCCTGTCCCACGCCACCCACACACACGCACACACACACACACACACGCACACACACACACACACACACACACACACACACACACACACACACACACACACACACAGGGGTCATGGGTTCGATTCCATGACTTCCTGTGTGGAGTTTACATGTTCTCCCCGTGCCTGCGTGGGTTTTTCTCCGGTTTCCTCCAACATTCTAAAAAAACATGCAAGACAGGTTAATTGAACACTGAATTTCCTCCCATGTGATTGTGAGTAGGAATTGCTGTTTGCCTTTGCGTGCCCCGCGATTGACTGGCAACCAGATCAGGGTGTACCACATCTACTGCCCTAAGTCAGCTGGGAAAGGCTCCAGGACACCTGCAACAGTTGCGAGGAACAGGCAGCTTAGATAATGGATGAATGGAAATCGTGATCACAGACAACTCTTTGTGATCATTAAAGTCACGTTTTTTTCGAAGTGCTCTTATTTTCCCAAGCTCAGAAGTGGCATGTTACCTGTGGATAGGTCACACTAACCAATCACCTCAGAGCTGGTTACCGGTAATAAAGAATTGCGTCCATGTCACGCCGTCACCCTTCCACCCTGAGTTCTTGTTTTTTCCAACTGGTCCTGAATGCTCGAGGCTAACCCAGGGATGGGCAAATACGGTCCTTGAGTTTCAGTATCCTGGAAGGTTTATCAGAATCTTTGCGCCAGCAAACCTGATTCAAATGATCAGGATCGTTATATAGCTTCTGCAAAGCTTGCTAATGAGCGGATCATTTCAGTCAGGTGTGTGGGAGCAACGAGACATATAAAACATCCAGGATACCGTCCCTCAAGTACCTATGTTGCCCAGCCCGGGCTAAACTTTGCTCAGCAATGGGTAACAGCTACAACTCCACAGTCTGGACCCTCCAAAATCACTAATCCTCGCTTCCGTGGCGGGAAAGAAACTCTACACTTCCAACAAGTATCACTTTCACCCAAGCGGCAACAAGAGACATGAGAATTGGGAGAAGCTAATTGCTCAACTAATGTGAAAGTCATGAAAGCCCTAAATAAGTGCTTAGTTCTTCAATGCAGTTTTTAAAAGAAATCTGTCTATATCCATGTTATGGTGGGGAGCAACCAGCTATGAATAACGAATCCATCCATCCATTTTCTGATACGCTTATCCTCACTAGGGTCGCGATGCGTGCTGAAGCCTATTCCAGCTGTCTTCGGGTAGTATGTGGGATACAGCCTGAACCTGTTGCCAGCCTATTGCAGGGCGCACATGGACGAACAATCATCCGCACTCACACTCACATCTCGGGACAATTGAAAGTGTTCCATTAACCTGCCACGCATGTTTTGGAAAGTGGGAGGAATATCTGGAGAAAACCCACACACCCAACATGCAAACTCCACACAGGAAGGCCATAGCTGGAATCGAACCTTGCACCTCTGCACTGTGAAGCTGACGTGCTAACCAGTAGACCACCAGGCCGCCCTGAATGGCTAATGAGTATTACAATTAATAAATCTCACCATGCACATCTTTTCCTAAAATCTTTCAGCCCTGGGCTACAGCAACATTAAGTCAGGAAGTTGATAAACAGCAGCATCTTGGGTAACATTTTGACAGCATGACACTCGCTTGGAAAGCCCAAATTCATTTTATTCCAGCTGTGTGTTATGTTCACACACTGATGCACACTGCCCATGTGGTTTTGTATTGAAATTGCTGGATTCAAAACAGGTGGAATTTATGTTCTGCGGTTGAATCAATTCCAGCGCCATGGGATAGAAATGAGGTCCAAAGGATTTTGGGATTAGAGAAAAAGTGGCATTACTGCCACATTTAAGATTGCGGGTACAAACAAATAACATTGCCTCAACTATAAAACACAAAGTCTTTCATGGAACACATTTATTTTAGAGGCTGAAGAACAAGTATATCATTTGAACCGTCATGAAACTGTACTTTGATTTTTGCCCCTTAAAGTACAGCCGACGTTCAAAGATCACGACTTGAAGAGCTTCGTGGTCGTCAGATCAGGAAACACCGTTCGCCTCAACATCCCCTTTAAGGTACTGTAAAGTAACCCAGAGTCATAGGGTGGATTTCTAAGTTCATGTGTGTTTCAAGAAGAATGTTTGTCCAACAGGCGTCACCCTTTCCAGAGGTCAAATGGTTGAAGGACGGTACTTTAGTCCCCAAGCATGTAACAGTCACCAACTCTGATAAAGCTTCTCAAATGTTGATCCCTACATCTAAGCACTCCGACTCTGGAGTATATACTGTTCTTGTCAAGAATGTCGTTGGCCAAGCGAGCTTCAACGTGGAAATTAGGGTAACAGGTAAACGCCAGCATAACTGACAAACAAACAGTTTTAGTCAGAAACCTCTTGTTTGACTACTTAATTGAAATTCCAGATGACCCCAAGCCTCCAGGTCCTGTGGAGCTTCATCAGAACGTTCCAGGAACAGTCACTTTGTCCTGGGCGCCCTCTCCAGACGAGACGAAGGACGACAGGCTGCACTATGTCGTATCCAAGTGGGACACCTTCAAACAAACTTGGAAGACCGTGGCAGAAAACCTCTTTAACAACAAGTTTACTGTTGTGGACATTGTGCCCGGGCGGGAATATCACTTCAGGGTGTTTGCTAAAAACGACATGGGCATTTCAGCGCCATCTGTGTCACCTGTGTTTGAAATCAAAAAGGAAAGAGGTAACAGCAGTTGCATATGAAATACGTGTCATCCATCCATGCATCCAACCCATGTACCACTTATCCACATTTGAGTCGCAGCTACAAAATATAATCGACATAGGTGATTATTTCTCAATATTTCTGTCACTTAGAGCTTGATGATTCATCACTGTTTTGTTGTTTTGTTTTTGTTTTTTAATCTTACCCCATCACATAAAATTTGAAACGAAGATATTCCTTGTAATATGAATAACAATGAGGATTTTAGGTCACACATGGCATTCCAAACACAGTGGACGCTCCAGGTCAGACACAATCCATTCTGTGAAGTCGGTTGAAGACTAATTTGTTTGGATTGTGAAACAATTTATTTTCACTTTAAGTGTACGCTGTGACAGTAGTCCCAACATATGACATTTTCAAAGCGTAATGAAGTAGTCTGAAGAATACGTCACCATCGCACAGCACAAGAAGTCATGATCAAAGGTAACGGTACGCCAAAAGTTTCAACTTGGTCATTTCTTTCGCTTTCAAGACATGATTCGATTCATATTTGATACAGTACGTTAGGTCATAATGTCTACTATCCATTGGCTGATCTACAATATTTTTGTTTACTGTGTAGACCTTGTTGGTTTAGCGTGACTCAATTGCACTTCCTGGTCCTTACCTTGTATACTCTTTGTTGTTCTGAATTTTCTCAACAGAAAAAGCTGAATATGAGTATTTGAAACATTGCACCCTATTACTAACATATAAAGTGATGTCTTATTGCCAAAGGCTACACAACTGTGGAAAGTGAAGTGTGTCTACTTTAATGACGTGATTTTCCCAAAAGTGCCCAAATGCTAAATTGTGCAGGATCAAGAGGGCCACAAACCTTTAGAAATATCAGTATAGTTTCAGGGGAGTTTCAGAGTCATGAGTATGACAACTCTTGTTGTTATTTTGTCTTTTCACAACAGAAAGGTTCAAGGTGACTGTACCACCGAGAAAATCTGTGAATTTATTATCAGCGCCGTCATTCATCACCCCATTGAGGTACCACATACCTCCAGAAGGCTATGAGTGTCAGATGAGCTGCGCGGTCAAGGGTGACCCGGCGCCCCATGTGGCTTGGTACCGTGACGACGTGGACCTCTCAGTCGACAGCAACTACTGCATCACCAACGTACGTGGTGTCTGCTCTCTGTTCATCCTGAGGGTGCGCCCCAATGATGGTGGCGTATACAAAGTTCATGTTGAGAACCATTTGGGGTCAGCCGAGTGCTCCAAGCTGCTGAGCGTGAGAGGTAAATTCCATATTCTCCCGTTATATCGCAATGTGAAATTTTGCACTAAATGCTGTACGTCGGAGCAAAATTAACTACTAATATAATAAGAACAATAAGACTATGACAAGAGCGGGGAACAAGCTCCTGAGCGTTTACAAAATTGCCGTTTGTACACAGGATGTGCGCAAGACAAATAATCTGACAGAAGCATGGCATCTTGGAGTTTGTTACATACATCGCTTATAAATGAAATGTATTATTATTATTATTATTATTATTATTATTATTATTATTATTATTATTATTATAGCTGATTATGTTTGGCAACAGGTGTGCCGGCAGGAGGGAAAGTCCGTCTGCCACCTGCTGGAGAAACACAAAAACGCGTCGTGGATCTTAATTAAAACTGTTTTCTTTCTGTGTGTTTGTTAACAGAGAGAACGACATGAACGACGAAAGATAGAGAACAGGAACAGTAGTCATGTTGTGATGTCTTCATTTGACGCTACGGCAATGACTCAACATTCTTTGGCTGTGATAAACCATTAAAGTGTGATGATAGAAATTATATTGAACAGTTTTTGATCATTAGCAATACAATGGGGTCTTTCGGTAAATGATGGAACATATATATATATATATATATATATATATATATATATATATATATATATATATATATATATATATATATATATATACTAGATGGTCCCTTCGGCCCACAAAAGTGTTGTTGCTTGGTTCAACTTTTTGTTCATCTTCATTGCTTATCGCGAAAATAAAGAGATGTTTAGCTCTACTAAATAACTAACAATTTCATTGCAATGCTTGTGGGTAGACAACATTTTTTCGCTAAGATGCCCGCGCGATCGTAGTGAGCCACTGCCTGAGCGGCACAGTGGCGGCGCGCAGCGGCGCGGTAAAGTAGGTACGTTTTGAAAAGGGACAGACGGAAGGACAGACCGCGTGCAGGACGACGCGCAATATATATATATATATATATATATATATATATATATATATATATATATATATATATGTATATGTGTGTGTGTGTGTATGTGGGTGTGTGTGTGCACATGTCTGAATTGTCACAGTGAACCAGTGTACGCTCAGAGTTATTTTCAAACGCGCCCCGAAAGCACAAGCAACTGAAAAACCACCGTGCCCCTCCCTGCCCTCATGTAGCAGAACCATGGAGTTAGGCATTGTATTGGAACAGAATGAGCACTCACTTCATCCAGTGATCCATCTATTTTCTAATCCGCTCATACTCATGAGGGTCTTGGGCATGTTGAAGCCTTTCCGAGCTGCCTTCGGGCAGTAGGCAGTGGACACCCTGAACTGGTTGCCAGCCAATTGCAGGGCACACAGAGAGTAACAAACATTTGTGCTCACAATCACACCTTGGGACAATTTTGAGTATTCCATTAACCTGCCATACATGTTTTTGGAATGTGGAAGGAAACCAGAGAACGCAGAGAAAACCCACACAGGCACGGGGAAGAACGTGCAAACTCCACACAGGAAGACCGGAGTCGGAATCGATCCTTGCACCACTGTGAGGCGGACATGCTAACCAGTCGAGCATACCGTACTTACTTGTAAACCTGAAAAAAAAAAAAAAAACATTTTAAAACTTATAAACTTAAATAAAGATATGAATTAAAACATTTCAGACGGGCTGAAGGGGGTCAAGCCAGATTTTTGGTGTCGCGCTGTGCATGGTTCCATGGTGTCATTAGAATTTCCAGACATGATATTTACATCCTAATAAATGGAATCCTCACTTTTCAAAGACATTCTTCAGATATCGCAATAAAAAAATGTGAGAAAGTATACATTTGACGTTGACATTTGATCCGGTCAGCGACGTACCCACATTGGAATTATTGCCATAGGTTTATAATACAATTTTATCAGCAAAGCGGAGCAGGTTTGTAAATGACTGTGGTTGAATATTGTACAGCTAATAAGTGGGGTTATTGGAAAACAAGGGCTAAACAAGTTCCTAACAGAGCCTAATGCTACATTGACAATGGATGCATCATGGGTCATGATACAAAATTTCAGTAATTAATAAAAACAATAGCAATAGTGTATTTCATGCCTTTTGAAAACAGTGCAGTAATGTATGCTGAATAAGCCGTTGTGAACACCATTTCAGAACTGCCAGATGCACGCTGCACAGACAAAGGCCCGCCCACTGCACTATCCCACCACAGAAGCCCCCTCTGCCACTCTTCAGTTTCAATATTTCACCATCACTTAAGCATCTAATGGACCCCCGCACCATCAAAGCAGGAATCCTGGTTAAATGAGGTGTTTTTTCCTCATCCTCATCTGGGTATACCTTCATTGACGTGGAAAAGCTATATGCACAGGCTACAGGAACCCATAGCCATGTCATCCCAACTGTCGCACAGCAGAGATCATCCACGCATCAGGAAGTCGCCTTCTGACTCTTCTTCGTCATCTTCGTCGTCCCCAGCCAACGAGAGCTTGCGGGTGAGCTGTCGGGTTCATTTTACGCTCGTGGAGGAATTCAATCAATGCGTGCCCTTTTCTTT
This sequence comes from Hippocampus zosterae, assembly GCF_025434085.1. Lineage (NCBI taxonomy): Eukaryota > Metazoa > Chordata > Actinopteri > Syngnathiformes > Syngnathidae > Hippocampus > Hippocampus zosterae. The sequence goes on along the minus strand of NC_067459.1, from coordinate 8,016,428 downwards.
GCATCTGGTGTAATTTGTATGAAAGTGAATCCCCTTTCTGTTGGCAACATGGGGCCAGGGAACGTATTTTACATTGGAAAAATCTCCCAAAAAAAGTATCTATACTGAAATAATGAAGATGTGCTTGTCTCAATTCACTTAGTGTCACATTGTTTAGTTCAACACAGATAATATGCTGTCTTAATGGCAACAGGTGATACAAAGGTTACAGATTAAGTTTACCTTCTGCCATCTAGTAGAAGAGAATTTAGTTAGTTCTGCCTGTCACTATACGTCGCTAGCATAGGTGGTTGAACAAAGATTTTTTTTTTTTTTTTGTCGGACATAAATCTTTTTCTTGGTGTTGATAAATTCCCGTGATGCGTCTGACAGCTTTAAAGAGCAAGAAACCACATTTGCTCAAGCCAATGGGACCATGACACAGCTAAAGGGCACATCTTTTGAAAAAATGTACTTTTGTAGCTTGCATACAAATAGTTGGGTCTCTGGAGTGTCTACCCACCCATTAAGTATGAATTTAACCAACTCATCTTTATTTTGTCTGCCTATTTCTGAAAATGTTTCTCTGAGCGAGCCCTTTTGCAATTCTGTGCCACGGTTAAAAAAAAACAAAACAAAATAAAACAAAAAAAATGTCATTCATTTGCATAATAACCATCCCCACATCAAATTTCTCCACCCATGACAGATGAACTAGGCTCGGTCATGATCCAGGGCCATTTTCAAGCAAAATCCAAATTCCTACATGGAAGCACCACCATAGCGGGGCAAATAGTTAATTAAAGTGATACTCAGTAAATTGTATTCGTCATATTGTCTTGAGCAGCCAAACCCTTTCATTATCACTTTCATTTCATGTCCGACCATTATCATCACATGTCATCAATATTTCTCCTATGTGGTGTCATCACAACAACAACTAACTTTACATCAGGGGCGGGCAAAGTCTGATGCTCAAAGTCATTTATAGATTAGGTAAAAATATAATAGTATGTTATTATAAAATATTATAGTTCATAGTTAATCTGTTTAAAATTCATTATCCATATTTCTTTTTTTAATGTCAAATATATGTCAGATTATATGTACCCTAAACATATTTATAAAATGAGTTAATGTAATATTTTCATTGGACTATTATATTTCATGATGAATAAAAAAAATAATACATGCATTTAATTAAGACTTTTTTGACAACACAAAAGCTACATTAATGCAACAAATATTACATGACTCCATAATACGAGGTGAATTCTCGCAACATTTGATGACATTACACATTCGAACGGTTCGAACACCCACATATTGTTTGAACCAGAAATGTTGGATTTGGAAAATGTGGAAACGTAAATGCAGAAAGTGAAAGAGCATGGGGAGAGTGTAAAAAAAAAACAAAAAACAAAAAAGAAAACTGGATGACAGTAGACAGAAGAGAAGCGGTTGGATCGGCTTGTGGGAACTCAGTCGCAGTATTTATGGCTGTTTATCTCTCCCACTCGTCCTGCAGGAAAGTCACATTTTCCACCGGGGAATAAGCAGTCAAGAGTCAAGTCGTCCCAATGGGACAGAGGGAAGACGGATCACCTCACGTAGGCTCTTCTCAATCAGTCTGTTTATACGCGATATGCCTTTAATTTAAACCAGGGGCTCCTCCGAGTGCATCTGCTGTCTGCTGAAGCTCCAGAAGGCTTGTATATGTCTAAGGGAAGATCTATGAGTGTTTACACACCCTGGTGTGTGTCTTTATGAGCTGTTTTGTTTTATCCGTGCACATATACATTTCCACATGGAACCGTTAAATGCAATGACGCAGCTGCCTGTTTGGCCCACTTTTTAAAGGGACTGCCAAAAGTGACGAAGGTGACAAGATTTTGGGTTCAAATTTCATCTCTGGCCTTCCTGTGAGGAGTTTGCATTTTGTCTCTCTTCTTTGGTATTTCATTTAAAATCAAGAGTTTTCTCTACGGATTAGAGCTTTCAAGGGACTAATGTGAAACACAATGTGAGGTTCAGGGTTTTTGCTCGTGAGTAATCGGCTTCTTTGTATATAGTCCAGATGGCATCGAGGGCTTCGAGGCGAGACTGTCGGCCATCTTGTGTTGGATTCAAGTCAAAATCAACATTCTCGACCTAATGATACCAACCAACCAAAGCAAAGTCTATTTTTGATGCTTTCAGAGCGAATACTGATAATACCCGTGTATAAGGCTTCCAAAGGCACGGAGGTCATATATGATCATATATATTGGTCATGCCATCCTGACAAACATAAGATATTATACTGTCCAAATTTCAATTCCCTGTGACATTGAATAAACCTCGCTCAGGTGCGGGATGGTTGTTAAGATGTCCCACTGTTTACTGTTTAGCCCATTTTATCTTATGGGTTTCATTGCACTTTCTTGAGTCTTTTATGGCAGAATGCCAATTCTTAGGGCTCATCAAGCATTTAATACAATATTTGATGGCCCTCGATGGTGTTGTATGTCATACGCTTACTACAGAAAGTACTTAAGTTTCATTTCAGGGGGCTGTCGTAATAAATCCAAACGTGAAAGCCACTACTGGGCTATGGCCTTTTTTGGGTATGTTTACTTTATGTTTATTTCAGGGTTTGTTGACTCTCGGCTGGGTTCACTGAGCTCAGAATTTTGAAAGCTTTGCACGGAAGAATCGTCTCTAATTGTAGTTTGTGCCAGTAGTGATGTAAATGCAACTGAGTTTATATGATGAATGCTGTACTAATAGAGTCATAGTCTCTCTCTCTCTCTCTCTCTCTCTCTCTCTCTCTCTCTCTCTCTCTCTCTTTCTTTCTTTCTCTCTTTCTCTCTGTCTAATCATACAATCATGATCAGAACGTGTAGTTAAATTTAAGCACGGATAAGATAAATATTCATTCATTCATTCATTCATTCATCTTCCGAACCGCTTGATCCTCACTAGGGTCGCAGGGGGTGCTGGAGCCTATCCCAGCTGTCTCCGGGCAGTAGGCGGGCGACACCCGGAATCGGTTGCCAACCAATCACAGGGCACACAGAGACGAACAACCATCCACGCTCACATTCACACCTTGGGACAATTTTGAGTGTTCAATCAGCCTGCCATGCATGTTTTTGGAATGTGGGAGGAAACCGGAGCACCCGGAGAAAACCCACGCAGGTCCGGGGAGAACATGCAAACGCCACACAGGAAGGCCGGAGCTGGAACCGAACCCGGTACCTCTGCACCGTGAAGCCGACGTGCTAACCACTGGACTACCGGGCCACCCTAAGATAAATATGACTTAGTATATTATTCGCAGTGTGTCACCATCATATACCAGTGAAAAGGTTATTTTGTTGAAATTACTCAATGTTATTTCATTAAATGGTTGCACAAAGTAAAATCACCTGGATCCAGATACATTTTTGAAGTCAACTACTTCCATACCTGTATTTCAATATTGTCTCTCAATCCAATTGATTTTATTTTGTACAACTACTTGATGAAATAAAATTAAGTAAATTGTACCCACTGTGAGGTACTGGGTTCGATTCCAGCTCCGGCCTCCCTGTGTAGAGTTTGCATGTTCTCCCCGGGCCTGCGTGGGTTTTCTCCGGGTGCTCCGGTTTCCTCACACATTCCAAAAACACGCGTGGCAGGCTGATTGAACACTCTAAATTTCAAAATTGTCCCTAGGTGTGAGTGTGAGCGTGGATGGTTGTTCGTCTCTGTGTGCCCTGCGATTGGCTGGCAACCGATTCAGGGTGTCCCCCGCCTACTGCCCGGAGACAGCTGGGATAGGCGCCAGCACCCCCCCGCAAACCTAGTGAGGATCAAGCGGTTCGGAAGATGAATGAATGAATGAATGCACCCACTGTTTATTTCAGTGTACTTCTCAGGACATGTTACAAAATAACAGTGTGTCCGGAAATTCATGACACATTAAACATGAGACAATGAAAGGAAAAAAATTCCAGACAGAGATGGTGCACCACCTTTGCCCTGTACACACCATCCCCATTTTTTCTTTTTTTTTTTAAAATCATGTGAACATCAGAGTATGTAAAAAAATATCCTGACAGAGACGAACCCCCCCCCCCACCCCCACCCCCACCCCCATTTTAATCGATAAAAGTTGCTGCGCATTGGGGAGTCTACGCTCGGTCTTTTTTCACCAGCACGCGAAAATCCACAAGGTTTTTTGGAGCTAATCGCGAGCGGAGCGGCTGCGCTGACGGAGCATGGAAACGCCGCCGGAGGAGGGGGAAGCGAGCCGGCGTGCTCGTCAAGCAGCGCGGATTTCGAACCCCGCTCCCATCGATCCATCTTGCCAATCTACGATCTCTGCCAAACAAGATGGATGAACTTCTTCTCCTCACAAAGACCAACAAAACCTTTGCACGTTCTGCTGCGCTCTGCTTCACTGAAACCTGGCTCAGTGACCGCCACCCAGATTCCGCGCTACATCTACCCGGCTTCCGCCTTCTCCGAGCTGACCGCGACACGGAGCTATCAGGGAAATCGAAAGGTGGTGGGATTTGCTTCTATATCAACGAAGAATGGTGCACTGATGTCACGAAGCTCGACGCACACTGCAGCCCGGACCTGGAGTCGCTGTCTTTAAACTGCAAGCCATTCTACTCGCCACGTGAGTTCACCTCCTTTTTACTAGTCGGTGTTTACATTGCGCCACAAGCTAACGCTAACACGGCGATACAAACGCTAGCCGAACAAGTAAACAAACTCGAACTAAAATACCCAGAGTCACCCCTGATCATTTTGGGCGATTTTAATAGAGCACATCTTAACCGTGAACTTCCCAGATATAAGCAGCACATCGACTGTTTCACCAGACAAGGCAACATTCTAGACCACTGCTATCCAACAATCAAAAATGCATATCGATCGGTCGCCCGTGCAGCATTGGGTCTTTCTGACCACAATTTAATCCACTTAATACCTACATACAGACAGAAACTCAAATGTGTTAAACCGGTTGTTAAGACTGTGAAAAAATGGACAGATGAAGCAAGCTAGCTCTACAAGAATGCTTAGACTGCACTGATTGGGGCATCTTTGAAACTTCAACGGGCACACTGGATGAATACACAGACACTGTAACATCATACATCAATTTCTGTGAGGACATGTGTGTACCAACGAAGTCCTTCCGCTCCTTCCACAATAACAAGTCATGGTTTACTCCCAAACTCAGGCAACTCAGGAAAGAGAAAGAGGCCGCATTTAGAAGTGGAGATTGGGCACTGTACAAACATGCCCGAAACCAATTGACAAAGGAAATTAACATCGCAAAGAGAAGCTATGCAGAGAGGCTCAAAAAACAGTTCTCTGCTAGCGACTCTGCATCTGTATGGAATGGCCTGAAAGCAATCACTAACTATAGAATGCCATCCCCCCCAAACAGTGAACAATAAGGGTCTTGCTAATGAACTAAACATGTTTTTCTGCCGATTTGAAAAGGACACCCCCATTTCCCTCACACACCCACCTCTACCAGAAACCACTCTACCTACCCCCCCAACCTCTTTTTCTCCACTACAGATCCACGAACAGGACGTGAGACGGCTCTTCAAGCAGCAAAAGATCAATAAAGCTCCGGGGCCCGACAAAGTGTCCCCCTCCTGCCTGAAAGTCTGCCCTGACCAGCTGGCTCCGGTCTTCACACAAATCTTCAACAGATCCCTGGAGCTGTGTGAGGTCCCATCCTGCTTCAAACAGTCTACCATCATCCCAGTTCCCAAGAAATCGGAAACATCGGAACTGAACGACTATAGGCCTGTCGCCCTGACGTCTGTGGTCATGAAGTCCTTTGAACGCCTTGTGCTGAACCACCTGAAGAACGTCACCGTACCCCTGCTGGACCCTCTCCAGTTTGCCTACCGGGCAAACAGGTCTGTGGAAGACGCAGTCAACATAGGTCTGCACTACATCCTCAAGCACCACGACAGCACAGGGACCAACGCAAGGATTCTGTTTGTGGATTTCAGCTCTGCGTTCAACACCATCATCCCGGAACTCCTCACCCCCAAACTACTCCACCTCGGTGTGTCCCCTACGATCTGCCAGTGGATCCTCAGCTTCCTGACGGGACGGACACAACAGGTGAGACTGGGAGCAACAACATCATCAATACGCACCTCCAGCACTGGAGCCCCACAGGGATGTGTCCTCTCGCCACTGCTCTTCTCTCTCTACACAAACGATTGCACCTCAACAGATCCAGCTGTCAAACTCATAAAGTTCGCAGACGACACCAAGGTCATCGGTCTCATCAAAGACGGCGACGAGTCTGCGTACCGCCAACAAGTGGAGCAGCTGGAGCTCTGGTGCAGCCGACACAACCTCGGGCTGAACACGCTCAAGACTGTAGAGATGATCGTGGACTTCAGGAAAGATTCTTCTCCACAGTTGCCCCTCACACTATCCAACTGTCCTATGTCAACCGTCGAGACCTTCAAGTTCCTGGGAATCACAGTCTCCCAGGACCTGAAAAGGGCCCGGCAGCGATGTACTTCCTGAGGCTGCTGAGGAAGCATGGCCTGCCACAGGAGGTGCTACGACAGTTCTACACGGCAGTCATCGAATCAATCCTGTGTTCTTCCATTACGGTTTGGTTTGGGGCTGCCACAAAAAAGGACAAAATCAGACTTCAACGGACAGTTAGGATGGCAGAAAAAATCGTTGGCACCGCCCAACCCACTCTTGAGGACTTGCACACTGCAAGAATCAAGACAAGGGCACGGGAAATCCTCCTGGATCCCCCGCACCCTGCCCACCACCTTTTTCAGTCACTCCCCTCAGGCAGACGCTACAGATCAATGCGCACCAAATCCAGTAGACACTTAAACAGCTTCTTCCCTCTAGCCATTAACTCCTTGAACAGTCACTGACGTAGTCACTCTTCTTGCACCACAAAATGGTAATACAAAACTACTGGTTACTCTAAAATGGTTCAATGATTTTGTTGTTTACGATGATATTAGTGCAGCGTGTTATACCGGAGACAAATTCCTTGTGTGTTGTACCTACTTGGCCAATAAAGATGATTCTGATTCTGATTCTGATAAAACATGATCAAAACATGTGAAAAAGCTACCAAAAAATGAACATATACAGTATGGTACCTCCATATTTACAATATAATAAGAAAAAAAAAACGTTCAATTTAACTTCTGAAAGGAAACACTAATATTTTACCTCTTTATTTTCAAAAAAATGAATAAATTGTGTGTAATTGTCATTTCACTTTATATCGAGCATACCGCACCACCCCAGACGTTAATCATGTCATTCAAAGATAATACCATCAAATCTTTAACATATTTCTCCTCTATTTCAGCATGAGCGACTCTCGAGGTAGGATTTCTTGGTTGTAAATCAAGCCAAACCTGCAAACTGGAGTTGACCTAGCGGCTAGTCTTTTCTCTTTTTCAGACTAAATTCATCTGGCTTATCGGACACCTCCAACAACACAAAGAAAAACCATGCCGAGTCATACTTCACGCGACGGGAGAACAGATTGTCAGCAAGAAAAAAGTATGAAGAGGAGATAGCGTGTAATGATTACAAAAAGGTCTGGGATGCTTTTTTTTATAGTGGAATTTTGGAAGTGGGGGGAGTTCATGTATTTCTGTTTGTCAATGTTTGTTGCATGCAACACATACACAGATCGAATCATGTTAGAAACTTTTCATTCGGACACCTGGAATCAATTTTTAAATGTGTGGGGGAAAACATGAAACAATGCAAATTTTGCAGATGTATGAAAAAGCACTGGCTACTAATCAGAGGCTCAAGTCTAGACTGGAAACCAGTAAACAGGAATTGGTTGTGATCCAAGAGCAGCTGCAGAGAGCTCAGGTAACTTCCACATGGCTGCAATTGGTGTGTAATTCCTCTGACATACTGTATTGCAAGCTATGCATTTAAATACCTCAATATATTCTTTTTTCACTGCAGCATAAGGAGAGAAAGAGCGAACTGGGTTCCAATATGCTTGAAACAGAGAAAAAGGTACCAGACGTGATTTGCATGCAACAGAAATTGTGATGTCAAATCTGTCTTGGAATTGTTTATTGTCTTTCAAATGAATGAATCACTTTTTCACTTCCACTTTATTTTATGTTCGGAGTGGCTAAAACGACCTCCCAAAAATAAAGAAAGTAGAATACAAAGAAAAATGTTGCCTCTGCTACAAGTTACCGGTATGCCCTGCTCTTTTCTCTGCCATGTGGGTGAACACAAACGGGTGGAGGGAAGGGGGCGGGGGATTGTAATGGAGCCGTAGCACTTTTCTGCTCCATCTCTGCTTGTCGTCAGCACAGCGCCCCATGTGACGCTACCAACCAATACAATTGCATATTCTCTTAAAACAGCTCTGCCGCCCAGTGTTTCAATATCTACGGCCAAAATGTAAACCCGTCGATCTGACGGGAGTCTCACATCCAGGTACCGAAAGTCAAACCCTGCCACAGTTTGTCTTTAGCCACAGGTGCTTCGAATGAAGACAAACTGTGGCAGAGTTTACTCTCACGACCTGGATTTGACACCTCTGTCGAATAGGAGGATTTGGCGACTTTCAGATCAAGAGTGTTGCTGTAGTGCTGTGAATGGAGCGTGAGGTTTTTCCTCCTACATATCTCTGTCTCCTCTGTTCAGTGACAGAGAACTGTCGAGGGGGTAGCATCACTTTTGGCTGTGCGCTTTGTGATGAAATTGATCTGTGGCTTGAGTGGAGAATCACTTGTGAGTTGGTCAACAAATTGGGATTTTTAAAAACGCGGGCCTGCCGTCATCAGCTCATTTGTCACTCAGCTTTCATCGGTTTGGTTTACTTAGCAATCGGTCATTTAGATGTCAATGTCCAAGTGAGATCTTATTTTATTTTGACAGAAGTCGTGAACAAGTCGTTCGCGAGTCGTTCGTGCCCGCGCCGCTATCAAAAGAAAAGTTAACAAAAAATGACAAAATAATACAAAACAACCTGAAGCAATCTGGTTAAATGTACAAAATAGAACTTAAAGCCTGTGAGTAGAAATTATTATTGTATGTTGCAGTAACTTGATTCATACTGTAGCAGATGAAATAGTCCTGGAAAATCATTTTAAAAAAGAATGGTAACCCTATTTGCTAAACAATTGAGTGAACATGTTTATCAGAACAGGACATGCAAAATTAGATTTTAGATGAATTTAATGAGCTCCTACGAGAGAATTTGTCCAAATGAGCCTCAACAAGAAGCAGACATGCTCCACAGGTGGGCTGTGCTGAACTGAACGTTTTTCTATTTTTCTAATGTGGACTGAGTGTCAAAGAGTAATGTTCATTTCAAGGATTCTGCAGGAAAGAGGAACATTTTTTATCCCTTTACCACTGTGTGATGAGTGAAAGAATACTGTCATTTTCAAGTCTATTTATTCGCTCATAGGACAGTCAGAGTCTGAGGAAGAAGATATCTGATATGGAAGAACAAGTGAAGGTACAGTACATGTCATTACATTACTTCGTCCAGCCTTTTCAACATGTCAACTGGCGTCAGGATCATATCTTGTATTAAAAAGAGATGATCATATTGGGAAAACAGCTGATCATTTTGAGACTAATGAAGTCATTGTACAGTTTCTTGCGACAACCCCTGATGAATTCCCGAAGCCCAGGCCCAGTTGGGAGTCACTGCCTTATTTCTTGTCATCAATCATGTCGTCATTCATCTGACACGGCTTGCAGCCATTGTGCTTCTCGTGGCGCTGTGTGTGATGCCAAAGCCCTCGGGGTCCCGGCGACCGTCTTATACGTCTGCCGAACAACGTCTCGTGTGTTCATCCGTGAATGAGACTTTGATACAAACGTGGCAGCTCCGGTCTGAAAATAAACCCGTAAAACAGAGAGGCACTGTGGGGTTTCGAGGAATTCTAGAGTATGTCATCATGAGCCACTTGTTGCGTTTCTTAAATATAATACAATACATGCTGATTTATATAGATATTGGAGCTGTCAATCCGTATCATAGCCACTGATTTATAACAGTGCTAAAGTGCTAAAGGGGAAAAGACCTCAACTCATGGTGGAGGAATTTCAAAAATTGTTTGCAATTTGGATGTACGAGAAAGCATTCACTGCGATCACTGTGAAGAGGGGAAGACACTGCACATGGAGCTGCTCGTGAACACTCGCAGTGGAGGTGTGGCTGAGAATTTTAAAGCAGGTCGAGGCTGGTTTGAGCAATTTGGGAAGAGAGGTGGAATTCACAGTGGTGTCATACAAAAGAAAAACACCTCATAATTGTGATGTATTTTGGAAGGAGTCATTTTTTTCGTTTTGAGATTCAAATGGGGTCACAGAAGGAATTTGAAACTTTAGGTACCGCTGTATTCGGATACGATAAATTACACATCAGGCATGTAATTTATATTGCTTGCTAATGATGTAGTCATTTCAAACAAGTGACGACAAGTGCCTTTACGTTTTTTTTTTGCCTCCAATAATTTCCTCAATGAACATTTGCATTTCATTTTAAAAATCGTTCCAATGTTTAATGTATTTCTTTATTTTGCTGAATTCTTTATTGCTCAGGTCAAAGCAGAACTTCACACAGAAAACCAAAGACTGAAGGATGAAAACGGAGCATTGATCCGCGTCATCACCAAATTATCCAAGTGATTTAATCCAACATGAACGCAGGAGGGATTATGTGATTTTCGCTACCTGTTTTGTCTCATGAAAACAACACAAACAGGTGATCCCTCTGATTCCTGTTTTTTTTTTGTGTGTGTGTGTCACCGACGCATGCAAAGACAGGGCCTACATGGCATTATTCATCATCATTCCAGAACATAAACTCCCATACAAATTCTAAACCTTATAGCCTAGTTTATCACCATGGAAACAGTGATCTATGTAACGCATGTGAAATAAATATCACAGTGACAGTTTAGCTCGAAGTGTGATATCACAATCTCCCCCTGAATATGAGGCAAGAGTCCAACTTTTATTTCATGGTACAGTATTAACATCTAGATGTGTTAAACAGCTCAGGATAGAGAGTCCCTTTTGTTTTCAGCCACCCACTTCTTAAGTAAGCAAAAGTACTGGAACATGTGACTGATGTGCAAGTGTTGCCTTTTAGAGTGATTGCTTGAATACTAGATAGCGCTTGTTTTTGGCTTTAGGCTTCAAATGTTTAAACTGCATTTGCTGTTAAGTAAATACGAAGACCAGAGAGATGTTGATGGGAGGAAAGTCAACCATTTTGAAAAGCTGATCGAAGAGGGAAAACCATAGCCAATACAACAATGTGGAATGTCCTGAAACTGACCCCCCCACCCCCTAATCCCAACTATTATTGTACTAAGCAACAGAAAACGCATTGTCTACGGGGCGTTAAGGTCTGATGATTGACTTGCCAGTCTAACACCTTCCAATTTTACCCCGGATGAAGTCCTTTGCTGTGCTGGCAGTGTGGTTTGGGGCATTGTCTTGCTGCATGATGAAGCTTCCCCCGCCCCAATTAGTTTGGATGCATTTTTCTGCCAAAAATTGACATTCCCAATTGGCTATGCCAAATTTGTGTGCAATATCTTTGGTCAATTTTCCCTCTTCTCTCTGCTTAAGACATAGTTTGCTTTTGTCCCATTGACAGCTTTCTGGTCTTCTTGTTTGCTTTACAAAGCCGAAGCCAAAAATAAGCAGTGTCTAATATTTAAGAAATAAATAAAAAAGGCAAAACTTGAGAAACACCCATCAGTCACATGTTCCAATTCTTTTGCTCACACGATAAGTGCGTGGCTTCAAATGAAAGATGCGCAGCCCTGACTTGTTAAACACATCTAAGTGTAAATGACATGGAGATTAAAAACTGGACTTCTGAACATTTGCCTCATATTCATCTTTTCATCTGAAACACAAATATATTTAGTACGTAGTAAAACAAAAACAAAGGAATTGACCATGCCGTCCTTCTTTGGAGGGGACTGTGGCCAAGAAATGACATTGTTTTACACGCACAGCACAAATAGACTTACTGTACTGCACGTATTTTGCAGTTCATTTTAGTATGTTAAATGTATTGCTGCATTATTATTATTATTATTATTAGCGGTACTTGTTTTAAGTCCAACGTGTTTACTCTGTTTCTACCTTACCTACAATATGATCTCATGGTGCCACCCACTGACCAAAAATGGTAAAGCATCTTCCATTCCATACTTCTATATTACCTTCCAAGGTACAGTATTGCTTATTTTTATTCACTTGATGGTTTGAATAATAAAAGGTATAAAAACAAACCAGTCTCATAAGTCTCATAAGTTTTTTCTGAAGTCATGAGTCCTTCACATCACTTTGATGAAAAATAAAGAGCGACGCAGTAGGGCAGTGTTTTTCAAACCCTGTGGTGTGCCGCGGAAAAAATATTAAATAATTTGTATGCCTGTGCAGATTGTCGCCCACAAAGTAATCGTGTAGTACCCTCTAATACCGCTAAGAGGCAGCAACAGCTAGTCAATTGCCTTGTGTTGAGCCTAGACAAGCGGATTTGTGAGCCATGAATGCAGATGACCGTGAAACAATAAATATGAAAGATTATCAAATACTTTTTTCTTTGTGTTCATTTGATTCCTATTCAAGCTGCTATAACGTCATTCTTCAATGTTAAAAAACGGTTATCGTATTAATATAACACGTTAAATGTTAAAATAAGCGTGTTTTTCACATTTTCAGCTAGTGATGTGCCGCGAGATTTTTCAATGAAAGAAGTGTCCCTTGGCTCAAAAAAGTTTGAAAAAGACTGCAATAGGGGACATTAAGGGATACTACAGTAAAAAAATGGGACATAATACAAGACACCATGGCACATTATGAAACATAATGGGCAACAATATGGCACAAATGGGACACAATATGACAGTGAGAGCTGTGATTCGCGTGTTATTTCACGTGTGTTATTGTAGACGTATTTTTCCTTTTGGCACACTGGGACGTATGGGATATAAGAGAAGACATGGGAGAAATAGGACAATGGGACAAAATACAACATTATGGTACATCATCGAGGACATTAAAGATACAATGTGACAACATGGGTTGTATGGCAGCATTTTGATGAAACATCAAGTCTGTGCATGTTTTCTTCATCTGCTTTATTATTAAAAAAAGACACAAATACACAAAACCCAACATAAGATAATCATAACATCATTGCTTCAAAACATGCTATTATTTACATCATGTTGTTCATACATTCATGCTGTTGCCTATTCACAAATGAGCTTGAGTGATGCAAAACATGGTCGACTGAGGCAACAAAAGGGTCAGCACAAACAGCAAAAAGTGGCGCTTTTAGGCAATTGCTTGAGCAAAAACCCCGAGCGCTATATCAAGTATTGTGTCTGTTTCTGTTGGCGTAATTGGGCTCTTTGACTTTTGATGAGGAGAGCATTTCTGTGAGGACAACGAAACGCAGCTAGGCATGCTACATTTCGCCACTTTTTTTTCCTTTAGGCTGAAGCAAAAGGCCCTGGACACGTCTCATACCTTTAAACTTGTGAAGGTAACAAATGCTGAACTACTGAAAATGAAATTACTTCCAGACAACAGCAACAGTGAATTTGTTTGTATGTTTTCAACTTTTCTGATCCAGGCTAGCACAATTAAGCGCCGCATACACTGTAGAATTTAGATGTGTTGTCATTTAAGTCCTACAGATATTGATATCATTTTAAATGCCAACCGTAGAAAAAAATAAGTCTAGTGTCATTAATGATGCTAACAACAATGCTCTTCTCTACGTGTGCTGCAAACAAAGAACGAGACATAGAAGTGTATTAACATAGTATCCGAGCTAGCTTACGTAGTCTTTGAAGCCACTTAAATACTTTTTAAATGGGGTAGTCTTGCATTGGGGTGGGGGGCTTCCTTGTCGTTCCCACTACGTACAATGCTCGGTAACCACTTGTTGGTGTCACATAACTATAGATGAACATAAATTACAAAGTTGTGCTGCGGTGCACAGACATTCTTTGGAAAACGTCTGTCTGAGAAGGATCGTGATAGATGTTGCCCAAGAATCGGAACACATAAATTACATTACCACTGCAGGTCCAAGTGCCTGATTCCAATTTCATACCAATTATTGCATATTCCTATGTTTGTAACTCCTCAAAGTGTCAACACTGGGCAGTGACAACAAGGAAGTTAACAAGACTGTGGTACCTCGACTTACACTTTAATGATGAGTTTCAAGAGCTTAGTCGTGGCAACTTCATAACAAGCAATAGTTTGGCAGAAAGTGAACAGTTAAATTTTGGTGGCCTCAGTATTGCATCCCTGCTTTTTGCAGATGATGTGGTGCTGTTGGCTCCTTCAAACGGGGCTCTCCAACTCTCACTGGAGCGTTTCGCAGCCGAGTGTGAAGCGGTTGGGATGAAAATAAGCACCTCCAAATCTGAAACCATGGTCCTCAGTCGGAAAAGGGTGGAGTGCCCCCTCCAGGTCGGGGGGGAGATCTTGCCCCAAGTGGAGGAGTTTAAGTATCTTGGGGTCTTGTTCACGAGTGAGGGCAGGAGGGAGCGAGAGATCGACAGGCGGATCGGTGCAGCGTCTGCTGTGATGCGGACGTTGTATCGGTCTGTCGTGGTGAAGAAGGAGCTGAGCCAAAGGGCGAAGCTCTCAATTTACCGGTCGATCTACGTTCCAACCCTCATCTATGGTCACGAGCTATGGGTCGTGACCGAAAGAACGAGATCCCGGATACAAGCGGCCGAAATGAGTTTTCTCCGCAGGGTGTCCGGGCTCTCCCTTAGAGATAAGGTGAGAAGCTCGGTCATCCGGGAGGGGCTCCGAGTCGAGCCGCTTCTCCTCCACATCGAGAGGAGCCAGATGAGGTGGCTTGGGCATCTGATTCGGATGCCTCCTGAACGCCTCCCTGGTGAGGTGTTCCGGGCATGTCCCACCGGGAGGAGACCCCGAGGAAGACCCAGGACACGCTGGAGAGACTATGTCACCCAGCTGGCCTGGGAACGCCTCGGGATCCCCCGGGGAGAGCTGGAAGAAGTAGCTAGGGAGAGGGAAGTCTGGGCTTCCCTGCTAAAGCTGTTGCCCCCGCGACCCGGCCCCGGATAAGCGGTAGAAGATGGATGGATGGATGGAGGACAATTGCTTGCTTCAAGCTATTTATTGCCATACCAGACTGAAGCGGAGTGGATAACTTTGCATAAAACAAAATGTTGTGGTCTTTAACCAAATCAAATAACCTTCTGAAAGGTTTATCGCGAATGTACATTGCAAAATGCCATATCTGGGTTCATCAACCTGGCATTGATAATGTAGTATTTAAACATTTTTTACAATTATTATTTATACACAACACAGCCGGAGAGACTATTCAACAGTCCTCACAGGAGTACAGTCTTTATCCTGTGCAAAACCGATAAACATTACAGCAGTGAGTGTGACAGTCTTGTGTTTTGTCATCAAGTTTAAATGTACTGTCTCTATATTATACTGCTCCCTGGCGGCCAAAGTGGGCAGACCAGCCACAAAACATTAATGCATTCAATTGCAATTGGATGCGCAAACTGTTTAATAATGTACTGTACATTTTTTTTATACTGCAGGACAACGTAAAGTACTACTTTCCTTATATATATGTGTGTGTGTGTGTGTGTGTGTGTGTGTGTGTGTGTGTGTGTGTGAGTGTGTATACACACACACACGCATTGTCACGATGTTTGGAGTAAAAAGCATGATGCAGAATAAATTAAGTCATAAGTCAAGGTACCACTGTACAAAGTACATAAAAAAAACAACAAATATAGAATGTTACAATGTCCAGGTCCACTGGCTAACATCTGCAATTATTTATCTTACTTCAGTGGCCATCACGTTGGCACTGACTGGGAATAGTTGATCTGTGCATTTACACACCTCCTGCATTGGCAGGTATCCAAACTGTGTCTGATTTATTTAAGATTAGTTCTTATTTAAAATATCCAAATTTTTCCCTGACAAATATCCACATTTTGTCAAATTGGAGCAAAAAAATGTCATGGGTCACTTGACCCATGCAGTGTAAATCCAGATACAACACATTTTTAGCAACATTTGTGTGTGCTGTAAAATCAAAGATTGGGAAATTGCTCACAACCAATTTTCAGACATAGCTACCAAATCCAATCCTTTACCGTCTGATCCCAACTGAAATCCAAATATTAAAAAAAAAATCTTTGAAACTGTCGTGACTCATTCACTTGATGCTTGGTTTAAGTAGAGTGTGGTTTCACATCCAGGCGGTCGTTTTAATTGGCACAATATCAGCGTCCCTGCCTATTTCTCATTCATGTTCACTTAAGTCTGAAGACAGATCTCAAACCATCCTCCATTCTTTCCATATGCATAGACGGGCAACCCACCTTAGTGACACGAACAGCACAATTCTAGTGCAGAACCAAAAACCCTTCTATTCCTCCTTCTATTTGCAAGTTGATGCCAGGATACCTTTGGTGTGCAAAGCCGTAGGCAGGTGGGCAAAAGCATGCTCTACAAACTAAACCCAGACTTCAATCCAACTCAGACTTCAGTCTAGAAGTATCTTGACATGAAACAAAGTCCAGTCAAGTCACTTGAGAAAAGACACTAATATGCAAAATGGGATGCCTTGAAACCTCAATGGAATCTAGTCTACTGAGTTTTTGCTGAGCAGGTTTCATGACAAGTCGGGATAAGTCATGCAAAGTTTCATGAATTGAATGAAGAGCTTCAATGGTAAGGGGCTTTGGTGGTTACTTCTTGGCCGCTAAGGAGGCCAGCTGACCGTCGATGTCCTCCTCAGGTTGCAAAGCATGCCACTGGGCGATGGGGCGCCGGGGGTTGGCCAGCATGTCGGACCAGTGCTTGAGACCCAACCCGGTGGCCTTACTGCCCACAAAGATCTTCCCGATGGCGTCGTTCTTGCCGATCTTGTCGTAGTCGAACACCGTGACAGCCACAAGGATTTTCTGCAATCGTTATAAATGTGACGTGTCATGAAAGCACTTGCCAGACACCTAACACAAGTTGTTCTCAAACAGGCGGAGCCACACTCCTTGGTGTCCGTGAGTCGTAGCTTGAATGTTTGCAAAGTAATTTGCAATAAATAATTACGCGAATCAATGGATACAATTGTTTGAGGCCTTGATCAGCAATATGATCAGACAACACGGCAGGAGTAAAACTACTTTTCTCAACATTAAGTGTGTAATATTTATCCTGCTCATCTAAAACAAGATATTGTGTAATAATTATTTCTTTATTTCATCTTCATTTATTCTATTCATGTCTCCATGGCAAGTTATGGGCCCTACAACTCTCGATTGACCAATGTCCAGAAATACAAAGTATATATGGTGTGCCAATAAAACAACATGAAATTAATGATTCCTCCTTACCATGACTTTGGGACAGTTAAAAATTGTGAAATGATTGTGATGACTCGTCATGTAAATCTAATAAACCTTCATGAATGAAATCTTTCTTTGTTTAGAAACAAGGCGAAATATAACGGGAATAATGTCCCATTGTTGTCAAAAACAAAAGGTGATTTTTTAAGAAGTCATATTTTTTATAATAACATAAAATAATTCAAGAAAAACAGGCATAATATTTTGTGAAATAAAACTTCATCATTATACGTAGTTCATAAAATGGATTGATGCATGGTTGGTCAAGTTGAGATTCAAACTTCAGAACAATGAGACTTGCTAGCCACTCTTCCATCGTGCAACAGAAACTCGTACTTTGGGTCACTATCGACCGACTCGTATGAATAGAGGAATCGTGCAAGGATCAAGTTTGATACTACACCTGCATCTGTTCCAGTGGAATTTCAAAGCTGAATGATTCATTGTAGTATGGGTTGAGGGTGTTCTTCTTCACTGTTGTTTTCTTCTTCTTCAGACGTTTACCACCCTGCAGCAGCTGAATCTTCACATATGGGTCTGCACAAGCCAGGAATATAAATTAGTCATTGTCCACTTTCAAGCGCGAGAGAGAGATCCTTGGTTTTACTGCCACGGCATCCAGCATGTCCAGGTACAGAAAGTGAGGCAAACAAATGGTTTTCGTAGCGTTATCACAACAATAACAATACGATAACAATACGTTATCACGTGGAGCTAAAGTGCATGCTGACTCACGCCATACTTCATGTCTTATGTCTGATTGTTTTATATTTCTGGGACAAAATACCCTAATTTAAAACTCTTATTTGAAACCCAAACCTTTGTTTGAAACCAAAACTTAAAACCACACTTGAAGCTACTGTCGCATTTTTTCATCAATCGTCTTCCTACCGGATAATCCACAGGCATCCATCTTTTTCAAGTTCTTGGCCTCCAGGATGCAGACGGTGAGCTTCCCGGCAGTGGGGACATAGCGCAGGGAGATGCAGATGTCACCGAGTTTCTCAGGCTGAACAAGCACAGATGCCAAAATTGTCAGGCTTGAAGACTGGTGTTTAGTTAAGAATAATGAAGCAATGTTAGAAATCATGTCTCCAGCCATTGCCAGGACCAGCTGTGCTGCTTCTCCCTTGACAGGTCAACTAACCATTTTGAAGTGTCTCATCCAGTATGGTCATACTTCAGTGTAAAATAGATTTAAATATCAAACATAGTGGCTTGACAGAAATAGCCTCAAAGTGGAAAATCTTAAATTTAGCTGCCTCTTTCCGAAAATTTGCCTGTGAGGGAGCCTTTGTGAATTTTACCGGATTGTGATATAACAGTGGAATAAATTTTCATAACATTGCTCCCACACTGAGTTTTGGAAGCACTATTGTGTCACAGGCAAATGATATGCTGATCTGTAATTAACATTAGGGAACATTGTATGACAACAGGCACAGGCACAAATGTTCAGCAAAGGAATTTGGCGATGAAGTAATGCTCCGTCAAGTGAAAATGTTGGCCTATATCAGGGGTGCCCATTAGGTAGATCCTGATCTACCGGTAGATCTAAGACTGGTCCCAAGTAGATCCGAGGAGTGTCAAAGAGAAAAAAAAACTAAAAATAACAACCATTTGTGTGTTTTTGTACATGTTAGTAATATTTTTGTGTTAATGTACGCTGCACCCTAATCATCCTCAGTCTCATTTTCACACACACACACAAAAAAAAATTAAAATTAAATAAAGCAGGTAAATCTTGAATTTACGGTGGCGCGTGATTACGTCACCGGAGGTTGTTAGCGCTCAGCACTTTGCAATTGCAGCCTGTGATCAGAGCTGTTGCGCTCTATCTTTTATCGTCATTATTCTCATTCAGAGTTTGCTTCATGTACAATTCACCGAGGGCACGGGCAAAGAATAGGAATCTCGGAGGGCCCAGGGAAGCACTTTAAAACTGTACGTGTGAGCTACGATAGTTAACAGGCTGCAAAAGTGCATCGCATGCCTCAGTTTCAGGCTGTTTCTCATCATGGCGTTAATGTGTGCGTGTGTGTGCGCGTGCCGGTAAGGGTAGATCCCGGGAGCTTAGTTGATCGAAAAGTAGATCTTCGGTCCAAAAAGTTTGGGCACCCCTGGCCTATATGGAGTTCGACTTTGGGCTATTTGAGAAAAAGCAACTGCTCACCTAGTTGCAATACCTTCGCTCAGCTCCCATGCCCCCGCCCCCACCCCGTCATGACGGTAAGAAAAGCTGGACTTGGCATTTGCATGCTGCAGAACCACCCTTCTTGCCTGATGAATTTAAATACAGTGTTACAGGTGTACGGTTATCCTTTGTATGTTTATCCTTTATCCTTTTGGGTGTTTTGAGCAAGTAATGTCGGATACCTTTAATTAAAAGACCTGGCAACTGCATTAAATTGGGGTGGGGGGGGGGTGCGCACAATACGCCTTCTTTCAAACTGAACATAATGTCAAACAGTCACAATACAATGATATCATTTCAGTTTGCGTGGGCACCTCTTCTTGATCGGCGCTCTCCAGGTCCCGCCACTCCTCAATGGGACGTCCGAGGTCGATGGTGTTCATGGGTAGCTTCACCTCGCCGATGACATCGTGCTTGGAGAAGCGGTCGTAGTCGAAAACGGACATCACAAGAGTTTTGCCACCGAGCTCTTCGTAGGGAACCTGGCGTGGTTAACAAAAATCAACGTTTAAAAAAAACATTTCAGACCTTTTGCTCAAATTGTAAATGTGGCCTCTTGCATTTATCATTGTACTCAGTGTTTTCATTCATTCACTCATTCATTTTCCGATCAGCTTATCCTCACAAGGGTTGCAGGGGTTGCTGGAGCCTATCCCATCCGTCTTCGCCGGTAGTGGTTCGACCAACCTGAACCGGTTGCCAGCCAATCGCAGGGCACACACAGACGAACCACCATCCACACTCACATTCACACCTCAGGACAATTTAGAGTCTTCCATGAATCAGCCTGCAATGCATGTTTTTGCGAATGTGGGAGGAAACCAGAGTACCTGGAGAAAACCCACGCAGGCCCAGGGAGAACATGCAAACTCCAAACAGGGAGGCCGGAGCTGGAATTGAACCTGGTGCCTCTGCACTGTGAGGTAAACGCGCTAACCCTCGGTGTTTTCATTTTCGAAATTTGACTGACGGTCAGCAAATCACGAGGCAAGCAAGCAAAAATTCACACTCACATTGATACCTATGGGCAATTTAAGTCTTCCATGAACTTGATGTAAGTTTTTGGAAAGTGAGAGGAAGCCAGACTATTATCCGCAGCAACTGAAAGGTAGATTCTAATCAGCAGTTCATCCTGTTCATCCTAATGCAACCATCGCTCATGAACTGGAGCTCTTCCAGATGGTTTTGGTCAAGCGAAGTGGTATATGTCCCTGAGTGGTCATCAGCCATCAGCAGGACACATGAACACAAACAAAAATTCATTCACATTTGCGACCAGTCCACAGTGCATCCTGCCTCCTTCCCAAACACAATACAATACATGTTTAATTATAAAGCGCTTCCACAACCACTGGAGCTATAACAAAGCGCTTTTCCTGCATAAGTTTTGTTGTTTGAAGCAGTTCTATATGAAAGAGGAGAGAATCAAAGTGTCCTTTCACAAGTGGATCAGTGACGTCATGCTCAAAATGTGCACACAACTGCTACGAACTAAGTTTGCAAGAAGCTGTAGCGTACATTGATGAAAAAAGAGATCAGTTCACTTCTCCTGTCACATGTAAATCCGCTTCAATTCTAAGCGCCGACTCTCATTCCAAATATGAATCCGCACTGCATGCAGGCGCTCTTCTCTCCTTATCCTTGGCTGCACAAACCATCCATCAAACCGCGCCGACTTCTCTGCTGAACAACATTGGCGTGTGAAAAATGCTGCCCATTACAGGCACAAAAAAACACTAGCGCCCCAACCCTGTCCAGAGGCGACAGTCAAGTAGCGCTTACATTCCTCTCAATCACAATCAGTGCTGGTACACGCATGCTGATAAGTAGGCGCAACCATCAAGCACAGCTTGTTCTCCTTTCGACATCTGGTCCACATGAAGGACAATAAATAGCATATGACAAAATAAAAGACAAAAAAAAAACAAAAGCAAAGCTCTTGAAGAGCTCTTGCCAACAGCTGCCAACTATGGCACCATCTTGGATGTTCTAGTCAATTGTGGTGGGCTCCAGCTCAACCCATGACCTTAACAAGAAGAAGAGGTATAGAAAATGCATGGATGGATGTATAAGTGATCAGTCAAAATAATAGCTTCAAGTGCCCATCCCCAGGCTCCTGTGAAAAACGTAAATGGACTCAGTTTAAGCAATGTTGAAAATGAAGACATGTTCATTTCACAAGAGGAAACACGGTACTGTCCAGTAAGATTGGCTCTCCATCAGCAGCAATTGTGCAGACAGGCAGAACTGTACCAGAGACATTTGTTGAGTCCCTGCAGACCTTATTCGCTGAGACAAGCAGCCTCACCAACCTGGCGTACATTCCTTATGTAATACATTCCTTAATAGACTTTGTTGCTCTCATTTACTTGGGCTTTTACGGACTTACTTTGAAGACAAAAGTCTCATTGAAGACGGGGTTGAGCGTTTTCTTGTGGACTTTGGTGTCAAACTTCTTCTTCTTGTCGGGTAGAAGAAGGACTCGAACGTACGGATCAGAAGTCCCACCCGAATCCATGGACATGAGGTCCGCCGCTTGAAGGATGCCGACGGTGAGCTGCGCATGGAAATAAGATGCAACCATGGCTTGATTTATGTCAGGATTACTCTTAGCAGACACCGACAATGTATCACAATCAGTCAACTTGCGTCTCGACTGACTGGAGATGAATTAAATTCCTCAATGTCACAAAGTTTATAACAACAACTCTTCCAAACAAAATGATGTATTTTTTCTTCCGGCAGACACTCAAGTGATTACTGGTTGACAGCTGAGAAAATTGCAAACTGTGCAGCCTGACGGGTACTCATCACTTGTACTCTTGGTTCGGAATCAGCCCTGAAAAACTGAAGAAAAAAAATGCCCCACTGGCATCATTCAATTTGCATTTTAGTGTTGCAGAACAAAATTAGTCCATTTCTTGCTTTGACAGAAGGTTAATAATTACATCTACCAGAAACAAGTACTAACTTATACGGAGGAAGAAAAAGATCAAATAATATGGGTGTGATACGATTTGATACTATCAAAATCCTGGTTGTGGGTGTTTTTCAGATGATGTTTCAGTTCACATTGGTTCAGTAATGAAGCAACATACAAAATATAAAACGGCTTGTGTGTAGCCGAGCTGCCTACTCTTGTGGATTGTCCATACTTTTTGATGGAAATCACCCAACTCTGCGTCGTTTTGGCCGTATGAGTACCAGTACCTCTTCTGGATATTAAAAATAACAAAATAATTAGATAATTAAATAAATCATGGATCACATTGTTCATACATGTAAAAATGAGAAAAAATACTTCTGAGATAATCTACGGTTTTTGACGTGATGTTACTTTGCCCGTATAGCTCTGGTGATGTAAGCTAATGGAGTGTCCAAAAGCGCCAGTTTGAAAAACAGTCAGTGCAGCAGAAAATGTACATGTTTTCAGGTACCACAACCACGTTCTGTTTGTAATCTCAAAATGTCGTAAGTCAGAACGTCAAAAACCAAGGGTTTCTCGATTCAACAAGCTTTAAGGAACTAATAGGGAACCACGGACCTTTGTGTTTTCAAAGTCGTAGTCAATGGAATATTGGAGTTTGCCCAGCTTCTCTTGCTCCTTTTCCTCTTCCTCCTTCTCCTCTTCCGTGAGCCCAGTCTCTCCCTCATCATCGTCATCGTCCTGTGGTTTCTGTGGTGATGAAGTGACAACATGATGCTATCAAATGACAAAGCACTATGGAACTCAATGCACTGGGCCTCCCCGTAATTCACTAGCATGCCACTTAGCCCCTTAGAGTTTGATTAATGCCCCTGATTAATTAAACGCATGAATATCAACAACAGATTATTCTTTTGACCAACTCTGTTCACTCGTTTGAGCTCTGCTGACATGCTAGTGCAGGACAAGGGGCAGCCAGTCAGTGGAGGTAACGCATGCGCGTAATCATGAGCATTCCATCACTCTCCCGAGCCCCCTGTTCAAGAGGCTAAAGTTGTAAAGTCCAATGGACAAGTGGTTAAATCACTCCTGTTACTATTGCTGGGGGCTGGGATGGCCGGGATCGGACCGGAAATACACCGGCCATTCAGGAAACTTCACGTATTTTCCCGAAATTCCCAATGGCCACCCCACCCCTGGCGTGCACCCTGGAATGGTTGCCAGTCCATCGCAGGGCAGACTGTACAACAATTACTGTCAAATTAAAGCCTGAAAGTATGGTACTCATATTTGGCATTTCAGAGAAGTTCATGAGTGGTTGGGATTCATGCAGTCATCTTCGGTTTCTATAAATCCACCACAACATGCCCTGTAGTACATGCATTGATTAATGGTGTTAGACTGTCCCTCTGTGATCACTGCATTAGATGGTTCTACCTCTTCTTCGGAGCAGATCTTGGCTTTTCAAGGTATTAAATGGGGGGGAGATAAAATTAAAGAAGCCATTCCAGAGAACCCGCCAACCCCCACAACAGCCAATCCACCTACCGTAGAAAGGCGGTCCACCACGGTCAAGAAACACAAGGCAGACACATAGCCACAAAACAGGAAGGAAAGCAGAGAGAGGAAGAGATTCAACTCACAAGACAACAAGAGAGAGAGTGGTCGCTGTTGCTGTCGCTCTGGAAAATGACACACTTGTGTAGAACCTTCACTGATGTTATTAAAGTGCTTTAATTAAAGAGCCACAATCGGTCAACGTGGGCGTCAGTCGATTAGAGTGCAGATGAATCAACATTCATTCATTCATCCATTTTCCTAACCGCTTGATCCTCACTAGGGTCGCGGGGGGTGCTGGAGCCTATCCCAGCTGCACCGGGCAGTAGGCGGGGGACACCCTGAATCGGTTGCCAGCCAATCGCAGGGCACACAGAGACGAACAACCATTCGCACTCACACTCACACCTAGGGACAATTTAGAGTGTTCAATCAGCCTGCCATGCACATTTTTGGAATGTGGGAGGAAACCGGAGCACCCGGAGAAAACCCACGCAGGCCCGGGGAGAACATGCAAACTCCACACAGGGAGGCCGGAGCTGGAATCGAACCCGGTACCTCTGCACTGTGAAGCCGACGTGCTAACCACTGGACTACCGGGCCGCCATGAATCAACATGTATGTTCTTAATTGATCAAGTGGAGCTTGTGCTATCGCCCACTCGCTAGTTGAAACAAAACGTGTCATTTTTCACTGCAGAGGAGTATGTTTGAACAAGCACAAGATCAGAAATACACTGGCAAGTAAGGGCAAATGCAAGGGTCCTCTGGACTACTACTGGGGAAGAAAAAAATTGTTTAATGACAAAAAAACTCATAAATAATTTCATGACTAATATGTCAAGAATTAGGCATCATTTTGTGAATAGGGTTTATAGGAGTTGTGGATAGGCTAAGTGGAGGATATAGTTTAGTTTCAAGGTTGGGGTAAGAGGTTCAGATTTGGGGTTGAGGGTGGGGTCGGATTTCATGAGGTGTGTCAGAAAAATGCTCGGAGTGGTGTCATAAAGGATTTAATCCAAATCCAAACTAAAACTTTCCCCCTTCCAAGTAATCCCCCTGCATCGCCTGATGCACTTTTCCAGCCTTATCAGTCATTCCTATATGCGCTCCTGGAAGGATTCTTCCAACTCTGTCATCACAGCTATCAGGACATCATCCAGGTCTTCATAAAGGGTCCGCGTGATGACCCCCGTGAGGTTGGGAAGGGGAAAATAAAAATCACATGGGGTCGGTCACATCAGGTGAGCAGGGTGGTGGCTCCAGCACGGTGATGTCCTTTTCAGTCAGGAACTGTCAGATGCTCGAGGAGTCATAAATAGGTGTGTTGTCATGGTGATACCCTGGCTTAGGGTTAGATTTTAACATTTTGTTTAGGGCCAAGGGTTTTGGTTAGTGTGATAGTTGGGGTTGGGGCTGAGTTAAGGTTGAGGAAGGCATCAGGAGGAGTCATACCTCACCGCCCTCCATGTTCTTCATGTTGAAACCATCTTTGCCCTTCTTGCCTTTCTTGTTCTTCTTCTTCTTGCAGCAGCACTTTTTGATGATGCAGAAGCAGCAGGTGAGCACCAGCAAAGCGGCCACCACTGCGATGGCGATCAGAGCCCACGGGGGTACTAGCGGGATAAATAAAATGTCAGACTCAACACGTGTCACTTGACAATGTTGTAAAAAGAACAGAACCATCACTCACACGGGATTTTGTCAATTTCATTCAAGAACTTGCTCTTGATCTCCTCAAACATGTCGTTCTTGCTGATTTCCGTGTTGTTGCCAGAGCTTTCGGCCACCGTGGAGATGGCAGCTGGGGAGGAAGCCATACTAGCCATGGTGGTGACTCCGGTGGGCTCGGCAGGGGCCACCGGCTGTGGCCTCCTGAATAGATTGAACTTCATTGCCAGAAGAGATGAGGCGCAGCGTCCCTGGGTGACAAAGCAGGCCAAAATTAAGCATGATGTAATAACTATGAATGGATGGGTATGTCCTCAATAGGTGGATTCCTATCACTTAAGTATACCGAATTTGAGCACGACAGTAAAAACTCAATTGTCAGATGTCACTCAAAATCATGATGTAGTCTGATGTCTTGGATTACAGTCTGTGTTAGTACTGGAATTAGGGGTGTAAATTTTAAGATTGTGTTTGGGAGTTAAAGTTGAGTGTTGGATCGGATCAAACGGATATCTGAGCTGTGCATGAGCACACTCTCTCCTCTGTTACGTCCAACGACATGAGGACTCCGTGTCCAAGTGACAAATACAAAGTAGACAAAAGTCACAGCTTCTGCGCACATAATGTTCTATCTATCTATCTATCTATCTATCTATCTATCTATCTATCTATCTATCTATCTATCTATCTATCTATCTATCTATCTATCTATCTATCTATCTATCTATTGGTCATTTCGAAAGTGGCCAACATGATATGACATTTATCCTTCATATTTGTGATATAATCCTTTTTTACAAATATGCACCGTAGCTTTTGCAGGTATCACTTATGTGTTTTGCCATTAGCGATCAAAGATAGCCGACCTGTTGCGCATGCTCATTGCAGATTGTGCAGTATACCTAGATCGGGCATTCACAGGGTCAATTTGACTCGCAACATAACAGGGAAGTCATTTAAAGGCAATGTCAGATGATCCATGAAGGGACAATCAGAGGTGAGACTACAGTTTAATCCAGTCCAAGAAATTGCACATATTTGTTTCCTCTTCTGATAAAACTGCCGCTTCGTTAGTATTAGTTATATTTCTCTCAAGGACGTTAATTGACCGGACCATTTCAATGATGGTTGGACACTTGTCTGCTCACCAGTTTGCCAGTTATTGATGAGCATGTGATACAGTTGCACACGCAGCGGCTGTAGATGCCGCCGTCCGTCTGCTGGCCATTCTTTTTTGTTGCTAAGCAATCCTGAAAGTGCCTGTCAGCCTTCAGCTAGCCAATTGCCCACAACGCCCAGCGAGCGAGCCAGCCAATCCAGGGAGCAACATTTTTCTTGCTGCCCATTATAACTGCAACCTGAATGTACTGTATGTCCAGTCTTATTTAAGTTTCCCATTTCAATTTACACTTGCAATCATTGGTCGTAGAAAAACAGATGGATTCAAAAAAGACAGGAGGTGGCCTCTGGGATGTGCAATGAATGGACAGCTTTAACTTCCATAACTTGGGTTGTCTGGTTGAAATCAAAGCTCAGTGGAAAATGCATTACCACACACTTATAGTTGGTCAGATATTATCATTATGAAACATGCATTTTTAAAGCCAACTCACCAGTTAAATATGGTGGTGGTTGTGGTGTACGCCCCCCTCACTCCCGTCCCCACCGGTTTTGGCTTCACTCGCTCACCAACATAGTCAGATTCCTTCCGTAAAGCAGAGACTGCAGTCTCCTCTCACACTTCGCTCCACTGCAGCAACACCCCCCCCCATCCCTTCCTCCTCCTTTTCCTCAGCCTCCTCCAATACCCACCATCCCCTCTCTATCTCTCTCACACACACAGACACACACACACACACCTACTGCTCTGCGACTCCCCCTTTACCTCACTTTTACACCGGGCCTCATTGGGATGCCGTTCACAGCATGTCACCCTTTTTTTAGAGGATCAATAATGCCACAAAATGACATTACTGGGCCACAGCTTGCCGGTGAAAGGATGAGCGCATTAAGTTGATGGGTTTTGTAAACTTGCCACATTTCCCCAATTGTGCCAAGATGCGTCACAACAGAGCATGTGCGGTGGCTTTTTTTTTCTGATTGATCAGCAGCCTATGCAGAAATGTAAACAGGAAGTTGCCATCCAAAGTCCTTAAAGCCATCCATTATCTATTGCACTTTGTTAGGGTCATGAGTGAACTGGAGTCAATTACAGATGAAATTTGGTTGTATGCCCCTGGACGAGTCGCCAGTCAATTGATAAACAAATATTCACACAAACATTCAAAACAATCAAGGTATCTGCACCTCAACTGACTTTTGTCAAGAGAAACAGGTTTGGGCTGGTTGTCAGTCATGTCCAGGGCAGCAACCATTCTCAATCAGGTCACATTCACACCTGTGGACAATTTAGAATCTTTACTGAACTGAACAAACATGTTTTTGAGTGTGATGTATAATATTTCATGTTTATGTTTCAGTAATATCTGGAGTGGAGAGCGTATCCTCCAGTGGTGGACATGTCACACATTGTTTTCAGCCGACTACATAAGGACTGCCACGCACACAGCTCGATGTTGGATTCTTCAGCCTTGCTTACGACTCGTACCAAGTGCTTGTATATTTGAGACGCTTCTTGTTCCTTCCTCATAGTCTCTCGTCACGTTTTTGATCTTTTCTCAGATAAGTAGTGTTTTTCATTATAGTGATGTTATTGGTTTGTATGATGTATGTCCTTTTGTGGGTGTTTTTCGTTGATCTCCTTTTGTGCTGGTTTATTGTTACCAGCATCTTGTACTTTGCCGGTCTTGCCAGAGAACTCTGGATTTCCTGACAATAATTACAATAATCTCTCATTTTTTGCAGTTAACTCATTCACTCCCAAAGACATTTTTAAACATCTTTTCAGACTTGATCTAGAATTGGCTGGTGCTGAATGAGTTTTAATAGGGAACAAGATTCACCCGCAAAAGTTATAAAACCACAAAGTAGCCCCTACCCCCTGTGGAATTGTAAACCTGATACAGTTTTTAACATTCATCAACATTGCCTTCTGAGGGAGGAGAAGAAACTTGTGTTGGTGGCATTGACTTGGACTTAGGTTCATGCTGAGACTCATCTGCTGGAGGCGCTGACTGTGTAGCTAAGGTTTTTTCAATTGGAGATAAACATAGTGATTTATTATTATTGTTATTGAATGATTAGATAAAAAGGGTTGAAGGTTTCTTTTTTTATCAGAGAAGGGTCTTTTTTTAGTGAAGAAAAAAAACCTTACCTACTTGACAGTTTCAACTCTCACTTCAGCATTCATCTGAGCTGTCACTGCTTCCTTGTGATGTGTCTAAAAAAACAACGGACCGGGTCAGGAAACCTTCAAAATAAGGCTCCCCAACCCAGTCAAGGCTGCAAACAGCCCCTTGCCGCCATTGAATCAATGTGTCCCTGTTGATGGTGCTGTCTCTGTGGAGGGACGAGCGGGCTTACATGCTCCCACGCACCGGGGACACATTGCTTCAGCGCCGGCGTGGGGTTGGAGTGCATCATAACTAATCAAAAAAGTTGCTTGAACAAAAAAAAAAGTTATGGTGAACACAACACTGGTGTTGGGTGAGGCTGCGATGATGCGCAGGCCATCAGCCCATGGGATAAATCCACTTGTGCTGTCATTGGTCGATGCGCCGGGAACTGATCACACACCTTCTATGAGTGCCTGTGGCATATACAGCACAGTATAGGCATGTACAAAGCCTCTTAGTCAGCTCATTTCTTTGTGTGGCATGCAGAGAAACCCTCTCTCTCTCGCATCAACACGAAACAACGTGTCTTTCTGCAATATGGCTGCCGATATGGCTTTATTTTGTTCATTTTTAAAAATAATTTTTAACGTGAAGAGTAAAGTGGCGAGAGACTCCTTTAAAATTTGGAGTGTGGCGGGGTTATACAATACAACACCATACAAACATGGTTGTTTATATCGTGCTTTCACCACAGCTGCAGCTGAAATAAAGCGCTTTAACTTCACTTCCCTGTCACCGCATTGCCTTACACACATACACATACAGGTGACATCCCGCTTTAAAGACCCCGTAAATTAGGTACATTTAAAGATTTGTTTCTAAATAGGCTCCACTGTACTTGGCTTTTGTTTTGCTTTGTTTGTTTGTTTTAATCGTTCAACTCTGACTTGTTTGTGAACAACAATCCTCTCCGAGGTGTATAAAATTTGGAAAATATTTTTTTTTCACATTACGAGGACCTTAGGACTAACTCTGAATGGAGAAAAAATGCTGAATATATCCATCCCGTGTGATGTATATATACTTCACACACACACACACACACGCACACACACACACACACACACACACGCACACACGCACGCACGCACACGCACTCACACACACACACACACACAAATTCATACTTTTTTCCTGGTATTGCATATCATCCTACCCATAAAAGTGGCAAATTATCTACTTTGTGTTTTTTAGTTTCACGTTTTAACTTGATTGGAGATTTCATGTCTGTGCCATTTACGCAGAATGGTGACATTTTGGGAGGGAGAGCCGTAATAATGATGGATTTTCCGGCCAGTGTGAAAGAAGTCACTCTTTCCAATCCCCACATGATATCACTTAGACATCGTCAGTTAAACAACCCCTGAAGATGACTCATGACTCAACAGTTTTTGTCAGGATGGGAGCAAAGCCATGACAAAGTTGCAGCATCACCACAGACACACACACACACACACACACACACACACACACACACACACACACACACACACACACACACACACACACACACACACAGAGTAAATAAGTGTGATTATTTTAAGTGCAATGCGTGATGCGGTATTGACCTGCAGCTAACCCATTCCTAAATTATTTGGGGAGGCAGCTTTGAGGTCAAGCATCATGGCAACATTTCCACCTCCAGCACACACACAAAGGCCAGAGAACAAATGGATACAGCACAGCTCCAGATGCTAAGGACAGACAGAAGGCGTGTGTGCGTATGCGTCTGTTTGTGTGCGGCGACGCTGCAGGATGTATAAAAAAGACTGCACCCTCTGTGCTGCAATGCAGGGGAGCAACACAGTGAGCAGCTGCGAGGCATGTGGGCCAAAAAGTCCTCCTACCTACGCCATGCTGCTCTCTTTCATTCTGTCTCTACAACAGTCGAAAGGCTGTTTTCGAGACTTATAGATTTATTATAAAAACTGAAATGAATTGTCTTTATTTGTTGATATCACATCATATATCAGTGTTGATAATGATATTGACACCCATGTAATGGGATCAATATTTTACTTTCTGTTACTCCCTACTATCTCTTATTAAATCTATTATCTTTTAAATTTGAAAACCTTGAGCAGTTGTTTAGTTTTTACACTTTATATGTGTTTACATAAGGGCTCAAAAGTCTTATGGCCAGGACTAGGATTCTGGCCAGGATGACAGCTAGTATTATTTTCGGGCTCTCCTCTGAAGATGAAGGCAAGGACACGACTTTGAGTACTCAAACTAAGATCTCAGGTCTTCGGCCAGTACTACGACTCTAGGTGAAAGATCTAATGTTCAGGGCCAAGATTGGGATGAGGATGAGCTTCTAACCATGCTAGCCAAACGAAAAGCCTTGATGGACAGACCCTCCCACATCCTCCAGGCCACCCTGACAGCACTGGGCAGCTCCTTCAGCCAGACTGATACACCCGAGCTGCAAGGAGAGGTATCGCCTGGACTCACCCCCACTCACCCATTCTGAATATGCTGATATTTATATATTCCATCCATCCATCCATTTTCCGAACTGCTTTATCCTCACTGGGGTTGCGGAGGGGGCGGTGGTTGTAAAGTCCCAGGCTTTGATTAAGACTCAGGCTGAGGACAAACGTGAAATACACAACACATATATCCATCCATCCATTTTCCAATCTGCTTATCCTCACAAGGCTTGCTGGGGGTGGGGGTGGGGGGGGGGGTGCTGGAGTAGGCAGTATGCGGGGAGGCAGGGGACACCCTGAACCGATTGCCAGCCAATCGCAACCACACACAGACAAACAACCATCCAGGCTCATGCTCACATCTAGGGACAAATTAGAATGTTCAATCAGCCTGCCATGCATGTTTTTGGAATGTGGGAGGAAACCGTAGTACCCGGAGAAAACACACACGGGCCCAGGGAGAACATGCAAACTCCATACAGGGAGGCCGGAGCTGGAATTGAACCTTTGCACTGTGAGGTTGACGCGCTCACCACTGGACCGCCACACACCCACACACAAAAAATTGTATATATGTACAAATAATTAGGATACATGAATAACAATGCTGTATGCAACATTTTCTAAAATCTCTTCCATTGTATACACTTTCAAATAATAATTTACACAACATTCCTGGAAAACAATGTCCCATCAGTGTTGAGCTCTATTTGGAACAGGTCGCTGGCTACTCATTTGGTCCTTGGGGGCTACTTAGTGCCACCAAGCTCGACTTTGGTGACTCCTATTGCCAATGTCTCACTTCCTGTATTTGATTTTGCTTCAGTGCCCAAAACAAATAAATGCATGTTCATAGAAAATACCATTCTTGTGACGTATCCCAAATCCTGCAGCAAAATACAGATGTGATTACAGCAGAGTTAATCTGCTGAGAGAGATTGCACAGTGACAGTCTTGAAAATACATACATTTTGATGGTTTCTGTTTTCAATATTTTTCAGTATGAGAACTGGAGGCAATCATGCTAAAATGTCGCTTTTGACACCTCTGAGGATCTATTCCACCAAGTGCCTCCCTGTCCAGTCCGGTCCCCACATGCTTGAGTCGACATTATATATAATATATTAAATATTCAAATCACAAGGGTAAGGCACTAAAAAAGTAATTATCTGCTGTGTGTCTTATGCTTTAGATTTCCCTAGTGAATTGCTCATATGTCGTTTCAATAATAAAACAATACATCCATCACATTCATCCACATTTTCAATTATGAAGGCCAAGTCATAACATGTCATGAATAGGATTTAAATGAGTCACTGATGGCAAAGTCAATTTGATGCAGGCAGCGTGGGTTTGGTTCCCGTTCAGTGATGGTGTGTGTCTGAATGGTTGTCTGTTTGTCTGTCACAATATGCCCAATTTTGCCCCAAGTGACCTGCCTTCATCACCCCGTAACAGTGAATAGGATAAACAACGTAGAGAATGATAGATGGCAGATGGAATTGCCCCCCCACCCCCACCGCCCTCTCAAGAAGTGTCAATATCTAAGGTAATATATGCTCTTGCATGTACACAGAAAGTCAACTGCTGAATAAACTCCAAAACAGCAGCAACAAAATTATGGAAACCATTTCTCTGGTGCAGATTTCCTTATGTTCTAAACAAGTGTTTATATGGAACCTGGACTGGACCGGGCTAGGTATATGGTTAGGACAAGGCTTAGGTCTCAGCCTCACACTCTGTGGTATAAGGTATAAATCAGGAATAGAATTAAATGAGGTATTTTGTGCCAATCAAGGGGAAGGAGTAGTATTCGGGAAGAAACTTGGTCTTTTGTCCAGAATTTGGTCTATTGACTCAGGTCCAGACTAGTACTACAATATGGTTGAAGGCCTAGGGTGCCCAGGACTTGTTCTACGGTCTAAGGTCAGCAGGAGGTCTCAACATCAGGGTCAGGTAATGTCCTTGTACTTAGACCTCGGGTAAATAGACAGAACAAGATCCAGGACCAGGAAAAAGTTCCCACTAGGTTCTACAATCCAGGGCTAGTTTCAAGGTCAAGGAATAGGACTAAACAAGAGTGTTTAGGAATAGGACAAGGGCCAGTGCTAGTAATAGATCAAAAGTCAAGGCCTAGAACTGAGAGCTACAAATTAAGGTCTAATAACCAGGGCCTTAACTATTAGTAGGTCTAAGTCTGAGACCAGTTGTACTCAGGACTAAGTCTAAGGCTAGGTCTGAGTCTAGGGCCAGAGCTAGATGCAAGGTCTATGGCAAGGAATAGATCTAAGGAAAAGGACTGCAATGAAGATTTTGACTAAAGCCAAAACTGTTGAAATTGCCAGAATATAACTAGATCTAAAACTCACAAATGCTCCTAATATACAATAAGACACCATTGTTCAATCATATTTTTCTTCAGAAATGTATGACCCTGAGAAAACCTAAAAAAATGTGTCCCCTCATAAAGAAGGAAAAGGTTACACAGCCCTCCAACATAAGATAAAGTGTTGTTTTAATGTTCTTCAGAAGAGCACTCACTACATGGTGAGCGCAGATATTTGCAGTACATGCAGGGACAAGATGACAGGCTGCAGCACACAATGTCATTTCATGAACCATCAAGCAGCATCGGTGGCCATCTACCGTGCTTCTCCAAACAGGAGTCTTCCTAGTAATGGAACATCACATAAAAAATTGTCCAGGCCAGCTAACTATCGTCATACTGTAATGGTAATTTTTTTTTGTTTAGTATGTTTAATTTATTATTACAAATGTGGATATATCAATTTGTTGGACATTAAATTCATATAATGACAGTATATTATTCATTTTTCCTTAATTTTGATGAACACG
Source organism: Hippocampus zosterae (assembly GCF_025434085.1). Classification (NCBI taxonomy): domain Eukaryota; kingdom Metazoa; phylum Chordata; class Actinopteri; order Syngnathiformes; family Syngnathidae; genus Hippocampus; species Hippocampus zosterae. The sequence goes on along the minus strand of NC_067459.1, from coordinate 7,982,062 downwards.
GTGTGTTTCATAAGTCTATGTCACGCTACAAAAACTCATATTGAGCTGTATGTCTACACTTTGTTGATTATGATACTCAAAAAGGTGACTGCTTAGTGGCTGTTAGACAATGTGCTGCAGCACTACACTCCTTGATGATTGTTCCTTGTCCCAAGAGGAAGTCCTCATTAAGCGCACACATACACACACACACACACACACACGCACACACACATACACACACGCGCGCACACACACACACACACACACACAAATACATATATACATAAAGTTGTGAGTTCTATTGGGAATCCCATCTGCTCTAGCCCAGTTACATCACCGCTAAGTGTCATTCCGAGTATCAGGAAAACACCTTTGATTTGAAAGTCATCATAATGACTTGGTGAAATAGCATGTGGTTCAAGGACTGTGTCTAGGCTGAGGGACCAGAATTAGGTTTAAGGTCAGGGCTAGGATTATATTTTAGGGTGTAGGGCAGTGGTTCTTAACCTGGGTTTGATCAAACCTCAGGGGTTCAGTGGGTCGGTCTCAGGGGTTCGACTGAGCCTTTGCCATGGAGGGTAAGACACCTCATGTTAATTAATTTTGACACGCCTGCTTGGCCATCTGGCTGCAGATGATCACATTACATTGCTTGTCCAATCAGTGGTCCGGGAAATTTAATTCGCTTAGTCGTCAATGTGTGACTGTCGTGATCATTCATTCATTCATTCATCTTCCTAACCGCTTGATCCTCCCTAGGGTCACGGGGGGTGCTGGAGCCTATCCCAGCTGTCTCCGGGCAGTAGGCGGGGGACACCCTGAATCGGTCGCCAGCCAATCGCAGGGCACACAGAGACGAACAACCATTCGCACTCACACTCACACCTAGGGACAATTTAGAGTGTTCAATCAGCCTGCCATGCATATTTTTGGAATGTGGGAGCACCCGGAGAAAACCCACGCAGGCCCGGGGAGAACATGCAAACTCCACACAGGGAGGCCGGAGCTGGAATCGAACCCGGTACCTCTGCACTGTGAAGCCGACGTGCTAACCACTGGACTACCGGGCCGCTGTCGTGATCATATGTAGTTAAAAACAAAACAAAACAAAAAAAAGTATACTTATCTCTTGAAATTGGATTTACTTTTTTCAGTTTTTTTAAATAAATGTGTTTTTTTTATATGTTGAATTTGTAAAAAAGTATAGAGATGTATTTTTGACTCATGAAGGGTTCGGTGAATGTGCATATTAACTGGTTAGGTTCGTTACCTCTAAGAAGGTTAAGAACCACTGGTCTAGGGCGAGGGGAGGTCTACGATGTAGTACGAGTAACCAAAATGTAATCGTGATTTTGATTTTGAATTCTTCCAATCTTGTAACTTTTAAAATAGAAGAATAATTATTCATGTGCAGAACGGTCCGTTGCGTTTCCAGGTTCCAGCCATTGTGAAATTACTTTGAATGTACTATGCTGCTTCAATTCCTGGCCATTGTGACCTCCTCGAACTGTCCTTGAGTAAGATACTGAACCCGTAGTTGCTCCTGATGCTGCGTCATCAGTATGTTAATGAGCACAGTATAAAGCGCTTTGAGTACCAAAAGCGCATACATAACAGTTCATTTACCATTACCATCTACTATGAGTAGGACCACCTGTCCTGTCGAAAGATGTTGTTTAATGTCTATTTGTAATGTAAATTACAAATTGTATTAAATGTAAATTTATCCATTTGTGTTCATATTGTATTTAATTGAAAGATGTTTGTTGTTTTTTTTCTCTCTTTCTCCTTTCTTCTTTCTACATACATTCTTGCTGCTGGAGGCTGTAAATTTCCCCATTGTGGGACGAATAAAGGATATCTTATCTTATCTTATCTTATCTTATGGCTAGCTCTAGGCCTACGATATAGGCTAGGTTGAGGGCTAGGCCTGATCAAGGCCCAGCACTGGCACCAAAAAGACTATTAATTCCTTCATCAGTACTAGGAATAGATCTAATGTCTAGGGCCAGGCCAAGGCAAGGACTAGAATTAGGGCTAAGGCAAGACTCATATTTCTAATGACGACTGCCAGGATTCGGTTTGAGATTTTGAGGTCAGAATAGTTCTGAAGACTGGGACATGGACTACAATATGTCTAGCGACTACGGACAGGAGTAGGTCTACTTGCAAGAGGTTGTACAAGTCCTAAGGCATTCAACCTGGACTCGGTCTAAGGTAACAGGCCAGTATTAGTGATCTAAATCAAGGAATACATCGAAGGTTGAGCGATCAAAGCCAGGCTTGGTGTAATATAAGCCCTTGGGCTTGGACAAGTGATACGTCTAATATAAAGGCTAGCACAAGATATAAGGACAAGGTCTAAGGTCTAGAACCAGTGCTAGAATTTTGTCTAAGAACAAGGGTGCGCACTAGGAATTGGTCACATGTTCCACCAATGCTCATAATATATACTGTAAAAATAAGCAATGGTTCAAATGTAGAGGCAACTTTTGGCCATCTCATGATCACAAACATGCAATTGTTTGCAATCATCTGAACCAGGTAGCACACATATAATTCATTCATAATTCAACTGCTAATTACAATGTGTGGGGGTCAACGTAGAGGGGAGGAAAACAAGTGGGGGTGCAGTGAGTGTGATGTGAGCTGTTCCTTCTCTGCCACTGGCTTAGCACATTTGACATGTGTAAATGGACATTAGAGGAAACACTTCATTCATAAACTTGCATTGTTTGGAAATAAACAAACCGAATTTCTCTATTACAAACTGTCTCTCACTCACACACACACACACACACGCACACACACACGCGTGCACGCACACACACACACACACACACACACACACACACACACACACACACACACACACACACACACACACACTCGTATGTTTTTGTTATGTAACATTATACTGCAGCAAGCAGCACTATGAAGCAACGCAAGCACTCCCCCCCCTCTCCCCTCTCCCCCCAGCCACCATCCCATGCAGTAAAAGTTCCGCTCGTGCAGAGTACAGTGTAGTCCTTTATAATGACTTCCTAATTCTGTTCTGTCTCATTGTGCCTGTAATGAGGTTAGGAGCCTCTGAGACTCGTCTTACCTGGAGTCAAAGCTGAGAAGACACGAATAAAAGGAACGATGCTTCCAAAGAAGTCAGTGAATCAAAAACATTGTCCAGGCGTCACCGGTGATGTCTTGTAGTTTTTTTTTTTTGTTTTGTTTTTTAATTTTCTCCTCAAGAGACACTTTACAAACACTCACAACATTTTTCCATCACTCTGGCAAGGCGCCGGCGTCGTTCCTCTGCTGTATTTCCCGGCACCCTTCGCTCATTGGCCCGTCAAAGAGCAGGGGGAGGTGTTTGCATTGATGTGGTGCATTCCTCACCCCCTTCCTCCTACTCCTCCTTCTTCTGCATCCATGCAGATGATGCTGAGCTGGGCCAATCGATGAGAGAGATAGAGAAAGGGAGGGAGATAGAGTGAGAGAGAAAAGGTCCCGCTGGTAACTGTGTGGAGAGTGTACACATAAGAACATGAGTTTACTGAGGTGCAATGAAAGAGGAAGGTGTATATGTGTGCTAAGGTGTGAAGCATGGATCAAGATAAGGCACTGGTGTCAAAGTCAAAGCCCGGGAGCCAGATCTGGCCCACCACGTCATTTTATGTGGCCCACTAAAGAAAAATCATCTGTGTCAGCTTCCATAATCCTTGCTTAAATCTGAACCGAAATCTCACATTGTCATACGCAATAAACAACGGTGACATTTTGCAATAATTTTGTGACCTGGTTTACACTTACTATAATAATTGAACAAGTAAGAAACAAATAGTTGAATCGTAACAGACAATAGTAATGTCTTATTTTTTGCAAGTAATAATACGATGTGATGATTAGTTATTCGCTTTCCCTTTCATAACGGCCCTCCGTAGGAAGAAGTAACTCCAAAGTGGCCGTGACAAAAATGAGTTTGACACCCTTGCTCTAAGGCAGGGGTGTCCAAAGTCGGTCCTCAAGGGCCGCTGTCCGGCCTGTTTTCCAGCTCTTCCAGCAACACACCTGATTCAAATCATCAGGATTGTTCTAATGCTGCTTCAGAGCTGGCTGATGAGCTGATCATCTGAATCAGGTGTGTTGCAGGCGGGAGAGCTGGAAAACAGGCAGGACAGTGGCCATCCAGGCCCGGAGCTGGACATGTCTGCTCTAAGGTCTCGGGTTTATGAGGACTAGATCAAGGTCAAGGGCCAAGGCCTTCTTTTGAATGAAAGGCAAGGCTACTTTATTTATAAAGCACATTGCATACTCAAGATAACTCAATGTGCTTCACATAATTAAAAGTACAGAGCAACATTTCCAAACAAAAAGTGAAAGACATTGAAAAACAAAGTCAATAAATAAAAAGATAGCTTACTAAACGTACAAAAGAATGTGCACGAAAGAAGGTCTTAGCAGACCAGTGACATCTCCATGGCCTTTTGTTTTTAGGCAGAGTTTATAGGTCACTTTTATGACAACCCCAGAGGCTAATGAAAACAATATATACATGTTAATCTTTTCAGATGTAATGACAGACTAAGGGCTAGGAGAATAGTCCTGGATGGAAGGATGGAAATATCGGCATGAAATATTAAACTGATTGGGCTTCTGTCGAATTAAACACATTTCCAATTGGAGCAACACACCAGATACAAAAAAACAAAATCTCATTTTGGATAAGCTCTTACTTAATGTCGAATATAGATGACATGCAATCATGAGTTATCATTTGTTTCTGAAAATTCCATGTAGCCGTTTTTAATTAAATTGATGTAATGAAGTGGCATCCATTCATTCTGGCATCTGAAATCAATACCCAGCTCAAGTCCCGTTGCTGCAGAGAGCTGTTTGTGCTGCAGCATCCTCCAGGGAATACAGCACACATAGGCCATATGGATACTTGGTGAAACTGTATAAATTGGAAGGAACCAGATAAGAGGCCCACGACAGAAAATTTGGAGGTGTTAAAGGAGAGATACATTGCTATGTAGAGCTCAAACTCGCCACCAAAATCTGTGTTTGCTATTCGTTTATCATTTAAGCAGCAAGTCCCAAATCAACTCAAATGGGTTACATTTGCTGAAAAACACATCATTGTACAAAAAATGAAGAATCCAATTTGATCGTAATAGTAAACGGACTTCACTTAAATAATGCTTTATCTACAACATATGGTGTCTAAATTGTTATACAAAGCCTCACACTACATTTATGTAAGTGTGAATACACCTGCGTTTTCCTTTTTAGTTGAAAATAACTTACTTTAACCTGCAGCATACTTCACCATACACTGGCCAATAACATAACCCAGGGTTCTTTTTTTACTTTTGAGAACATTTGAAACTGATCATTCTCTCTTACCAGATAGCTAGCACTAAGCTCACCTGAGTGTCCATGTTTCTCCGGTCCAAGTTTGTAAACTCTCGTCATGCTAGGATGTGTCAGAGGCCAATAGTAAAGTAATGACAAAGGTGTTTTTACACTGACTAGATGGGCTTTAATGACCAATTGCTTAAAAGTTTAATTTAATGCTCATTATTCGGTTCAACATACATGCAGAAACACTTGCTCTCGCTCTTGTAGAGCGCATTTCACACGACGCTGTGTAGCTCTTACATACAGTACATACATATGTCACACGCATTGCCATCCAAACATTCTTGTTAAACTAGAACACATGACAAAATGCAATGACTAATTCTCACTGGGATGTGAAATTTTTGATTCAGCTTTTTTTTAGCATCCAGTTTGCATCTCAATTTGAGTCAGCACTGATTTGACAATAAAGTTGTATCCAATCCAATCCAATCCAATTTGTGCAAATGTGTAGTAATGTGCATTTCACAATCATAATACTTTCCGAGGTGTCCTAATTTGATTTATTTTTGTATTTAATTCATGGTTTTGTTCTATCCAAAAGACAAATCTTGTCTATCCGTTGACTTCAGCACACATCCTTGGACAAATTGATGTCTTTGGTACCATTTTGTGGCATTTTAGAGTTGTGCAAATGTGTAGTAATGTGCATTTCACAATCATAATACTTTCCGAGGTGTCCTAATTTGATTTATTTTTGTATTTAATTCATGGTTTTGTTCTATCCAAAAGACAAATCTTGTCTATCCGTTGACTTCAGCACACATCCTTGGACAAATTGATGTCTTTGGTACCATTTTGTGGCATTTTAGAGTCGGACAGAAAGGTTACAAAAATATGTCAATAGGTTAATTTGTGAAAGGTGAACCGTGAATATGCGGTGTATGGCTGTACTCTGTTTTCTTGTGAGTACTACTTATGGGGCGAAACGATAGTCAACTGGTTAGCACATCCGCCTCACAGTGCAGAGGTGCAGGGTTCGATTCCAGCTCCGGCCCTCCTATGTAGAGTTTGCATGTTCTTCTCATGCCTGTGTGGGTTTTCTTTGGGTACTCTGGTTTCCTCCCACAATTCAAAAACACAATTATGGCAAAATAATGGAACACTCTAAATTGTCCCAAGGTGTGAGTGTCAGGGTGATAGCGGATGGTTGTTCATCTATATGTGCCCCGTGATTGGCTGACAACGAGTTCAGTATGTACCCCAACTTCTGCCCGTAGACAGTTGGAATAGAAAATGGATGGATACTATCCGAGCAAACCAACTGCAGTGGTGTGGCATCAAAATGGTGGCATTATTATTTGCTCTATCAAACTTAGATTGTAATGACTGTTTAGGCTATGCTCCAATTCAAGCACTGAATTGTAGAAGGTGATTGTTCAAGTCTTGATCTGTTGGAAGTCCATCCAGTTTAGATGAACATCAATCACTGAAACACAATGACGCATTGCTCACTCCGAGTGCCAGTTCCACCATTACGCATATTAAAATCCCTGCAGGGGAAGCTCGCCAAAACCCTCTCAGGCACCCTCCATTGCATCATTACTTGCGGCCACAACGTTCCATCAGCCTAAATTATCTGTCTTAAAAACACTCTACCCTTTGTTTGCCAAAGTTTTAATACTTTAATTAGCGCCCATATTTGTAGTTTACAAAGAATATGTTGGTGCCTTACTGGGTCTCAGGCCTTCTTGTCCTCACTCCCTGGATAATGAAATTCTGCAATGGGGTTACATAGTGAGAGAATTCTTTCTAATTCAGAACGGCACGAGGGAGAACAAAACGGGATCATGTCTGAAATCAGATGAATGTGGGAAAAGGAAGAAATCATTGCTGTTTCCAAACAAGGCCCCAATTTGAGAAGAGGAGAATTTGAGGCAAAATAATTTTCTCCAAATACATTCCAGGTGGCATTTATTATTCAACAACAACTAACTTTTTATTGTGTTTATTTGAGAGGAGGTACTTATTTAAGGAAAACCATACAATTAGTCCCTTTTCTCTAAATACCTACATAGTGTCATTATTATTGAGATGAATAAAACAAAAGACATCAGGTGTTTTTTATTTTTCTGTAAATAATTTCTGGATCACATTTAAACTAAAATCCTTACAACTACCAGACAGTTGTTTGAAATAAAGCATAAATTTGAGATAAGGTGTTGATTTGAGAGCAAGTGCTGTATTGGTCTTCATGGATCAATGAGGTGAGGTCAACTCCAAAAGTCGTGTCCAATTTGCAGCACTAGGGGGCACCACAGAACAATTATTCCCAACGCACATTTCTCATCCGAGTACAAATAAAACTGAATTTGCCAACTTAAGTGGATACCTTATCTTTTTAGATGATTGAAATAAAAGATTTAAAACGTGAAAGGTTTATCACGAAGAAGAATAGGCCTGACTTGCGTGCCTGTTTAAATCAGTGCATGCATATCCCGATCATCACTATGCCACTAAGTCCGTGACCGCATAGCAGCACGGCCACCGCTACATGATTCTTATGTGAAAGCTGGCTGCCGAGCTGCTCGGTGCCCCAACAGCAATTCAGTGAATTTATTGTGGCTGCGTGCTCTTGAATTAGTCGACATGCGTTTTGGTTTTAGCTGAGGGTGATCATGTAGCCTATAAATGGGCACCGTAGAATACTTGCTTCAAATGACACACAGGCCCACACACACACTTTTTTATTTTACATTAATTTTTTTGTGTATTTACTAGAGCTGTCAAACGATTAAAATATTGAATCTAATTAAAAATGCAACTGTGATAATTAACTTAAATTCACTAAAAATTAATCGTGATAAGTCACGCATTTTTTATCATTTCTGAATTTCCTTTTATATTTTTTTGTCCTATTTTTCCCCATTTTACTGCTCTCATCAACATGGAATCATGAATCGGTTTTCTACGTGCAAAATGCGAATATTTACTGAAATAATAATTTCGATTTTCAATTTAACATGAACATTTTTCATATGAAGCAGTTATTCACACATAATCTCTCACACAATATTACTGTCCATCAACAACAGTGAAAAAAATATTTTCTCACACAACAGCTGCTTTAACAGCCCTTTTTATGGAATCAAAACAGAGCCATATAACATTATAAAGTGCACATATAAGGTAAACTAGTACTCAGCCTACAGTGGATTTAAGCCATGGTTGCATACTTCGTTTTGCTCAAGTTTGCTTTGAACACAGCAGTCAGGCTATGTTGATTCTGTTGGTCCTTCTTGCGCGGAAGTCTCTCTACGGTTTTGTGTAGACATCATTTCGGATGACTACACTTGGTTCGATGACAACACTGGAGACGTTTTATTTTCGCTAGGTCGCTACCACTGCACCGCTGAACTTCACCGTCACTGTCAGACGAACACAGAGAAGCTCCACCCGCTCTATTTATATGGACACAGAACACTGTAACCTTCCATACAAAATAGTTCCAAACAAGTAACAATTGCATCAGTGGCATACATCGTATACCTGTATGATATAAACTTTGGTCTTGTCAGTGGAGCAATCTGGCAACTTTTTAAAAGTAAACTCTCCATTCATAAACTCTTTAAGTGTCCGTTTTCAGTGTCTCGCGCTGCCCTGGCTGGCAAAACAAACGTGCGTGGACGTATGCAGCGCTTGTTGTTTTGTTTCAGGTTTATTTATAGAGCAACGTAACATCCGCTGTGACGTATGCCACGTCAATCTCGCGAGAAAAAATGTAATCCCGTTAAACTTTTTAAATTAATGCCAATAAAAACGCGCTAAACTGACAGCTCTAGTATTTATTAAAAACCAGACAGCTACAAAGCAATTAGTTGGAGGAGCCTTATAATGAGGAAAATATTTGCTAGGTGACCCTAATTCACCTCATTTAAGCAATCAGTGATTTATCCCCAACATCCTAAAGTCCAATCATTGGGGATATTGCCTTACAATGAGGAAAATGTGTCTCACTCATTGCTATGGTGACCAAAGACTCTCTCTTTTGAGCAGTGGTGGACCAAGACATCATGTAGATGGTGGACTTGGGTGTTATCGTGAGGATAAATCATCACCATAATAACAGTTAAGAAATTGTGTGTGCTTGTAGAGATTGTTGCCACAAACTAAGAAAAATGATCAGATGATATTTATTTGCAGACATCACAACTTGTGTGAGCATATACATTGATAAGCTCTGTTTGCATCTTTGTGCTTCCGGCTGCATCTTTTGAAAACAACAACAGGGATGCTAACTAAATTACTTATTCACACAAACATGTTATATGTAGAGTGGGTTGCCATTTGGGGAAAAAAGGTGATGGCGGACATGGATTAGGACTTTTGGATTTGGGGGTGTGGTCATCAGCCCCATGTACTCGACATGTTCTTTGAAGGAATCCAGAACCTTCCTGCAGAGGGTAAAAAAAGGCATTTCAATAAACCAAATGTTTTCATCATTGAAGGGGAGGTGTAATTTTAGAAGAGGCTATAAGTGTCACGTACCTTATGGAGCAAAGGGCTTGCTCGCTCTGCTCCTAATTTGGGAATTGAACACACACAGACAAATAACCACAAGCGCAACAGGTGTTAATTTAGGACACGTTTGGAAATATGCTCCAAGTGCGCACTGGTTGACTCTGACCGTTTGGAAACTCACAATGTTGTTAAAATGCACTCATAGGATATTCGGTGTCCAGCGAAAATGGAGTGCCAGTACATATGGTTCAAGCACATGTCGCCATAGGTTACATTTGGAAGTTAATGGAAGGGGAGCAAGCTCTGCCTCTCCAAACACAACACTCTCAGATTAGTGCACAGGCATTTGGTGTGAGTAAAATGAAACAATCCAGTAAAAACCCTCCGTCTTGAATTAAATCAAATGTGCATGTCCATTCGCGATACTGCTAATGTGTCTGCTGAATCATGAAAATGTGAGTCTCTTTCAGTGAAATGCCATGACCAATATAATTTATGGATTCCGCCATTCAGGCACCTTGTCCCAGTTTAGTTGCCGCTCCGTGTTAGGAAAAGGGTGTGATGAAGGTCACTTGGACCACCTCATGACTTGTTTAGACAAAGCGGGAGGGCTTACGTCAGGTTTTTGGATGGCTGAAAATGGTACATCACATTTTTAGCCATCCAAAAACCTGACAAAATGGGTAAAAATCCAGACACCAAGGGTTTATTTGAAAAAAGGTCAATTTTATCTGTGAAAAATATTACAAGACATTCACTTTTTTTTAATACCGTCCTAAGGATTTGTTTTCTCTACTTTGAGAGTCCCAGAGTTCTATTTGAAGATGCCTCTGTGAGTGCACATACATTCAATTATATTTATACAAATCCAGACAGTTAAAAGTGTTTAGTTGAACGAGATTTTGTATTTGAAAGGGTGCTTTTATTTATTTTGAAAATCGTGTCCAAATGATATTTATTTACTCAACTATGAAAAAGCACAAGGCATTTATGTAGATAACGTGTCGGCATATTCAGAAAAAAATGTATTTATATGTATATACATATATATATAAAACAAAATACAAACTCTCACTAACAGTTGGTAACTCCATCAATGCACGGTACTTCATTTCTGAAGAGTTTTATCTGAAGTAAAGGGTCAATTTCAGATGATGTCTGCTTTAATGTTAGGGCTGTATCAACATGCGTCAGGAATGGATGGATGTTGCAAAATAAATTCATGGCGTCAGTCGCCATCTGTGGATAAATTAGTGTGTTTTTGAGACTTCCATGAAATAGTCTTCCCAAATTGACCATGATCAGTTCTTACCTCAGTGAATGAATGTGGCCACCTATTTCTTTTCCGCCTCTTGAATAACCGGCTCTGTTTATAACAAAGGTAGCTTTTTAGGCTTGACAAAAATCCCACCTTCAAGTAATGTCTCATTATTTACATACGTCGGACTTCCAGCTTGCAGCTGACGGTGACCTCGCCATGGTGGTTCTTGGCTCGGCAGGTGTAAACGCCTCCGTCGAAACTCACGGGCTTTCGGATCTCGAGGGAACAGATGCCTTGCACACAGATCTGACGGAATTTGGGGTCGTCGCCAATGACCATCTGGTTCTTCAGCCACTCGATCTTGGGCTGCAGAGGAAGGGAAAAAAATGTATTACATGGGTTTTTGATGTGGGTCCAACAGGTGTTTATTTGAAGCAATGCATCAATTTGAGTTGAGGCTTTATTTGTTACAAAAAACACATTCAGTTATGTTCGTCTTCAAGTAGTGGTTTGGGATTTTTTTTAATTCACTCAACTACATAGAGTAGCAGACGTTTACTGAAATAAAAACACAATTTTTCCTGTTGCGAGAGAGAGTGTTTGTTTACTCAACTACAAAGCATGATCGGTGTTTATTTAAGATGTGTGTCACATGTCTCTATATTGAGAGTGGGCCTTTCTTGAAATAAAAAATCCAGAATATCTCATTAGAAGAGATTCACTTATTTGAAATGAGGCCCTCATGTTTAGCAAAACAGAAATACGGGTTGTCCCCTAAACGTGTCCTGATGGTGTTTATTTACTCAATTAACTAATAAGATCGTTCCAGACATTCACTTGAAGTCATAAACATTTGTGAGAGGAGTTCTTTATTTGTAACAAAAACAACTATGTTTTTGACAGTGGTTAGTTCATCAACTAGCTGATAACAACGTATCAATCATTTATGTGATATTAGTCCTTTATTTGGAACAAAAATGTTTTCTTTTTTTTCTAAATTAATTATTTCTCAATTGTGGGCTTTAATTTGTATCGGTATTTTTTTTCCTGAAATAATGTATTTTCCATTTACACTAATCCAGATAGTCTTATTTAATGCAGGCCTTTACGTAACAAAAAAAGATTATCTTTCCTTCAAGTAGAGTGTGGAGGGTGTCGTTTTTACTCAAGTACTGAAATAATGTGACATTATTTTACATAAAGCATCTTTGTGAGAGGATACTGTAAAAAAATACATTTCAAAAAATGAATCAAGAAAATGGAAATGTTAAATAAAAAATGAAGGCAATGGATGTTGTGACCTGACCCATCCTTATGCCAACCCCATTCCAAGTCATCCGGCCCAGCTAAAGACAAGCAGGTGAAAGACTTGGAATGGGGGTGGAGGAATGTACCTTGGGGTATCCCCTGACGGAGCACAGCAACTTGGTGCTATAGCCCACCGTGGTGGCTCGGTTGGCCAGAGAGGTGGTAAACTTGGGCGCCTCGGTGAAGTCATGCTCCTGGTACTCTGGGGCCTTGTACTCAATTCCTGTGAGGAAAAAAGCCTGGAATATATTGATGGCCCAGAGAGTTTAGGATGAAATTACAGTGGTAAATTTACTTATGTGTGTTGGAAAGGTGCCTTTAAGTAGGGTGGCCGAGTGAGTGGTGTCAGTGTCTGGAGACAGAGTTGCGCCTCGTGTTCTCATTTTCTATTAATATCTTTGTCTGCTTGTCCTGTTCAATGCACAGTGTATCAATGACTGTAACTCTCCTTGCCCACCTGTGAGGGCATTACAGGACTTTAATTGCTCCATTTCCCTTCTACATTTCACTTGAAATAAACCAAGTGACTGCTGTTAACTAGACAAACTTGAATGTTGGGTCCAACGCGAGTCAAGGTATGACTGTATGGTTTTGAAAAAATTATCGTCTCACCCGTCTTGAGGATTTTGGCCTCATCCTTTGTGACGGCTGCCTCCTCGCTGATTCCGCACTTGTTTTCGGAGAACACACGGAACTTGTAGGTGTTGCCCATAATGAGGTCCGAGATGGTGCCGTTGAGTCGGTGGTAGTGCTCCATCACAGTGAACCAGTCCTGCCAACACATGTACAACTCTCATCAGGATCAGGGTTCTACTCAAAAAACATTTTCCATTACAGCTTCCAGACCGGCCTGGCACCGCACCGGCCTTGTTTACCCTGGCCTTAGTCGCTTTTCCATTACAACTGGCGCTAATTGTTTGCGTCCAAAGAATTGTGCAAGACTCCACTGGACACTCACAGTGTGTAGGGTTCTGCCATAACATTTCACAAATGTCCAGTTTCAGCCACAGATTTGACGACAAATTAATTTGGGGGTTTAAGCGAGAGTGACACAGCTACCGACTGCACTTCAGGTCTAGCAAGCTCTCAATTCACTTCTCATTCATTTTGCTGCCTTTCAGAGTTGCTGCGCCCGGTGTTTGAAGCCCTCCCGCAGCCATCCCAAGCCGCCACAACCAAGACGTGGACCACAACCAACCACCATATCGAGGATGACTGAGGTTCTGGGCTGCGGCTGGAGGATGTCCTCATCACCGTCAAGCCCAACGCTCATTCAAGCTAATGACCACGGTGGGCAGAGCATGATGATCGCAAATTTCACACATTGGCACATTGGAAGTTGTAAATATGATTAAGTGTTGTTGTAGAACAAAGTACTGAGTACTGTATCAACTGTATTGTTATGCCTTGGTGGAGGCTGACTCTGACTCGCTCACTCAAAACCATGAAATGGGCGTCTGAAATGAGTTACTTGTCGTATTGCTTAAGAAATCTGTTGGCCAATCAGATGACAATGGCATCACGGACCTGCGTTCTGGAAACACTTTGAAGAAGGCTCTGAAAAGCGGTTCTATTGTAACCAACCAAAAAGTGTATTATGTGGAACCAGGATATTTTGAGGTGGAACCGTTACAATGGAAAAGCGGCTGAATTAGCCGACCAGAGTTCCAGTGCGGTCCTTACTCCTGTCTTCTTGTCGGCCTTTTGGATGGTGTAGCCTGTGATTTCTGTGTTGCCGTTGTCTTTGGGCGCCGTCCACTCCAGTGCCACGTTGAAGCCCCACGTGTCCACGATCTTTACGCTGGCCGGAGGACCAGGAAGCTCTGTCAACCAGCAATAGATTATACAATACAATACAATACAATACATGCTGATTTATATAGCGCTTTCACAACAGCGGCAGCTGTAACAAAGCGCTTTACAAAACAGTTAACATAAAGTAAAATAATAAACACAACACATAACATAAAACACGGACAGTCATGCAGTCCTAACCACTTTTCCGTCACACGCTTTGTTGTTTGAAGCGGTTTGAGATGAAAGAGGAGAGAATCAAATGTCCTTTAACCAGTGGATCAGAGACGTCATGCTCAAAATGTGCACACGTCGGCTACAAGCTAAGTTTCAAAGTCAACAAGAAGCTGTAGCATCCATTGACGAAAAAAGAGATTGGTTCACTTCTCCTGTCCCATGGAAATCCATTTCAATTCCAAGCGGCAACTCACGGTTCCAAATACGCATCGGCGCTCTTCGCCAACGCTCCTCTCTCCTCATCCTCAACTTCAGCGGCCATCCATCCAGCCGCACCAACGCCAACTGTCCAACAGCGCTGACATAGCCACTGAACAAATCGGGGTTGTGAAAAATGCTGCCCATTACTGGCGCAAAAAACACAAGCGCCCCAGGTCTATCCAGCACCGACAGTCAATGGCGACGACATTCCTCCCAATCAAAATCTGTGCTGGTACACGCGTGCTGCCGAGAAGGCGCAACCACCAAGCACAGATACTGCTCCTTTGACGAATGTCGTGGCCAAAAAGCGCTGAAAACAGTCCATATCAGGTCCACACAATGAAACAACAAACAACATGTGACAAAACAAAAGACAAAAACAGCAAAAAAGAACAAAAAAGAACAAAAAAGCAAGGCTCTTGAAGAGCACTTGCCGAAGGCTGCCTACTCGGGCGCCATCTTGGAAAAAAAAAAAAAAAAAAAAAAATTTACATGAAAATGGTTATCGCCTCCGTGATACCCATTTTCAAAGGTTTTGCATTTTCCGGTTCTGCACATGTGCTCCAGGTTAAGGACACAGCAGGGCACCGAATGCCGTCTCACGAGGTTCTGTTTGTGCAAATCCAGTTAGTCTGCACTGGTAAAGGAGGAGGCTTGGTGAGTTGTAGTGGGAAGGAACTGCAAATGAACAGATGTTAACTGTGCACCACACAACACAGTTCATGGCCAGGGAAGCCAAGAAACCAGTAAGTGCAGTTTTGTGGCATTACCTCCAGTTTTATTGGATTACCTGCTTGTAAAGTTGGTAAAGGAACATTTGAAGACTGTCAAACTAATGACATTTAATTCACGATTTAAACAATTTTCAGAAAGGGTCAGGCATGAACTTTGATGCCTTTGTCGCACCAATTCAGACAGATAAAGGCAAAAATTCAGAACCTAGCTAATTCTAGTGTAATTACTGAACTAATACATGCTCAAGTTAACTTAAAAATGTAATTAGTTCCAAAAAGGTTTGTTTGGAAAGCAGCTTTTCTACAAAGTAATTAGCCGTTAAGCAAAATGTTCTTCCTTCTGCCAAAGATCAGATGAGTGAAACCAAGCACATTCTTTCTGACATTCGAGTAATAATTAAATCAATACATATCCCTTCAAACTTTAAAGTTTTGTATAACACAGTGTCCATTCAAAGTCAACCCATCAAAAACCAGACTCACTTGAAATGCATTGTGTTTTTCTGACATTTTATACACATCTCTCTGAATGAATAGTTGTCGTTTTTGTGAAGCGAGTATGACTAGTGCCTCAATTGTTTAAGAGCCAAAACACCATAAACATTGCAACCACCTATCCCCCGGAGTTGTGGCACCACTCTGAAACCGTTGGGTTTCTACTATTATTTCTAACACATCAGGTTTTTGAGAAAGAATTCTGCCTGCTGCTGAACCTAACCTTCAATTCATAAGAGTTAACAAATGCCGTATATATTACTGTATTATTATAATGCGATCCAGTCAAATGTTGACACACGCGACTGTTACCGAGTGACGTGTCTAAGGAACAAACAGAGCTGCCGGCTATAACATTTTAAAATCTTTTCAAAGTTATTAAATATTTTGAAATTAATTATACACAAAATGTTAACGTTTTACTCCTGCAAATTGTCCACATAGGTAAAGTATCCCTTGAACATACTGCTATTAATTGCAACATAAAATCTATTTACAAGGTCTTACACGGGGGATGTGTGCTCTTCAACACATGCGCAGTCTTCAACACATACACAGTCATCAATAGACTGGCCGTCCTTGGAAGCCATTTCTAAGCAAACGACGAGTTGTATAACTGAACAATACAATGAGAGCCAATGAGATTACAATGAGATTAGCTGATGATATTGCAGTATTCAGTTGATTCATTTAGTTAAAAAAATTTAAAGGGAAAAAAAAGTCATCTATCGAGAGGACCGAGTCCTGATTTGAAGTTTCTCTTTGAGAGGAACTTCCTTATTTGTCACAAAGACTTTTTTTCTCAAATAGCGTCCAGAGGGTGAATGTCTTGCAGAGAGTACTAGGCATTTACAGTATTGCAAGTTGCGTCTACTTGAATGAGTCCATTACTTGTACCACACACATGAATCCAGACAACTACTAAAAGACATCTATTTGAGGGGAGCCCTTTGTTTCATTTTAAACAAAGCATT
The DNA here is from genome assembly GCF_025434085.1 of Hippocampus zosterae. Lineage (NCBI taxonomy): Eukaryota > Metazoa > Chordata > Actinopteri > Syngnathiformes > Syngnathidae > Hippocampus > Hippocampus zosterae. The sequence continues at coordinate 7,965,197 of NC_067459.1, read as the reverse complement.
TCCTCAAGGAGTGGCCTTGGAGTGTGTATTGTTATTTACTACAAAGAGTACTAGATGTTTACTGTATTTGAAGGAGGCAACTATTCATTTAAAAGAGGCATTCATTATTTTGTTATTATTATTATTATTTTAATGATTGTACATGTAGTACTGTAGGAGTTCTTCTGAGGGAGATGTGTATTTGAGAGAAGGCCTTTACTTGTTAAAAAAGAAAGACTAGTCATGATCAGTTAGTGTTTATTTATTTTACTACAGAGATGGGTGTTAATTTAAAGGGTTTCTATGTGGGAGGAGGCCTTTTTTAAAAACAAATAAGAAGACAAACTGTTCAGTTTTTCTTTTTTTTCTTTTCAGAGAGTGCTTAATTGCATAACTACAGAGCGTTAAAGCTGTTTATTTGAGGGAGGTGGCTATTTGAAAAGAGGCTTTTATTTGATTAACTGTTCAAAATGGTTTCTATTATTCCTGAAAAAGTGATCGGGGCATTCATTTATTTACTAAAATAAAAACAGCCAAGCTTACTTGAAGTAAAGCATTTATTTATTTATTTATTTTTTACTAAATGCACTGAGGAGTAGCAGCCAAATTTCGTTGTATGTAATACAATGACAATAAAGGTGATTCTGATTCTGATTCGAGAGGATACCACAATTTGTAACAAATCAATTCTAAATTCGTAAAAATTCGCAAAAAGAGAGAACATCAAACATTTACTGTATTTGAAGGTGGTGTCGATTATTTTTCGATTATTTTGTTTGCTAAGGAAAACAAATATATACAGACAGTAAATAGAAGGTGTTCACCTACCAACAATCTGCAGGGTGAGTGTGGCCTTGTCCTCAAAGTCCTCCACTTTGACGGACATCTCATAGACACCGGAATCGTCCCTCTCGGCTGCTCGGATGAAGATGATGCTGTCCCTCTCGGTGCTGCGAATGTTGACCCTTCCTTTCTCTAGCGGCTGGCCGTTTTTGGTCCAGCTAACCACGGGCTTAGGTTTGCCCTAGAGGACACCATCACGCTTTAGTCACATGACACGTAAGGTCTGCTTCCTGGTCTTGAAAGTGCTTACTGTGAAGGGGATGGTGAGGTTGATCTTTTCTCCAACGTGAGCCACGTATCTCTGCCTTAGGAAGCGAGGCAAGCGCACCTTGGGACGATCTAATTGGTGATGAAAATATTAGTTTTTAATTTATTCAGTGAAAATGCATCTTTTAAGGTTGAGCTTTAGAGGTGACCAAAACAAGTGCTCATAATTGCACCACTGAGAACAAAAATGAGCCAAATCACATTTTGTCATTTAACTAATTTAATGCTTTGCAAAAACCATCATTTAGTGCCAAAACATGGACATTGGTATTAATAATAAAGGGCTCGGTCGGTATCGAGGTTGTGGGAATGATTTCAGTATGATAAATCACCACTAGATGGCTTTGATCAGATTTTGGTCTCAAATAGTGTGAGTGGGTGTGGGGTGTGGGATGTGGCACAATGGTAGTGACGTGTGGAAGCAGTGTGGTGTTGAGAACATGGAAAAATACGAGCAGGTAACTCTACAACAGAGCTTTTTGAAATAAAAAAAAAAACAACGATAAAGTCCTATCATCATCCTTGACGTACACACACGCGCGCGCGCGAAACACACACACACACACAGGTACACGCTGGCACACAAACACACTGCGTGAAATGCATCCTTTCACAAAAAGCTCTTTTTCTCAGAATCTTTCTGCGAAATTAGTATTTTCAAGAAACAGACCTGCATTTACAAGTTAATTCATTCATTCATTCATTTTCCTAACCGCTTGATCCTCACTAGGGTCGCGGGGGGTGCTGGAGCCTATCCCAGCTGTCTCCGGGCAGTAGGCGGGGGACGCCCTGAATCGGTTGCCAGCCAATCGCAGGGCACACAGAGACGAACAACCATTCGCACTCACACTCACACCTAGGGACAATTTAGAGTGTTCAATCAGCCTGCCATGCATATTTTTGGAATGTGGGAGGAAACCGGAGCACCCGGAGAAAACCCACGCAGGCCCGGGGAGAACATGCAAACTCCACACAGGGAGGCCGGAGCCGGAATCGAACCCGGTACCTCTGCACTGTGAAGCCGACGTGCTAACCACTGGAATGAGGTGGAAATAATTTATATTGCAGCAATATGTTGTCTTTATCTCACAGAACGTACACACGCGTCTGCCAGTGTTTTTTTTTTATCTAATCAGATTTCTGATTTGATGTGTTGACATATTATTTTGTCCTCTGCTTTCAGATCCTCGACTGCAGCCGTTAGCGACAAACACACAACTTTGAATTCGCTGGTTTTTCTTTTGGCCAATCAGATCGTAGATTCATCTCTGTGTCACAAATGGGGTCAAGGCGGATGAGTTGGCACATTGGTCTCGTTTATTGGTATAACGCCGACAGACGTGGTCAGCTGACTTTGAGATCTGAAGTACAGTAAGAACAACATGCTGGAATTTCATGGGCGGTACCACCTGCTGTGTTCAGTGGCACAGCATATGTCGGGACTGTAAATAGCTTGTAGGGGAGAGGGGTGGCATCGTACTGTATAGTGGAAGCTACAAAAAAATCACTACAAAACAAAGCGAGGTGTCGCTCCTTTTTGGATTTGGATGAGCATTTACAAATGCGAGAATAAGTGGAAAATGCCTGTCATGTCGATTCGCCTTATCGGGTCACTTATCGCGGATTAGCTGCGCTGCAAAATCAAAGTATAACACCTTTGATGGCTACCAAAATAAACAGCATGGCAATAGCTGTCATGAGATTTGAGTGTCACCCGAGAACAGTCGAACCCCCTCCCCGCACAGACAAGAATTCAACCTCCACCACACCACAGAGCCCCACCTGCTGGCCCTCAGCTCACTTGACGCCTGTCAACTCCCCCAAGTTTGCTGCCTCGCCAAGCGCGTTAATGACCACCGTCATCTCAGCTATTTTTCCACGGCTTTGCAGACATTTGGAAGGAAACCATTCATAAAATGCTTTCTATTCTTGTGCGCTCACCAAGGGTAGGGCTGTCACAATAATTTTTTTTACAGGCGATATATTTTCTCAGACACGATCAAGAAACACGATACTATTATTCATTCATTCATTATGTTTTATTTTATTTTAATTTATTGATGTCACTGATATAGTGATCCTATTGAACAGTTGCATTGAAATGCAGAACAATCAAATATATAAATAAAAAAAGATTTTCAACCAGAGGTGTCAAATCCAGGCCCAGAGAGTAAAAAGTCTCCCAGTTTGGCTTTAGCCAAGAAGCCTCTACTCAAAAGTTTGTTTACCTGGTGGATGAGTAGAAGCACCTGTCGCTCAAACCAGTTTCTTGTTCTTAATTTTTGGCCTTTATGGTTAGTAGCTCGGCGGCCCGGTAGTCTAGTGATTAGCCCATCGACCTCACAGTGCAGAGGTATCAGGTTCAATCCCAGCTCCGGCCTCCGTGTGGAGTTTGCATGTTCTCCCTGGGTATTCTCCCCGATTTTCTCCGGGTACTCCGGTTTCTTTCCACATTCCAAAAACATGCATGGCAGGCTGGTTGAACACTCAAAATTGTCCCTAGGTGTGAGTGAGAGCGCGGATGGTTGTTCATCGCTGTGTGCACTGCGATTGGCCTACTGCCTACTGCCCGAAGACCGCTGGGATAGGCTCCAGCACCCCCCGCGACCCTTGTGAGGATAAGCGGATTGGAAAATGAATGAATGAATGAATGTTTGGTATCTTACGTCTTGCTGTCAACGTCCTTCATCAGGATGACCATAAAGAATTTGAATTTTCCGAAATAGTGACAGTTTCATTACTCGCCAGCAGGGAGTCACATTCATTTATTTGAAGAAAAAACATTTTTGTCCAGTTTTGGCTTTGACACCTCCGTGTTTTCCAACAACCTCTTTCATCAGGGTGGACATAGGGGTTTTGGATTTCCTCATCTAGTATCAGTTTATAAAACGAGTTTAGTTTGTATTTTTTTTCTTCTAGCTCTTGATCTTTGGCTTTGCGTTATTGGCTTCCTGACATTTCATTTGTTTATTCTTGTTGTTTCCTTGTACTTTGCCCTTGGATTGGTTTTGTTTCTGCATTGTTATTCCAGCAATTTCTGTTCCTACTTTGTTGATGCGTTTTTTGTTTTTTTTGGGGGAGGGGGGGTTGTAAAGAAATATTTTTGTTATTGCACTTTGTCCGGAACTGCGTATCTGGAACCCAAAAACATGATTTGGTTTGGGCCAGAACCTGACAGTGGGTATGTCATTTCTTACCGGCAACCTCCTTCACCATAACAGCCTCGGGGAGGGTGACTGGCTGACTCCTTCCTCCAGCGTTCACAGCCACCACGCGGATCTTAAGCCGGTCTCCGGTAGTTTGATTCTTGATGGCGTAGCGGCAGGACTTCTGCAGGTCCTCGTTTACTGCCTTCCAGTCCTCAGCTGAAAGAACAAGGTTCAGTTTCAGGAGAAATGAACTTTATTTTTGTGCCCAATGCAAGTCTGGTGCCCCAACTAGTGTTAAACGGCGCATGGGGGGCTGGACTAAGTTTTGGTATTTTGGTAGACCTGTGCAAGCCGGGCCATTAAAAAAAAAAAAAAATGTTGCACCGTTGTGGTCGTAAACACAGCCAACCTGTTTCACTGCCACTCAAAACGGCTCCTCTCATTTCCTTTCAATGCCCCACACATATAGTGTAGCCTTTGAAATGGTGGAAGAAGACACTGATTTAATTGAATCCTGCAGCAGGTCATGGTGTGAAAGTATGTTTATAAGAAACTGTAAACCAAGATTGAGAATTAAAACTAATGTTCACAAATTTAAAACATGTCCATTTCTGAAAGAAAATAAACAACATGCTTGAATGAAAAAAAAAGCTAGATACTCAAAATATCTTCTTAATGTAAGAACATATTTTTTTTCTTTTACACCTCTGATCCTCACAGACATACACTGTATATTCTCCATCCTGTGCCAAGAACGACTAATGTTCCTGCTATATTGAGAAGGTGAGAGGAATTGAGTCTCCAGGACAGTGTATTCGTGTTTGTCTGAGCCTGCCCTCAGGTGGCTAAGGCGCACACACCTGAATGAGCAGCAAAATGTGCATTGGGGAGAAAGTGTAAAAAAAATGTTTTCAACTTTTCAATTTTGTCATTATTGTAGATTTTTAAAGTATATTACAGGGCTGGTTTTCACATTAAAAGCACAGTGCACATTTTAGTTTCTTTGAAATCTGGAATGGATTAATGACATGTTCATTCATTTCAGTAGGGAAAGGCAATTTAAGATTTTTTAAAAATCTTATAACTGTGTTTAATAACTTTTCCAGGTAATTTACGCATTTCTTGTGTTTTACAACATTCCCTGTCACTTTAAAAAAATCTTGTCCTTCACAATGCTATCAAAACACAACATATTTTTTTCTTTATTGTCATTATTTTTCTTGTGTTGGAATGAATGTCTTTCAATATTCTGACTTTGACTGTGATGCGGTCGAGCTAAGCGGGTCTACATTCTTAGTGTGTGATCTTTTGTGCGTTGCAAACACAGCAGTTGTCCACAACCTTGTGAGTCGAGCACAAAGCAAAAACATCCTCATCAGCTGCCCCTCTGAACCTTGTCTGATGATTTAAAGGGTCAGCTGAGCATCTAGCGGGCGATGTATAAATATCACCGGGTGACCTCTGGCATGCCAGCTTTGAGACGGGCACACCCAGTGTGGCCCTGGGACTCACTTCCATCCTGGCACACCTCAATTGTGTACCCGTCCAGGCCTGACAGGCCAATAACCTCTGGCTGGCTCCAGATGATCATCACTGAAGTGTCGTTCTTATCCTCCACAAAAAGATCCAGAGGGGCGCTCGTGGGCTCTACGGACGTCGATAAGAAAAGTCATTTTTTGGGCAATTTTCGATTAAATGAACTTTTTGTTTGTTCAGCTGTACGCTATGTGGCGGGAGGGTTACCTGGAGGTGGTGGTGGAGTGGGTGCTTTAGGCTCTTCGGGCTCAGGCGCCTCACCAGCTTCGGCTGAACAGGCAGGGGCAGGAAATTTGTCACCAAATCAAGAGAGTGGAAATAAACCGAGTTTAAATCAGAATGATCTGCTCATAAAAGAGGCAAATTTGCTTGAAAATTTCTTTCAACAAATACAAACTAGTTTATTTGTGCTGTCACCTGTAGAATTTATGTACTCCTGTCTTACTTATTCTAAACTTAAAAATAAGTTAGTAAAATCTCAATAAGTTTTTGAGATATGTTATGATCCCTTTTAAGAGGGGGAAACACTTGAAGCGAGTGAACTGCTTCTTACACAAATTGTCAGGTAAGCAATATCTTGGCAGGCAACTTCAGCATTCTGTATTTTGCATTGATTTTGAAAGCTCTAATTTCAGTTTGTTTTTGCAGAGTAGTAGCTATGAATATACACAAGTATGTGATCAAATGAGCGCATCATTAGCTGGCAAGTGTGTGGAACAGTAGATAATGAGCTGTTTAGGCTTTTATTTATAATGTTCAAATGGCAAGTCCGTAAGTCTTCGGTAATCTTTAGAAAGAAAATAAGTAGAGGGAACGTGTTAGTTATCTGGTGTGGAGACCTTTAGACGTACAAATGTTTCTTGAAATGTCGCTACATTGGGGAGCGATATTGTTCAATCACGTACAATGTAACAGACGCACCAAAGCGAGTTGTGTAATTGCTGTGCGGCTGTAATGTGATGTTTGGATTAGGATTTGTATTTTGTTTCCCACGTGCAGAAGTCAATGTAGATCAATTTAGAACATGTCGGCAGCTATCTACTTTTTTTGGGGGGGGGGGGGGGGGGTGCGTCATGGGGCGGGCAGGTGTTGGTAACAGAAGATGGAGCATCTGGCGAGGTGTTATAATGGCGGGGAGTTTACATTTCATGCCCAAATGACAACTTTGACAGTCTACAATTTAAGAGAATATTAACAGTGAGCATCTGTGAGGAGGTGATGAAAATGTGACAAAACTGAATTGAAGTGAAGTGCAAGCTATTCATATTGACCTCGGATAATTACAAGTTACATGGTGAAGACAGCAACTTCATGGTGAAGACCGGATGTTGAACACTTAATCCATAGCTGTGAGACAATGCCAGTGTTGTATTTTGTCTCCTGCATGTGAGGGTCGAGCTACATAAATTTAATGACATTTTAAATTTAAAAATTGTTGTGTGGTGGCGGAGGGGTAGACGTGACAGACAAGCTCGTTCTCCAAAGAAATTTTCATAGCAACCCACTTTGGGGGTCGAGAGGACCGATTCCACCAACACGGTGCTCAATTTAAATAAATAAATAAAGGCAATTCCGACAAAAAGAAAGATTCCACCTTTTTATTATTGGCATGCACTCGGTTAGTTTGTAAATGTAACAAAGTGTGAATTAACAATTAATTGTGTTCTGCACATGGTTTAGTTTACCGCTGCCACCGCATTATCCTGTTTCTTCATCGCGACCCACTTTTAAAGACGTTAAGAACAATAAAGAACACATTTTATTTAAAAGTAGCTTCTGAGAACATGTGCATTGTATGTTGTATTTTGAAAAGCTGCTTAGAATGAATTTGCCCGAACACTAAAAGCATATTACTCGCCATGATGTCCGCCAACCAAAGCAGAGCTGCACTGTACTTGTTTACAGAGTAAATTATTGGCTAAAGCGTGAGGCAACTGCACTTCCTGTTGCTTGCCTAATTTGTTCCATGTGGGAACTTGCTACAGCTCAGTACTGTAGCAGAAAAATCTAAATAAAAATGCATGTTACTATTTCTACTAGCTGTCCGTGACCTACTTTTAGATTCCGACCGACCGGTTGAGAAACACTGGTATAGGCAACATTAAAATGTCTTTGTCATGCTGTTGTGAGAAAGTTGTTTTTGATTTGTCTCCAAAAAAGCAGAAAGATCAGCATCTTCCCACAGTGTAAACATAATTTGGAGAAACTCTTCAAGTTCCACACACTGAGCTCAACAGGAGACTATTTATTTTTTATTTTTTTTTACCGTCTGCTGGTACGGCTTCACCCCCTTCGGTCGGGGGGGCAGCGGGGGCCTCACCCTCCACCGCAGGCGCGCCAGCCTCGGCAGGTGCAGCTGACTCGGCGTCAGCGGGCGCCGCCTCCGACGCCGGAGCGGCAGACTCGGCCGGGGGGGCCTCAACGACCGGTGTGGGCTCCGGAGCTGGCTCGGGAGCGGGAGTCGGCTCCGGCTCAGGTGGGGGCTGCGGCCTCTTTTCAACCTTCTTGCCGGGTTTCCTCTTGATTGGGGCAGGCTTGGACGGCATGTTGGTTGTTGAAATTCCTATTTGGCGCACACACACGATAAGACGTCCTTCACTTGTATCCAATGCCACCGTCTGCAATGGAGAAGGGCATTAAATAGACCCCCACCAAGAGACAGGCCCAGCCCCCTTTGGAATGGGCGCAATTGACACCTCCGCTCAGCTCGGCACAATATTGAGCTACAAATGAAAAAAAAAGAGGCAAGTTTGAAGCTCCAAAATCAGGTAGGCAAGTCTCAAGGAATTCACCCGTTAAGTGACTCAATTAAATGAACATTACTGAATCAATACTGAATAAAATCAGAGCAAATATAGAGTATTTTTATAATTCAATATTTAGCATACATCACCACTTGTTTATGTTTATACATGTACAAGTATATGTAAAACTCTTAGCTACTAATTATTACAGTTGTTTCTCTGTTGAACGTTCACAAACAAAAAACGTGTTCACCGATTACTTATCGAAGCTCATTGAAAAAAATTAAGTGAAATTGTTTCTTTTACTCATATCCATTCGTCCATCCAATTTCCAATCCACTTGATCCTCTCAAGGGTCGTGGTGGGTGCTGGAGCCTAGCCCAGCTGTCTTCGGGCAGTAGGCAGGGGACACCCTGAACCGGTTGCCAGCCAATCGCACGGCATACAGAGACGAACAACCATCCGCGCTCATACTCACAACTGGGGACAATTTAGAGTGCATGAACCCACGACCTCTGCACTGTGAGGTCGACACGCTAACATCTGCATCACCGGGCCACTTGTATATGTAAAAAAAAGAAACAACAAAAAAAGCCAATTGTTTTTCCATTTGTTTGAAATACAAAAAAGGAAAAACAAAAAAGGCATTTTTAGTTGTTGTTCTAGTCACAATAAATGTCCTTTTTTTGGAGAAATTGATTATATTTGATTAAAAAAAATTAAATACTCCATACTCATTTTTTATTTGAGTAACTCCAATAAACTAACATATAACTATTCCAATGAATGTAAAATGGAATGACTAATGTATTTATTGTATCATTTACAGTGTATTAGCCAATTATTTAGTATAAATATTAAAACATGTCACTTATGTACTATGTACCATGGCAGCGACGCTCATGACAGCTTTCGACGAAAGGTACCCGGTAATTCATTATGAAATGGCACCAAGTGGAACGAAAAGACATCCTGTCACCCAGTCCCAGACGTCTTTTTCAAAATTTGTCGTGATAAGAAAGATTGGCCATGATTAGAGACAATTTCACAAAAACTGGAGATGTTTTTCTTTTTGTTTTGAATGCACAGAGAGCGTTAAGGCGCTCAAGAATTCAGACGTTTTGATTTCTTTTTTTTGATTCAATGAAGTGACAAGATGGAGGCGATGAAATATAACGTACTTTATTGATTTGAACAAACAGTGGTTGGTTGTACGGGTGGTGGATGTACAGTAATGGAGCCAGCCCAGCGTTTTTCGTTAAACCTATCCACGTTTTTATCGGAACCCAACTCTGAACAATTTTTTTGCCGTGCATCCAGAACGCTGCCATATTTACAATCTTTACAATGACGTTTCGTACAAAATAGAGAACTTAACGTTTATAAAGGATTCTTAGAAAAGAAGAGGAAATATCAAATATCGGAGTAGTAAAAAAAGAAAACAAAAACAAATGATCTTCCTCGTGGTCACATAGCGAGTTTACATGCATTTACAACACAGAAAAATCCTGAACATTTAAAAAAATCCCATAGCATTTTTTTTTCTCTCCGATATTTACTGTTCAGTTGACAACAACTTTCTGAAAAAGAATGTGACTATCCAGCAACCTGTAACGGCCTCCATTTAGTTTTTGGGGTTACGCCCATTCAAAGTGCTTTTTCCACCTTTTTGGAATTAAAGTTTCAATTTGAAATGGAGATCTTGACCATTATTTCAAACGAGGTCGATTTACCCTGTTTCCAACATGACGCCCCTGACGAAACCATCGTTTTAAGGCTCACCGGGTTATCCCTTCACTCCCGAATTAACAACTGGACCGTCCGACATTGGCAAAATCACAAGCAGAAGTTGCTGTATAGTACAAACCCAGTCATGGCTACGGCACAAAGATAAGCAAAACAACCAGTCCAGTTTTTTTAGGGGGTGGTAGGGGTTAACAAGGCCAACATATATACAAAAAAATGTCTTTAAATCCCATCTTGTGAGTGAAATTCATCTTTGTATTCACTCCTTTGACCAATCGGAGTCGTCAATTCGTAACCAAGCGACTTTTATTTTTACTTTTCATTTATGTTATCACATTAAAATGTCTGGACATTCATTGATATGATTACACACGTGAAATTCATTCAATATGACATCCTTAAAGCGGGACACACACACCGAGGCCAGATTTGAGCATTCTGTGAACAAAGTCAGTAAACGCAATGAGTGTACCCTTTTTTTTTTTTTAAATACAGTCATTTTCTATTTTAGGAACAATCTATATTTTACATACACACACACACACAAAAATAAATAAATACATGACTCTGGAGCCATCCGCGAATACTGTCACAAGGTCATGGTCATTACGCATGGTACAATGTCTTACGCGAAGCCACTTTTCTCTTAAAAAAGTTACTCTAAAAATCTATTTAACGATAACAATCTGGCCAACTTACCCTGAATCGTTACATGATATTCGACATCGAACAACGTGAAAAACACCAAACATACCCAAATGTCGATAAGATAAAATGCAACTTTAAAAAAAAAATTCTTCTGATGAAGTGTGTGATGTGATAGGACGATGAAATAAGTCTAGGTGGCTATAAAGTCTTTCTCCTCGGCTGTTTCTCTTCTTGTCAACTCATTAATTTTGCTACATGTTCAATATTTTTAGTTGTTTCCTTGATGATTGTTGTTTCAACAATCATGTGTACCCTCATACGTGATTTGGAACAATGTTTTCACATGTGATCATTAAGCTGTAAGGAACTCCAACACTTTCGAAGGAGTATTAGGGCCACACACAAACATCAAAAATAATACATGTCGGTCAGTGGTTCTCATAATGTGGCACACAGAATCCCTTTTCATCATGTTACAGTGGATTGAATTTTTCTGAAGTACAATTCAATTATATTTAACTTTTCAGTACAATCAAGTCACATTTTAACCTTCTACAACTGTTTGATTTTAAAGATAAGTACAGTCTTGATCAAGTTTAAGTGCCTTACTTTTTTTAGTGGATCATTATTTAGAACCATATTTACTTTCCGATAATTTACTTAAGTGCAGTGCTAATATTTAACTTAAATCGATTTTTTCACACTTAAAAAAATGGTGAATTCAATTGATTCAGCTTTATTTTGTCAAGTGGTTGCACGAAATTAAATCATCTGGACCCACATTCACATTTTTTTTAAATAGACTATGCATCTTAAAGAAAAAAAAGAATGAAATCCAGAGAATTCTATTGTCTTGTAGCCACTTAACAAAATAAAATGAAGCTCTGCCTTGTTTTTGATGAATGTTTCAGCACTGCGACTCGCTAATAGTGTAGTGGTACACTCGCCTGACTTGTATGGCGGCAGTGAGGGTCGCTTCCCACTCAGTGAATGTCGGCGTGAAGGTTGTCTCTATGTGGGCCCTGCGACTGACTGGCGACCAGTTCAGGGTGTAGCCCAGCTTCCCCCCAAAGTCATTTGGGCTAGGCTCCAACAACCCTGTTCATGGTAAGCGGTGTTGATGATGGATGCATGGATTTCACACTGCGTGTCGTGAGTCTATTTAAAATAGATGTTTTATTGTTGGAGTGAAATAAATTAAGATGCAAGTGCATTCTGTGTGGCACTAAGTAACCCTTGTGTTGAGTTTAAAGATCGTGGAATCAAAGTGTGTCATCATTCTCCTCCTGCTGGTGGAGCAATTGTGGATGCTTGTGTGTGTTTTAAGGTTAAGCAGCTAAAATACATAAGTGCTCGAAGACTTGTGGAGAGAGAGAGAGAGAGAGGGGGAAAAAAAAGAGTATGACAGCAACATTTTCCAATTTGCGATTATGGATATGCAAGTTCAAACTGAGGACTCGTGGCAGGTAATGAAAGGCTCTTGAAACTTGCTAATGGGAGGAGCTAAGCTGACGTAAGCACCAGTGAAGTTTTTTTTCGTTAAGGCATATATTTTTTTCACCTGCTCAGGATGGAAAGTCGGGATTGCATAATGCGTAACATTTGGCTTGAAGAGACGGATCCGGCAGATATGAACTTCAGCAACGTGCTGTCATACTCTTTTTATTGAATTATTTTTTCCCCTTCTGCATTGCATTTCAGAACAGCTTCAGTGGACGAGCACAAAGTATCCCCTTGCTGCGCTTCGGAGGCTGTGCTGGTTTGGACATCACCTGAAGTGTTTATTAGCACCAATCTAAGAAGATCATTGAGGGCAAACAGGTGGTCAACGGACCTGAAGTGAATCATGTCAATATATGCAGGGGGTCCTCGGATTATGATGAGCCCGACATGCGAGACAACATTTTGAGACTACGGACAGTGTGAGCCGAGTAAGAATACGCTGCACGGTATTTACAAATATTTGGGTTATAGGAGGAATTTCAGGATGAACACAAAATGCCTTTCCAGATGAACTCTAAAAATTTCTTTTAAATTTGACACACCACAGAAGAGTGTTGTTGTCGAACCCGCCAAATTTGATTGACGACAAACATTGCAAAAAAAATATATATACAGTATAGAATGAGGCTTCAAAATATAGGCTCCGGGCCTCTTTCTTATGCCTACGCATATATCCGTGTTTGAGTCACAAAAATCTATCTGCTTAAAACCTCTGGTGGCTGAAATAATATCCCACTACGTAGTTCTGCGAATTTACACGCCCCGAAGGGAGGCACCAGCTAGCCGAATCATAAAAACTAGTCAACTCAGAATTGCAACCGAAGTTCTTTCATAGCGTGGCAGGCAAGTGAAGTGTGTCACAAAGACACTGTAAAAGCCTAGCCCCCCCCACCCCAAAAAAAAAAAGTATCAGGAAAAAGGATTGGTAACAGATTAAAGCTTTATCCCCAAAATTGGTTGTGACATAGTTCTAAGGGTTTGCTTGATTTCAGCGATTATTTTCAAATGTGTATTTTGGAGCAAATCTCAGAATTGGCTTTACAGTGTCTTAATGACAAATCCTATTTGAACCAGGAAATTTATGGTCATTGTAGGTTCATGGTAGATGACAGTGCATTCGGAATTATATAGAAATTTGGGTTACATTGCCATCGTCGGAACTCTGACAGAAAATGAGGACCCCCTGTACGTACAGTGTATGGATATATATTGAAATACATTTGTATTTTCTTAAAAATACTGTAAGATTTTCACTTTTAACTTCCCATGGTAGGAATGACGCTTCAAAATCACCCTAAAAACTTTTTTTTTCTCGAATGAACAGCAGGCTGTCATGTCAAATGAGTGACAATTACTTTTTTTTCGGTTTGAGTGTTTTTTAACGTGCAAGCTTATTCACAGTCTTGGCAGGCTGGGGTTGTCTTTGTCTGGTGATTCGATGTAATTGGCAGCCTCTTGAAGCTTCAAAAGCATTGCCATCTAAAAGCAGAGAAAGCACCTTCACGTCCATTTCAAATAAAAGCACTCATTTTCGCCGCATGTCACGAGGTGATCTCGCTTACCAATGGATCAGATTCCGTGGAGCTGGGCGTGGTCTCCTTGCGTGACTTCTCCTCGCCGGCCTGACCGGGGCTACTGGAGCAGATGCTTGGGGGAGGAAGGTGGAAGAGCTTCGCCTGGTCCTGCTGGGCAGAAGGCCAAGGCAGGGTGCCCCTCACCCACTCTACAGGGTCCTCCCAGACCGCTTTCTGGCCATGGAACTGCAGCATAACAGGAGGGTAAAATTAGAGAACCTTGAAAAGCTGATAGCGTGGTTCAACTTTTGAAGAGGCCAGTGTGTTTGGAACACAGGAACTACTCTCTGAAAGAAGGCTTGGGCTCATTTATCAGACACAAATGGAGCCTATCCCAGCTGACTTTGAGCAAAGGGTGGGCTCCAGCCGGGACTTGTTACCGCTCATTCGCAGGGCATACAGAAACAAACAACCATTTATGTACACGTTCACAAATGCACCGCATCAAACAACCATTCACACACATAAATCACTGTGGACTATTTAGTCTTCAATGAGCATGGCATGCAAGTCTATGGAATGTGGGATAAACAAAATGCACAGAAAAAAACCCATACACAAATTCAATACAGGAATGGTGGAGCTGGGAGTCAAACCCAGAACCTCAGAACTGTAAGGCAGATGTACTAACCACTAGTCCCCAATTCCCACTCGGTACTTCAGCAATGTACACACAGTCTCACCTTGATGCCGTCCTTGGCTCCCTCTTGCAAGTAAGGAATAATAGAATGGTTCCAAAGGTCAATGAACCATGACCGGAACTCCTCCACCGTGACTGGACAGGACAGGAAAAAGCACGGGCCTAAGGAGAGTACGGCAAAACACATTCATGCATGGATGTCAAGATATCCTTCAAATTTTTGATCAGGATTTCCTACCAATGAGAAAGTCGGACGTGCTGTGCTTCTCCAGGAAGGTGTGCAAGTGATACCACAATTTGGGAACCCAGTCCAGCACACGGACCAGATCCTCGTTGGCCAGGTTCCGCTCGTCCTCAGACTCCATCAGCTTTCTGTGCAAGTAGCGAACCAGGAAGCCATTGGCGGGCTCCACGTTGTTGGAGAAGGTCACCATCCTTAGACAAAGGGGGGTCAGATGTCTTCGTGAAGACCGACGTCTGAAAGCCACGGCCCGCCGCTACAATATGTCACGCTTGTTTATTTTTATTTTTTTACGCAGGTTAGAATTACATCACTGACCTGAAGCTGAGGTGGAGGCTGTGGTTTGCAGTCATCTTCACTGGCTGATTGCTTGTTCCGATGATGTACGGACTAAAGACGGAAACATAGTCACCCACAAGCCAAAAGGTGTTTTAATTTCATTTCCCACAAGAATACTATTGGCGCCCCCGCCCCAAAAAAAGATAATATAATGTCAATTACCTATACCTATCCCTGACATACAAAGTTTATTGCTATGTCGAGGTGTTCGACTTCAACATATTTCCTTAATAGTCAAGACAAAGGGCTTTTGCTTTGGCACAAACTTGGGCACCAAAGTGCACCAAACATCAAAACGAAAAAAAGATGACAGTAGCACAAGTTACCCAAAAACTTTGGCATTAGCAAATCACCAATAGGCGAGGTGTTACGGTATCATATTTTTTTTAAATGTCATTTTCTGCATAGATTACCATTTGTGATATTTGCATGTCAGCGCTCCGTTGATCAATTCGCTGACTGAAGCCGGATCGTGAATATCGTCCACGATAATGACCAGAGGATTTTCTGACGAGCTGGATTCTCTATCTATTTGATTAGCTAGGTTTGAAAGATACAGCTGGAGGTCCTGGGGGAAGAGAATGGAAATAAAGGTTTTTGAAATGCTAATTTGAAGAATCAGACAGGCCGTGTGACGATGTTTCCTCTCACCTTGCAGGACTGACGATGCATATTGAAGGTCACCACGATGCCATCGGAGACTTCACGGGCGCTACGGTCCACCAGATATTCGGCCAGCCGCGAGGCCAGGTAGGTCTTGCCCGTTCCACTTGGTCCGGAGAGGATGAGTCTGCGGTGTTTGAGCAGCAGGCTGATGTAGTGTTGCATCATGGGTTTAGGGATGAGGGCCTCGAAGACGAGGCTGTCAACACATTTCTCCTTCAAACCTGGGAATAAAAATGGCAGAAACGGATGAAGACAAAGACAAAAGACGTTCTGCATTTATATAACAGGGTTCTTTACAATTAGCCCAGATCTCAAATAGTGGGGCGCGCCCCCTTGCGATCCTAGTGGAGGTGCGAGTTACCCCGGAGAACATGTTGTTTTTAATTGTTATTTTGCCATACTAGGTAAGTGCAATTGCACTATTACTACTACACAGTAGATGGCAGTGATGCTCTCAGTGTCAGCGTGTGCGCAGGCAGTATAGCACTCCGGATATCACGTGACTGATCCCCACGTGCATTCGTTCACGCAACCATGTAGGCAGGGTAGTTGGGGCCCGCAGGAGAAGGATTTGCAATGGACCGAAATGGTAAAATAAGCGTGTATCAATCAAAATTCCTTTTGATTGAATTCACATTTCATTTTGATGTAAAGAATGTCATAAGATATATGCGTAAGATGGACAAATTGAAAATGACAGATCCCTTTCAAGCACCCGGAGTGCTTTTTGCAAATATTGCAATGGAGGGGGGGAGAACTACAACAGTGAGCCCTTGCGATCTTACAAAGGCATGGAAGGTTACAAGACCATGTGCACTTAGACTTGCATGGCTGTGCACTGTAAAACGTGGTCATTGTAGCCACTCATCCTGACTGATCACGCATGAATTAGTTTACACAAACATGGCTATGCTCGTGAAAGCAAAACAACAAACTAGAATGTGTGTTCGTTCAATGTTGTCAACTAATATTCTGATTAATTTCAGCCAATTTTTCCTCAATTTACCGGAAGGAATTTCATGAAATTTTGAAAATCCAGAATTCCGGGAAAATCCGCAAGACTTTCATCTCTACTATAGTTATCTATATTGCTTTCATGTTTCAGTTTTATTTCATGATAATGATACAATGTCATGCAGAGATGAACTTATAACAATTTTCTCAACAAATGATAGTATTTATAGTTGCACTGGAGAGTTGGGGGTGCGCAAAATGTTTTCTTATTTGTCAGGGGCGTAACAGAATAATGATTGAGAGAGACTGATTTAGGAGCATATTCTTTCGTGCCTTTCTTCCGCACTTTCAAAAGATGGCAATTCTCCCGCCTAGGCTTCAGACACATCCACCATGTGTACAAGCACCAAAGAGGCATGATTCAGTGAGTGGTCAAGCCGTTGGGCAGTCAATAAGCGTATTTTGGACAGATGCCCCCCCCCCCCAAGACCCCTTCCCCCCATGCCCAATCGCAGCCACACGTCATCATAAATCATTTTGAGTCGGCCAGTGATATGCTCCAGCGTAGGTGAAATGATTCAAAACGTGCAATACTGTGTGATGTTTTGCCTTTGTACAGCTTCCAGAGTTCAGAGTCCAAAATACGCTTATTTTTCAGGAGAATGTGCGCATTGAGAAATTTGTCGGCGTCACACCAAATGTTAAAGGCCGCCCCACCCAGAGTGTGTATATTTCATGTAGGTGCGTTGTTGACACACTTAAGTCAATGGGAGAATCCGCACAGACAAAAAAACTGCAGCAGTGCGGCTGTTCTGACTTAAGCACACTGACCAGGCCCCCGTTGCATCTCACAATTTTTTTCTGGAACTTAATCTACGTATCTGTTATGGAAATCGGGGCTGTATTGCTGAAATGTATGGTGTATAGCGATTGTTTTTTTAGGGGAGCTTGGAGTGTACTTTTACTTTTAATAATTTGAATGCCCTTACAAATGGAAAAAGAGAGGCACAGCTGAAGATGCACGTGAACTTGCAAATATTTTTTATGGTCACATTTACAATACAGTGGATTCAAAAAGTGTTTGAATAAGTTTAAATGTGTTAAAAGGGTGAAGAGTATAACTGTTAACATTTTCTTTTTCAAATTGGGTTTATTGGGTTTCTATACCCCAGACTTTGTGGATGGGTCTGGAATAAATCCTTGCGATTAACAGGGGTAACCTGTACGTTTTGCAATTTGGAATGACACCAGTATAATTTTGAGACAATGTTATTTTGGGGCTGTTAATTAGAACACCATCATCCACGCCAATGGGGTTCACATTTTTCTGTAAGTCCATAAATGTCATTTCCAAGTTTCACATCCCAGACAATTTGAGCCAAACACAGCAACACAATAAGCGGCCTGCTTTTGATCAACCTCAATTTAACCCTCGTAGTCCACAGCTTGCGATAAATGTAAAATTATGTCTTTGAATCAAAGGCAAAGGCATTCAGAAAAACACGAGAGAGCTGAAACGTATGGGGGGGTTCTAAAATGGCCTAAATTTCATGATGTCACCGGCTGATAATTCTCAGGAATTGCAGCAATAATAAAAAAGGTTTAGATTCCATAATCACAATGTACATATTTTGCACCATAGAGACCCATTATAATTCATATTTTTGAATGCATCGTAAACCTAATGTGTAAACATGCATTTCACGCGATTTTTACGTCAATCGCTTTGTTTTCGCTTGGACAGATGTATGCATGCCACATTGTTGGGTTGAGGTCATTCCAATTGTGCAACCTTTGGGTGGCGCCAGAGGATCGCAAATGAGTTTGCCTTTTTGCAGGAGGCTTCAAACCAACGCATTTTACATGAACACGTCCGGTTGGGATTGTTAGTAGGGCTTGGTTGAGACCTCCAGACACATTTTTTTTTCCTTTTGCAAAAAAAAAGATTACAAAATCCCAAAGAACTAATAAAAACTATATATGTATGGATAGCACAGATGCCTCTGAACATTTTGAGTGTTTGAAAAAAAAAAGAATGTTTGTATAACACAAAATACATCATTACAAAAATTGTAAAATGCGTAACTTGGGGTTTTTTTTCATTTGAAGGACCCAAGGGTTAAGGACGACAAACGTACTCAGTTCAACGCTCATTAAAGAAATAACGATGGCGGCAGGAAGAAGGCATCACACAGATTAATTTAAGTATCTCCTCGCATGCCCCCCCATAAGCAATGTGTTATCCAAGCATTTGGCTCTGAAAATAACTTCCAGTGTTGCAAGTGTGAGTGAGTCCACCAGCTAGCGTAAGTGTGAGGTTCCGTACGGACATCCACAGGGGACCGGTGGGTCGACCAGCTGGACCCGGTTGGTACAAAATTAAGGGGCATCGAGTTACGCAGGTGTTCGATTTGATTTGGTGCTTCACTTTTCACCGTCTTCACGCGAATGACATGTCCCAAGATTCATGTGGAGAATTGTACTTTTCTCCGCAGAGACCATTAGTCAATTAGATTAGATTTTTGTTTGTTTCTATGAAATACACACATATGATTTTTAACATCTTACTCACATATCTGGCGAAATTTGAGCATTTTCCCTCCATTGCAATCAAAGTCTGTAAAGGCCCGATTAGCAGATTTCTTCAGAAGATTATCTTGAGCGATTATTCAGTGTTGTGTTACAAGACATTTTTGCTTCCTGATCTGCTCAGAAAGTGAAAAATCATTCACCATAATTAATTAAGCAGGCTACACACATACTTTTTTGTTATGGATGTGTATTTTTAATGATTCTAAACTAATGTTATTATATATATTTTTAATGCAAGAGACCATACACAAACAATCCCCATTTTTTTCCCCCGACTGTCATAATGGTGTGGGTGTTGTTTGCATTTGTGTTAAGCTGACCCATAAAACCAACACAAGATTTTTACATCGTTTTGCTGTGTTCGCCCACAAAACATGTTTTTCAGGTCAGCACTGTAGAGTACATTGGTGGTCCAAGAAACGTTGTTCAATGTGAAAAGTAATGATCGGTTCGGATGTACACTTGTCATAAATATTTGATTCTCTGCAACTTTTTATCAAAAGATTTGCCTGCATCAAAACAAGCACATTTGAGGGCTTGCATAAGAAACTTTAGCTGACCTAGTAAATTCTGGTACACATTTGTTTAAAAATGTACATATAATGATCAAAACCACCCTAGTGAAAAATAAAACTGGTCATCAACACTGGTCAATTGTATCTGTACCTTTGAGAGCCACGGTGATGCTGGTAGGACCTCGGGACATGCAGCGAGAGGGTTGCGTCTCTGGCGCCTCTCCTCCCAGCACCCTCTTGATGTGGCCCATGCTGTAGCTGTAGATGGAGTCCATCGATAGGCCAAGACTGGAGGTGGGGTCCACTTTGGCAACATAAACCTTGAATGAATGACATGGCAATGAAGGCCAAGAAATGGCAAGAAAAAATAGCAATCCAGGACAATAATGCTTGTTTATAAATATGGCAATGTCCCTGGTATAGTACAAAGTAAATACATACAGTCTGTGAGGTGCTTACGATGTACATTGGAGCACAGAGGACATGGCCTGAGATTCAAACCCTGAACATCAGAACTGTGAGGCAGACGTGATGACCACTGCTTCACCTGATTAGTTCACGATGACTGATAATACTGCGCTACTGAATCATTTTCAGTTACGTAAAATTTTTCAGTCCCCAACCAAGGGCTTTGGGTCCCACGTTGTCTGTTGTTGTTGTTGTTTTTAGCAAGAGTTGATGGATGGTAAACTTTGAACTTGTCGCCAGTCAACGGAAGGGCACTTTTAGACTGTCAATCGTTGACGCTCACATTGGCACCTACAGTATGGACAATTTTGAGTCTCCAATGAATGTAAACTATGTTTTGTTAATGTGGAAGGATCTGGAAAATGGTGGGTTAATATGCACATTCCACACAGGATGGAGTCAGATTCAAACTAAAGGACTATGAGTCAGATATGGTCATAGGTCAATATACATCGTATCCGGAAAGTACTGACAGCACGTCACTTTTTACATTATATAGCCTTGTTGAAACACTAATTAAATTCATTTTCTGATGCCGTAGAAAGGTGATGAGGCAAAAACTGCGGCAAGCTTGGGGCTTCATATTCAAAAAGACCCGAGGCCGTAAACCCAACATGTTATATGTCGGTATCATAAACAGAGGAGCCCGTCGTGTTAATGTTCGTCTCCCAGCATTCACACAATTGCAAATTCCTCAAACGTCAAAGGTAGGAGTTCATCTGGAGTTATTGCATATGTGTTTCCATCACTGCTTGCGCTAGTAGGGTGGCACATTCTGCGCGTGGGCCAGGTCATACTCAAAGAATAAGCTGTCTCACCTTGAAGGCCTGGCTGACAGCAGAGTCCAGCATGGGCCAGTCCATCCTGCCATTCACTCTGACGGTACCAAGGAAGAAGTCCTGCTGTTTCACCTCCTGCAACGCAGGTGATGCACATGTATCACAATGTCTACGGGCTGACAAAAAACAGCACACTTACATCTTTGAAGATGAGCAAATCTGCAATGCAAACCACCACCCTGACACGATGGTCATCTCGCTGCGAGGACAGACTGGCATAATCCATGGAATCTGTTGGAAGGAAACAACAATTGGATAGTTGACACGGGGACATTGATGAAACTGACATGACAGGGTTTGAACTATACCTGTACTGGTTCTTCTGGCATCACGCACTGCAACAGAGTGTCGTGGTGAGAAGCTGGCGAGAGAAGTGAGACCTGAGGACTGGGAGACAGAACTGGAGGGTCCAGGAGACGGGCAGGGGGACAGGCCGCTTGTCTTCAGTTGGTCGTTCTCCACCTTGAGATTGTCCACAGTCCTCTGTTGGTATAAGAATACCTTGTCAGTAAGATCTTATGTAAAGGAGAGTGAAGTCTAATATGTGAAGGTAATGAAAGCTGGATTTTACAGTGCATGGTTCAAGTGATACAATTTATTTTTATTTTTTCTCATTTCAAATGACAGTGAAAATTGGGTAATTAGTCATTGCAGCGTAAAGAGAAAACAAGGTACTGTATTGTAATCACGTGTCTTCCAAATGCGGAATAAAACCGAAGATAATGATTCTGCTGAGGTGAGTGGAGCATAAACACAGATACTGGATGCACTCCATCAATGCCAGTTTGACATCATCATTGATGCTCAAATAACAGGGAAACACATTGACAAGCACATACTGTATATCGAAACCAGTGAAAGCATAGAAAATTAAATATAGCCTATATGTTAAAGATGTGTCCATCATTTAGGGAGTAAAATATAAGATAAGATAAGATAAGATAAGATAAGATAAGATAAGATAAGATAAGATAAGATAAGATAAGATAAGATAAGATAAGATAAGATAAGATAAGATATCCTTTATTTGTCCCACACTGGGGAAATTTACAGCCTTCTTGCAGCGCGGGTGTAACAGTCTCTGGCTGAAGGAGCTACCAAATGCTGTCAGGGTGGGCTGGAGGGAGTGGGAGGGACTGGCCATCATAGCTTTTAGCTTAGTTAGCATTCTTCTGTTGCCCACCTCCTCCAGAGTGTCAAGGGAGCAGCCCAGGACAGAACTGGCCTTCTTTTATATTGCACAGTGACTAGTCAAGCAAGTATTTTAAATCAATCGGGGGAAGAGTAACACATGCGAGGATATAGAAATATAGCATCTGCATTTAATGTATGATACTCAACATTACCATCAACAGGGTATGTATGGTGAATTGAATTGGACCTTGAGTGGAGCCTTGAGGTTCTCCGTTCTAATATCAGCTTTAGGTCTGTAAAGCAAAATACATTTATACCTGCATGTTGGTCATGGTCTCCTGTAGCTGCTCTAGCTGATGGGCTGAGGTTAAAGCCTCCAGTCGGATGTCGGTCAGTTTGCGCTCCTTTTCCCACAGTTCCGAGCGAAGGTCAGACACAACCTTGTCATCCATCACTTCACTTCCCTCACAGAGCCTATGCATGTTTCAAGTGAAAATACTGCACTTTGTCTTCTGATTGTTAGGCATGTTCAAGAGAGGGAGCATTACCCAGATGATGACGCAGATGCTGAGGCTTTCATGGATGATGGCGGAGGATCAGCCCCAATGCGGTTGACTTTTGGTGAAGGTGGTACTGACGACTCCGGAGTGGCAATTTCCTCAATGTCGGCATAGGGCCCTGTTGGCTTAGCGCCCTTCTTGCTGAAAGCCTTGTTGAACGAGCTGCGTAACTGATAAGGGAAGATGGGAAGACCCGATGTAGTTTTTACATCTGCTCAACACATCGTAAAGGTGTTCCTCGGCTTACAATGGTCCCGGCATACATTTCAAGGTTAGAAATATCACAGAATCAACAAGTTTGTGTAGTGGGTTGCAAGAGAGTAAAATGGTTTCTATCAATCTCATAGACACCAAGTGCTTGATGCCACTATTTGCAGGGTACATATTCTGAGCAGATGCGATTTGACCTGTCTGGCTGCTGTAAACTGCACACCACGAGACAACATGCGCTTAGGGCCACAATGTGCAAGGTAAAAAAGGGAAGAGAAAGGATGTACAAGACTTCATAACTCACCTCGTACACCTGAAATTAAAAATGGGTGGCGGCATGAGGGAGAGACAAGAGTGTTGCTTAATAGCTGGATCATGAACACATGCGGGAAAGACTCGGTTGGTTTTGTCACGGGGTAAAAGTTCTCGTCATTTAATCTGAGTTGAATGCCTGCGTTCTCACCCAGCTCTTCTTCTTCTTCTTCTTGGCCTCCTGGTCCTTGAGACTGCCCATGCTCGTGTGGCTGGCGGTGCTGGCGAGGCTGGA
The DNA here is from genome assembly GCF_025434085.1 of Hippocampus zosterae. Taxonomy (NCBI): domain Eukaryota; kingdom Metazoa; phylum Chordata; class Actinopteri; order Syngnathiformes; family Syngnathidae; genus Hippocampus; species Hippocampus zosterae. Next base: position 7,941,503 of record NC_067459.1, on the reverse strand, counting down.
GAGACTTTCTGATGAGTCCTGACGATTTATCTGCAGTTCTGAATAGGATTGAAGCACAAGCGACACACCTGTAGGTCTGGACAGCGCTAAAAATGTCAATTCATATAGCTCACAAAGGTGAGTACAACGACAACATTGAAGAAATGACACTTAAAATGTGTTAAATGTCAAGCTTGTCTAACAGTGTAAACGATCCCAACAAAATGCTGGCCACAAAAGTGAGCACACACCTAAATTTTCTCTCTCTCTCTCTCTCTCTCTCTATATATATATATATATACATATATATATATATATAGAGAGAGAGAGAGAGACAGAGAGAGAGAGAGAGAGAGAGAGTACCTTTTGACACAATTTCGGAATTATTGAGAGCATCCTGAATGATGTCATGGGCCTCGGTGTTCTTAGTCTTCAGAATTTCGATGGTGTCCCTCAGGTCGTTCAGCTCAGAATCCTTGGGAGAGACAAAACACATCAGTGGTGAAATGCCCAGTGTCATGATCAAGTCACATTTAGCCATCCATCAAAACCAGCTCAAGGGTGTCAAAGGCAGAAAACACCCAGGATACTTTTGTATTTTGTTCCCAGATTTGCTTCCTATTATACACGTGTCTCATAACATCATTTCACCCACCTTTTGTTCAGAGGAAGCTGACAAGGTCTGCAGGCGAGCCGTCATCAGTGCCAGGCTCTGTTCAAAAGCTGCGACCAGGTTAGCCTGTTTGACATGCATGGAGAGTTTCAATTCAGGTTCACCAGTTGCAACCAACAAGTCCACGACATCAGAAAATGACTTCCAACAGCAGAAGAGGACAAATGGATATTAAGCAGTGGTGGATGGCGTGACAGATAATGGTGTTGCACCGGCTCATCATGGGGTATAAACACTACTCACAAAATGTATGGTATGTTCAACTTTTGGATGAAATTTCAGGGGAAACGTAAAATGCACTGTAACATTTGCATGTGACCTCAATTTGAGCTGCTCCAAACGTTTTAATGGAGATGGTCAATGTTTCTGTACTACCAAGAAGTTGAATGACAAAATCTCAACAGCCGTTTGATCCATGAACATTTCCAAGGATGTCGACGTCTTTACCTTTCTGTGACTCTTTCAGTCGCTCTTTATCACTGTTGCAATTTACTGATGACTGTGACACTCACTGCTCACTTCACTATGAGAACATTCTGTGGACGCCTCACAATGGTGAGGTGTGTTGATCAATAGTTGATGTCAAATTGTGGAGGGCATAGTAAAAGACATATTTGAATATAACCAGGAGATATATTGGTTGACTTAGGGCTAAGAAACCCTGTTGTGATTGTTTTAATTTCTGGTCAGCTACTTGTTAGAGAACAGCAAGCTGTGCAAAAACTAAAGTTGCCACCTGACCCATAAAATACGGAATTGTCCTTTCACCCTTTCATGCACCAATAATGATAACCTGTAACCTGATAACAGGATGGGCTGTCCACTGTAGTTACCGCTGTCCCTGAAAGGGTTAATTGGCAATGAAATGATTGCAGTACCGTAAAGCCACCCTTATTTCCACATCTGAAAGGTGGCAACCCTAGCAAAAACAGTTGGACGGACTTTAGAGCAGTTCAAATTAAGTTCACCCTTTAGGTTCATTCTGAAACTTTAACCAAAAAATCCAATATCCGTAACTTTTTGTGAGTCGTGTATAGTTTACATTTGTATAAACAAACAATTCCTATTTGAGATTATTTCACTCAAGCGACAGTCCAACAAACCTGGCCTAACTGTTACACCCAACATCCACGGGAATGACCGGTTAGCGGGTAGTGGAGGGGGACGGGCAGCGAGCAGCAGGAAGCCCACGAGTCAATTAGAGGCCAAGAGAAATAAAAGAGAGTACAGTGGTTGTTAGGCGTGCGAATAACGCACACAGTGACACACATTCGAAGAGGTGTTATATTGATCAATTGCGGGGTTAGTGAAAAGAAGTAAAAAGCATCAAAACAGGAAGTAAGTCAGCGTTAAATTGGTGTTAACGGCTGGATTTACACTGCACGTGTCCAATTCCGATTTAATGCTCATATCCTGCGCATTTGCTAAAAGGCACATAAATAAATCCACTAATATCGACAGCGGGTGGTGACAACAAAAAAATAAACAACGGTTAATTAGAATACAAATATTAAACATTACATCGTGTTTAGTTGGAGCAGGCTGTCTTTGCTTCATTGATTTAAAAGTTGGTATAGGTTCTTGAATGATTAATGATAACATTTGAATGTCATTCGAGCAAATTGATTTCAAAAGTGCATACTATCGAACTGGTAGCCCTCTGCATACATCCGTCGCTAAGCAGGAGATCTTTATCGTTTCAAAAAGGTTGGAGACCTCTGATTTTGGTATTTGTAGAGGTTTGCTGCTATCTTGTGGCTTCTACAGGCAATTATAAATATCAGTATAGCGGGGTTACAATGCACTGACATTCAATTGGCAAATATCTACATTATTGATGTTCAGATTTGGAAGGCCTCTTTCCAATCTGATACCACAATTCAATTGCTGCCCCCCCCCCCCTTTTTTTATGCTGCCGTAACTCATTTCCGAATGGTGACTTGACAGCTGGGAAAAAAATGCATTTGTGTCACATGAATCGCGCAGTGTAAATCAAGTCAGTGTGCTGTAAATTCGGATAAGCAGAAGGTAAAGGTGGAAGAGGTGTTGTTTTCATTTTAGAAAGAGAATAAGTCCAAGTCAGAGGGCCTTAGTCATACGTACGTTGGCTGACAGCTGCATGGTCAAGTCGGCGACTTTCTCCTGTGAGGATTCCAGCTCACGGCGTAGTTTGCGGATTTGCTGAGGACGAAAGATCACCCGTGGGCTTATTCAACAGTTATTTTTACTATTTGTAATTTTACATGGACCAAGGAACAGAACAAAGGTGAAGCAGTGTTTCATGTAGTAGCGATTATGTCACAAACAGTCTATTGGTACAAACATTAAAAAAAACACATTTGCAGCCTTGATAAGGGCCACAATAAAAGTAAAGAAAATAACTATGGAAATGAAACTGCATTCCAGTTAAGCAATGTACCAAATGACACATTTGTGTGCGTGTTTTGTTGTATGTGTGTTTTTTTTTATGTTGTCGATGCCTCTTTTGTTTTTAATAACATGTTCCAAAAATTAAAAACTAATTTTAACTTCCGTAATTCAAAACAAAAAGTGAAATTTTTCTATTGTACAGATTCCCTTCACAGTGAGTAAAATATTTGGTCTTTTTTTTCTCCCCAATAAATGCCAGTACAGATCTATCTTACAGCTATCAAAAGCAACAATAAAAAACCAACATTTACCATCTTAAGAAATTGTTATTCTGAAAAGTATTTCTATGTCTTTAAGAAGAACTCACCAAGTGAATGCTAGATTAAATTGGTTTTACATTTTATGACAGTTGATAAAAAAAAGACTTGTCCTGGAAAGTGTCGGAATTGCATGTGGAAGTTCCCCTGTACGTACTGATGGGCAGAATTGAAATACGAGCATGATGGTGGCTTTCAGAGAATGCTATGAAGTGTGAAAATGGCTTCTGTGTATGCTTTTGGTAGCGTTAATATCACATTTAAAACAACACAGCAACTGAAAAATGGACCCGATCCAACAGAAAGTGACCCAGTTGTGATGCCTTACCTCCCCTTGGATCCTGTCCTCATTCTACAGAAGGTATCGCAAAAGCATGAAAATGAGAGAGGTAATTTGAGTAGAAGGTGTTAAAATTGCAGGAAACAAACATCGACTTGGGCTGAGTTTTTTTGGACTAAATAACATAAACAGAGCGATATTATAATATACGTAATATATCCTTTGCTGCAATTGCAAGTCATTGAAAGTGCTATCGTTCAAGTGGAAAGGCCTGCACATCATTTTGATGAAAACAGAATTTACTCACTGAGGAGGAGTAGTTGGATGAAGCAGTGGAAGCTAAAGAGAGCACAGAGCCGTGGTCTGCAAAAGGAGAAAAAGTATGACTCTGTCAACCATATTTCGCATGATCAAATTCTAGATTGATTCCTGTTTAAAGAACTGCATGGTAGCTTGTCACCCTGAGTGATAACATCGGTCACTTTTAATTGACAGGTGTAAATTCATTTGGCTGCATGTCTATTACAATTGGCTGAAAGTTGAGCTGTTTTCCGTCTCTTGTGATATACTGTAATTAAAGCAAAGGCCTGATTATTGGGGGTCTCTGAAAAGTTATCCTTTTCCTCCTACGCTAAAAAGTGTTTTGCTCAAGGCTCACCATCATCTGCGGTTTCGCGGAAAGAGCCGGAGCGCATCATACTTTTGGGCCTCTCCGCCAGCGACACGGTGCTGCCCAGGGGGGAGGAGCCGTAAAGTTCGCAGTCACCGGGGGGCCCAATGCTGTTGGAGCGCGATATCCTCGGTGTGCCGGAAGAAGAAATTGGGGCAACTATCATGAAAGAAAAAGAAAGGGACACGTTGAGCAGAAAGTGGAGGGATACAGTTCACATACAAGTCAGCAAAAGAGAAGAGTAAATGCTAAATTTAGCTTTGTTTGCTTTTTGCCTTTGTTACCCCAGTAGACACAGTTTATAATTGCGTCCTGTTTCTACAGCGCTTGTCCTCCTTGAGAGTGCGGGTAAACTGGGGACTATCAAGCGTCAAGCTTCGTGTGAGTGTCAGGGTAAACCCTGGATTGCTCATTGGCTAAGTGCAGGGCACAAATAGACCAGCAAAATTTCACATTTCCATGCTCACATATGGAACATTTTTATCAGTGAATCGAACACATGTGTTTTAAATGTGGGAGGAAGCCAGAGTACTTGAAGAAGTTCTTAATTATTCATCGTATCAGGACATTTTGGAAAGTTTCATTCTCGCAACTTCATGGGAACAATGAAGGAAAGTCATTTTCTCTCTCTCCGCCCCAGTGTACAAAGCAGTGGCAGATGCTGGTCTGTCAAGGAGGGGAAGCTCAATTTCGGCCTACATCATAAAATGTTTCCGTTTATTTGTACGTGAATTCAACTCTCCGTTCCTTTTCAACAAAATGATCTGTGACCCTGTCATACAACCCTGTCTTTTCCAGGGTCTTAACTGTGATGATATACCGTAAGTCAGTCTGCGAACACAAGCAACTACAGTCAAACACACCAGAAATAAAACATTAAGCTGTCACAAGTCGTTTTCAACCAAGAGAGTGTCGCTAAGATTAGAAGAAGCAGTCTCCAGTTCAACTCAGAACAGAATGAGAATTGAAAAATGCTCCCACGGACGCCTACACCAAAAGATCGGTGATTGGCTCATTCAGCTGTCAATCAAAACGAGATTGAGCCTCAGAGAGATCATCCAATCATCATGCAGAAAAGCTGAGCGTCCGGGCCATGCCATAAACGCCCACTGTCCAGACTCCCAGAAATGCATATTTGGTCAATGACATGTGCACACAATTGTATGTACACCAATATATTTGATCACTTATTTTTTGACATTTTAGGGGAAGCTGAGCTTCCCTTGCAGTCTTAGAGCAATCACCTCTGGTACAAAACAAGGGATAGAACACGATTCAGTACTTGTAAAAAGTGCCACTGTGTTGAGGTGTAGGTAATAAGTCACTCACCCACGTTGGTGAGAGGAGCTTTGGTGGCGGACAGGAGGTGGATGGTGCGGGTTGGCGACGGCAGCTGAGGCGGGCTGATGCGCTCGGACGTCGCGTTGTGCGAGTGGCGGCGCCCCGGCTTCATGCCGTCATTTTCCGACAGGCTCGAGCTGCAGCGTCTTGGGGAGACAAGAGCGGTCGCTTCAGGGTCAAGCACCACGACACGCAACAGTGACGTGTGATGACAGGGGCTCCTCGGTTTACGACGGAGTTCCAGATAGGTACGAGAGGTGGAACGTCGGTGTCTTTAAATCAGTGATAGCCATACGTGTGAAGTCATCCAATTTCAATTGATTGGTTTGAAAATTCATATTCGTTTCCATACTTCAAATAATTAAATTTTGGTCATCTCTTTTAGGACAGCCAGAAGTATGAAATAATCCTCCACTAGGTGGCACAATAAACCTGTGTTTCCACCTCATAAAAGAGCAGAAAAGCTTCGTGTTCAAATGAACAGGCCAAAATTCCACACCAGATAAATCACCATTAGTTCATTACAATATATTTACTTTCTATGATACGTTTAACGTGCCAGTGTACTGTGAGATGGATCTTAAAGCAGGTTCCTTGGATGAATAACGTTTGAAAAACACTGCCCAAACCGATGCTAAAGCAATATTTAAGTCCGAATCACGGTAAAAAACCTTCTGGGACCATCGTACACTGAGGACTGTCAGTGTATGAACATACTCTAAGCCTTTCTTTGGCAAGGTGTTCCTATCGGTCTGCAACCTGTGGAAAGAAAGCAGAACAAATCTGAATCAATTCAAACAAACTAACAAACTAAAACACTCCTTCCAATGGCCATTGGGATGACACTAACCCTTCTGAGAGGTTAAGAGATGTCCTGCTCCCGGCACCCCAGGTCCCCACTCCCCTCTCACTACCCTGCGACTCTTTGGGGCTAAACCTGGCTCGAGAGGGCACACTCATCTGCAGGGGCAAAGACTCCATGCTGCGGTGCATAGTTGACAGTTTGGGATATAGCAGGGGCGAACCAACCAGGCTGTCACTTGTATATGAGCCCGAAGAATCGATGTGCAGCACGGGCGCCGGGCTGGGCGTCAGACGGGTTGTTGAGTGGGAGGAAGCCAGGTCTTGGAGCTGTGAGTATGGGGGGACTTTGGGAGGGAGGTCCTGAATGGTCACGCAGGAGTCCAGGCTGTTGGAGTTGACCTTGTCCAGGTGAGCTAAACTAGGTGGACGCCCCAACGACTTGACGAACATCCTAAAGGAAGAAGACACGAGCAGCAAAATAAGTCATACAGCAACTGCATCCCCTCATTTAATGGACTTATTTGATTGAGGATCGCATAGGAATTGTAGACTATCCCATCTAACCGAAAAACAGATTACAACAAGGACTGGTCACGAGGTTTGAAACGTGGAGCAGGAATTATTGATCCCTGAATGAAAGTTAGCTCTGTGAACCACAACTTTACTAATGACTATAACATAGCAATTTATTTCTGTTTTTGTTTGTTTGTTTGTTTCTACTTCCGTACATTTTCTGTTGCACTCATCCATTTTGTCCCAGCTAACTTTTAGGCCAAGAGGCAGGGTACACAACATTGTGTACCCTGCCTCGTGATCGATATCAATAGAAAATGCATTCAATAATAAAAATAAATAAATAAATGGGCGGCACTGTGGTTGACTGGTTAGCATGCCGGCCTCACAGTGCAGTGGTCCAGGGTTGGATTCTGGTCTTCCTGTGTGGCGTTTTCATGTTCTCGATGTGCCTGCGTGGCTACTCTGGTTTCCTTCCACCTTCCAAAAACATGCATGGCAAGTTGATTGGGCACTCCAAATTGTCCCTAGGTGTGAATGTGAACGCAAATGTTTGTTTGTCTCTGTGTGTGCCTTGCGATTGACTGGCAACCAGTTCAGTGTGCCACGCCTATTGCCCGATGACAGCTGGGAGAGGCTTCAGCACGCCCGTGACCCTTGTGAGGATAAGCGAATTAGAAAATGGATGGAATAAGTAAGTCACTAAATAAATAAACAACGGAGAAAACAGCAACCATTTTGCGTGCTGTAGATACAGGTTACAGTGTGTCGTTAGATTTGTCCCACAATTATAAGCATGAAAGTCTACCAGAAGAAGGAGAAGCCGCTTGACGCACAGAGAAGTTTGCACACACACACACATGTATGGATGTGGTGTACACACACCGACCGAAGTGTGGATTAGTTTGTTAAAAAAAAAAAAAAGAGCAGCCGCGTCAGTGTAACTCTTGCAGTGAGATGATATTGAGCATACTAAGTATTCGAGATGAATCGACAGGTCTTTGACGTGCTAGCTCCGGTGCTCTTTTAGCTAGTCGGGTAAAACAATAACATGTCTTTAAGTAGACATAAGGCAGTTTGCTCAACTGCATGAACTCCAAGAGACTATTAATTTGGTCCGCGAATGAATCTTAATATAACTGTATCAACAGTGATTTGGAGTATCTTCAAAAGTTAAGCAACTGCTCAACATTGCACATTACACCGCATTGCAATGCAAGCAGAAATATTGTACATTCCTTGAAAATTCATTTTACCGACTGTTATTTTGAATGGTATTTTTCCCTCTGGTTGGTTGAGTTTTATTTTTTCTTTCTTTCTTTCTTTCTTTCTTTCTTTCTTTCTTTCTTTCTTTCTTTCTTTCTTTCTTTCTTTCTTTCTTTCTTTCTTTCTTTCTTTCTTTCTTTCTTTCTTTCTTTCTTTCTTTCTTTCTATTGTCAGTTTCAAGTCTTCAATGAACATGTAATCTTATTTTTGGCATGTGAGAGCACCCTCCTGTCGCGTGAATCCATGAAATCTGTATTGACTTTCCACAGTTTGCACAGTCACATCTCGATTCTGTGAACAATTCAAATGCATCTACAATGCTATCCTCTCATCTAAGCAAGTAACAAGATGCCTTAACGGTGAGATGGCAGCACCTTGGCGTGGTGGGTGATGACAGTTCGGGATATTTGCTGCTGCTGGTCCGTCTCAGGCCGTGCAGTTTCAAAACGGATTCTCGCGAGGACTCTGATGGAACCTCGTCTCCTTTCAGGGAAGGACAGTCCACGTCCATATCAGCGCACACGGCTTTGGCCCTGGCCTTCTCCTTCTCCCGGTCGGTCTGGTTCACCGGGACAACGATGGTCCGATTGGAAATTTTACTGCTCAAACCAGTAGGTTCTTTTACTCTGGGGCTCGCTGAGGCCATGCTGACTGGCTTCAGGGTCAGCAGACTGGCGTCTATAGTACCGCTGACGGGTCGGGACGCGGGGCGACCGATGACGCTGAGCGTGCTGGACTTGGCGGGTCGAGGAAGGCTGCGGTACTGGATGCTGTTGCGGACATTGGGCCCCAGAAAGCTGGCGTCGCTGCTGGCGTCAAAGCTGTTCTTGCGACCAGAAGGCGCTCCTAACCCTACCGGCTTGATTGACATGCCTGCGGACTTGGGAATTTTCCCCACAGTAGCAGAGCCACTGGAGATGGCGGCACCTCCTGCTATCAGCACCGTGGCGGTACCGGTGGCTGCGGGCGTTCTCTTGTAGCCAAAGGAGGCTCCTGTTGTGGGTTTGACTAAACCAGACGGGGGCTTTCGCGTATCCACTTGATGATCCCGGCCGGCGTCGGAACGTGACCGTTGGAGACCCGCCGTCTTGATGGAAATCTTGGATTTGTCCTGCGGCTTGTCATTTTTTGGCGCTGCAGAGAGGAAACAATTCGGACAGAAAGTTTAAAGGGCATCAAAATGATGAATTCGATGAAAGCGCAAAGAACCTTTGCGTTCCAGCCAAGTTACACTATCAGCAAAGGCACATCTGCGTTTACTCGGGGGAACTTTTATGTGCCTCACGTGTGAATCACTGCCAGACTTTTGATTCATTAATCAAAAAGGTATAAAGGTAATAATATAAGTCTCTGTTTTTAAAGTCAATGAAAATCCAATATGGGCACATCATCAAGACAACTTGAGTCACTTTTTTTTCCATTTAATTTTTTCTTTGTTCTTTTTTTTTATTTATCTGAGTACAGTTCTGTGTAGTGAATGTGTTTTAACTGAGTCCTGACATGTTTTCGAAAGAATGTCTAAAGTATTTGGCCTTTTCACTCAATATTTCATAGGTATTATTTAGTGTTGCATTTGTGAACCCTTGAGATTTAATGTCAATACTTTATCATAAACTCATTAAAACCCATTTAATCCCACCGGTCACATTTGTGAAGGACAACAATGATTTAATTGACAGGGCTCAAATTTTTTAATTACTGATTATTTAAAAGGGCTACCAATGACACCTGATTTTGACTTTTAAATGTGTGGGGAAAATTTGGGATTAAATGGATTAAAATACAGGGTGTATCAATCCATTTTCTTTTGTTTCTTTCATTTCTAGCGTTTGACTTTACTTGGGTCATATGAACTGGAGCCTATCAAAGACAACTTTGGTGGCAAAATCTGGATTGGTTATAAACAAATCACACACAACATTAACTACGGAAAAACAAACATGCACACTCACAGTCACAACTACGGAAAATGTTAAGTCTTTAATGAAACTAAGTTCCACGCCCGAACCCAAATGGATTGGATCCCTGTGAACGGTTGCTGACTCACACTCACGCATTGAGCGATAGAGCCCTGCACAAAATACGATGCTGTATCGAGTTATGAGACGCCACATACTGTATTTTCCACAGCATGATGTTTATTGAACCACAAAACCATGGTGAGATTGTCAAGAAAGAAGTGGGTTCCCATCAAGAGAGAGTATTGCTTTGTGTTTAGTGACAGCCGCAGGTAGGTTATATGTGAAATTATAAATATAGTTAAACATCCATCCATCCATCCATTTTCTGATCCGCTTAATGCTCACAAGGGTCGCGGGGGTTGCTGGAGCCTATCCCAGGCATATTCAGGGCAGTAGGCGGGGCACACCCTGAACTGGTTGCCAGCCAATCGCGGGGCACACAAAGACAAACAACCATCCACGCTCACATTCACAACTAGGGACAATTTGGAGTGTTCAATCAGCCTGTCATGCATGTTCTTGGAATATGGGAGGAAACCGGAGTACCCGGAGAAAACCCACGCATGCCCGGGGAGAACATGCTAACTCTACACAGGGAGGCCGGAGCTGGAATTGAACCCGATAGCTCTGCACTGTGAGGTCGATGCGCTAACCACTGGACCACCATGTATGTATACAGAATACACTGTATTAGTCGGGCTTGCCGACGGCAGGCTGGATCTCACTTGTTTAGAACATGGGAACAGATTTTGATATGTGAAAGCTCCCGTTCATTTTTGATTGGCTGTTACGTCTGTGATGTTGCAGCACCATGCACCAAAACGAGTGGCCTACCATCAGCATCTCATCACAACTAGTAGCTCAACCCGCATACTGTATAACAGTTTAGTGAGGTTCGACCTTGTGGCTCAGTGTGTTACGTCCTTAACAAGCACGCTTTTGGAAAGTGGGAGAAAACCAGAGTATGGAGAGAAAACCCATGCAGACACAGGGAAACTGTGAGAAAGATCTGTTAATCACGAGCTACAATTTCACCCTCCATTCAACTTCTCAAGATCTATTTTTGAGCAAACCATGACTCGATGGATCTCACCTGCCAGCTTCAGCATGCTCTGTGACGTGTGGGTGATAGGTGAGGTGACCCCCACCGGAGGATTCCGACACTTCTTAAAGCTTCCCGACGCACCCAGATGTTGAGGCTTCCTGGCTTCCTCTTTAACACTCAGCTCGTCGCTCAGACTTGGCGGTTTCTTCCTCCACTTGCTTGGCGCTTCTGTCTTGAGACTGCCCGTGTCGTACCCGCATGCGTCCATCTTGCGGCCCGCCTTGCCGTCCTCACTGTACCAGGAGAGTCCGCTCTCCACTAGAGAACGCTTCTCAGCGTCGGTCCGGAGCTGCTGCGAGACGAGAGGCGCAGTGAGGATAACGATTGCGTGCCGTCTGCTATCTCCCACCGACTGCACTGCTAGTTGTAATCTTTGCTTCATCTCAGCTGCATTCCAGAGGCAAAGAAGCAAAGACAAATCAACTGCCCCGAGCAGTGGAAGGGAAAACAATGACAAGGATGTAAAGCCCCAAACTATTGTAGATTTATGACAGTTATATGCACCATTTACTTTTTAAATGCTTACATACACATAGTTGGCTCTCTTTGTTGCCTGCCCACACATTTGGTGTGAAATTAAACACCATTTTGTGTTTGGTGACCACAGTGCACATGTTGCCTCTGAACTGTTGCATCCACAAATTATAATGCAAAAATAAAATCCATAGAGTACATTTTACTCTGATTAAGGAAAATTATATTCTGAAAAAGAGATAAACATTCACATTTGGAAAGAGCGTAAAAAGTAGATTTATTGTACTCCAAACAATTAAAACAAACCTTAATCTGATGAGATTATCATTTACCTACATTTTACACTGCTGAGAGTAGGGGGCCTCACGGACTCTGAGTGAAGAGATTTGGATTCATTCTGAAGATTTACTACCACTCAAGTGGGCGGGAAGGTGTTTGTACTCCAAAATGTTGAAATTCCAACTAAATTTGATGATTAAAATTGTGGCTAAGTAAAAATTACTCCACCCATTTTACTGTTGTGGTACACATGTTCATGCAAGCAGGATTTGCCATTGGCCCGTCAGTATATAGGGCGCAATTTCTTTGCTAAACAATGTGAAAATGTTTCCACTCACATTGTCGATTTCTTAACAGGAATCTAAAAAGCTTGTCGCTTTATTGATCGATTCAATCGAACAAGATCCCAGCCCGATGTCAAATGGTTACGTGTTGCTGCTTTAAATAGAGTTTTTCCAGCTCACCATGATGGAAGAGTTGCGTCTGGATCCCAGCGGCGTGTTAGGGAGCGAGTTGAGGGACGAGCTGGCGTTGAACTCCTCTGAGCTGAGGTTATCCGAGACCTCGCCGTCACCATCACTGAGTCCGCTGCTGATGGAGCTGCTTTCATCCCAGCTGAAAGGAAGAACCAAAATATGGATAAAGCTAATGACGACCAAATGATGGCCAGATCAGTCGAGGCGATGAGTCCTGATGTTAGCTGGAGAAAAAAAAAAGAGTCTGACTTATGTATACGGGTGATTTTGCTCATTTCTGACCTTTTATTTTAGTCTTTATAAACAGTTGCTTTAAAGAAAACTTTTTCGGGGTATGCCGCTGAATCACGCCTGATTTAAAAAGACCTCTGACGGGTTCATGGTTAGCTCAGGGTCTGGTCCGGGTGAAGGAAAAGTGGAGTGACAGCACCACTCCCCATCATCCCGCTGTCAACCTCCTGCATCGCCTTGAAACAGATGCTGCCTCATCGGGCCTGGTGCCCGCGAAGTGAAAACAGACTTCCCTGCGTGGGGCCACGGGTGCCTGAGTCAAACGAACTGTACAGAGTTAAACAACTGCGCCTGGAGGTAAATATTAAACGGAAAAAAAAAAAACGCCTTCAAGCCCAGTATAATTACACAGTTGGTTGTCAAGTTTCTGCTGGCCTGCTCTCAGAAATGTGGGAAAAGGTAAACTAATAGGAAACTCTCTGGGTCGGTTTGCGTCGTTTCTGGTTGCCCACTAATTGCTATTTCTGGCTAAGAAGCCTAAAGTTAGCAAGGAACTGCCAGTAAACTCTCAGAGGATTAACCTTGACGCGTTGTCTCTGGTTTTAACATTTTATGTTTAAGATGGAAGTGACAGTGTGGACTTGAACCACATTAATCATATTTCATTATTGATAAGATATAGTAATGTGGAATGAAAAGATTAAATGCAAGCAATCCTTAAAATTCTTTTGAATACCGGTAAATAATTTTTTGAGTATTCATTAGCTTTCTTTGGCAAAAATTTGCCAATTTAATACGCTACCAAATATTTGGATTCAAATGTGGATGTATTTTCTCAATTTGCGTTGTTAGGAAAGACAAAATGACATTTAAAATGTAACAGTTGTAACACATTTTCACGATTAGCTGTGGCTTTGTGAATCTAACTTTGGCTTAAAAAGAGACGGCAGCCCAAAATAAAATATTTAAAAATAAGTTTTGATTTGAACGCGAGTGTCAGCATTTTCTTACTTAACAAGGAATCTTATAGGCTAACAATAAATGCCAGCAATTAATAAGTTTGAGCAATTATTTTGGATTCCAAAGTTCATGTTATATTTTATTATATTTTTGCATATGTGCAGATTAATATATATATACACACAAACGGTATATATCTTTTTTTCTGTGGCATCACAAATTCCCGACATGACGCCATGCAGGAACTCCAGGGAGGTATGACTAGTACTGTATATAGTGTTGGAGCTCCCCCCTCTCATTAGCACTCTCTCTGCTGTGGAAAATGACCACTGCAGGAGGTGAAGACAATACACATCAGAGCAGCTAGAGTGAGTATACACTCAGTGAATGTTTCATCTGGGCCCATATGCACCAGTTTAATGAAAAATTTAAATTGAAAACAAATTAAAAAAGAAGAATGCCTCATTTTTTACATTGACATTTTGTATTTGATATTGTATTCATGTAATGGTTGCAGTTTGCAGAGATGGTGGCATAACTGTCTCATTGATGTATTTGATAAGATTGTTGTGTCTGCCTCTCGAGTGCATCATCGTCTTAAAAAAAATCGGTTTTTGCTCGTATTTTTGTTTTTGCTCATGAAAGCATCCGATTATTCAATGTTTTTTTAGTAAAAAAAATATATAATTAATATATATATATATATATATATATATATATATATATATATATATATATTTTTTTTTCTTTTTTTAAACGCTGATGGACATTCAACAAAAAAGGGAGAGAAATTGGGGACATTAATCCTAGCAAACACTTGGAAAATCCAAACTATGAATAAAAAACTAATATGTGAAGCCAAGGATGATGACTCCCTGCATATGCATGGGGTCGACTGTAGTGTCAAGTCGGAAAATCACAAATATCACAGACATGTCTTAGTTGCGCTCACACTTACACACTTACTTACTAGGTCTTTCTGCCCTACACTAAAATGTGAGTACCAGTAGGCCTAATATTTTGTGGAGCATTTGAAATACTATGCAGGACGTGCATATGATTTAAATAATATTAGAATTTTGGGTGACTTTATGATTCTGAAAAAAAGAGTTTTTACACTTAATGCTGGGTTCTTGTTAAGCCATTTTGTGCAGTCCTTGAATGGTAATTTTTATGCAACAGAACTCTGCATAAATAATGCAAAAAAATAAATGACAATCTGGAATCATTTCGTCGTTCGCTTCACACCCTTTGTTCTTGGGTTCCGATGGATGGCGGATCTTTTCTACATGCATTGAAAATGGTCTGATCAAATATGAAATATGAACGATATTAGGAAGCGTGTGGTCCTATGCAGTCAGCCAGTCGCCTTGATTCAATGCCGTGGCCCCTGCAGGATTTCAGTTGCCCATCCCTGATCTTTGGTATTACTAATCAAGCAGGAGGCATCATGTGTTTTAACTGAGCCTCCCATGTCTGCACTTCACACAGAAAGAAATGAGGCAGATCAGTAAGTAAATATCTGTATAATAACAACAACAAAAGACTTTCATGTTTCGTGTTAGGGTTACCAAGACAGTGGTTCAAAGCAAAGCTGGACTGGAAAAATAAATTGCCTGTCAACTTCAGACCTAAAAGTCCCCTCTACCCTCGCCTGATTTCTAGCCACAGTATGGTTAGTGCACATTTTAATTACGATGTTTCATGATCTATTTTTTTACCCCACCCAGATGGATGTGGCCTTTTCGGTCAGTGTTAACCCCGATGCGTCAATAGTGCCATGTCAGCATGAGAACGAAGACTTGGCAAAAGGAGTCAAAGCATGAAGTATTATAGGATGAACTCAACTCATGAGCCAGCACATCGTCTCGCTTTTATTTTTTTCTCCCTCTAAGCGCCGCAGTGAGTGATGCTTCATTATTTAAATAGCTGATGGAGCAACATGGGTGGTTTTTCTTTTTGTTTTGTTCTTTTTCTTGAGTCATTTATTTGCTGACCCTCTGCTGAGGGAACGCCACGTTGCCCGCAGATGTCTTTCAATCTGGCTTTGTGTGTAACGTGACAGCAATAAATTAAAACTATTTACGTATAGGATCCTCCAGGGCACAACACACTCCAACAGACTGATTTGAGCATCTGAATGTTTTCAAGTTATTATTTTCCATCCTCGATGATCCATTTGCATCAGCTCTGAATTCAACTTTGTTTTACTATACTGATCTGAAATCCTACAAATTTGGTCAAATCAGATGACATTTGAACACAAGGCATTCCCCAATGCAGGTAAAAGAAAAAAAAATTCTCTCAGTGGACATCATGGAGATTATCTGTCAAACTTTCGCCATCATAAGTGCTCAACAAGAACCATTTGAAGGTCAGTTTTGTTTTGTTTTTCTCAATAAACTGCTTTCATCAAAATATCCCAGGGATAAGGAATTTCAGAACTTTAGCCATCGGATTGCGCTTGTCTCCCTGAATTTCCTATCCTAACATAGACAGACTGAGATAGATTTGTGGACAATATTTGAAAGAAATAGGCCATTTGTATTTCTGGAAAGTCTCAGATTGCTGAGTTCAGCCCATGAAAAAATGGGAGCAAATCAAAAGTGTTGCATTTAAATTTTTGTTCGGTGTGTTAACACGTAAATACATAACAACGGTCTTTACCATTGGGAGTAAGGTGTCAAATGGAAATGAAAACAATAATCACTGGTAAAAATGCAGTTGACCAAAACTTTTACGATGAATGACGACACGGAAACTTTGGAGCTTAACAATTTTGTTCTTTCATACAAAATGCACGTAGACAAAAAAAATAGAGAAACAGAGGAAGCACAAAAAGAAAGAAAGCTTAAATTATGTACTTCTAAATGATCTTAAGCAAAATAACGACCAAAGCCATTGAAGGACTCACGTGTGATCAGAACAGCGACACAATTGAGGTCAAAAGCATGTGAAGCTTCAACAGTCACGAGGCTCTAAAAAAAGGTCCGACCCGAGCCAGGAAAAGGGAAATTGAGTGCAGGCTGCAGGGACCATAAATCCGGGATGAGATGACTGCAGCAAAACCCTTCATTAAGTCCAGAATGTCTTTCGTTTGGTACGCATTTAGTTTCCACCAGCGAGGCCGTTTGGGGTGTCATACTATACGTGCCAAAGTGTTGAGCGCGTGTACTCAGCCTTATCTCTGTTGCCATGGAGATGACATTGCCAGGGAAGCTTCTTAAAGCAGTGCTTTTAAGCAAGAAGGAATAGCATGCACTTAAAAAAAGGAAGGGAAAATGCATGCCTCCAATAGGGGCAGCAGTCATTCTGGAAAGAGTATTTATACAAGTGCTGCTATTGAAGTGTGAGATGTTAACTGGAAGAATTGTATCACGTTATGAAGTATTTTAGTAGATTCCAATTGTCACCTTGTGCGCAGTTTTGCCTCACTAGTAATATTTAGGTGTCCTATTCAGCCAAAGTTGTCCCACTAGTGAAGACAAATAGCGCAGTAGTACATGGGCGTTAAGCTACGTGACGAGGATGTTTAATTTGCTTAAGCATTTATGTACTATTAATATTGAATACATCCGTCAACGGTTTTATGGAAACTCGACTGACCATATGTAACTGATATCAAGGATATCCATTTTAGGTCTGTACGAGTATTAGCAGGCCAAAAGTAGCACTCGCACTGTAAAAAACAAAAAAACTAATATGACAGTTCTTCTAATGTCCCCTAGTCATTGTTACACTACATTGTCTTACTAGAGAAGACTAAGGGCATACTAGTACATGGACCTTAGGCTGGATATCAAAGACATTGGATAAATGTCACTCTGTGTCACTTTATCCTGAGACCACACACACACACACACACACACACACACACAATCACAGTGACACACAAGGCAGCCCCATCAGTGGGTCAGTGGAGGATGGTTGCCATGGCAGCATATCCAGAGCCATGTTGGGGTCTGTTGCTTGCCGCACCAGTCTGCATTGTGTTCACTGTACTGCTGCCACTATGCTGCGGTGTACTTAATGTATAGTACACAGGAGACACTGTCCAGACCTCCGCATGTCCTACGTCACCTTCCTCACTATTTCACTGTACATTCATGTTGGATAGCTTCATGCTGCTTTTATTTACAGTACAAATGAGCCACACAATGTTATAGACTTAATGTTAGCTTAGGCAAGACTGTTGTTCAAAGTTTAACCCTTGGGTCCTTCAAATGAAAAAAAACCCTAAGTTACACATTTTACAATTTTTGTAATGATGTATTTTGTGTTATACAAACATTCTTTTTTTTTCAAACACTCAAAATGTTCAGAGGCATCTGCGCTATCCATACATATATAGGTTTTATTAGTTCTTTGGGATTTTTTATTCTTTATTTTTTGCAAAGGGAAAAAAAAATTGTGTCTGGAGGTCTCAACCAAGCCCTACTAACAATCCCAACCGGACGTGTTCATGTAAAATGCATTGGTTTGACGCCTCCTGCAAAAAGGCAAACTCATTTGCGATCCTCTGGCACCACCTAAAAGTTGCACAATTGGAATGACCTCAACCCAACAATGTGGCATGCATACGTCTGTCCAAGCGAAAACAAAGCGATTGACGTAAAAATCGCGTGAAATGCATGTTTACACATTAGGTTTACGATGCATTAAAAAAATTGAATTATAATGGGTCTCTATGGTGCAAAATATGTAAATTGTGAAGATTACGGAATCAAAACACTTTTTGTTATTGCTGCAATGCCTGAGAATTACCAGCCGGTGACGTCATGAAATTTAGGCCATTTTAGAACCCCCCTACCCCATACGTTTCAGCTCTCTCGTGTTTTTCCGAATGCCTTTGCCTTTGCTTCAAAGACATAATTTTACATTTATCGCAAGCAGTGGACTACGAGGGTTAAATAGAATGGTGTCCATTAGCAATGCATGGATGCCGACTTCCTAATACTGCTTAATAAATTTTAATTCTTGCCTTATATAATGTAAAAATGTCTTAAAAACAGAATTACTAGCAAAACACACACACACACACACACTTAAAACTTTTTTGAAGAAGGTTCTACATGACCCATGACCCCATATCATAAGGAATTTTACAGAAATTTAAAATGCCTTATGATACAGTGTGGTACAGTATGTATGGTATGTAATAGTAAAGTATAGTATGGTATGGTAGGGTACGGTATGCTAATTGTTTGGAATAATATGGTTTGGTATGATCTGATACCAAATGGTAATTGTATGATTCAATATAGTGTGGTAATTGACAGAGATGAGCATTCCGTTGCTGGGACGGAACGGTCCTGTGAATAAAAACGGAGAGGCGATGACGGAAGGGTACCTGGTTGGGGGCAGAGGACGGACCGGCAAAATAGGGTTAAGTGCCCATCTCTGGGAATTTGTATTATATGATTTGGTACGGCACAATATATCCTGATAATTGTATGGTATGATGATGATGGTGATGATGATGATTATATGGGGTGTGGTACCAGTAATTGCAAGGTATGGTGCGATACGGTATGTTTATTGGATGGCCAAGGTTCGATATGAGCGTCATTTTTTTTCAATGTGGCATGGTACATTATGCTACAACAACAAAATGGTAATTGTATGGTAATTGTATGATAGAGTAGAAATAAAGTGTAGCGCAGTATAGTATAGATAAATGCTACTGCTTCGCTAATGTAGCTGGATGAGATATACTGTAAAAGAGTACAGTAATGATGTATTGTATGACGTGAGTGATACCGAAGTCGCAGTGATGATGCGGCGTACACATGCCTGTGCAGTGTGGCTGATCAATAGCCATTATACACATTATCGAGCTTGTTCTATTCCTGTACAGCTCTGTACTGGCTACTGGAAATTATATATATAAATATAAATTATAATAAATAAATTATAATTATAATATAAATTATTAATATTATTAGAAGTACCAAGAACTAAACTGAGGCTCAGAGGGGACCGAGCCTTTTCTGTTGCTGGTCACTCTCTCTGGAATGACCTCCCACTGAACATTCGGCAAACCTCCTCGCTGCCCATCTTCAAAGCCCTCCTCAAAACTCACTTGTAGTCTTTGGCATTCGACTCAGCATGACTTAGATTTGTTCTTGGTTTTACTGTTTGGTGCTTTCTACCGCCTTTATTACCGATTTGTCTTACTGTTTATTGTGCATGTTAAATTGGTCCGTGTACAGCTCTTTGTATGCAGCGATGGCTGTTTGAAAGTGCTCTATAAATACTGTTGACTTGACTTGACTTAAAGATTAGTTCAAGCCATTCAACATTATTATCATACTTATATAGGTGATGACTAAGATATTCATATTGAAATTATTAAAGGCTAATCACAAGTGCTGAAGTAAGCCTCACTAAGGGATAGGGGGGTCTTACTGATGATTTCTAGCTTGTTGCCATGGTTACATTGGAGCAGCCTGATCTATTTTCAAGAGCTGGGGTGCGACGGTTCTCAATGAGTTTTGGAGTGTGTGTGTGTGTGTGTGTGTGTGTGTGTGTGTGTGTGTGTGTGTGTGTGTGTGTGTGTGTGTGTGTGTGTGTGTGTGTGTGTGTGAGTGTGGATGTACAGTAGGACTGCAAATGTAGCGTGGAATTTCTAAAGTGTGAGTAGAAAAGCAGATTTGTAATACAGAAAATAAATAGAAACCTATGGAGATACAGACTAAACACCCTTGCAAATTAGAGAGGTGAAAAGTAAAAACAGCAGCCACTATTTTCATACCTTGGCGTGTCTTTGGAGCCTACTATTTCCCCCACAAGTGATGCCTTTTACCAGCTGAGACTGGTATTTTCTTGTCACTTTGCGGGCAAAACGTGGTGGTTATTTATTTTTTTTGGACCAATTTTTTTGGGAGGGGTGGCTGACCTTGGCGTTGGTCTCTGACATGCCAATTCTGTGATATGTGCGCATGGAACAACTTCCCCCAGGGCATTAAAAACCAGGCAGCAGCTGTTTCCATTGTCGTCTTGTACTCACAGTTACTGGAGGTCTGTCACCGACATCATACATCAGACGACAATTCCAATCCCCATCTTAGTGTTGCAAGCAACAAAGAATGAGCCCTCGCTTAATGTTTCAGGAACCCTGTCTGTGATATTTTATCTTACAACATTCTGTGCTATAGAAGACAAGATGAGAAACAGTGGCCGATTGAAGAGAGTACAAATCTCAAGACTCCCACTAATTACGGCTATTGTGTTCAAAATAAAGCCCTTTACACAATGCATTTGCAGTGAGCAATAGGCCGTCGTCTCACACATTTATTGTGTATGTGGTGAGGGGCGGGGACTACTAATGGCAAAAGGAGTGCTGCCTTAGCGGCAGGGTGGCCTCGAACTGACCTCTGACAGCATCTTCAATAGGAGAGGAACTGGCAGAGTGATTCAGTGGTATTTTGGGGGACTTATTTATGGGTATCGACATGATTAACTATACACGTTTGTTTAGTTTTTGACGTGGGTTTTCTCTTGGTGAGGGTGGGGGCACTGACAGACTGATAATAGAAAGACTGGTGAAATTTACTGATGGAAGCAAGACCGGAAGTGCGGATACATTAACACGATGGACTGATTGACTGTTGACAGTTTGATATGGCCTGTAATAACGACGAAGTGACGATAATGGATGATTATTTTTAATCATTTGTTTTTGTTTCTGTGCCGCTCCATCGAAGTACAGCTTCATGTGAAATGGGTCCGTTGGGGGGGAAAAACAAGTTTGGGGCCTGGCTGTAAAAATTACAGTGACATAATCGTTTACTCCACTTCGACTGGACTTTCATCACATTATGCTTGACTACAGGAAATATTTAGTCTAGCAGCTAAGACTGCTTCCACTCTTGTAGGAAGACCTTTCACTTTCATTTGTAAGTTCGAGTTTTGATAGGCTTCTTCCATACCAATCTCATCCAAACATTCTTTTGTGGGTCTTGCTTTGTGCACTAAGAGAAGCACTGTTGGAAGCACACCATTTTCCAGAGTCCCGCTTGACCATATTTTGTCCAAGGCATCATCTGATCTTTATGACACTATTGAGGATCTTCTGTCAAGGCCTTTGCACGTGGCGCCATACTGAAATCAAATGACGAGTAAAAATATTGCATCCTAGTGGTATGACATTTTTTTAATAAGTTCTACATTGATGCGTTTGACATGTTCAATTTTCCACTTTCCAGCCATATAAAACCGTCTCTTTCCTTAATGCAAAACGACTTGTGTACCTCAAAAGATCTATTCTGGTCTGGTTGCATAACTGAGGGAAAACCTGGTGGGTTTTTAAGATTGCCTCCATGGTGGAAAAAAAAACTCCTGTTGTGAGCACTTTGACAAAGGAGTGTTTTGATTTCCAAGAATAGTGATGGAAGCGGGTGGCCGGCCACCGCCTATTGAACAGAGCAGAATTGTTCAATATTTGCAAGAAGACACTGTCAGGTATGTCAAAGTTGTTGAATTACTGCAAAAACAGGGCATTGGGAATATGATTCCCTTTTTATTAACTGCCGTTTGCTGCTTTTTAGTTTGCCTGCCTCAACTTCAACTGAACTCTGCTATTATCTGAACAATCCATTCATCCATCCAT
Source organism: Hippocampus zosterae (assembly GCF_025434085.1). Lineage (NCBI taxonomy): Eukaryota > Metazoa > Chordata > Actinopteri > Syngnathiformes > Syngnathidae > Hippocampus > Hippocampus zosterae. The sequence continues at coordinate 7,919,193 of NC_067459.1, read as the reverse complement.
CCATTTTCGAATCCGCTTTCCTCACAAGGGTCACGGGCGTGCTGGAGCCTATCCCGGCTGTCTTCCGGCAGTAGGCGTGGTACACCCTTAACTGGTCTGCCAACCAATCGCAGGGCACACAGAGACGGACAACCATCCACACTCACACACACATCCAGGGGTAATATAGAGTGTTCCATTAACCTGCCACACATGTTTTTGGAATGCTGGAGTTCTGGGAGTACTCCACACTGGAAGGCCTGAGCTGGAATCGAATCCTGCAGCTGTTCATTGTGAGGCAGATGTGCTAACCAGTTGACCGCCGTGGCGCCTAATATCAACAACAACATGAAAATACAGCCTTGCATGTCGACCTCACAATGGGGTGGCCCGGTGATCGACAGGCAATATAAGAGTCCGACAGCATGGAATGAGACCAGAATGGTAACGTAGGTTGGTAACCAAAAAAAAAGGTTGGAGAGAAGACAAAATCACAAACACGCTGTAAAGCGGAGTTTTATTCGGTGATGAAAACAGCATCACCCATATTGCAAGTCTTATAACCAGCAAACCCCCTAACCCCCAAGTCTTTTTTTTTTTTAATAAGGGAAATGTTGCAAGAGAACGTTGATATTATATGACTGTATATTATTTTGGGATTAATGTACAGTTTGTGGCATAGCTTCAAATTGTAAAAAAAGGTCATTGCTGTGGTTGAAATGTGCCAATAGACACCAAAAAGGGCATTTGCAGTCACCACTGAAAACAAGGATGTCTGTTGCCACGGAAACAGGACATCCTATACATCCATGCTACTTACCCATTAGTGAGGTTGTCGTCATCATCCGGGAGGTTCTTCCCCAGAAGGTCACTATCGCTCAAGCAGCCGGACTTGAGGTCTCCGTCGTCCAGAAGATCCACACGTGATGTCCCGCTCAGCCTACCCGAGCAGCGAGCCGGCATGGTTTGGGCGACGTACTGGGTGAGCGTCTTGGAACCCTGGTAACCCCCCGCCGAGGAGGACGGGGCGTCGCCTGCCTGGAGGCGAGGGCTGGCTTGCCCGTGGCGCCAGGACAGCGGCGAGGAACGGTTGGACAGGCTGGACATACTGCGAGCATTGGTGTCATCACTGTCGTAGCCCACGTTGCTGCTGTCCGCACAGCTGTGGACACGCAATTGCAGAAGACACTGCATTAGGTACACTTCCATTTCTGTTTTGGGGCGTTTGACTTCAGATGGTCAACTCGAACCAGGCGTCCAGAGTGGCAGTATTCCCATTTATCTGTGCTCTGTTAAGTTTTCTTCTTGTATATCGGTCAAGGGGTTGAAAGGTACTCTCAGCAAGAATGGGAACATCTTGTGTGAGTGCGCTAGTCATTACATAACTATAGGCACAGAGTTACCTCAATAAATACTATGACGACGACGACCATTGGAGTATTTTTAGTCGTCCTTGTTAGATAATTTATCAGCAGAGGAATTGAACTGACCTGCTCCAGTTTGGAGAGAGGCATGCATCAATTTCCCATCACTAGAGTTAAAGGCTTTAAAGGGGACACACTGTATTATGGGAATTTTACTTTGTTTATTGCTTGTATACGAATAGTTGGGTCAGAATGGTATGAATTTAAACAACCAATGCCTTTTTTAAGAAAACAATGGGGCAAATTCCGAAGATAACCAGCTCCCCCCCAAACCGAGTGTCTCTGCCCATGAGATGAGTTGGCTGGGGTGAAGATTCAGAGCCACTTTCGAGCAGCAGCCAGAGTAAATTGGACTACAACAGGAACACTGTCATTCTTGGCACTATCCCAGAAGGAAGACTATTATGTTGCTGTTGGCACTTGATCTGAGGCTGTTTCATTACTTTTAATAAAGTGAAGTTCTGCTTCTACTTGTGTGACGGTTCATTTTGTTGGTGTTGTGCTCACCTGTGGCTGTGCTGAGAGCCCCGTAAACTCAACATTGTGTCTTCTAAATTCTGGCGAAGGTCGAGGACGTTTTGTACCGTGCGCTTCCTCTGCGACTCGGGATCTGTGGATCGATTTCAAAAAGCAAATACGGTGCTCGCTAAGTTTTGTGGAAAGTAATACATTTAACCTCTTAGTACACTGGCTTATACTACTGGAGATGATTAAATTTAGTGATCATGGCTATCACATCGCAATGATAGCCACATCCGGCTCAAAGAAAGCGTGTTCTTTCTTAAGTGGATGACAAGTGGGAATTTCCTGTAAATGAAAGATGTATCCTAAGTGCGACACAAAAAAAAAAAAAGTCCCCCGATTTGAAACGAGCGCCTTGTAACAACTCACATTCAATTTCCAAGAAGCAAAGAGTTAGATCAGAGAGATCTCAAGGAAGCACTTGACAGGAGCATTGATTTATGGTTTTAAAAAAAAGACAGAAGCGATGGCTTTTCTCCTGTACACACTGCAGATGTGCGGAGTACTTCTTCTCTGCGGACAGCGGCTTCCTTAAAATGCCAGCAAGTTAAGTATATGATCCCTTTTATCCTCGCAGGCAGCACCACTGACTCCATGCCCGTCTTCCTTTCTCTCGGCATAAGTCTTGGGGGATATTGCGACATTTGAGAAACTCTTGCATGACCGATCAAATATCGTTACGATGAAATGTTAGGTCAACACACAGCCCCGCCATGCTGCCCTCCATGTCTAGTTTTTATGTTAGTGCCAATATAACGATATCCCTTTTATGTGGATGAGAGTCTGTCATCATCATGACCTGGAATCTGTGTCGATGCAACTTTTATATGGTCTTTTAAAAAAACTGTTCATTGATCATATCGCACAAACCTACGAAACAACAATGAAGCTACCAAAAAAACAAAAAAAAAAACACACTTCCAACAGTTTCTCTGCAGTAGAAACACATTCATAGTGTCCAATCGAACTTCCCATTCATCCTGCAATATCCAGACATTTAGCAGTTGCCATAAATAAAACAATGTAATTGGATCCCGGTAATAGAATTCCATACATACAGCGCTTTGCAAAAGTATTCACCCCCCACTTTGTTTTACTTGAGAGGACTGGTTCCTAACCTTGTTAGAGGCACCGAACCCAACCAGTTCATATGCACATTCATCGAACCCTTCATTAGAGAAAAATAAAAAGATGATTCTTTTTTTTTTTAGAAATTCAACACATAGGAAACACATTTATGAAACTGGAAAAAAAACAAAATAAAATTTCAAGACAGAAGTGTAAGTTGTTTTTAATTGTGCACAAAATGAACCGTGCATGACGTACGATCACGACAGTCACACTTTGACTACTGAGCTAACTAAATTTCCCGCAGCACTGATTGGACAAGTAATGCCATGTGATCACCTGCAGCCACTGATGGCTAAGCAGGCGTGTCATAACAAATCGGGTGTGTCTTAACCTCCATGGCAGAGGCTCCGTCGAACCTCTGAGACTAATTTACCGAACCTCAAGGGTTAGATCGAACCCAGGTAAAAAACCACTCCTCTAGAGAGTCACTGTCTCCCTTTCACACCGCTGACGAGTTTCCTAGTGACTGCTGTTGGAAAACATCCTCACAGCATGTTTCACAGTGAGGATGGTGTTCTGAAGATGATGCACGAGACAATGTTTTCCTGGATGGTCGAAAAGATCCGTTTCACTCCTATTTGAAGAGAATACTTTCCTCCATAACTTTCGGGAGTCTCCCATATGCCTTGTTTGCTAATTCAAAACATGTCTTCGTATTTTTAGCTAAAAGTAAAAAAAAAAAAAAGAATGGAATGCATGACTTATTGTGGTCCTAATGGACAGATATTCCAGCCTCTGTTGTTGAACTCTGCATCTCCTCCAGTGTTTTGTTTTGTTTTTGTTTCATCTATGTGCTGCCTCTCTGATTAATGTCCAACTGCCTGATCTGCGAATTTACTCACCAACCGTCTCTTGGCAGGTTTATTTTGGTCCTGGGTTATTTCCATTTGATTATGATGGACTTGATGGTGCTCTTGAGGATCATCCACAAATTTAGATTTTTTTTTTTTTTTTTTAACCCAACCCTGACTCGAGGCTGACATTTCCTTGTTCTTCATAGCTGTGGTCGGTTAGCGGAGCATCTTGTTTTTGTTTTACACAATTTGGGACCTTTCAGATAAGGTATGTGACAGCTCATGTAACACTTGCACACAAGAGGACTTCATTTCACTAATGATATGCCTTTTGAAGGAAACTGGTTGCATCAGAGCTTTTTTACGTGATTCATAACAAAGGGGGTAAATCAATACAGCTTGCATATGAGTTAGTTTTTTTAATTTCAAAAAAATATGAAATTATATTTCTTATTTCTCTTGAAAACAGACTATTTTGTGCAGGTCCATCAAATAAAATTCAAATTAGAGGCTGCGATGTAACAAAATAGGTTAAAAAGCCAAGGGGGTGAATACTTTTGCAAGGCACTATACCTGTGATGTATGCGTCTTAATAAACAACCAATATGCCTCACAGGCATGCAGATGGGTTAACGAAGCATGTGTAATGTGTTTAATCAGCTCAAATGTATTCATTACGATGTAACCGGGAACATGCGCTCATCAATACCACAACTAATGATTTTATTTACAGTAAGTACCATGTTATTCATGTATTTCATCCTCAAGACCTGATATGCAGCAGGACATTCTTGCTGTCGCAAAGATAACAATATGACTGCAGTTTGCGGTGGTGTGGAACTACTCTGCATCATGCTGACCCGCAGTCGCTCGCTTCGATTAATGTCGCGAAATAAGGTCACTGGAATATTAGAACAAGCTCTCAGGATGATGTCATGCGGTAACCTGAAGCAAATTGATCAATTACCTCTCTGACAGCGTCAATCAAAACTGAGCATTAGGGGGCCTGCAAAAGAACAAAAACATTTCTGAATCCGTGATCAATCACACTTTTCTGATAAAAGTGACCTCTATCCACCAAAAGAGAAGACCCCATCATCTGTCTGCCATTTGCACACAGGGTGCTAACCATCTGTCAGCACACTAACACATGAATGGAGCCAAGAGGAGGCAAAATGTGCGTCTGCGCCTCGAAAATCTATTCAATATGGCTGGCACACCGGTTCGATGCATTTTTTTCTGGTTTGGGGAGCAGCAAACATGAGGTTTTGACAGGAGAGATCAGGCTGCTTGTACTCATCCTCACCGCTGCGCCCTCGGGTGCTTTTGTGTTTCCCCTCGCAATTATGTTGATCGGAAAACGCACGTTTGTCATACTCACAGTCACTCGCTGAGGGAGAGGAAGAACAATGCAGCACAGCACATGACCACTATTGCTACCAATGAAAACGTCTCGCTGGAAAACAATTCATTTTCTGAGGGAATATGTGGGATTATTTTGTGATGCGAACAGAATTTGTCGAGGCTGTGCGGTGCGAGCAGGTGCCGAGTGGCTCTGTTTGGGCGTGGAGCTGCCTATTGAGGATTCAGGCTCGCACGAATTGGGCGGTGGTCTTCATCCTCCCATTTTTCAAACTAGGAGCCTATTCCAGCTGACCTGAGCTCAAAGGCAGACAACATCCTCGACTGGTCTGTAGAGTTGATCTTGAGGGTAATCAGCTAGGTGAACCATTACACAACCACACCATCTATTCATTTTTCAAGCTACTCAAGGTGAGCCTATTGCCAGCTTTAGGGTGAGACATGGACTACCTCCTGAACAGGTTGGCAGAGTTGACTGTAAACGATTAGCACAGCTGGAGTCTATCCCAGCTGGCTTAGGTACAACCCGCCACTAGTCAATTACAGAACCGCAGTGATCAGACTTAGCCCAGCTGCACAAAATTCAGCCATGTAAACCACTAAATTACCAGTGGCCAAAGCTCCTCCATCCATTTTCGGCATTTTTTTTTTTCAGTTCAGGGTTGTGGGTGCACGTTTAACCAAGTTGAATCTCGGCATCTACATCTTGGACAAAATGTTAGTCAACTGCAGAAGTACAGAAATCAGATCAAACAAATCAATCCTGTACATCGCGAAAAAAAGTATGCGACAAATGATGAAAACTCCCTCCGTCCTTTTTCTGTCGCTAATCATGTTCAATGGGCAAGGTGGACCCATTTCAACTAACTGGGCAATTATACCTTGAACAAGTCCCTGATCAATCACACAACTATGGTGATCAAAATCGTTCAAAGTTGTACAATAGTCAGCGATGTGAACCACTACACTACCATCAACGGAAACAACTTCCCATCCATTTCTATCACTTAGCCTGTCGCGAGTCAAGTTGCAGAGTGTCGGTGGTCAAAACGATCCAAGCACCACAAAAGTTCGCAATGTGAAACACTGCACTACCAAAGCACCCTCATATTTCCTTGAACCTGACACTGCTTCACTCACCTAACATCTGGCTGAAGAGCAGCTGCTCCAGGTCACCCAGCACTGTCACCACAAGCTCGGGGTCCACCTTCAGGAAGGCTTTGTCCGCACCTTCTTCCTCCTGGCCCTTGGAGCCAGAATCCCCTGCGGCTCCCGTTTTTTTCGGGGCCGCCTTGGCCTTGCTGGAGAGGATTTCGTCATCAGACCGACCATCCTCTGGGGCCTTGCTGAGGGGCTTGACCTCCGCATAAGGAGCGCGAGGGATGCGACTTTGCTTGCCGGGAGCTGCCGCCAGAGGGGCAAATGGCTTGTGTTTGCCTTGGAAGAGAGAGTGCTCCGACTTGGAGAGGTTGCGAGAAAGTGGGGCGCCACCACCCGGCACCTTGCCCGTTGGCTTGCCCGTCTTCCTCAAACCAGCCACCCCGGGCTTGGCCATGTCATCGCACCACTTGGGCTCGTAAAGGTGCAACTTCTTCTCGGCGTCGGTAAGCACAGCCAGGTTGGTCATGGACCTCTGCTTGCGGAGACTGGACGCCACAGGCAGCCTGCCCTCGGTGCTACCCGCCCGGTAAACCTTGAGTTCTCCCCGCTGGGTACTCTGAGGCACCCCAGGTTTGGGCCTCTTGGCCCCGAAGCCAAGTCCTTTGCCATCTGCTTGGCTGTACGCTTTGGAGCTATCCATCTTGAAATCTCCTTCCCTGCCTTTCACACTACTTCCAAGCAGGCCTGCTGCATGAGGGACCAAGAGATGAGCATCAGCAGCAAAGGAGAAAAATGAGGTTCCACGTTGTAACCTTCTTCCTGGCACAAAGAAATCCCGCAAGAAAAAAAGGTTTCCTCTTGCAGCAATCCTGTAACCTCCTCCTCCTTGCTTCCTTCCCCTCTCTCTTGCTCTCTTCTGCTGCAGCTGTTGCAGTGCTGCCCAAGCGCTCCCTTCCCTAACGTCCTGATTTTTTTCCCCACCTTCTTCTTTTTATTTTTTTTTTCACCCGTCCACCACACGCCTCCCTCCAAACGCACCCCTCCTGCGGCGGCAGTGCGCAGCAGCAGAATGACAGCGGCGGCAGACGGATCGACGCTCCCCTCCTCCTCTTCTTCTTTCTCCTCCCTCTCTTACCTCCCACTCCTCCCTTCTCCTCTTCATCGCTTTTCCCTGGATTTGCACATTCTCGCATTTCTCACTGGGAAAGATTAAAAAAAAATAGCACCAGTCTGATGCAATGGAGCATTTTTCTCCTGGTTTGTCAAAAGCCTTTGTTCTTTCAAGCGCCGCCACCACCCCCATCGTCTCTCCTATTGAGGCAGTTTCTCAGCACTCAGCATTTGTGAGCTGACCCTGTAGCCTGTTGATATTGATTAGTCAGTTAGGGGCAGGACACTGAGAGGAATTTCCTTGATCCGTATTCTAGAAATGTAACGATTGTTGATTGTTTATTTCACAGCATGGGGGGGGGGGTTCTTTCTACAATATAAAAAGTCAGACAGAATTATTGAATATAATATACATATCTATATCTATCTACAATATAAAATTGAGACAGAATTACGATATTCCAAAACAAAAAAAGGAACACTAAAGGCATTATGGCCCTTCACTGTACGGACTCAGCTCAATGTAGTTCTAGTCCTGATTGACATCTTTCCTCTGGTAAAACCAGGCTTGATGATATACTGTACTTCCTGAAATAACACAAATAAACATATGCTGATCTTAAGATCGAACAGATCTTACCTTCCAAGTCTCTGCTCTACCCTGTTTTCCGACACTTAATCTGTTGTTCCGTAAATATGTCTCCTTGAGTGGAGTACACGCGAGATAAATGGGATGAATTTCAGCATTTTTCCTCTCTTTCATTCAAAGTCAGCAAGGCCTGATTGTCAGATGTCTCTGTCAGGTTAAGAGTGGTTTTACCTCTCTGAACGATTTAAGAGCCCGGAGGCCGACAATGATAAATGTGAAATCTGTTCAATATTTACACTCATAATTCTTTATGTGTGTGTGTGTGTGTGTATGTGTGTATGTGTGTGTGTGTGTGGTCAACACAGAGGTTGGCAGAGCCATCGACTCCGTGACAGAAGAGGGAACAATAGCCGATTCAGAAGCTGTCCACTCTTTCCTCATGTGTGGAGTCCCTCACAATTTAAAGATGTTAAAAATCTGAAAATATTACCAACAGCAGCATGTTGAGAGATTCACCTCTATTATGACTATGCCGACTGATGCAATTCATCAGCAGCAATGTTACTGCAGTTGCCTGCGTTAGTAGGGTAGAAAATAAATATAAATACAAACAACACTATGCGCACTAAATCCACCAGCGGCGGAAACCTCACCGCATTCCCTTTCGAATGCTTGGTCTTACTAGGTTACGACAGCAGCCTGCTTAACCAGCGTAATTGGGCCTCAATCCGTTTGTTTGCCACCAACTTTTAGGATCCTGTGACTACGACACACATTTCAAGTGTACAATCAGCTAAATGCAAAATTTTAAAAAATGCCCACCCGGACTCTGAATGCAAAGCCACTCATATTGACTCTGTCTCTGTCTCTCTGTCTGTCTCTCTCTCTCTCTCCCACACACACACAGACACACACACACACACACACACACACACACACGCACACGCACACGCACACGCACGCGCACGCGCAGACGCACACACACACACACAAAGACACACACACACACACTCACACAAAAGCACCCAGCAACAACTGTTGAGGCATCAGTCGCTGGAACAACTGGAGCAACTGCATTTACCCTTAATGCTAATCCAGATTGCTTGTTTAAGCGTTGAGTTATAACACTTAAACATGCTGAAATCTTCAGTGAGGACATGATGGGCAAGAAGGCAATATTGCCTTCTTGTCAAAAAATAAATACATGGAAAGATTTTAAAATGTCCACTATAGGAGCTTGCGCAAGTTACAAGTGCCAATGGAAGCAAGTTAACACGCCCATAACCACACATAAAACTATGCATAAGAAACATGTAATTATATGTGCGCGCGCGCGCTCACACACACAACACACACACACACACACACACACACACGCAAGCAGAGTTTAGCATGCTGTCTCTTTATTGACACATGAGACTAATCCTACTTGAAAATATTCCACATTGTAGATATCATAACAATTCACACGACACAGCACACAGAGGGGGACTGACAAGAAGAAGTGCACTCTGGGACACACAACGCATACACGGTCCCACAGCGTCCCTTGCAAAAGTGTCATGTACTTTGTAGAATAGGCTACTCATTGCAACTCCCAGAACTATTCTATAAAAAGTTAGTTTGGTTTGGAATATGCAAACTCCATACAGGAAGGCCGGAGCTAACCAGTAGACCACTGTGCTGTCCTGTTAAAAATACTAGTTCAACATGTTTCCCGTAGTGGAATTCATTTCATATACAGGATGTCCATAATAATTAAAAGTAATGCTTTTTGTATAAAGCGACCTTGGGCCTGCATAAAACGTTTATCGAGGCAGAAGGAACATATTTGGAAACTTCAACTTGAGCCAAAATAACTAGATAAATTCAGCAGAACCATGATATTTATTCCACCCAGCCAGTCAGCAAAGCAAAAAAACATCAAGACTATTATGGTAAAGGAAAAAAAAAAATCTTAGTGGGCTCAAATATTTTCAAGCTTACATACAGCTCCTAGGATTTTTCATAATGTCATGTGGTAGTACTTTATATGACTCAAAGTCAATGTGTTTCTGGGGTGTTGCCCATTATGTCACCATACTCCATGGTGCAAACCCAAAGTCCAAGACTGTCACAACAGGCTTCGAATCCACACCAGTGCTTTTCTTTAAAGAAGCACTAAGATGGCAACTTACGTAAGGACACGGACTACTGCATTTGTTCTGGCAATTAGTTTCTGGGAATATGTTCAATTCCCTCCCAACTTGGTCTGACTAGAGGTCACGGGCCCACACCCAACAGTGGCACAATAGTGTGATTGTTCCGAAGGAGAGAATGTAAAATAGTCCTTGGGTGACTAATTTCCATAAAGCAAATTTCCCGGAACACAATTATGTTGTTTGTTTTGAGATGAGCTCTCGCCATCACGAGGAAGGAAGTAACGCTACGCTTGATTTGAGCCCGTAAGGACGTCATCACAACACAACGATCGACTGGGACGTTGTTGATAAAATTATCAACGTTGCCCCAAGCTATTTGTCCGCGGAAAAACAATGTTCTAGATGAGAACTTGTTGAAGAAAATCTCACAATGAACATCAAGCTCTGTTTCGCCTCTTTAGCACTGATAATTAATGATCACCGCCAAAGTCAGTGAATCTGCAGCAATAAAGTGACGGAATACGCAAATGTGCTGAAGCACTGGTGAGTAAAGTGCAGAGCAAGGGAAGGCAAGCGGTGGAGGAAGGACGGCAAAGTACGATTGAAGTTCATTTTGCGGAAAACATTGAAGCAGTGTCCTGCTCTGTGCAGAGTGCTTTTCTTGACATCTGGCTTTGATTCCCTCTCCAAGCGACCATCCCAGTGCATCATCATTTGTGTAGGGACGGACTCTTCCACAGCTGGCCTTTCCCGAGCGCTATGTCCGTCATATTTTAAAACCGCTCAGCTGCACGGATGATGCGATACTGACGACATTGTGGATTAAAGATCAGAGCCCCATGTTGGAGGTGGGGGGGGGGGGTTGAAAATGTGTTTATGAGTGCAGGGTAATTACATCTACAAAGAGACAATGTGTGTAAACATGAGTGCACACAAACTAGAGACCTCTGCCAAGGCTTCAACATGTGTCAGTAGCTCTGCTCTTAGGAGCAGAGATACGAGATCTACATAGGCACGACAAATGGTTACGTGATTTGACAAGATTTGATATTTCTTCCATCAAATGTGGAGTCTGGATCTGAACTGGAACAGATGTGTTTTGACATAAGGGGCCCTAACTTCATGCTCAGCACAAGTGTAGCTCAAAGTGCTATGTAAGCATGCAGAAGGGAGGAAGTTTCTTTCTTTTGGTATTTTTGGTAAACACGCGCAGGTGGAAAGGGGTGTTTGCGCCGTTGTGGGAGGGAACATAACCGACTTGATTGGCATCCAGTGGAAGTGACTCCCCTCATTTCCTTAAGGAGACACACACTGTCTACATAGGGGAAGGACTCGTTGGAGTCTATCCATAAGATTGGCATGCGCAAATTACAATGATAAAAAAACTCCAAGATCTCTTCGAGCTCTCCGAGCAAATGTGACATTCTACCACAGTCCATATTTATCTAACCAGGCATCATCTGCCCCAAAAATACTCATCCATCATCCATTAATGGAACTTCTCCTCCTCACGAGGGTCGTTGGCATGCTGGAGCCGATCCCAACTGTCAATCGCATGACACACATAGACAAACAAACATTCGCACACACAGTCATACATACAGACAATTTTGAATGACCAATTAACCTACCATGGATGTTTTTTAAATGTGGGAGGGAACCGGAGTACCCAGAGATAACCCGTACAGGCACGGGGGGAACACGCAAACTACCACACATGAAGGCCGGGCCCAGAATTGAACCCATGACTTTTGCACTGTGAGGCGGACATGCTAACCAGACGTCAATTGTGCCGCAAAAATAGTCATGAAAAATTCATTAATATGAACAAATCGTAAGTGTAAATTTTATTTTTGTAGTGAAAAATATGCTTCAGTTTATTGCAGCCAGCTGTTCTTCTATTGTTGATGAAGCCTGGTGACACATGTTGCTGCTTTCTTTTTGTAAATCAAATACAAGGAAAAAAAAGAGCAGCCAGACACTAAAGTGACATGAAATCTGATGCGCTCATCAAAGCACTCAAATATGCGTCGGTCCAGACTCCTGACAGACTCACTTAGTCTCTGGTCTGGCGTCTCCCTTGGGAGCATCTCAATCATTATGATAATTAAGAAGATGTATACTGTATTTTTTTTAATATATATATATTTTTAAATGGTCCAGGTCATTCTCTAACATAGTTTTCTCAACTACAATGTCATGTTTTTAAACTTGTATTGCTAGTTTTTTTTTTCCAAACAAAAACTTCAATTCACTTTGAAATGAAAACAAGTCTTACCCGCTACACATAATGTATCAACATATGATACGACATATAGTGACAGCTGTGAAAAGACTGATTTGTGTTTCTGGTACTAAATCTGCCTGGCAACAGTCATTTGTGGTGCGTTTATGATGCTGTCAACCTTTCACAATATGACATATTTTATTTGTGTTTTCAAGCTAGAAACAGATACAAATGAAAGCGGCAAGCAGAGCTGAATGAGTCATCTGCATTCCCTTTTTTATTGGCAAGTCCTCAAAATGATCCTAAACTTTGACGCCAAACAAAAACACATCACAATTTAGTGTCGCCCATCTGTCTGGAATACCCGTTCCTGATTGGAGCTCATTTGGGCTAATTTCCTGGATGAAATTTGTTGAGGTACGACTCCTGGATTTCACAAGTAATAACACTGCTGCTTGTAAGCAAAACGGCCAATTTCCTGTTATTTTTCAAGCAGGAATCTTATCCACTTTTTTATGCAGTCTTGTTGAACTCGTTTATTCCATTTTATGTTGATCAATTAAATAGATGTTGGGGACTCGCTGCTTTTTTTTAACTTTCCAGAGGCTGCGACTAAGTGAGTTTTGCGGTGGTCATGTTAGCGACCTGGTGAGTTTTGGGGTATAGGGTAATAAATGTCAAAACTAGGGAGTTGTCCATGGATGGAAATAAAACAATTTCTCAATTTTCCAATGGGGCACTACTTCATGCGGTTCTGAAAATTGTGCTTTAGGACCCCTGAAAGCGCTATATAATTCAGTATGTATTGTATTGTACGTGTATTGTAAAATCATGCCATTTTGGCATCTTGAAACCTCCAAAAAGGCCATTAATTCGTCTGAAGAATAGATAATGAACAGTAATCCATGATAATCCTACTGAGGAAACCCTGTGTGTGCTCAAGTGTGGGACAAATAAAGGATATCTTATCTTATCTTAAAAAAGAGCTAACTACAAGATTATTTTAACAACTTTGCAGGAAAACTCCCTGCATTACATTTCTCAAGTTTTACGCAGTGTGGAAATGGACTTGAATGGCGTCTCGATGACCCCCCAGACACCAGAAACTATGCTCATGTTGACAGTTGAGGAAAAAGTAAAGACTCTAAGAAAGCGGTGGAGATGTGGAACAGTTGATGCACAAAACAGGTGTGGGCCGTGCACAGTAACGTGAAGCTTTTATTGCCAGTTGTTCTCCTGTGACAACATGCAGCCCGTGTGCGATGCACAAGGTCAGCTGGAAAGATGCCCAACAACCACATTGAACTTTGTGGGCAATAAAACTTTGTTTCTCCTCATGCTTTCTGAGGATGCAATGCCACGAGAGGGAGACAAATTCAGTTTTTTATTGTTTTTTTTAAACTTGGCCATGTGAAGTGTGAATGATGGTTTGTATTTATGTGTCCTGCGATTGGCTGGCGACCAGTTGGAAGAGGGTACGTTGCTTCTGGCCTTGACGTCAACTGGGATAGGCTCACTTGCATCTCGACTGAGGATAAGTGTCGTTATATAAAATGACCGGATGGTATAGGACTCACCAAGATCATCACAGCAGACCTCCATGGAGTCTGAGGAACAGTCGCTCAGGTCCTCTAAGGTGCCCCCTGGCTCCTCCTGATCCTGACACCTACAGTAACATACATTTTTTTTTAAAAAGGATGCCATTTTGCCTTTGTTTCAATTAAAACAATTCCTTAATAAAACTTGATGAAACTTAATAAATGCTCATAGGGACCGCACTGTTTGTCACTCCTACCACCAGCCTTTCCACTGCAGGGAGCATGACCATGACAATTACATAGCATGAATTCTTGTCGAAACATCCATCCATGCATCCATCCATTTTCTGATCCGCTTTATCCTCACAAGGGTCGTGAGGTGTGCTGGAGCCTATCCCAGCTGTCTTCGGGCAGTAGGCGGGGGACACCCTGAACCCGTTGGCAGCCAATCGCAGGGCACATATAGAGACGAACAACCATCCGCGCTCACACTCACACCAAGGGACAATTCAGAGTGTTCAATCAGCCAGCCATGCATGTTTTTGGAATCTGGGAGGAAACCGGAGTACCCGGAGAAAACCCACGCATGCAAACTCCACACAGGGATGCCGGAGCTGGAACCTGGTGGTCCCTCTGCACTGCGAGGTTGACGCGCTAACTACTGGACCACCGGGCCGCCCTTTTCAAAAGATGGCTTCAAAATAAGTTGGGGACTCCCAAATCGAACAGGATGTGGCATGTCTGTTCACTTCAGTTGAGTTTTTATGGTAGTTGTTGGATGTATCCTGTTAGCTAATCTGAGCAACCAAGAACAGGGTTTAGATTCTGGTTTTGATGTGACCATGGATCCATGTAAACTGCATCCTTTGAGAAAAAAAAAAGAAAGAAAATGGCAGCTCTTCAGTAATGGGTGGAGAAACTCAATGGGAGTGCTCAATTATTTTAATTAGCCATATTGTGACATTACTGTCTGGTGAATATCTGAACGGCTTGCTTTGAAACCCATTTAGCGGCTTAGGCAACGTATGAAACATTTCAGCATTTTTCAGCAATGGCGATTGGTTCTCTCTGAAAGATGATCCTCATTTGTTTATCCGATGTTAGGTAGATTAAGTGCAATTTCAATCCAGGTATTTCCAACGGCAGATTCTTCCATTTATTTTTCTATTACAACTATATTTGTTTATTGGTATTTTCCAACAGTCTGAATGCCATGTGTTACTGTTGCTGCCTCTCCCAGGTCATTCTAAGATACTGTATATGATAATATATGGGGGTAAGAGCATTCATGTACATTATTTTCATTGTCATATGTGGGGTCTGGCATTTTAAAAATTGGTTAAGATCGTGTGGTATGTGTGTATGCATCTTAACTTGGTTAATTAATTTCCCAGTTGATGGGTGGGCAAGCACTGTCGAAAAACCAAATGTGTATTATCCGCAATTGTTCTAATGATAATACTCTATAGCTTTCCTCACCTGTACCTGAATGGGGCGACAGCAGCCATGTTGACCCTCCCCGGAAGTTTTGTTTTGGAAATACTCTTTCCCTGGTCAGAGATGCTCCTCACATCTCCTTGGAAGCTCCCTACTCCCTCCAAAGATTCCACATTCCTATTGCCTCCTTTGGCGTGATGTCTCCGGGAAAAGGCAGCTTCGGCCACACTGTGAGCGTTGTCCACATTTCTCTGCCGGTATTTGCCAAAAGTCCAGTTCTTGTTTGTGTTCCTTCTAATCTGAAGGTCTCGCAGAGCTCCTGTGTGGATGTCCAAGGTGTCCTTTGAACGAGAGGCTTCCCTCTTGGGAATGCGAGGGCTGCTGTAGGCTGAGCACGTTCCGTCACTCCGCTGCGTGGCTGCTGCCGGGCTCCTTTGCGAATAAACGCTGGAACTTTGGTGCAGAAGGTTCCTCAGAGAGGAACCTCTCAGCAGTAGCTCGGAGGATCCAGAGGAACGGGACGGAAGTCGTCTTGTGGAATGCTGGAAGTGCGTGGTGGGATTTGGGAGGCCACCGTATGGCATTTTAGGGTCAGCTTTTGAGAGAGGCATCCTGCTTCGGCGTAGACGCTAACCAGATGCTGCTCTAAGATGGCTACGCCTGCAGAGACAAAATAAAATGGATTCATTACATTCAGAATTATCCATATTATTTGATTGGGGGTACAGTGGGCTCGTTGTTAGCACTAAACCGTTCAGAGGTTGAGGTTCAAATCTTAAGTCAGGTCTTTCGATGTGGAGTTTGCATGTTCTGTCCGTGCTTGCGCAGGATTCAACTTTGTGTGATTGTTTCAGAAGATGTCAAAAGCTTTCAGAAATTCCCAAGACATTTTTTAAACGGTACAGAATCAGCTAGCTAACTGAATCATTTGCCAAGTAAAGATCCACCATGTGCTCATTAAATCCTTAAACTACCCAAATATGTTATTAAATGTAATTACTTTGGCAGCAAGCTCACATGTTTTGCTGTTTGCATGCACGTTGTCTGCTTGCGATGAATGTACTTAAAAAAAATGTGGGAGCTTGACCAATTTGCATTTCTAACGGCATAACATTTACTTAACACAACAAATATGAAGTTCAGTGGAAAACCTTTTGGGGATGAAATGCGCAAGTCTCAAAAGAACCTTCTGCTGATTTTTACTCACACTTCACATGACTGTTGGATTATTTTGGGACAAAGTAGCAGCATGTCAGATCAAAATGGCAGCAGAAGTATTATTTAGTCATAATAAGGGTGATGGTTTACCCACTAATGGCGACAGTGCAAAACGGGGCGTCTGGGCCACGGACGGAACATTTCTGACCGCAGACTTGCTGACGTAATGGGACAATAAACAACAGCGACGGGGGGAATTGGAACTGATGCTTTTGAGGAGTCGAGCCACAGAGTTGCCGGTCGATTAAACTTGAACGCTTGCTTGAGGGCAATTCTGAATTGTGATTGTATTTTCCCCATTGCGGGACAAATAAAGCATATCTTAAATTAATAAATTAACCAACAAAGGTAGAAAATACACTTCAAATGGCGGCATATGGTTGTAATGCAGACATGGTCCTCGGGTGTGTGAAACATGCTGTGACTGACACGCTTCGGCTCACACAACATGAGGAGGATGGCCCCTTTATGACTGTGCCAACACTGCAGTCTGCCACATTTCAAAGATGTAGTGCAGGGGTGCCCAAACTTTTTGGATCGAAGATCTACTTTTTGGGGCGGCCCGGTAGTCCAGTGGTTAGCACGTCGGCTTCACAGTGCAGAGTTTCCGGGTTCGATTCCAGCTCCGGCCTCCCTGTGTGTAGTTTGCATGTTCTCCCCGGGCCTGCGTGGGTTTTCTCCGGGTGCTCCGGTTTCCTCCCACATTCCAAAAATATGCATGGCAGGCTGATTGAACACTCTAAATTGTCCCTAGGTGTGAGTGTGAGCGTGGATGGTTGTTCGTCTCTGTGTGCCCTGCGATTGGCTGGCAACCGATTCAGGGTGTCCCCAGCCTACTGCCTGGAGACGGCTGGGATGGGCTCCAGCACCCCCCCGTGACCCTAGTGAGGATCAAGCGGTACGGAAGATGAATGAATGAATGAATCTACTTTTTGATCAACTAACCTCACGGGATCTACCCTTACCGACGCGCGCACGCACGCACACACACACACACACACACAAATTTAAGATGTACCTGCTTTATTTTATTTTTTTAATATTTTTTTTGTGAAAATGAGCCTGATTAGTAGGGGTGTGGAAAATAATCGATATTAATCGATACATCGATGCGCACATCCGCGATCCGAGTGCATCGGCTCATTCACTGGGTACGATGCGATTGACGGGTGAAATCGCGATTCATCACGATGCATTGATGGGTATCGGTGAAATCGCGATTCATCACGATGCATTGATGGGTATTAGGGGTGTGGAAAATAATCGGTAAAATCCGATTCTAGCAACCGTTTTGACGGGTGAAATCGCGATTCATCACGATGCATCACGATGCATTTGGTGGGTATCGGTAAAATCCGATTCTAGCAACCGTTTTATTCATGTTAAACGTCGCCTATATGCCCTTTCCTAGGTGCATTGAATGCACCATCATTGTTTTGCGTTTTGTGTTGAATACGGACGGTACACAACTAGCGAAACATGGAAGTTAGCGCAAGCAGCAGCAAGGAATCTATTATATTTAATGCACCCGCAACATTCAAATCCTATGTTTGGAAATACTTCTGCTTCGAAAGGAAAGACGGAAAGCTTGATAAAACCTCCGTAATTTGCAAGGAATGTCGCACTAAGAAGCCATACAACGGCAGCACCACAAATATGCAGACCCACTCAAACCGATGGCACCAGATCACCGACAAGTTTCCCTCCCGCTCCCCCGCTTCCACGCCCAGTTCCTCGTCGGACACCGGAGAAACTCTTGGTAAACCAGGTCAGGATCAGAAAAAACTTGCCTCTTATTTTGGGAGTCCCCTTGCAACTCACTGTGACCGCGCAATGGCTATAACTAAGATCACTGCTTATTTCATATGCAAAGACCTCCAGCCTAGCGTGGTGGACAACGGGGGTTTCAGACAGCTCGTGCACGTTTTGGAACCCAGGTATAAAATACCAGACAGGTCTGTGTTCACTTACAAATATATTCCCGATGTGTACAACAAAGTGAGAAGTGAGATTACTGTGTCGCTGAACAGTGCGCAAAGAGTTGCACTTACAGTGGATGGGTGGACATCTTGCGCTAGAGATTCATATAGATATATATATATTATTATTATATTTCATATAAGACACTCAGTGAAAATAGTCTGTTTGTGTTTACACTATAGCAACAGCTGTGAGTCTCAGGTGCCAAATTGTTTACATTTTCTTTGCACAAAACCCAATTGTGAAAGGGCTTAAATAAGTTGTTTTACAAGTTCTACTCTTTATAAGGAATAAAGTGGTATCCTTTTTGTAATACCATACTGAATTCCATCTTTTTAAAAGCTTTTTTTCTTTGCTTATTTGCATCATGTTTAATTGCACAATATCGCAACAAATTGCATTGTATCGTATCGGATCGCATTGATTTGAACTTAATGTGTATCGAATCGTATCGCATCGTGACGACGGTGAATCGTATCGCATCGTATCGCCAGAAAATTCCATGTATCGTTTAAGTATCGCATCGCTGGCAGTGGATCGTGATGTGTATCGAATCGTCTTCAGTGCTGAGATTCACATCCCTACTGATTAGTGTGCAGTGTATATTAACACAAAAATATATTACTAACATGTACAAAGATACACAAATGGTTGTTTGTTTATTTTCTTCTCGACACTCCTCGGATCTACTTGGGACCTGTCTTAGATCTACCGGTAGATCCCTGATGTAGTGCATGCAGGGGGAGAACGGGGGCTTCGTCACCGCATATTCCACAAACATGGTCTACATCCATCCATTTTCTATAGCCCTGATAATGGCCTTGAGCAGCTGGAATTTATTCCAGCTGACTTTAGACAAACTACTTGCTGAGAGTAGTTGTCGGTTAATCATAGGTCACATTTAAAAACAAAAAAACATTGACACCGTCACGGAATAGGACCTGACCAAGTTGAAAATTTTGCTGGGTACTCTGGCTTTCGATCACATTCCAACAATAGATGTCAGGTTCATTGGAGATTCTAAATCAGCGGCTACGAACCGTTTTTGAAAGTGAAAGCTACTTTTTGGATACTGATTAATGTGAAGCCTTCCAGTGTTATACACACTGCTGAAATTTAACAAATATGCTCCAATCTGAAAACATTGTCTCAAATACTATTTATTACATGTTATAATCACAAATTATATTCATACATTTGAAAACATTGATCAAGTAAATTATTTCTCACATTTATCAAAAGCGATTTAACAAGGTAGGAAACAAATATCAAGACGTAACATTCAGCACAAAACGGGTGTGACTTCATTTTCGTGACAGTGCAAGTCTAGTCTACTTGTTTTGTCATGGATATGAGAAGATAGAGCGCCCAAAAACAGTGAGACAGGAGAAGCACAGCGTACTGAACAAAATGCATGAACAAAAACACTTGCACGGGTACACTGAAAACAACTAAGTCAATTCCACTGACAAAGTCCTAAAAATTTCAAACTCAAAGTAACAACAAAACACCAGGAAGTAAAAGGCACCACTCTGACAAACAAATGAACATGACAGCAACAGAAACAAAACAACATGATAGTAACACAACAGTCCGACAGAAAGTGGTCAGCGTAGCAGCCCTTAAGTAGGCAGGCGATGATAATGGCAATGACAAACAGATGCTGCGCCGAATCGGAGAACAAAACAAACAAATCCTGAACCCCACCCCTACCCAGACTCAAGGGACGGATCCCAGACGTGTGAAAATGACCCAGTAACAAAACAGGAACGGATGAGGGCCGCAGGATGTGCGCCACCTGAACAGGAACGGATTGCAGCCACAGGACTTGCGCTGCTGGAACAGGAACGGATGGCGTTTGCATGACATTTTGGGGCTGTGTTGCACATTTCTGGGAGTTCTGGCGCACCGAGTTGACTTGCACGCCACTCATCCGACAATTTGCTCACAGAAAGTAGTCTGAGTTCAGTGTAAAAAAGAGAAATGTCACCTCCCAATTTTTTTTGCACACCGTTAGCTATTCACAACAAAAAATCCCACTGGTTTTATCTTGAACCATGTTGTTAGCACGATGACAACAAATGTGCCCTCTTTAGGCGCATATCGTGGGTTCACAAATTCAAAAGTGACCCTTCCCACCAGAGGATAAGCGTGAAGTAGCACAATGAGCAGTGGCGTCTGCTGCTGGGAGCCTTTAATCATCCACAATAAAAATAAATAAATAAAAATATACTTTCACCAGGATCCACTCACTGCAGCTCATAATACTTCAGAGGAGTCCATTTGCTCAATGCTATAAAAAGCTCTTGTTATGAAATATAAATGACCAAACCTGGCAGAATCATTTCAGACGTTATTCTCCTTTTTGAATCCTCAGCATGAAGTGAGGTTGTATTCAAATTTGGATTATTCCATTGCCTCTTACGCCAGAAGAACAGTTGAATGGGTGCGTTATCACTGTGTGTTTCCATTTTATCAACAACTCTTGATCCACTTTTTATATATAGCAACACTGCTCATTTCCTTTCCCAGTGGCCAAAAAGCTTTGTCTGAAAGGAAGTCTGCAAAACACATGAGGGATCACACACAAAAACTCTCACATGCACGATGCGTGCGTGCACGCACGCGCACACACACACACACACACACACACCGCCCAGTCAAAGTGTTGACAAAAAGAACTGTTGTTCATTTGTTTCTGTTGTTAGGCATTGCTTTAAAAGATTGATGATGTATGATGTTGTGGAAGGTTTTTGTTGGATTCCATTTGTGATGGTCTTGTATCATGTTCATCCAACTAGGTCGGGTTTGACTTATCATCTGCCGTCTTCTGCAGCCAAGTTAAAAAAGACAAACAAACAACAGCAACAACAAGAAATATTAAATCTGCAGTCGATTCAGGTTGAGTACAACACTGCTGCACTTGTGATAGGAACGAGTTGCGAACTCAAAAGTTTCTCACAAGGATCTCACAAAAGCAAATCTGGAAACCGTACACAATGGTGTTTTGTAAAATTAAGAATGCTGTAATTAGCAGTGATGCAGTGTTGCACGAGCAAGAAACGTTTCTGATACGTCACAGTGGGGCTTGGTGTTCTTCTGAACAACAAACTGGACTGGTCTACAAACACGGACACCCTGATTAGGAAAGGACAGAGCCGACTCTTCCTACTCAGGAAACTGAGGTCTTTTGGGGTTCAGGGGTCGCTCCTTAAGACTTTCTATAACTCGGTGGTGGCCTCGGCCATTCATTATGGCATTGTCTGCTGGTCAGGCAACATCTCAGCCCGGGACAGAAAGAGACGGGAGCGACTGGTCAGGAAGGTCAGTTCTGTCCTGGGCCGCTCCCTTGACACTCTGGAGGAGGTGGGCAACAGAAGGATGCTAACTAAGCTAAAAGCTATGATGGCCAGTCCCTCCCACCCCCTCAGCCCGCCCTGAGAGCACTTGGTAGCTCCTTCAGCCAGAGACTGTTACACCCGCGATGCAAGAAGGAGAGATACCGACGCTCGTTGCTACCGACTGCTGTCAGGCTGCTGAATAAAAAATAACAACAATAATAATAATAATAATAATAATTAAATGATGTGAAAGACAATTGTAAATAGCACTGCGAATGATCAATTTTGTGTTTACATTGCACTTAATTGAACGGTGTTTGTTGTTTTTTTCTTCTTTCTTCTTTCTTCTTTCTACCTACATTCTTGCTGCTGGAGGCTGTAAATTTCTCCAGTGTGGCACAAATAAAGGTTATCTTATCTTATCTTGTCTTATTTATATAATAACCAATGTTACGCATATACTTGCCGGCAATGAATGAATGCTCAAGTCAGGAACTAAAGTGTCATGTTGTGTAATTCATACTCCTTGGGGTATTTTAACGAAAGCACATCAAACATGCTCTTAAGACATAAGGGAACTATTGTAATTTGTGGGTAAAAGACATAATATGGGCAGCACCTGAGGCATCTGCCTCACACTAATATGGTTCATTCATTCATTCATTCATCTTCCGTACCGCTTGATCCTCACTAGGGTCGCGGGGGGTGCTGGAGCCTATCCCAGCAGTCATCGGGCAGTAGGCGGGGGACACCCTGAATCGGTTGCCAGCCAATCGCAGGGCACACTAATATGGTTTGGGGTTCAAATCTTGGATTTGGACTCCATGAGTGGATTTTGCCTGTTCTCCCAGCACTTGCGTTGGTTTTCTGCATGCATGTTAAGTTCATTAAAGGTAGAAAACTGCCCTTTGTTTTAAATCGTTGTTTGTCTATAAGTGCCTTGCTATGGGCTGACGTCTGTTCCAGGGTGTTCCCTGCCTCTTGTCAAAACTCAGCTGGGATAGGGTCCAGCTCACCTAGGACCCTATAAATGGGATTTAAAAAACAAAAACAAAAAAAAGGATGGATAGTCGCATGCTTACACTGAAAAAGCATCTCGTGTGGCGTCGCTTGCTCTCGAGTCAACGACGCTTGACTGATGCCCGTCAAGAACATACCGTGGCAAACGAAGCAGTGAAAAGCGTCTGGAGAAGCTCACTCGGGCTATAATAGTCAGCAGACATCTTCATACGATAGAAGTGCATTACAGGACATGCCTCTGCATCCAATTACACACTTAATGACCGCCATCCGAAGAAGTTGCAGGCGAGAATAACAACTTACCGTGGAAGCTCTCAAATGGTGGACACTGGCGTGATCGTGAAGCATCCTCCTGACATGTCTTTCTTTCCACCCCGGGCGGAACATCCTTCAGTCGCCTCGGGGTTGGGTGTTCCCCTCCCTGCTTGCATAATCACGCTCCAGTCGCATCCTGCGCCGTCACGGTCAGCGCCCTCTCTATAAATGCCAACCCAGACGAACTGCAGCGTTCCCTCCAAGAGCTAAAAGTAGCACCTGGTGAAAAGGTTCCTAATTTTAGCCAATTGTCCATCTGCTGCACAACGGCTTGGCCCAGTCTCTTGCTCACAGCCAGAACCGTTCAACTGGGCTGATTTTAATTGTCACAGCATGTTTTGGAGCTCGGGCTCCCTCTGCACCACCCTCATGGGTTAAACATTATATATAGACGTCATAACTCCGTGGACATTTCCTCCAATTAAATTGTAATGAAATACATTTTTAAAGCATATTACACAATTATTGAATGTTTCATATATATATATATATATATATATATATATATATATATATATATATATATATATATATATATATATATATATATATATATATATAAAAAATCCTCATCTCACCCCTCGGGTGGTGTCCGTCCCTCATTCAGCTCGGGTCCTCTACCAGAGGCCAGGAAGCTTGAGGGTTCTGCGCAGTATCCTTGCTGTTCCCAGCACTGCACATTTCTGGACTGAGATGTCCGATGTTGTTCCCGGGATCTGTTGCAACCACTCATCTAGTTTGGAGGTCACTGCCCCGAGTGCTCCGACCACCACAGGCACGACTGTCACCTTTACCTTCCAGGCTCTCTCCAGCTCCTCTCTGAGCCCTTGGTATTTCTCGAGTTTCTCATGTTCCTTCTTCCTGATGTTTCCATCACTTGGGACCGCTACATCCACTACAACGGCTTTCCTCTGCCCTTTATCTATGATCACGATATCTGGTTGGTTCGCCATTACCATCTTGTCAGTCTGGATCTGGAAATCCCACAGGATCTTCGCTCTGTCATTCTCCACCACCTTCGGAGGTGTTTCCCATTTTGACCTTGGGGTTTCCAGTCCATACTCCGCACAGATGTTTCGGTAGACTATGCCAGCCACCTGGTTATGGCGTTCCATGTAGGCTTTCCCTGCCAGCATCTTACATCCTGCAGTTATGTGTTGGATCGTCTCAGGTGCCTCTTTGCACAACCTACACCTTGGGTCTTGTCTGGTGTGGTATATCTGGGCCTCGATGGCTCTGGTGCTCAAGGCCTGCTCCTGAGCAGTTTTGATGAGCAGTTTTCCACATCCTCATCGAGTTCGCAACGAAAGCTAAGAGGGTCCTGTTCACCTTATACAACTCCAAGCATTCAGTGATCCATGTATGTGGCATCGAGTCATAGGCTTTCTTGTAATCAATCCAAGCTGTGCACAGGTTGGTACGTCGGGACCTGCAGTCTTGTGCGACTGTTCTGTCAACCAGGAGCTGATGTTTGGCTCCTCTGGTATCTCTACCAATGCCCTTCTGCGCTTCGTTCATGTATTGATCCATGTGTCCACTTATCTTAGCCGCAATGATGCCTGACATGAGCTTCCATGTTGTGGAGAGACAGGTTATTGGCCGATAGTTGGATGGGGCTGCACCCTTCGAGGGATCCTTCATGATCAGGATCGTTCGCCCTTCGGTTAGCCATTCTGGGTGAGTCCCATCCCTCAGAAGCTGGTTCATTTGTACTGCTAGGCGCTCATGGAGTGCTGTGAGTTTCTTTAGCCAGTAGGTGTGGACCATGTCCGGGCCTGGTGCTGTCCAGTTCTTCATATCTGAGACTCTTTCCTGTATGTCTGCCACTGTTATGGTAACTGGGTTCTGTTCAGGGAGGTTGCTGTGCTCCTCTCTCAGGGTCACCAGCCATTGTGCACTGCCAATACCTGATTACCGCAGCCAGAGCCGCCGAGAAATCGACGCCGGTCGCCGCCGCCTGCAGCGCACTTGCCCCGCCCATTGTGGACGCAGACATCAATGCCGTGCGCCACCGTCCAGGCCCACCGCATGATAGCCGTCAAGCTCCGCCCCAGAACCAGTGGTCCCGCGGCTACATGCTACCGTCTGGTATTTGCAGCTACCATGACATGTTCGGCAGAGACGCGAGAAACTGCCTCCCGAACTGCAAGTTCTCAAAAAACGCCACGGCCACCCGCCGACAGTAACGCCGGCGGCGTGGCACCCTCATCACAGTTACGTTTGCACGATCGCCAACCCGAACCAGGGGTTCTACGTCACCGATGCCATCTCCAATCACGAATTCCTGGTCGACACCGGAGCATGCCGCTCCATCTACCCCGCCACAGACCAAAACCGACGTCACAACCAGCCATGCCAAGTCAAACTCGGGGCCGCCAATGGTACGCCCATCGCCACGTATGGATGCCGCCGCATCCACATCAAGATCGCCAACCACCGATACGCCTGGGACTTCATTATCGCTGACGTGAGGACACCACTGCTCGGAGCCGATTTCCTCGGGCACCATAACCTACTGGTCGATGTCGGCAACCGAAGAATGCTGAATCTCCAATCGTTCCAGTCCACCGACCTCGTCGCCCGGGTCCAAGAAAACGTCAACGCCTGTGCAATCACAACCAACGACCCATACGAGCACCTACTAACCGAGTACGCCGACGTCTTCAAACCCGAACTTCACCAGACGCCGGGGAAAGCAGCGAAACACGGAATCTTCCACCATATCGAGACAAAAGGACCACCCATCTATTCCAAGTTCCGACGCCTCTCGCCCGACAAACTCAAGGCCGCCAAACAAGCTTTCGCCGAAATGGAAAGGATGGGACTCTGCAAGAAAGCATCCAGTCCATGGGCATCACCGCTGCACATGGTAAAAAAGACTGACGGTTCATGGCGGCCGTGTGGAGACTACCGCTTGCTGAATGTGAAGACGGAACCGGATCACTATCCCCTACCCAACATCGCGGACATCACCAACGAGTTGGACGGCGCCAGATACTTCACGAAACTGGACCTCTTGAAAGGTTATTTTCAAGTTCCCGTCCACGAGCCCGACGTCCCCAAAACAGCGATCATCACGCCGTTCGGCTCCTACGTCTTCTACTACTCAACGTTCGGTCTTCGCAACTCCGGCGCCACCTTTCAACGCCTCATGGACAGCATCCTCGGCGAACTGTCGTACTGTGTATGTTACGTCGACGACATCCTCATCCATTCGAAGACGAAGGCAGAACATCACGACCACGTCCGAAACGTCCTCCAACTGCTCCGCGACAACGGCTTGGTAGTACGACGAGACAAGTGCGTTTTCGGCGCGTCGAAAGTAGAGTTCCTCGGTTACGAGATCGACGTTTCCGGAGTCCGCCCCCTGCCCGCTAAAGTCAACGCCATCCACAAGTTCCCTACGCCGAAAACGATCAAGACTCTCCAAGAGTTCACTGGGATGGTGAACTATTACCATCGTTTCCTGCCTCGCCTCGCCCACGTCATGGCCCCGCTATACGATGCGCTCAGCGGCAACCCGAAACACCTGAAATGGACCCCCGGCCAGAGCAAATCGTTCGAAGCTACGAAAGCCGCCCTCGTCAAGGCCGCGACATTGACATTCCCGAAGCCGGCGGCTCCGCTTCAGCTGACGACCGACGCAAGTAACGTTGCTGTAGGAGGTGTGGTGGAGCAGGTCATCAACGGTATCCCGCAGCCTCTGGGATTCTTCAGTCAGAAGTTACGCCAACCTGAAACCCGATACAGTACGTTCGACCGCGAACTTCTCGCCGTATACCTGGCGGTGCGACATTTCCGCCACCTGCTGGAAGGAACGCCGTTCAAGATCCGTACCGACCACCGCCCCCTCGTACACGCCTTCACCAAAGCTGGGGACCCGTGGTCCGCCCGTCAGCAGCGTCATCTCTCCGCCATCGCAGAATTCGGATGCGAGATAGAGTACGTCCCTGGTGAAAAGAATCCAGTAGCCGACGCCCTGTCACGAGTGGAAATCAACGCCGTCCATCTTGGCGTCGACTACGGAGCCATCGCCGACGCCCAAGTGGCTGATCAGAAGGGCACCGCTGACTATCGTCAGTCCGTCACAGGCCTGAGATGGGAAGACGTACCGTTTGGCGACGACGGACGCACCTTACTCTGCGATGTGAGCAGGCAACGCCCTCGGCCACTCATCCCGAAAACGCTCCGACGTCAAATGTTCGATATCATCCATGGTTTATCACACCCGTCTGGAAGATCAACCGCCAAACTGATGACCGAGAAGTTTGTATGGCATGGAATCAACAAAGACGTACGAGCCTGGGCTCGCAACTGCCTCCAATGCCAAGCTAGTAAGATCGGCCAACATACAGAATCCGGTATCGGCCAGTTTCCACAACCCCGACGTTGCTTCTGCCATCTTCACGTCGACATAGTTGGACCGCTGCCACCTTCAGACGGCTACCAGTATCTCTTCACGTCCACCGAGCGGTCGACTCGATGGCCTGAGGCGATCCCAATGAAAGGAGCCACTGCACAAGACTGCGCCGCCGCCCTTCTCCAAGGCTGCGTCAGCAGATTCGGAGTCCCTGACGATATCACCTCCGACCGAGGTTCTTCATTCACGTCACAGCTCTGGACCGCCCTTGGTCAGCTCATGGGAACGACTGTGCATCATACGACTGCTTTCAACCCCGCCGCCAACGGAATGGCCGAGCGCACTCACCGCACGTTGAAGGCAGCGCTCATGGCCCGCTGCACCGGACCAGACTGGAGTGCCCAATTGCCCTGGGTACTTCTCGGAATGCGGACGACTCCGAAAGAAGGTCTCGGTGTCTCCTCAGCCGAGATGGTGTTCGGTGAAATAAAACAGTGTACCACCGCTCTCCGAGTACTTCACTTCACTTCGCCGGGCCGTCGCTCCTTACAACCCCCAAACTAGATGAGTGGTTGCAACAGATCCCGGGAACAACATCGGACATCTCAGTCCAGAAATGTGCAGTGCTGGGAACAGCAAGGATACTGCGCAGAACCCTCAAGCTTCCTGGCCTCTGGTAGAGGACCCGAGCTGAATGAGGGACGGACACCACCCCGAGGGGTGAGATGAGGATTTTTTTTTAATATATATATATATATATATTATATATACTGTATATATATATGTGTATACTGTGTATATATATATGTGTATATATAATATATATATATATATAAAAAAATCCTCATCTCACCCCTCGGGGTGGTGTCCGTATACACACACACACACACACACTCACACCTCATTCAGCTCGGGTCCTCTACCAGAGGCCAGGAAGCTTGAGGGTTCTGTGCAGTATCCTTGCTGTTCTCAGCACTGCACATTTCTGGACTGAGACGTCCGATGTTGTTCCCGGGATCTGTTGCAACGACTCATCTAGTTTGGGGGTCACTGCCCCGAGTGCTCCGACCACCACGGGCACGACTGGTCATCTTTACGACTGGTCATCTTTACCTTCTAGGCTCTCTCCAGCTCCTCGAGTTTCTCGTGTTCCTTATTTCTGATGTTTCCATCACTTGCAATCGTGTATCTCTCTCTCTCTCTCTCTCTCTCTCTCTCTCTCGCTATATATATATATATATATATATATATATATATATATATATATATATATGCTGTGCATATATACACACACAGACGCGCACATTGACACACACGCAAAAAATGACATTTTTTAAATTAAAAAAATAAAATGTAAACATGTTTCCAAAATCAAGAATTAGAGGCCGAGCATACTCATCAATGTGTTGGTAGTTTTCAAATATTACAATTTATTCGAAGCCAAATGGATCAAGACCAAATTTAACATTGGCCGCGTGTCATGTGGCAACATCTACACTGGTGTGAAGATGGCGGGAGGTGCATTGGCACCTTTTTGTTGGGCCGTCTTGCACATTGGAGAAAATTGCCTTTCTTGTAGACAGACTTTTGCCAACATTCATCTTTCTATTGACTCACTGTCAAGCAATAAGTAAGGAGGATTTTTTTCAATCCATCTATCCGTCTATCCATAAATCACTTATCCTCACCAGGGTATAGCAGCATATACAGTTAAATGACCACAGTATACACGTGCAGCACAGACAGAGCTTGACCTTGACACATCCTAATTCTTAGCTGTCATATTTCATCCCAAGCCCGGTGAACAAAATCACAAGTTAATAAGAGCTGCTGCTCAGATAAAGCAGCACATGGCAGGTATACGAAGATGACAGCACTGACTGATAACCGCGTTCCTCTCGCTTCAGTTGTTCATATTGTTATCATCTAATTAGTAACTGTGCATGTCACACTCTGCTTGCACGTCCTACTTTGGCTAAAGCACTCTCTCACACACACACATACACACACACACGCACACACGCACACACGCACACACGTATACGCAGTCAGGGTGTGTCAGTAACTCTGCTGACTGGTGCCCTCTAGTGTCACAGAGGTGGAAATGCACCTCTCCAAAACCAAGCCCACCTTTGAGGTTTCAGTAACACATTTCCAATCACAGGCAACCAAACTTGACATGGATCAGGGTCACCAACCTTTTTAAAAGTGAGAGCCGACTGAGTAATGCATAGGTCTGTCAGTTGGATACACATTACTGAAAAAAAAAAGATTTTCTCAAATCACCTTAATGATTTTTTAAAATTCATAATGAATAATATTCATTTATGTGATGACATTGATCAGATTGATACACTCTCATTATCAATAATTATTTAACACCGTTAACAAACATCAAACATCAAAAAGCAACATTTTATATCTATAAATCTCGATACGTGTTTCCAAATAATTGATTTGAAAACATTCCTAGGAAATCACAATTTCCTACCACTAGTGATCTATTTGTAGAACAGGCCAGCCCTGCAGGCACCATGTTGGTGACCCTTTCTATTGTAAAGACATAAAAAAAGGATATTTTAACATTTTAAGTTGTATTTTTATGTATTAGGTTATGTGTGCTATCGGGTGTATAATTGTCACTGAATTTTGTAAGGCTAAAAATCATTGAAACAAAAAAAGATGACAGGAGGGGTAATTAAAATGTTTGGCAACAGTCATATCTTATATAGGTTAAAATATTAAAAACATTGAAAAACATTAAAAGCTTATTAGTGACTGTGGTTTATGTTCATGCCTGCCAAAAAGCCTCTAAATATAACAAAACTAAGCCTCATCATCTTTGCAAATGGCTGAATTTTTGAAGGTTAAATATGCAAACAAAGAAAACAATAAAAATGTCAAGCAGTCGGATTCACTGTCAGCTCACCTCTTCGTCCCTTATCTTGTCCTATCTTCCGGTCGAGTCGCATGCAGGCGAGATGCTGCTGAAAGCCGTATCCTCCTTGTGCCGGCTGCCTTTTATTATGCCTTGCCTCCCATCGTCTTCCTCTTCCTCCGGATTAATCCACCAAGCGCCTGTCACTTGCTTTTCTCTCGCTGTCTCTGTCTCTCTGTCCCTCTCCTATTTCATATATGAGTCCACGCATCGCCAAAGCGAGGGTGAGCGCTGTCCGAAAGGCTGGCTATAAATAGATGTCTTGAGTTTGTTGTCGTTGTCTCTTCGTGTGATGTTTGAAGTGAGAGAGAGGACGACACAGGCGGGTAACACCACTTGCTCCAACATCTTGTAGCACGACTTCCTCAAAGAGTGGAAGCTGTTCTATAGCAGCAAAATAAGGGGACAGAATCTGGAAAATAGTAATTTTAATTATGTTATGAGAGAGAAAAACTATAATCTTATGAAAGAAAATCCAAAATATTACTTGGAAAAAAAATCAGAATGTCGAGAGTAGTCGTAACTTTCAAGAAAAAACGTCAACACGTTTCAAGAAGTGATTCTGTCATAAGAGAGAAAAGTGGTCATGTTACAAATGAACCAATAAAAGAGGAGGTCAAGCTTTTCAGGAACGTATTGCAGTGAACCTTCACTTGTTTTATCTGGATTGTTCCAAACGTTTTATCGGATCTCACAGTCTTTGAGACCCTAAAATCCTCCAAGCACCCAAATCCATGATCTCACTTTTTAAACTGGCAGTCTGAGAGTGGAGAGAAACACTACACTAACCAGTAAAGTTTACAATAAAGAGTTTACTGATTGACCAAGCTCCTCCTTAAGCTGTCACTTTAACTTGGTAGAGGTTTGCGTGTTCCAATAATTCTAGGAGTTAAGGTGTCTGGGGCTGTGTGACCATGGCAGGGTCCCCTATGGCAAAGATCATCGGTGAGTGACCAGGCAAGCAAAGCTCTTAGACCCGCTATGATGATTGAAATCTTGATATCCCCCACCCAGGTGCGTGTGAGTGCTTTAGCCAAAGTAGGCATGTTCACAAGGCATGTTCATATTAAAAATCATACGGTAGCACATTCCATTTAACAAAATGTCTTCAAACTAAACAACATTCAAAGGAAACATGGTACAGTACGAACTTTTTTTCTTGTTTTTTTTTTCTTTTTTGTTTGTTTGGAGCGTTTTTCTTTGCACTTCGACTATCAAATGTACTGTTGTATCTTGTCTCTTGATTAAAACCAAAAAGGGGGAGGAAAAAAAAAACACCGCTCTCTCCCTAACCTTTAAAAATGTCGCTGTATTTATATATAACATCTATATATTCTTCATTTGAAGCGTTTCTGTAAATTGTGCAAATTCAGCAGTAATACAAGTGGCGAGAGCTCAAAGAGTGGGCAGTTGATTACATTTATACAAAACAATTAGAGGGTGGGATGGGAGAAAAAAAAAGCCAACATCTTGACACGTGTGCCACAAAGCTTCTCTCCATTATGCACGAGAGGCATCCATCTAGAGCCAGGCCTGGAGGTTGGGTTCGTTGCTGAGCGCCTGGTGGCCGGGCCTTAAACCCATGGGGTCTAGCCAGGCACAGCCCAAAGAGGCAACATGGGTCCTCCTTCCCATGGGTTCATCACCTGTGGGAAGGGGCATTAAGGTCAGCTGCATAACAGATTGGCGGCGGCGGCGGCGGCTGAAAGCAGGGACATTAGCAGTCCGTATCCCGCACGTCTCTAGCGGGGAAGGAGCCCAAGGAGGTGGGCAAGGTTGAGAAGTTCCGACTCGATCTAATCGGCCTCACCTTGACAGATGGTTTGAGCTCCGGTACCAGTCCGCTCTAGAGTTTAGAGTCCTTGGAGGGTGTCCTGGATAATGGTTCCTCTGGGAACTCCCTCACTCTGTTGGGGGGCTTCAATTCTCAGGTGGGCAATGACAGTAAGACTTGGAAAGGCGTGGTTAGGAGTAGCGGCCCCATCGATCAGAACCGGAGCAGTGTTCTGTGTTTGGGCTTCTTTGGTCATCATGGATTGTTGATAACTGTCACGCTTATCAATTAGACATGAATGAACACCTTTCCAGACATAGGGCTGTCCACCTGTGCAATTGGCACCAGGATACTTTAGCCCGCAGCTTGATGTCTGACTTTGTACTCGTGCCATCTGACTTGCGGGTGCATTTCTTGAACACTCGGTAAAGAGAGGGGTGCAGCTGTCAACCAATTATCATTTGGTAGTGTGTTGGCTCTGATGGGTGGGAACATGCTTATGGGTCCTGGCAGACACAGGCATGTTGTCAGGGTCTGCTGGGAAAGTCTGGCAGTCCCCTGACAAAAGCAGCTTCAAATTCCACCTATGGCAGAATTTCACCCATTCCCCAGGGAAGGCGGGGGTAAATTGAGTCCGAGTGGACATTGTTCTGTGCATCCATTGTTACAGCCATAGTGGCAGCCATAAAGTAGTCGGTGCCTGTCATGAAAGCAACCCGAGGGGTGCAAGGGAGTTCGCCTGACCTGTCTTTATGCTTTGTGCTTTAGTGCTTTGTGGACATGAAGAAGGCATTTGACTGTGTTCCCGGGGATCTTTTGGGGGTTCTTCCAGAGTATGGGGTACCGGACGCACGAGAACAGGTGGTTCCCTGTTTGAGCTGTGTCAGAGTTGCCGGCAATTGGTCGGATTTATATTCAATGAGGGTTGGACTTCACCGAGCCTGCCCTTTGTCATCAATTCAGATCATAACCTTGAGTAATTTCTAGCCAAGGTGCAACCAAGATGTTGAGTGGTCCAGATTTGTGACAACGGTTTGACGTTTCGGCTTTTAACAGATGATGTGGTGCCGTTGGGCTTCATTCATCCGGGATCTCTCACCGGAATGGTTCACAGCCAAGTGTGAAGCAGTTGGGATGAGAATCAATACTGCAAATCTTAAAATTGTTATCCTGCCCAAAGTGGAGGACTCCAAGTACATTAAGGGTCTTGTTCACGAGTGAGGGAAGAATGGAGCATGAGGTTGACAAGCAGTGGTGAAGAAGGAGCTGAGCTCAAAGGTGAAGCTCTTGATCTTGATTTATGTTCCTACCATGACCCAGAGTCCAAGAAAACAAGATTCCAGATCGTAACCAAAATTATATTCTTTGGCAGATTTCCCTAAGAGATAAGGTGAAAAGCTTGGTCATCAAAGAGGGGCTCAGATTAGAGCTGCTGCTCCTCCGCATTGAGAGGAGACAGATGAGGTGGCTCGAGGACCTTGTTCGTATCCCTCATGGACACCTCCCTGATACGTGCTTCTGAGAGAAGGCTCCATGGACTACCCAGGACTTGCAGGAGAGACCTTACGATGACCCAGGAAGAGCTGGACGAGGTGGATAGCGAGAAGGGAGTCAGTGTTTCCCTGCTTAAGACACACACACACACACACACACACACACACACTCACACACTCATCTAACTCCTCCCTCTGATCACATCAGTGTGCTGTGAGCTGCCCGATCTTTGCCCTAATCATTGCAGTGGATATTCTGACTGGACGTGAACCACCAGAGAGTCTACATTCATGCAGGTAGGTTTTGTTTTGTTTTATCTGAAAATACACTACTCACACAAATGTAGGGATATTTGGCTTCCAGGTGAAATTCATAGGAAATGTAAAAAGTGCACGCTACAGTTAGTTTTTTTTTCATGTGAGTAGTGTTTACCAAGGCATTTGTTCGAAGTAAATTTGCCCCTTGGAAGTAACAAAGGGTAGCAAAGTGTGGTTTTCTTTTAAAATGCTCTTCAAAGACAGGAAAACGTTATCGTCAACTGATGTTGCCGCAAAGGAATGTCCTGTTTATAAAGACCGATCCAGTAGATTTAGGCCATTGACATTCTGCCAGGTTGAGCGGCTGTAAGTTTTCCGAGTGTATTGTTGT
The DNA here is from genome assembly GCF_025434085.1 of Hippocampus zosterae. Lineage (NCBI taxonomy): Eukaryota > Metazoa > Chordata > Actinopteri > Syngnathiformes > Syngnathidae > Hippocampus > Hippocampus zosterae. The sequence goes on along the minus strand of NC_067459.1, from coordinate 7,884,750 downwards.
ATTGTTAGGCTTTGTTAAGAGACTTCTTTTGCATATTTCCACTTCGAAACAGTTTCTTCTCCACGTGAAGGTATTGTGTGGTTGCACCGAGACACCCACTGAATGTTTAACTTGCATGTACTGTACATAGGATGCCTTTCGGAGGAGGGAACAAGTGTGGCTGCTGCCAGAAGACTGTCTACTTTGCAGAGGAAGTGCAATGCGAAGGAAAGAGCTGGCATAAATCCTGCTTCCTGTGCAGTAAGTCCATCGACTCAAAGATGATAAGTGTCAAGTGTCAGTGTGGAATTCAGAGGATTCTGGCAAGCAAATTTGTGCGTTGACACATCGGTGCCTTATATGGATATGCTGGAAACATGTGACAAAGTTGTCCTTTTATGGATGGGTAAAGCGCACACGCTCACCCTCGAGCACAGTGTTTATCTATGACACACAGTTGTTTTCTTTTATAATGCCACGGGCCGTTCACAGTGATGTAGGCTGGGTTTACACAGCATGGGTTCAGTGCCACAATTCATTTTGTGGCATAATTGGGATATTAGTCAAGCAGCATAAAGAGAAGGAAAATGATTGGAATCTAGATGGCCTCGACCAACAATCCATTACATATCAGACATCTGACGATTTGAGTGTAAACCCACAGATCAGACATTGTGTATCAGTTCCAGCTTGATGTAATCAAAATCCAGCAAGAAACTATTTGGTCGTTCAATGGATTATGACGGCCACTCTGAACAGAAATGAATGTTGGGTCCCATTCTTTCAAACACAAAGTTTTGATGGAAATGAGAAAACGTCAAGATATAAGATAAAAAGTCAATGTTGCAAGAACAATTGACATAATGGTGAAAGGAGGGGAAAAGTGCAACTTTATGAAAATTTATTGTGATGAGAACGAATATCAGCAATCAACCGAAAGAACTGGCAGCCCTCAAAATATGACGATTTGCAGCATCGTTTTTTGGGGTTTTTTTTTTTTACAGGGTTAGTAGATCTTTGTTCATATATTTTACTCCGAATCATTACATTTCCCATGTTGCTTTGCGCAAACATAGGAATTTGTAAAAATAAATAAATAAATAAATTAAAAAGTCAATTAGCATCATGAGCAAATTTTACCTTCACCATTACTCCCCCCGGAGTGACCGTAGCAACGCGTGCAGGCAGCCATAAAAAAACTGTTAGGTGTCCAGACTTACAGAAAATTAAATAAGCTCCAGTGTAAGAGGATACGCCGTTGAAAACACAAGATAAAGATCATTTGCATCAACACAGCAGACCGCAGTGGAAGTGGTGGATGTCATGGCTAGATGGACAAAATTAACTTATACAGTCCTTCAATCACTCCGTTTTCCCTCCACTTCAATTCGGTCGCCATATTTTTTTTTCCCCCAAGATGGCGCCCGAGTAGGCAGCCTTTGGCAAGCGCTCTTCAAGAGCCTTGCTTTTTTCTTCTTTTTGGGTGTTTTTGTCTTTTGTTTTGTCACATGTTGTTTGTTGTTTCATCGTGTGGACCTGATATGGACTGTTTTCAGCGCTTTTTGGCCACGACATTCGTCAAAGGAGAAGTATCTGTGCTTGGTGGTTGCGCCTTTTCGGCAGCACGCCTGTACCAGCACAGATTTTGATTGGGAGGAATGTCGGCGCCATTGACTGTCGGTGCTGGACAGACCTGGGGCGCTTGTGTTTTTTGCGCCAGTAATGGGCAGCATTTTTCACAACCCCGTTTTGTTCAGTGGCTGTGTCGGCGCTGTTGGACAGTCGGCGTTGGTGCGGCTGGATGGATGGCTGCTGAAGTTGAGGATATGGAGAGAGGAGCGTAGGCGCAGAGTGCCGATGTGTATTTGGAACCGAGAATCGCGGCTTGGAATTGAAATGGATTTCCATGGGACAGGAGAAGTGAACCATCTTTTTTTGTCAATGGATGCTACAGCTTCTTGAAACTTAGCTTGTAGCCGACGTGTGCACATTTTGAGCATGACGTTTCTGATCCACTGGTTAAAGGACACTTTGATTCTCTCCTCTTTCTTCTCAAACTGCTTCAAACAACAAAGCGTGTGGCGGAAAAGTGGTTAGAACTGCATGACTGTCCGTGTTTTATGTTATGTGTTGTGTTTATTATTTTACTTTATGTTAACTGTTTTGTTAAGCGCTTTGTTACAGCTGCCGCTGTTGTGAAAGCGCTATATAAATCAGCATGTATTGTATTGTATTGTATTAACTTTTTCCCTACGTCCAATTCACTCCCGTGACGTGGCTGCAATGGGTCAATTGGAAATAGGCATTAAATCGGAATCTGACACTTGGACATTCAGTGTAAATGCAGTATTTGAAACATTTTAACGCCCCTCTCATTACAAGTGGTGTGCAAGAAGAACCTGGACAGCACAACGGTGGCCGTGCACCTGGACGAGATCTACTGCAAGTCATGCTACGGCAAGAAGTACGGGCCAAAAGGTTACGGCTTCGGCGGGGGTGCAGGGACCCTCAGCATGGACACGGGAGAGGGGCTTGGAATTACGCCTCCAGTGTAAGATGAAACCTAAATGAATTGTATGTATTATTGTTTATGTGGAATGAATAAAACCATATCACACAGCATCCTTTTAGAAGTCAAGAGGTGTCGCATAGTAAATAAAGCCCAAACAGCAGAAAAATTTGGAAATTAGAAGATATTATTTGTATTAGAAGGGTAAAATCTTAATTGATCTTATAATAAAGTTGTCACATAAAGAGAGAAAATGAAAAAAAACAATAAAGTGGTAATATTCAAAGAAATGTCTCAATTTTATGACATTACAATTATAACATGAACAAAGGTTATACAACAGATGGCTAATTATATCGGGAAAAAAGCATTACACAAAAAAATCAGTTTAAATGGAAAAAAAGTTAAAGTTAAAAAAAGTTGCTAAAATGTAATTGTCAACTTTAAAAAAATGTCTGACAGCATAAAATTGCATTATTATATATATTGTCATAATATCACAAAAGCAACATTTAAGTAAGTTTTGGACTATTCTCGTAATATTACCCAATATTTTCTTGACAGAGAAACTCCGCATCATCCCACCAACAACCCCAACGCCTCCAAGTTCGCCAAGAAAGCTGGTAGCTCCGATATTTGTCCACGCTGTGGCAAAACGGTCTACGCGGCGGAGAAGGTTATCGGGGGCGGTAATGTAAGAGAAATCTCTTACTATTTTATGACAATTAAAATGTTGTGTTCAAGATTGTATTTGACAATTTCTTTCTCTCCCAAGTCATGGCATAAGGGTTGCTTCCGTTGTGCTAAATGCGGCAAAGGGCTGGAGTCCACAACTGTCGCAGACAGAGACGGCGAGATCTTCTGTAAAGGTATTAAGCCATTCCCGGCCCAATCTTTGGAGATTTTGGCAAACGCAACACTTCCACTACTAGAACTAGTCATAGTAACGGTACAATAGTAAGTAAGAGATTGAGTTATTTAGATTTGCTGAAAAGCTGGTCATCAACATATGTGTCCCCCATGCTGACGCCCACTGGAGTTGGGCCCATCAGAACTTGAAGGGCGAGGAGGCAACATACATGGCAGCCTTAGCACGTCTTTGAGCCTCTGGAATTCTGCAGCCCCCTGAAAATGGCCCATCACAGATACCGTGAAAGGTCGAGATAAAAATACAAAGAAAAAAAATAACCAAACTCCCCCCGTGTAAACTAGCCTTAAATGTGTCAGTCAAGGATTTGAATCGCTCTGTATTATTGGCCTGCTATGTGTTCACAGGTTGCTACGCCAAGAACTTCGGACCCAAGGGTTTTGGTTTTGGTCAGGGTGCAGGAGCTCTGGCTCATTCCCAGTGAAGTTAAGTTTGTCTACATCAGGGGTGTCCAAACTTTTTGCCAAGGGGGCCAGATTTTATGTGGTAAAATGTCGGGGGGCCGACCTTGGCTGACATTCTTTACATTGAACAACAATATTGTTCAACAAATTTTAGTAACCCAGTCTGTTTCACATTTCCATTTTTATTTTAAATTCAACAATCTTAAGATTTTCTTTTGGTTCATTTGAAACAGGTGTATCACATGCAACTGCTTATTCACTTGACTTTTTCCTAAACAGAAGTCTCCTGAGTGCAAATTGATTGATTTGAAACATAAAATGTATCACCATGCCTTTTCAATAGTCACAAAACCTTTGACTCGAACAACAGGGAAATGAACAAGCAATACACATATCCACAACTGCAAGGATCATTTGAAATATGACATATCAGTCAATATAAACACGGAGTGATGTCTTGTTAACTCGTGAGTGATTCCCTCTAGTGTCTAAATGCTATTACTCATTTAGTGAATGCTATTACTCATTTAGCCACTAGAGGGACTCTAGTACTCTATGAAACATCACTCACCAGTCTACGAGACCTCAGTCAATGCAACACGTGTTCCATTGCACCCAACCTGCGGCCCAGACGGCACTGATTTTATGACAGGGGCCGAGGCCCGGATGAAATTTGACCGCGGGCCAGATTTGGCCCCCGGGCCGGACTTTGGACATGCCTGGTCTACATCATCAGCTAAGCTGCTTCTTTCCGTTTATCACGCAACATCATACATCATACAGCTACAATACAATACAATACAATACATGCTGATTTATACAGGGCTTTCACAACAGCGGCAGCTGTAACAAAGCGCTTTACAAAACAGTTAACATAAAGTAAAATAATAAACACAACACATAACATGGACAGTCATGCAGTTCTAACCACTTTTCCATCACACGCTTTGTTGTTTGAAGCAGTTTGAGATGAAAGAGGAGAGAATCAAAGTGTCCTTTGACCAGTAAACTACACTAAAAACAAAGCACATTTTTTACAGTAACAAATATTCCCAATTATTGTAAATGTTTGTGTGAATAATGAAGTCATGTTACTGTTTTGTTTTTAGTTAGACCCTTATAACGCACAATTTAACCCTTAAGAGTTTTTTCATTAAAATGTTCAGTTTTGATATATCACCATTTCGAAAGGTTGTCATTTGAGAATGGTTAATGATAAAGGCATAGTGTATTTGTTGCTTGGTGCAGTTTTGCTGATTAAGGGGTTACGTGGGCTGTTTGCTGCAGAATGAACAGAAAAAAAATTACATGAAAAACACATTTTGATGTTATGAGAGAAAAAATGTTTTGACAAAAAAAAAAGGGTTCAAGAGAAAAATTGTGCGTTGATAAGAAAGGACACACAATGAGAAAAATAGCCTTCTCTAAAAAGGCACCATTTTGAGAGAGCCATAATATTTAAAAGAAACATATATTTTTCACGTGCAATATTTTGGGGAAAATATGGTTTGTTGTTTCTTTTTTCACAATATAGGCCAACAAAATTGTGTGTGAAACATGCACTAAAGATCATTATTGTAAGATTGTAAAGCACTGTAGGTATGACGATTAAAACAGACTTTTTTTCTCCGAAGAAGATTACAACCCTCTCGATAGTATGACTTTATTTTGGTCACATCATTGATATTCTTTTCTTTCTTTTTTCAAAGTGACCCGAATACTCCTTTTTTAGATACGGACCAGTCGCTATGAACCTGTAGAACCTCTGCTAACAAATAAGGGGAAAATGATGCTTCAAGATGTTTCATGAGCCAATTGTTGTCTATTTTTGATTCCTCTAGATGGCACTGTTGATGAAAAGAAATGGGTTTCAGAAATGCCGAGACGGTTGTACTTTTAGCCAGATGTTGAATAGGGAGTGCTAGCTAGAGGTCTAAATAAACACAACTGCTTCATGATGCATCTTGAAGCTTCATTTTCTCATCACTACAGACAAAGCAAAGAATAATAAAAAGAGTTTAGAAAAAATAACCCATGATATCACCATTTCTTTCAAAGTAACAAACTTCACTGCCAGCATGTGTATGAGAAGAATAAGAGCAAACATAAAGAGGTCAATCGCCACATACAAGCACACTTGAACTTTATGGATTTTGACATTGTTGCCTCTCGAACGCCAGCTTGGTGAGATGCAAAATAAAGATCCAGTACCCTCATCACTGCCGCCTGTTTTATTGTTGATGGAAGTCATGTGTGTGTGTAAGGGCGGCCCGGTAGTCCAGTGGTTAGCACGCCGGCTTCACAGTGCAGAGGTACCAGGTTCGATTCCAGCTCCGGCCTCCCTGTGTGGAGTTTGCATGTTCTCCCCGGGCCTGCGTGGGTTTTCTCCGGGTGCTCCGGTTTCCTCCCACATTCCAAAAACATGCATGGTAGGCTGATTGGAGGCTCTAAATTGTCCCTAGGTGTGAATGTGAGCGTGGATGGTTGTTCGTCTCTGTGTGCCCTGCGATTGGCTGGCAACTGATCCAGGGTGTCCCCCGCCTACTGCCCGAAGACGGCTGGGATAGGCTCCAGCACCCCCCGCGACCCTAGTGAGGATTAAGCGGTTCAGAAAATGGATGGATGGATGTGTGTGTGTATGTGTGTGTGTCCGCCTGTGCATTCAAATCGAGCGAAAGAGGAGGGACAAAGGCGGGCGTGGGATAAATATCCCGTCTGCTCTTCTTCCACGCATCACTTGCTGTGTGTCACGTCATCTTCCAAAAGAGGTAAAGGTAAGGGCTAAAAAAAACTCTTTTGTGCTTGAAATAATACAATCATTGGGTCAGTTTAAGCGGGCATTTGATTAAGAATGTTTGTTAGTCTTCAAATATTTTATTGAAAAAAATTTCAAACATTTTGCTTGTTACATTACATTGTGACAATGGAGTTCGGGATTGGCTCAACGTATTTATAATTAAGTCTATGGTGACTGAGTTAGATCTGTCATCTAACGTCTGCGTTGACTGACTTTTTAGGAAGCTTAAAGCATTCCTGGAAGAAGGAATATTGTTTAAAATTGTCAGTAATTGCTCCCATGTTGCTGTATCATGTCTGCCATCACTTGGCTGTTTTTGGCTAAGGCGAGAATGCAATGAGCACGACAACAGGGGGTGTTCCAGGGATGGTTGGTCAGTTGACAGCTTGATATTACCCAGCAGGCCTTTTTTACAACTAACTCACACTAATGCGAGCTAAGCATACACATAAAAAAAGAATCACACGTACGCTAAGATCCACATGTGAGTAATTCAATAAATACTCGCTGGAGGGCGGCCCGGTAGTCCAGTGGTTAGCACGTCGGCTTCACAGTGCAGAGGTACCGGGTTCGATTCCAGCTCCGGCCTCCCTGTGTGGAGTTTGCATGTTCTCCCCGGGCCTGCGTGGGTTTTCTCCGGGTGCTCCGGTTTCCTCCCACATTCCAAAAATATGCATGGCAGGCTGATTGAACACTCTAAGTTGTCCCTAGCTGTGAGTGTGAGTGCGAATGGTTGTTCGTCTCTGTGTGCCCTGCGATTGGCTGGCAACCGATTCAGGGTGTCCCCCGCCTACTGCCCGGAGACAGCTGGGATAGGCTCCAGCACCCCCCGCGACCCTAGTGAGGATCAAGCGGTTAGGAAGATGAATGAATGAATGAATGAATCTATGGTGACTGAGTTAGATCTGTCATCTAACGTCTGCGTTGACTGACTTTTTAGGAAGCTTAAAGCATTCCTGGAAGAAGGAATATTGTTTAAAATTGTCAGTAATTGCTCCCATGTTGCTGTATCATGTCTGCCATCACTTGGCTGTTTTTGGCTAAGGCGAGAATGCAATGAGCACGACAACAGGGGGTGTTCCAGGGATGGTTGGTCAGTTGACAGCTTGATATTACCCAGCAGGCCTTTTTTACAACTAACTCACACTAATGCGAGCTAAGCATACACATAAAAAAAGAATCACACGTACGCTAAGATCCACATGTGAGTAATTCAATAAATACTCGCTGGAGGGGGGCGGGAGTTCCATTCTGGGAAAAGCCAGACATGCATTAATGCGGTGGAATGTTTCTGAAGTGGAAAGTGTATTAAGATCCTTTGGGGGCCCCCCCAAAAGGTGTTATTTTTGTCTTTCAGGGTCAACTCAGATAGTCAAGATGCCGGAGAAAGTGTAAGTGTTGTGTTTGGCGTCTCTCATCTGTGTTTATTTTTAGATCCTGATTAGGAAACAGAATCTCTGCCGTAACACTAAATCCGTTGTTTGTTTCAAATGCTTCCATTATAGGCCCGAGGTAAGACTTTAAAAGCCGCGTTCGACATGTTCAACCGCGCCGATTCGTTTGTGATGCATGCGCCCTTCTTGATTTCTGCAGAAGAAATCTAAAATATCAGCTTCTCGCAAGCTCATGCTGAAGGTGAGGCTTCAATCTTGTGTGCGCAAATACGAAAGTAGTCAGGTATTTCAGTCAGAGTTGTTGTGCTGCAGAGTTTGATGGTGGCCAAGGCCAAAGAGGATCTTGAACAGGAGCTGGTGGAGAAAGAGAAGCAGAAGGAAAAGTACCTGGAGGAAAAAGCACCCCCGTTAAACATCAACTCAATGAGCTTGAAGGAGCTGCAGGTACAAATACCTCAAGATGCCGCTTTTCCCTTAATTTTAGTTTGCTCTTTAGAAATTTTCAATTCTTGACAAGTTTAGGTTGTCCATCCCTATAGTTTTATTTTTAAAATATGGTAGCAATCGCACAATATTTCCAGGACGAGTTTAAAACTAGCCCAAACGACAGTTTCTTTTGTTCTCGAGATTGTTTCCTACAACTGATAGTATTCGTGGTTAAAGTTTGGAAGCGATCCAACTAAATCTCAAAGACTAATTTGAATTTCAAAGAATCCTGGAAAGGGCCAAAATGAACCTAAATTGCAGCAGCAAAGCAAAATAAATTCTTGCACCTTCTGCAACGTGGGTTCTGGAGATTATTTTCTGCCACTAATCATGTTCGACATATCGAACAAGTTCCATGTTCCGAAGTTTAAATAACTTCAGGGGCTGAATTTTGGAGTGACGTGACTATTTGTTGTTTTACTGTATTTTACGAGATGCCTCCTGCTGTGCTGTCTGTTGAGGGCTGGTTTTCAAGAGAGGTCTTTTGATAGTTTTGCATTTTATAGCAAGTAACCAAAAATCACCTTGTCCTTCGGTCTTGTCACACACCTGCTGAATACCCTTATGTCACTGGTGTCAAACTCATTTTTGGCGTGGGCCACATTTTAGTGACCGTTTCACTTAGAGGGCCGTTATGACTGAAACCATATAAAGAAGTCAAGAATTACTGTTGATTTAACTAGTATTTAAGTTACCATCATGAGGGGTTTGATCACAAGAAAATGCTTAGAATATCTCTCTCATTTATTACAAATGAGAATTAAAAATGTTGGTAGACATTTTAGAAAGGATCATGGAAGTTGACATGTTGGAGCTGCTCTGGCGGGCCACATAAAATGATGTGGCGGGACAGATCAGGCCCCAGGGCCTTGACTTTGACACCTGTGCCTTATGTGATAAGCGTCTCGACAAAATCCATAGCGAATGGAAAAGGCCCTAAAATTGCCATTTGTGTATTCAGGCAGTGACATCCTTGTCATGTCTTTGTAGAAGCTATGTGAAGAACTCCACTCCAAAATCGACGTGGTGGATGAGGAACGATACGACATCGAGGCCAAAGTCAAGCACAACACCAGAGAGGTAAATGCCACACAGACAATGTCGATAGTGATCCGTTTGTTCAGAGTTCTTCTGCTGTGTGTTTTAGATCAAAGACCTGAACATCAAGGTTGTGGACCTACGGGGGAAGTTCAAGCGACCCAACCTTCGGCGGGTGAGGGTCTCGGCCGACGCCATCCTACGCTCGTTGTTGGGCTCCAAACACAAAGTGTCCCTGGACCTGCGAGCCAACCTCAAGTCGGTCAAAAAGGAAGATACGGAGAAGGTCAGTGTGCGAGATTAACAATGAAAAAAAAAATCCCCCCAGCTGACTGTGTCTTGTTCAGGAGAAGACAGCGGAGGTGAGCGACTGGAGGAAGAACGTGGAGGCCATGTCGGGCATGGAAGGCCGCAAAAAGATGTTTGACGCCCAGGGTCCTCCCCAGTAGATCTTGTAACAGAAGAAACCCTCTCCATTCATTTCAGTTCAGCAGAAGGTGATGCAAAAACACTCACTGAGCTTATGTCAGTGTGATCGCTTCCATTGCCTACCCAATAAACACGCAGCACAAACTGAGCTGGTCTTTTGTCTTTTATGGCAAGTCATTCAAAGTCACTCTCATTCTCCACTCACACAAGATGACAGAAACGTGAGTTTTTTCACAATATAGAGTTGCCCGTCTGTCTCGTATATACTGCCACACTGCGTAAAATTATTGCCCCCCACCCACGCCCATTAAGAAGTGTTCTCTAGCTTCTTATAAAAATCATTTCTTAAAGCAATATGCAGGGCCAAAATTCTGAGGAAAATCCAACCTTTGAAGTGAGTGGGGAGGGAAGGTGTGTGAGTGTATGTTTTTGTGTGTGTGTGTGACTCGTTTCCATGTTTTGAGGGGACATAAAATTGAAAACACAGTCACCTCTTGGGGACCATTTTTCTCATGGGGACAAAAAAGCAGGTCCCCATAAGAATAACGTATAAAAAGCATCAGAGGGCTGCCCTGAATGTGCCTGTGAAGTTTTTATTAAAAACCCACAAGTCACCATTTTTACTGATTGTGTGTGTGTACATGGTGCTCAGCAGCCCCCTACATGGTTATTCGGTGCTATTGCACTCTCTCCTCCACACACACACACAATTCGCATATGCCACGCCCATTGGTCCCCTAATGGAAGGATTTTTACAACAAGTGTGACAGGTGATTTTTCAATTAGTGATCATCAGAAGCAGTCTGCAAAGCTAGAAGATGGCAGCACAAGACGCAAAAGTTAAACGCAAGGTAAGCAATTTTCTAAGAATTCACAAGTTATTTATTTGTGTAATGTTAAATATGTACATATTAAAATAAGACTATTGTCGCTATTCTCTATGAATTAACAAGCATCGCGGGCGACACTCCCCGATTGTAGGCCAGAGCTTCCCCCAGTGCTTTATTTTATTACGCTAATTGGCGACTGAAAAAAAAAGTAATTATAGTTTGTACATGTACAACTAGGAGAAGTCTTCTCCTTTCTAAAAGACAAATGTATTATAAGCATTGAAGCTCGGGGTATTTTTTTTCGGGTAGCACGCATCTCAGACCTAAATAAGAGCCGGGGCTAGGCTCGTCTCGGGGCTAATGGCCGAGTCTCGGGCTAACGGCTAGCACAACGAACGTGACAACGAACGAGCGGTGACAATTCCTTTTTAACTCTTTTTTTAAACGCAGTTTCAAAATCCATTGCGCGCTCGCGCGACGAGCGAAGCTTGTGTTGATTTTTGTCGCGTATGGCAAGTAGCGTAGGTGATGGAAACAAGCTAAACAAAACGTGGGCTGCTGAGATCGGCTACGGCTACCGCTAGGCTAAAGCTAAATGCTAAACACTCAAACGCCACTGCCAGTCTCTCTGCTCTTTCTACACATTATATATAATGGAGTTTACGAAAAAGTTCAAGCTTAAGCATTTCAGCTAATGTATCGTTTTGGTAAAGTGAGATGAGCTATATATATAGAGTGCACGCACACTCTTTGTTAAACAGTAATATTTCTAATTGTGAAATTCCAGATTCAAAGAATATGAAATAAATGAATAAAGGACAATTCTTGCACTATGTTCCTTAGTTCTGTAATTAATTTGGACATATTTAATATTGTTAAAGTGTACATAAAGAAGTAAATATAAAAGTATGAAATTAATATATAAAGAACATTTCCTACACCAGGTGTCACCAACATTTGAGGGTGAGAGCAACTTCATGTGTACCGATTGTGTGAAGGGCTACCAAATTGATACACGTCTGAAATAACATATTTGTCCAAAATACCTTCAATAATATGAGGATGTGTTATTTTTAATACTTGATGATTTAAATTGTCAGACTTTGATCGTGTTTCGAAATGTCTCACAGTACTGCCAATGTTTGCATTTTTAAATCATAATTTCTACTAGCAAATCACAATGTCCAGGCACTGGCGGGCTACTCAAGTGGTCTTCACGGGCACCATGTTGGTGACCACTGTCCTACACTATGTTCCATAGTTCTGGAAGTAATTTGTAACTATTTAAAATTGTAAAAAGTATACTTAAAGTAAATATAAAAACATAAAATTTAAAGAACAATTCCTGCACTATGTTCCTTAGTTCTGTAAATAATTTGTCAATATTTAATATTGTTAAAAGTAGGCTCCAGCATGCCTGCAACCCTTGTGTGGATAAGCGGTTTAGTAAATGGATGGTATGGATGGACAGTATACTTTAAAAAATAAAGTATACTGTTTTAATATTGATATGGGATTAATAAAAAAGTATTAAAATACGTTGTGCAACCTCTCATGTATTTATTTAACACGTCTTTCAAAACTAGTGTTTTCCCATTCAAACTGAAAATAGCAAAAGTTATTCTGATTTAGAAGAGTGGAGAGAAAAACCTAAAAATTACAGACCAATATTTTTCCGACAAAAATTCTAGAACAACTATTTGCACGCAAACTTTACAAATAGATTGCAAAACATAATATTTTAAGCAAATATCAATACAGTTTCAGAGAGGAAAGGGCAACATATAAGGCAATAATGGAAATTGTGGAAGAATCGATCGACCAGTATCACACGGACTTGCCCCAAGTCGATTGCGAGCGGTAGAATGGGGGTGAAAAGATTTGTTGTTCATTGTGGCATGTGTGCGTGCATATGCACTTGTGTGCATGGTTGCAGACTGCCTTGCGCGCATATGAGTATGCTTGCATGCTTGCGATCGGATTGATAGCAGAAGTTTGGTCGCTTCAAAAGTCAATCTTCGGTCAAAAAAGGTTGGACACCCCTGTTATCAGATGTTTGGCACATAAATGGTGTAAAAGCTATTTATATGACAGCCATAGCTGTTGTGAAAGCACTATATAGATAACTATGTATTGTATATTAATATATGCAGTTCAACAATTTCAAATCAAAGAAGTTGAAGCTGACTCCCTAAATTTATAAAGATCAAGGTGTACAACTCGACAAGTTTTTGTACTTCTATTTCCTTTGAGCATGTAAACTGTACTGAACCAAGACATGTATTGATATTTTTTCTTTTATTTAGTTTTTTATGTCTTTCATGTTGTGTTTATATGTTCAATATGTACATTAATTCTCACTGAATACAATGCAAACTCTTTTTCTCTCTCAAGTTTGAAATGCCGCAAAGAGTCAGCCCCCTTCAGGACGCCATTGGCCACATTTCATTGAGGACTGACAAAACAGGCAAATTGTGCGTGAGGTACATTAATGCAATCAAAGGTAAGGTGTTGTCTGATGTTATATGCTGAGTGATTATTAGATGATATGGCTTATACTGTGGATAAAACATATACAGTTATTATCAGATGAGCATTCAATATAAACCCAGAGCTTAGTTTTGCAGGTTCCGACTCAGTTTGTAAACAAGCCATTATTTAAATAATTAATTCCACGTCTTGTCTTGAGTAGAACACCATGTGAGACGGAACAAATAAAACATTTCATTCTACAAGATATGTTTTCTAAATTAACATGGACCTCTCAATAATGGAAGAATAGATTGCCAAGCCTGTTTTCCCCCCTAAAAACTATTGTTGCTGTCTGCTACAGGACGTGGAATATTTGCAGAGGGTACAATCAGCAGAGGACAATTTGTTGCTGAGTATCGGGGTGATCTGATAAATGATGCAGAATGCCAGCGTAGAAGAAGAGTTTACCACACATCATGTTTGCATTCAAGTGGAGAGGGAAAACATGGTGGTAAGACTTATTATACACCTATTCTGCACCACAACAGTGAAACTCCTCTAAAACGAAATCATTTTTGCAGCCAGAACTTTTTCCACAATAGGGGAATTTTCACGATAGCTAATTGTATCTCAGATGTAAACAAACACACAAACATCTGTTTACTCTTTTATTTTGATTCCAATAGTGCATAAGTATGAGCATACACTTATTTGACACTTCATATGGTCGGCGTCCAGAGAAAGGGAAGGAAAGAAATAGCAAAATTTACAATCAGCATTCACTTTGAATAACATCAATTTCTTGCATAATGTCTTTCACTTTGCTTCCTCCATCTTTCATTTTTATGACTTATCTCTTCAAGCGTTAAAGCTTTTCTTTTCTGAAGTCCTTGGTCTGCAAAGGTCCGTTTTGTAGCCATTTTAGCAATGCAACGTTCGTGCTGCATCTGAAAGTAGCAATAACAAATACTTCCCGTACTACTGTGTAAGCCAGTGTGGTGGTTGCGATTGCCGTTTCCTAGCTAAGCAGTAGCGGTGGCTGTGGCAGGCTGAGGTTGGAATAGACTTTAGCGGAATGCTTGTTTTCATTTTTGTGAACGTCATTGCGCGGCAACGGTGGAGAAAAGGACTTCGTATTACGGAACGGGGACTTTTTGTTGTAGGGGGAAGCAGAAAAGAGGGAATGGCTTTCATGCATGAAGATTTTTTTCACACTCGGGGGTGGCGGGGGGGCTTGGGTATTTTCGTGTCATGTAGGTTTCGTTGTCGAGGAGTTTCACTGCATATACCAAATCAGAATATTGTGATAATAATCTCATATTGTTTTTTCTCACATATTTGTTAAGCATTGATGCTTCACGAGAAGATGAGTCGTTTGGGCGTCCAGTGAACGATGAACACAGGAGGCCAAACTGCCGGATGAAAAGGATAGATGTGGATGGAAAGCCACATCTATGTTTGTTTGCTATAAATGACATTCAAAAGGGAGAAGAAATCACCTATGATTATGGTGGCGAAGACTGCCCATGGAGAACACAAGTATGTTATACATTGCCGATTATACAGAATGGCTCTGTGTAATAAGAATGGAAGTAACTTTGATGAAATCAGAATAGTAGAATCTTACTGGAAATAATATGAATTAATTTTCCTGTTTCCACCCATATTCCTAAACACATGCGTGGCAGGCTAATACTCTAAATTGTCCCGAGGTGTGAGTGCGATTGGGTGTCGCCTATTTGTGCCCTGCGATTGGCTGGGAACCAGTTCGGGGTTTACCCCGCCGACTGTCCAGAGACAGCTGAGATAGGCTCTGGTATGCCCCCAACCCTTGTGAGGATAAACTGATTAGAAAATGGATGGACGCATGAATCAAATTCATCAGCTATGGCAGGTGTTTGGAATAGGTTGGTACACATTTCAAATACAGTCAAACCTCGGTTTTCAAACATCTCTGTTCTCGACCAAATCGGTTTTCGACCAAAAATTTCGATTTTTTTTTTCTGCTTCGGATTACGACCGAAAATCAGTTCTCGACCAAACCGAGCACACTTGAATGTGCCACTTGACTCCTCTCGCCTTCTTACACAAGGAAGTGAAGTTTCCTCGGGTAGGCGAGGAAAAGTGGCGCTTCCCCGTGTAGCGTTTCATTGTGAGCAGACGTGTTCAATCAAGATTTTTCTTTTTTTAAAAAGGGTCGTGGTTTCGGTTTTCGAACAGCCTTCTGGAACGAATTATGGTCAAAAACCGAGGTTTGACTGTAAATATTTTCTGAAACCTAATAGCATAGCAAGTGGTAATTATATTTCTAAAATACTGTTGAAAGTTAAGTGCAACTTGATCAATGAATTTTTATCTCAGAATCAGAAAAAAATGATTTGTAATCTCTTAAAGCACAGGTGTCAAACTCAAGGCCCGGGGGCCAGATGTGGCCCACCACATCATTTTAAGTGGCCCGCAAAAGCAAATCAAAGATGACAACTTCCATGATACTTGCTAAAATATGTACCCAAAATTTCAATTTTTGTTATGTAATACATCAGTGACATATTGTAAGCATTTTCCTGTGACTAAACCCCTCATTACAATTACTGAAACAATAGTTGAATAAAACATTATTCTTGTCTTCTTTATATAGTTTCAGCCATCACGGTTGTCAAAGGGAAACGGACATTATAAGTGTGGCCCGTGACAAAAATGAGTTTGACACCAATGTCTTAAAGGATGACTGAATTTACCAGAAATTTTCCTCCCCCTTGCAAATTGCAAATTTGATCTATTGGCCGATTTACCAAAAACAATTCTGAATCTCTATTATTGTTGACTTTCTTTATAGATGACCAGCATGATGGTCACAGATGTGGCTCCTCAACCCTCTTCTCTGCCTCAGGGTCAGATGTATGATGATGATGATGATGATGGGTGTCCACTCAACACGCTCCAGGAGGTAGATACATTTTATTCACTTCCCTTTTTCGTGTGATTGAATAATCTCAGTAGTTTAAAGCAATGGTGCCCAGCCTGTCAATCGCAATCAACCTGTGAACTGGTCGCAAATCGATCTTAATGGGTGTGGGTTAAAATGGGGGAAAAAAAGTTTGTTTCATATCCAATTCACTGATGGCACTGGCAAAGAATGTGAATCTGGAGTATTTTAAAACATAACACTTGAGCTTGGGGAGTGATGGTCTTACCCTTAGCACACTAAGTGCGTCCCATGTCTCTACGTCGATTCGTCCCCAAGGTCGGCAGTGATTTTCTTTTCAGAAACTCTTGTATCTACTTTGTTTGTCTGTTTTGTTTATGTTCTGGGCCATTATGGCATGCATGCGTGTGTGGATGCGTATGTGTGCACGTGTGGTCGATATACAGTATTGAAAAAAGATTGGGCACCCCCGACTTAAAGGAACTCCAATGACGATTTATCAGTTTTGCTGATGATGATGAACAAGAAACAAGTGAACATAACAGATGGTGAATATTTAGTAGTTATTTCTCTTTTGTGGACACTCACTGTGTCCCCAAACCACATGTTTCACATGTTGTGTGTGAGGAAAATAATGGTATAAAATGTCTCACTATGATCTCCATAAAGAACTGACATAGTGCATCCAAGAATGTCCCCACAAAGTCTTTGATTTTAAGTTGCAGAAAACAGTTTGACAAGATGACGTTGTTCTCTCAGATGATTTATGTATCTATGTGGTCTACAGTTCACTTGAGGCTGAGTATAGGTTTCTTCTTTCATATTCTCCAATTTTGTTTTCCGAATTGTATTCCAGATGACCAAGACAACACCCAAAGAGGCGACTTTACTTGAACCCTGTTGTGATACTGCTGGTCCAAGTAAAATACATCAGGTATATTCATTTCCATTCAACGATTCATTCCATTTGGTATGTCTATAACTGTGCATTTGTGAGGATGGACAGTAATTTTCATGATAAAGTACTATAGTTACGCACAACAGGCAATTTCACATAATGCATTAGGAAGGTTAGTGTTAGTAGACTGTATTAGGAAGATTGAATTTATCACAGGGATTATCGTCTTTTGTAGTAATTTCTCTTTTGTGGACACTCACGGTGTCCCCACACCACTCGTTGACTAAGTTTGTGTGAGGGGTGGAAACTGTCAAGTGCTTCAATATGGTCCCCATAAACTATTGACAAAGCGTTTACACGAATGTCCCCACAATGACTTTGATTTTAAAACGTATCAAACACAGTTTTACAGGATAAAGTTCTTCTCCCAGATGATTTGTGCATCTATATTTAGATGGTTTACTTGAGGCTCAGTATGTGTTCTATCATATTCTCCAATTTTGTTTTCCGAATTGTATTCCAGATGACCAAGACAACACCCAAAGAGGCGACTTTACCTGAACCCTGTTGTGATAGTGCTGGTCCAAGCAACATACGTCAGGTATATTCATATCCATCCAATGATTCATTCCATTTGGTATCGCTATAACTGTGCATTTGTGATGATGTACAGTAATTTTCATGATAAAGTACTGTACTTGCGCACAACAGGCAATTTCATACAATGCATTAGGTAGGTTAGTGTTAGTAGACTATATTAGGAAGATTGAATTTGTCACAGGGATTTTCGTCTTTTGTAGTAATTTCTCTTTTGTGGACACTCACGGTGTCCCCACACCACTCGTTGACTAAGTTTGTGTGAGGGGTGGAAACTGTCAAGTGTTTCAATATGGTCCCCATAAACAACTGACAAAGCGTTTACACGAATGTCCCCACAATGACTTCGATTTTAAAACGTATCAAACAGTCTTACAGGATAAAGTTCTATCAGATAATTTGTGCATCTATATTTAGATGGTTTACTTACACCACATGTTTCCAAGTGTGTAAAAAACACTCAGTGTCCCCAGACTACACATTCACCAAGTTTGTGTCAGGAAAAATGTAAAATGGATGAACTGACATCGTATTTTCAGAAATGTCCTTGCAAAGTCTGTTTCAGTCAAAATTTGTCAAAAGAAGCTGACCTTGCCTGGGGAGGAAGGAATGTGCATGAATATATTTTGTTTTCTTTCAGAAATCCGTGGCATGCATTTAACTTCTGTCTTAACGACTCTGCCAATATTTTCCCGATTTCATAGTGCAGCACTTGCATCCGATTGGCCATTGGCGTCTTGCTCAATGATATTCTGAAGTGTTCAATGTGAATCCCAAAACTGACATATTCTTTCTCGGAATGTCCCCACAAAATCAGTTTGAGTAAAGGTGTGTAAAAGCAGCCAGAGATTGCCTGTGGAGGGGATTCCGATCTGACTCATTTTACCTTTCTGTTTTAAATATTGTTTGTTACATTTTTATTTTTCCGTTTTATTTGCAGAATCTGGAAGTGACACACAGTGACCTATCTGTGGAATATGTACTAAGATTGAGAAGAACCAAAAGTATCTTTGTAAGTTTTTATCCATCATATTGAGCAAAACAAAATTGATTACAAATGACCATTTTTTTTTACTTATTGGAAATTCATTTAGATTAACAGTTAATAGTTAGTGAATGGATTATATCCCTAAACGAATTTAGCATCTTATTTCACCTAAAATCTTCGTCAAAATATATATTTTAAACAATGTTACTCGGAGCAAGATCTAATTTCTATCATTGTAAAATTCTCAATTCAATTCAGAGGTATTTTGGATTGTTGCCTACCATTAAAGTGAGTCTATGGTTAAATATAATTCAAAAGAAGAGACTGGTGCACTCTAGTTGTAAACAAAATCACATTTCACCGTTTCATGATCGTGTGTGAATTGCCAGTTGATGTGTTGTTTCAGGTGTGTAGTTTCATTTTGTACTCAGAGCCCAAACAATCAGATGATAAGTATGTTAACTGACAACTGTTTTAGATGATCCACACCTTTAATCACACACCTTTAAACAATCTTTTGACTTTACAGGAGGAAGGCTAGTTGATAACTGAAATGCTTGCTCGATGTCTCTACTAAAATTTGAGTTTGTAAGATTTATTTTTTGTCATGACATTTCTTTTATGAGCATGATTGTTGTTGGCATGATTTTCACTTTAATCTACTATTGCTACACTTTTTTTCCATTGTAAAGATGTTTTTAAATGTAATTTTATATTAATTTCATTATATTTCTGCAATTGTAACAGTATTTTACATTTATTTCAGATGAAAGACAATGTTCCTGAAGATTCAGATGAACTTTTTTATTCCACGCAATCAAGCGGAGATGATTTAATCCCTGACACAACATCCAAAAGTGATACTGACAGTGAGCATAGTCAAGTCAAGTCAACAGTATTTATAGAGCACTTTCAAACAGCCATCGCTGCATACAAAGTGCTGTACATGGAGCGATTTAACATATACAATAAACAGTAAGACGAATCAGTAATAAGTAATAAGGCGGTAGAAAGCACCAAGCAGTAAAACCAATAGCAAATAAATCTAAGTCACGCTGAGTCAAACGCCAAAGAATACAAGTGAGTTTTGAGGAGGGCTTTAAAGATGGGCAGCGAGGAGGCTTGCCGAATGTTCAGTGGGAGGTCATTCCAGAGAGATGGACCAGCAACAGAAAAGGCTCGATCCCCTCTGAGCCTCAGTTTAGTTCTTGGTACGTCTAGCAAAGACTGGTCCACAGACCTGAGGCGCCGGGCAGGGGTGTAGGGGCGTATGAGCTCAGAGAGGTAAGGTGGCGCGAGATTATTCAGAGATTTGAAAACAAAGAGGAGGATCTTAAAAATAATTCTAAAATGAATGGGGAGCCAGTGAAGGGATGCCAAAGTAGGAGTTATATGCTCCCTCTTACGAGTACCAGTCAAGAGGCGAGCAGCGGCATTCTGTACCAGCTGAAGGCACTTGATGGAGGACTGGCTGACTCCAAAGTACAGGGCGTTGCAGTAATCGAGCCGGGATGTGACAAAGGCATGAATTACTGTCTCAAAGTGTTCATGTGAGAGGAAAGGTTTTATTCTGGCCAGCTGTCTAAGGTGAAAGAAGCTGGATTTAACAACGGCACCAATTTGCCGATCGAGTTTGAAATCACTGTCCAGTTTAAGTCCCAAGTTTGAGACCATTGATTTCAGATAAGGAGATAGGGGGCCCAAGTCTAAAGGATGGAATGTACAAGGTCCACTGGGGCCAAACAATATCACCTCTGTCTTCTTTTCGTTGAACTTCCAAGAAATTTTGTGCACCACATGACAGGGGAGCAGTGCGTGATTCAGAGCAGCCAAGGCTGACACAAAAGGTCCTGTCAGCTAGATAGGACCTAAACCAATCAAGTATCCAACTCAACACACCCTCAATGACAAAACATCTTTATTTTAATTATGTAGCTGCCATGGATTCCCCTATCTGCGACTCTACAACACGAGATATGACAGACAGACCGAGCCATTCATCGCAAGACCGAGAAGAGGATCCATGTGCAGCAGAAGAATCACGTTTCAGTGGAACAGATCAAGAATCTGGTCCCAGTGGAGAACGTGATCAGTGTTCAAGTCAAAGAACAGGTGCCGTAGTTGTTTGTCCAAGCAAGAAAAAGGGTGGGAAAAGAGTGAATGATAAGAGACATTATTGCTTGTATTGTTCCAAGCCTTGTGCTAAGATCGCAAGGCACTTAGAACATGCACATAGCGATAAATCAGATGTTGCTCGTGCTGTAAGCTTTCCAAAACGCTCAACTGAAAGAAAAATGCAATTGGATTATATTCGGAACAAAGGAAACTACGCCCATAATGCTTCTGCTATGGAGTCAGGAAAGGGAGAATTGGTGCCATTCAAACGTCCTCCTACAAAGTCAGAGGGAAATGACTTTATGCACTGTGTATACAGTCAGGGACTTTTCTTGCATCACATTCTCTGGAAACACATGAGTAATTGTAGACTCAAACCTGGATCTGTTGCCCCCATGCCAGGAAAGAGCTGTGTTCAGAACTTGTGTACATACGCAGGACCTGTGCCGACAAGCACGAGTGAAGAGCTGTGGAGAGTAATTGCTGCCATGAATCCTGGCCCAATTTCTCACATAATAAAAAATGACCAACTCATTATTGAATTTGGGCAACACTTATTAAATAAAAGAGGGACATCGGCCAAGAACAACGAGCTTGTGCGACAGAAGATGCGGGAATTGGGAAGGTTGATTCAAGGTGCCAGAAGAGTGACTTCCTTGAAGAATATGAAGGATCTCATTAATCCAGTGAAGTACATGCAGACTGTTCAAGCCGTCAAGTTCACGTGCGGATATGAGAGTAAATCAAACAGCTTCTTGATTCCGTCACTAGCAAACAAACTAGGACACTCATTAGTTAAAATATGTAAACTCCTAAAAGCGAAGGGTTTACTCCCAAACGATGAGAAGCTCGTTAAGGATGCCACCAATTTTGAAGCGGTCCATCAGGAAAAGTGGCATGAGTTGATTTCAGCTACAGCGTTGAGAAAAATCAGGGAAGCAAAGTGGAATGTGCCCAGTGTCATGCCCTTCACAAAAGACGTACAAAAGCTGCATGCATATCTCACTCAAGAGCAAGACAAATGGCACGAAACCCTCTCTGAATATTCCTCTACAAAAGCCTGGAAGGAGCTGACAAAGGTGTGTGTTGTCCAGCTCATCCTCTATAACCGGCGCAGGGAGGGAGAGGTGTCAAGCATGCCCCTATCTGCATTTGTGTCAAGAGACCCTTCTGATCCACACGAGGATGTGGACTGGGCACTCTCTGACATGGAGAAAAAACTCTCCAGGCACTTCACTAGGATTGTCATCAGAGGAAAGTGTAACAAGGGCTACGTTTGTTTTATAATTGCTGGAGATGATAAAACACTATGGGTAGACAACGGGTTTCTACTTGGACCAGTAAGGGGACACTAGGTTCGATTCATTCATTCATTCATCTTCCGAGCCGCTTGATCCTCACTAGGGTCGCGGGGGGTGCTGGAGCCTATCCCAGCCATCTTTGGGCAGTAGGCGGGGGACACCCTGAATCGGTTGCCAGCCAATCGCAGGGCATAGGTTCGATTCACTGGAGCCAATGATGTCACTATTGAGGGGGTGGCATGGGCAAAGAAACAAGACAACAGTTGTAAAAACAATTAACTTTTACATCAAACAGACACAGGACAACAAAATTATTATCACAACAACCACAGGGGAAAAAAGAAAGTAAATAAATACAATTTAGTCTCAACCTCTTAGTTGACCTTTCCCTCAAACTAAATAATTGGTGATCACCTTTCTCAACACCGGTGTGAGTTATTTTTTTTCTTTCAATCTGAATGAAATAACTAAGCACAAAATGTTCTTGTCAGCTCCTGTCGTACAAAATAAATTCTTCTAAACATCACCAACACAAATAAAATAAATTAAAATTTATCAAATGTAATATATGTGTTCTTTGGTTGGCTCGCCACCACCACTGTACCCCCTTTTCCAGCACTTTTGGACGTCAGGGCACCGTAATGGAATCCACTCCACTGAAGGCACGCTAATCCCAGCGCTGTCCTCAATTGAAACTCCACAAAAGACCCGGCCTAATAGGGCCGAGAGCACACGAGCGCCCACAATAAAGTAACTACAGTAATTAATATTAACTACTTAATTCCAAGTACTGTGAGACGTTATTAACATTTATGTACACTCACCAGAAGAACGTTGAACGATACTCCGACGATGTTATACGGGCGGCGAAATCCCGGCGGTACGTAATGCTAACAACTACGTTAGCCCAGTGCAGTACTCGAGGTCTAAGGAAAGTGACTATGTTTTAGCAACAAGTGATTTTAACCGAAATGCGCATAACACGTTCAAGCCTCTGAGCACACTCATTGCGTAGAATGACTCTCTTTCTCCCGAAACACTTCCTCACAACGGCGAAGAATACGTCCGCTCGCGTTCAGGTCCCGCCAGAAAAAGAGCCCAAGATAGGTTGCGCCGCACGCTCGTGACGTCACGAAGGTGAAAAACTGCACCTCTCATTCGCTGACACCCCACTAGTATTTTGTGCCCTGATTCGCTCGGGCCACGGCAATATTCAATTCGGTTTAATTAAATATTTTTTTTAGCGACGCTACTCTTTTGAGTCAATATAGATTTTGGTTATGTCCGCTCCCCATTGCCTCATGCCGTTATCCGGGTTACAAAAGCGTGGACGCCCAGTACCCATTCTTCTCACACCGAAAATGCTAAGTGCCATAGAACTCCTTGTGTCAAAAAAAGAGGCCTGTGGGGTTCTGAAAGACAACAACTACTTGTTTGCGTGACCAGGGGCCATGACGCACTTCAGAGGGTCGGACTGCTTCCGTACATTTGCAATGCAATGCGGTGCTGCATGTCCCAGGGCATTGACATCGACCAAACTGCGCAAGCATGCGGCAACCTTGTCAACGGTGCTCAACTTGACGAACACTGAAATGGACCAGTTGGCTAACTTTCTTGGCCATGACATCAGCGTCCATAGAGAATATTACAGACTGCCTGAGAAGACTTTACAGCTTGCTAAGATCAGCAAACTCCTGATGGCTCTTGAGCAGGGAAGAGTGGCTGAGTTTCATGGGAAAACTTTGGATGAAATCGAGATTGACCCTAATGGTTTGTTGTTGTTTTTTTTGTATTTGCCATCTATTAATTTTTGTTTGAGTAAAAAGAATAAACTGCATTTTGTATGATTTATACAGAAAAATTGCTGGAGAGTGAAGAAGATAGTGAAAACATGCTTTCTGATGATGGTATGTACTGTCTTGTCAGAAGAGGACATTTGTTAGTCTTGTGTAATGGTTGCAATATATAGTGGAATAACAGGGGTTAACCGAGCCACCCAATTCACGAAATGAGACATGATTTGTGCGATTGGTTTTGACTGCAAAGAACATTTAATTTGACTGGAAAATAGAAATGCATTTAGAATGGTCTCATAACCATGGATGACCTTTGAATTTGTTAACACATTCCATATGTGGACATAAATATAAGATAATAGTAAAAAATGATAATAGAGCCTACCAGTTCTCTTTCAGTATAAAAACAATTCGTAAAAATAATTTTTCATAGGCACACCCATGGATGAAACTGAGAGCGGTGACATCATACACAAGAGAAGCAAACCACACAAGAGATGCAAACCACCATCATCAGATGATGATGAGCAGCCATCAGGAGTCAGATCTAAGAAGTGTTCCTCCAAAGGTATTTTTTTTTGTTTTAGTGCATTTGTGTTTGAATTGAGATTAAAATGATTTATTCTGATGAATAATAAATAAATTGGTTCTGAGACCAACCACCGTTCCTTTGTTTATAAAGGCTAGAGGAATCCAACAGTCAAACGGCGAGCAGAATTTTCTCGCATTACCTAGAAACTATTCGCCAACTTATAGCTTTGTAATAAATTTGAATTATTAAAAAAAGTGGAATTAATAAAAAGGGCGGCCCGGTAGTCCAGTGGTTAGCACGTCGGCTTCACAGTGCAGAGGTACCGGGTTCGATTCCAGCTCCGGCCTCCCTGTGTGGAGTTTGCATGTTCTCCCCGGGCCTGCGTGGGTTTTCTCCGGGTGCTCCGGTTTCCTCCCACATTCCAAAAACATGCATGGCAGGCTGATTGGACGCTCTAAATTGTCCCTAGGTGTGAGTGTGAGTGCGAATGGTTGTTCGTCTCTGTGTGCCCTGCGATTGGCTGGCAACTGATTCAGGGTGTCCCCCGCCTACTGCCCGGAGACAGCTGGGATAGGCTCCAGCACCCCCCGCGACCCTAGTGAGGATTAAGCGGTTCAGAAAATGGATGGATGGATGGATGGAATTAATAAAAATCGCAAAATAATAGGGGTGAACCAAGATGACCAGCTCACAAAGACAAGATTTGGGCGATTGTGTTTGATGTCACAAGTTCATAATGAGATGAGATTTTAACATGACAAACAAAAAATCTTTATCAAATGTACGACTTTAAATAATCCTAGGTGACTTCAAAGAAATTCTGGCCATCATCCAACATCTCAGGAAGGGAAAAAGCAGTGCATCATCACCACTGTCTTTACGAGAGATCGGTTGCTGCTGATTTCAACTTGAGATGTTGTGAATCAGTGCATTCCACTGACATGCCTTCCCATAAGGAAGGACACTGGAGTCTCTGAGGCAAGCTTCCCAATCGTTGGGGTTGAGATCATCAAGGTAGTGAAAAAGATCCTTTGGTGGCAAGACTCCATCCGGAGTTCCAAAAGGCTCTGGATATTGTGGGGGTGTCCTGGGTGACATGCCTCTACAACATTGCATGGATAGTGACTTTCGACTGGTGGGCAGGGGGGGCTTCCTCTTTTAAGAAGATGCATATAGATAGCGATATGGTGAGAAGCTCTGTCATCCAAGCAGGGCTCAGAGTCAAGCCGCTGCTCCTCTGCATTGAGAAGAGCCAGAGGAAGTGGCTCAGCCATCTGTTTAGGATGCCACCGGGACGCCTCCGTGAAAAGGTGTTTCGGGTATGTCCCACTGATCAGAGTCCCCTGAAGATGACCCAGGACAAGCTGAAAAGTCTGTCTCTCAGTTGGCTTGGGAATGCCTCAGGATCACCAGCAAGAGCTGGAGTTGTTCGGGAGGGTGAAGTCTGAACTTCCCTGCTTTAGTTGCTGCCCCCGTGACCCGACATTGGATAAACGGAAGAGAATGAATGAATGGAACACTGAGATACATTTAGAAATTAATCGTAACTGGTTGAACTTTCTAAAGACTAAGAAAAAGTTAAAAAATGAAAGTGATAAAGCTTCAGTTTTCTATAAGTGTAATCACAATTTGAAAAAATCTTTTTCCATAGGAGAAAGAAGTGAGAGTGATAATCCGTGCCAATTAACACCCAAGAGACGGACACCATTTTCAAATAAAGACAGGCCATCATCAGATGATGATGAAATTCCATCAAGTATTCCTGCCAAGAGATTTTCCTTCAAAGGTAAACTGAGAAATCATGCTGCTTTTAAGAAAAGGTATTGTCACTGTCCAAATTAAGACATAAATGTAATTTATCGCTGAGACATGATTATCTCCTTTTCATGTGCATTTTAAAGTCGTCTCTGAACTACTGTTCAAAAATGTTTCGCAAAACGAAGAACACAGAACTTTGACCATTCTGTTTTGACCTGAATCATCTCACCTGTGCACTCTCCTCTGAAGATAAGTTCACAGGTTTTCAGTGGGGTTGAAGTCTGAAGACTGGGGATTGTTTTATCTGGTGAATCATGTCTTCAGTTGTCAGTATGAGAGTATGCTTCCGTGATAAAAATGGAATTTGCTTTTAATACATATCGTAGGGTTGCCAATAATTATGGAGGGCACTGTAAATTGCTCAAATTTGGTAGCAGTCAGACTAAATCTCTAGGACATGACGCTGCTCATTGCCTAAATAGCCATAAAATCGCTGAGCTTTTTCATACTGCTACTTTAGATGGACAGGCCTACCAAATTCCATTGTGCTTCACAAAACTAGCCTCAGAGGCTAAGAATGGAGTTTTGGGAGTTTATTGATGAATCATCAAATCTTGCAACCAGGCTCTGCCCTCACGCAATGACAAGAACTCAAAATCACAATTTGGCATCATCTAATTGTCAATGTAATTAATATATGCAGTTAAAATTTGATCCAAATAAGACAAAATCTTTAGGAAGCGTTTGACATTAACGGAACTCTGCAAATGGCCAAAATGACCCTAAAATGGCCTCTTCAGAGCAAAACTGGAGAGTTCACCTGTCTTCAGCAAGCTGGCTCCTTCCGACTTTGTTTTTTTTTTTTTTTGTGGTTCTACCAATGAAGTCTTCCCGAATGTCATTTTCCTGTAACTGGCTTTGGGGGCTGTATTTGGGAGTGGAGGTATCAGTTTGTGTTTTCTATCCAGTCATCAAATTATGCCACATGCTGAGCCCACACGCAATGATAAAACCTCTTGGTAAAAATGTGATCTTCTATCGATTACAGCAAATTCAAATTTGGTCTGGATTTAACAAAATCTGTCATGTGTCTTCAGGGTGACTTTTCAAAATTTAACAAAACTTCAGGGAATGCTGAAAGAAATGTAGGTCTGTCACGCTAATGCTAGTCAATGTATCATAGCATGTAGCGATTTTAGGATTGTGACTTTGAGCACTTTTTTTTTTGGACCACTTTCATTCCGGCCAAGTGTTTGTCAGTTTTCATCTTGACCACATGGTGGTGTTGTCAATTCACAACGTAGACAGAGTGATGCTTAGATTATTGTTGTTCTGTAAGGTTGTCTTTCTACAGAAGAACATTGGAGTTCTAGCAGACCTCACCGAGGCCTTTTCTCTTCCAATTCCTCATTTTAAACCGGCTAGACCAGGTAATGGAATACTCATAGTGGTCCCCAAATGTTTCCACTTACAGACAATGGAGACCAATATGCACCTTGAAAGCAACTCACTTTTTCGTTCCCTTCTTACGATTTGTGCATCGAGACAATCCTGTCCTGGAGTTTGAGCTATTGTTTTCTTTACGTTTTGTTTTGTTTTTTGTTTTTTTACTGAATGCTTTGCCGACTGTGTGACCTTATAGACATGTAGGAGTCTTTACAAATCATGTCCAGCAACTGAGTTTAGTACCATAGGTGGATTAGGCTCAAGCAACAGAAACATCTCAGCAGAGAGTCAGTCGAAACAGGATGCACCTCCACACAGGAAGGTCAGCACAGGAATCAGACCTTCGACCTGTGCACTGTGAGGCGGACGTGCTAACTAATCGTTCGCTTGATCAATTTTTCAATTTTTCTGAACTGATTTATCCTCACTAGCATGGTGGAGCCTCTCCCAGCTTTCTCCGGGCAGTAGACGGGGGACAACACCCTGAACCGGTTGCCAGCCAATTGCAGGGCACACAGAGACGAACAACGATCCACGCTCCCACTCTCACCTCGGGACAATTTAGAGTGTTTTTGGAATTTGGGAGGAAACCGGAGTACCTGGAGAAAACCCACACATGCCCTGGAAGAACATGCAAACTCCACACAGGAAGGCCGGACCTGGGATTAAACCCACGGCCTCTGCACTGAGAGGTCGATGCGCTACCCACTCAACGACCGGCCCACCCTCGTTCACTTTATTGATTACTTAATTAGTTGTATTACAATCCATTTGATTCAAATGTGAATTGTATTAAATGGTATTGTTGTAAGCCACTTAGAGGCTTACAGACACATGCACTACATGCAATAAAAAAAGACACCAAAAAAAGAAAAAAGGGTTTTTATTGCACAAGGAAGCACTCGTTACACACCCCTTCACTTGTCCCTTTAAAGTGTGTGAAATTAACTAGTCTAGCAGTTCCATGCTTTTGCTGCCACATCATCAGTTTTTATATCAGCATGCTTTTTTGTTCTTTTTTGCTGTTTTTGTCTTTTGTTTTGTCACATGTTGTTTGTTGTTTCATTGTGTGGACCTGATATGGACTGTTTTCAGCGCTTTTTGGCCACGACATTCGTTGAAGGAGCAGTATCTGTGCTTGGTGGTTGCACCTTCTCGGCAGCACGCCTGTACCAGCACAGATGTTGATTGGGAGGAATGTCGGCGCCATTGACTGTCGGTGCTGGACAGACCTGGGGCGCTTGTGCGTACTGGGGCGCAGTAATGGGCAGCATTTTTCACAACCCCGATTTGTTCAGTGGCTATGTCAGCGCTGTTGGACAGTTGGCGTTGGTGCGGCTGGATGGATGGCCGCTGAAGTTGAGGATGAGGAGAGAGGAGCGTTGGCGAAGAGCGCCGATGCGTATTTGGAACCGTGAGGCGCCGCTTGGAATTGAAATGGATTTCCATGGGACAGGAGAAGTGAACCAATCTCTTTTTTTCGTCAATGGATGCTACAGCTTCTTATTGACTTTGAAACTTAGCTTGCAGCCGACGTGTGCACATTTTGAGCATGACGTCTCTGATCCACTGGTTAAAGGACACTTTGATTCTCTCCTCTTTCATCTCAAACTGCTTCAAACAACAAAGCGTGTGATGGAAAAGTGGTTAGAACTGCATGACTGTCCGTGTTTTATGTTATGTGTTGTGTTTATTATTTTACTTTATGTTAACTGTTTTGTAAAGCGCTTTGTTACAGCTGCCGCTGTTGTGAAAGCGCTATATAAATCAGCATGTATTGTATTGTATTGTATATGATCAAACCTGGCATATGAACAATGGTGTTTCAAAAACCTACAGTGCGTACTTGTGTAAAAGGGGCTGTGCCATCTGCACTTGTCTCTGGTAGTAGCAGGTGGACTTCACCAACTCCCCAGTCAATGTCTGTGCCATTCATGCAATTAATAATCCAGTTATTTTTTTCCAAGCTGTGCGAAAGGTTCTCGCATGCAGCTGTGTTTCCGCGTTGATCAAGCGTTGATGATGGTCCATTGAGGGAGCTCACGATTGGATCATGGCTCCATTTTGGTGGTGATTACACAACCGTGGCATTCATTCAGGAGCCAAGGCCACAATAAAAGTCTTCTTGCAAATCAAAGAAGCCTGAGAGCCCACTGGAGTAGGTTTACACGTCTCACTAAGCCCGTCTTCTAATCTCCCCATGACCCCTTATAGTGCCCATGCCCAGGTTTTTTGCAGTGTAAAAATAGTCAAAGCACGTCCAGTGAGAACGTACATTTCAATGCCTGCCGCCATCTGCTTGCAGGTATGTGCCTGCCGCCATTGTGCCGCCATGTGATCCGGCGCCCGGTTTAAAAGCTTACGGGGAGGGGGGGAGGGTACAGCGTGGAACGTTTCATACTCCGCCACATCTCTAGAAGCGTCCGGTGAGTCTGCAGTTGTTGTGTTTTCTGATATTCTTCTTCAGCATACAATGACTTTTTTTGGTTTTATAAAGGTGCAGGTGCTTTGTGGTGCAATATGTGGGATAGCGAGGAGGCCTCGTATGAGTGAGTACATTGAAAGATGGCGGTGCGATGACATGTTGGCGACATGGGTGACTAATGCATTGTTTTTGTGTGTGTGTGTGTGTGTGTGTTGTGTTGCAGGGAACACCGTAAGTTGATTGACACAGTAAATGTAAAATGATGCATGTCCTTAGCCTAAAAGCATAATTGCTGAAGTCATTTTGGAAAATTGGCAGAAAACAAAGAAAGTCATGAAACATTTCAGAGTCAAGTTGCCTCCAAGCAACTTTTGCGGATTAACACGACTTGGATAACTACACAGACATATACACAATTTTCAACATAATTTTATTTTAATTTATTTATTAATATTGTGACAGTGTGCTAAATAGGACTTCAACAATTATGCTATTAGGCTCATGACTGACAATGATAATCATATGTTTTTTTTGTATGACAAATGCTAATTTTATACATTAAAATGTACAGGGATGTACACAGAATGATTCTTCCATCCATCCATCCATTTTCTGAACCGCTTTATCCTCACAAGGGTCGCGGACATGCTGGAGCCTATCCCAGCCAACATCGGGCAGTAGGCGGGGGACAACCTGAGCTGGTTGCCAGCCAATCGCGGGGCACACGAATATGAACACTCATTTGTGCTCACACAACTTGGAGTGTTCCATTAACCTGCCGCACATGTTTTTGGAGTGTGGGAGGAAACCGGAGTACCCGGAGAAAACCCACACAGGCACAGAGAGAACTGCGGATGTGCGCAGCAGACTATTTTGCTAATCTAATTGTTCAATGAAATTTAACTATAAAGTTTATCTATACGTGTACATATTTCTCTCTCATACAGTATATACATATATAGATAGATTTATATATAAATGCTCAATGTCATTGTAGGGTAATATTACAAATGATGCTAATAAAACTGTAAATAAAATAGATGAAACATAAAATATATTCTTAATTTACATTAAGTAAATAATAATATGTTCCATACTATGCGTCATCAATAAAATGTAGTGATGCACGTTTTTTTTTTAAATTGTCAAAGAGATGCAAAAAAATAACTTCACTCGACAGAAAGTGCAATGGCATAACGTAAAGTGGTCTCATACATTTACTGTAGCTTGTATGGCCCCATGATGTCACATTTGCTACTTCCGTTTCCTATGGTTCTCACCAGATGCTTTAACGTAAAGTGTCCGCACAATTCCTTCAAACTACCGCTTAGTGATTTGCAGTAGTTTGTTGTACAGTCTTAGCGGGCTTTTGAGGCGGCAAAGCTCACCCCTCCAGTAAGCTGCTTGTGTTTTTCCTGCCACTTTAATGGCTGCTTTGCGCACCTAAGCCTGATGCTTTGTGCGCCACGCGCAAAGCCGCTGGCTTCTCTGTGCTCCTTTGCTCTTTTGTATTTTTGTCCTGTTGCCACTGTATAAGCAGCTGTCCACCGTGCTGACCTTTATCCCCCAGTGGCCGGATGCATCCTCTTGGTTTTCATCCACCATGTCGCATACATTTCAGCATTAAAATAAAGCAGCGTCGCGGGCTTATAGTGGCTTGCGAAAGTAGACGGGCCGTTTTTTGGCCTTTTGCCACATTTCAACTTTAAACAAATTGGATTTTTTTTTTTTATTGTGAAGAATCGTCACTATGTGAGAGGCTGAGTGGCTCTCAGTTTAGGATTGGCTGATTTAGAAGCATTACGGTTCATGAGGTTGGAGACAACCTTTTCAATTTAATTTGACCCTTGAGTTATCTGCCATTGTTGTGGTCAAAGATGGAGTTTTAATTTTTTTGATTGATTTCTTCTCAATGTGTGTAAAGCCCAAAGGTGACTCAAGCAATCAATGTCAATGTGTTTTTGTTTTGTCTGATGTTGTCTTGCTTTCATGTGGTTCATCATTTTCCTTGATTGCTTAGTTTTTTTTTTACTTTCATGTCTTCCACGTCAGCTCTTTGCCTCTCGTGTCGAGTCCAGATGTCATTCGTTGTTTCTTCAGCTTGCTTGTATTTTTTTCCCTGGTTTCTTTCTGTCTTTGTAGGTTTTCCATTCCTGTTAGTCGTCACGTCCCCAGCTCATGTCATGTCAAGTCCTGTTGTAGCATTTTTTTGAGGGGGATGGGAGGACGCTTTTTGTAAATGTTATGTTTTTGATAAATCCAGTTCACCTTGCATACATTTTGGATTCCATTTTCTCCCTGGTTTTCCTTACCTGCTTCCCTGTGTTTGGGTCTTCAGACGAGCAAGACCTTAACAACCTGAGGATTTGAGTGAATACATTATGTGTTTTATAGCTGTAGAGTGCTCCATGCAATTAGCAGGCACGCTCAAAGCGTTTGAGAGCGGAGACGGTGGCGTGGTTTTTAATGATTTGGAAGCCTCGTTTCATATACTCGGCGATCTCTTTAATCATTCAAATTTGGTAAGGTTGTTTACAACATTCTTCTCTTTGGTGTGCCAAATGTACAAGATACAGTATTTCTTATTACTTTATTAGAGATAAATTAATTGCAAATAAGCTGAAATTAAAAGTTCAATGCAACTCAACTTTACTTAACTAACTTTACTTATTCTATTGCGCTGAATTAAAGGAAAAAAAAGAAATCAATGAAACTGCACAGTTGGGGACATTTAAATCAATGACATTTGCTTACCACTGGAGGGAACCACTCCACCACTAGTGGTGCTCGTCCCAACCTTGAAGAATCAGGGCCCAACTGCATGCATCCTGATGATTTTCGTTTTTACATAACACAACCTGAACTATTTTCCAGACATTTCCTCTAAAAAAGCACACACCTTTATTCGCTCCCTGGGCCTCCCTTGAGGTAAAAGACAACAGCCGCCAATTGAATTACCCCCAACAGGACCCAGAGCCACACTCTCGGGCAGGGGTGGCCGACCAGTCAGACAAAGAGCAAATTTATTTTCCTGTGTTACGGCAAAGAGCCACATCATACATATGGGCACACATAAACATCACCCCATCCCTTCCTCATAAACACGCACACGCACACACACACACAAACAGAAAACGACAAAAATTGACACTTGCGGTACCAAGACCACAGGCCAGTCATTTTCAACAATGCATATTGTGTGCACTGTGTCACGCACACAAACTCTCTGTTCAACCAATTCCACAAACAAAAATATAAAGTTTTTCTCTTACTATGCATGTTGCTTAGCGCCTTAGTGCGGGGACTTCTGGCATTCTTTCTTTTATACAACCCTCTTCAAATCTGGCTTGTATTCCGTTGTTGCCACTCGAAGCAGGCACTGTCTGCAGGCAAGCTGCAGCGGTTACTTACTACTCGGATCAGCTTGCCATATAGGGCAGAGGTGGCCAAACGTTTTGACCGAAGATCAACTTTTGACGCGACTAACCTCCCGCGATGCAAGCATATGCACGCGCACGCGGGCGCCCAACTATGCATTTGCACACAAATACAAGCACACTCGTACGCCACGATGAGCAACAGCCAGAACGGCCCGAACATGAATGAAACCGAAACACACAAACACACAAATATTTTTTTTTCTACCCCCATTTCCTCCTGCCACCCCTCACGGTTGACTTGGGACCAGTCCGCTGGCTCCCGGTCGATCGCGATAGATGTATTGGTCAGCCCTGCCTTACTACCAGAGGTAATTCGCCGACTAGCTTAGCACTTAGCACCATTATTTGCTCATGAGTGGTGACATAAAGGTCAACATTCAGTTGCCATTTGACTGGTTGTCCTGTATGTCAATCAAGTAACTGGATTGATGATAGGCCAATATCGTAAATTTTAGTGTACCCAGCGTCGTTGTTTGAATGCCAGCGCGTTTTTGACACTTGTCATGTGAAAGCCCGGGAGCCGCATTGAACCAGCCAAAGAGCCGCAGCACAGTCAAGAATGTCGGCTCATGTGTTTCTGTGTGCAGTTGCACTGCGCGCCATGAGCAGGCTTTCATTTTCTGTTCTATAGTTACATCACAAAATAATTGTTGATATTGCTTTGCTTGCTGCTAACTCTTCATGCTTGCTTTGCACAGAAGAGGAAGAGGCTGCAGAAGATGAAGGGGTAGATGGAGGTAGTTTCGCTGGTGCAGCTTATACTTCTTGTAACACGTACAATATGGTAACACCCGGGGTGTGTGTGTACATCAATTTTGTGTACTTATAATAAAATATGGCAGATGAGTATTCTTCACTTTTTATGAGATGCATTGAAGAGTAGATTATGAAAAATGTATGAAATTCATGCCAATTATAAATCTCCAAATATATTTAGCTTTTATTTTTTTTTATCAACAATCGTATTACATGTACACAAAAACGTAATTATTATTACAAAGAAAAATAAATATCACTACAGCTATCGACAAACGAATGCAATCTCTTATTACATGTATGAGTGCATTATACTGCCCCCTGGTGGACAAAGCCGGCGCACCAGAGGGAGCAGCAAAATGACTCGAAGTGAGGCGGAAAATGATGCACAAACTGTTTATTTTGTACGTTTTACATTTAAAAATATACATTTACTTGATGTTACAGTATTATAGAGTACAATTTCCACTGTTGAAAACATTACAAGAAAAAAAATTTTTACTTGAGTATATGTGTTTTCATTAAAAAAAAAAAAAGAAAATATATTAAATAGGAACAAATGAATGCCTCGTGCAAATGCTCACTCTCCATCTATGATTTTGCGTCTATTTTTGCATAGATGTCACCAGTTATTTTTAATGGCGTGCGCTGAGCAAACCCGCGCACACCTTCATTCCATCATCACTGAAAGCACTCGTCGACAGGCAGCTGCTTCCTTCTTTTTTCACTCAGCTGTCTTTTGACTGTTGTCTTTCCACCCCATCAAATGGAAAAACCTCTTTGTTTGAAAGTGAAACACTTAACACGCAAAAGGCAACTGTACTGTAATGTCAGTCATTCCAAATGATAGACATCCACCAGGCACTTCATTAGGTACACTTGCACAACCTAATGATATCCATTAAGAGAGCCGAACCATTACTTTTCCACCACATTTAATGACTAATTTTCAAGATACTGACTCGTAACAAATATTTCCTAGTGTTATTGGAGACTTTGGAAATATTTACCAGCTCCGTGTCCAGACTGTAAATGAGTGCCGCTTGCGCAATACCACCACTCCCAAATTTAACAAAATCACCCCCATAAAGTGAGCGCTCATCAAGATTTGATTGCATTTTCACTGATGGGGGCAGCACTTCATCATCAAAGCGACACAATTCATTCTGTCCATTAGCTGAGCAGATCCGTGTCGATGGTGCATGCAGAGGAAATATTACAGTATGTGCAGGACTGGCAAATTCCTTAACAAGCATGAGGAAATGTCTCCAAACTTTAGATAGAGTGGGACCGCACCTTATGAAAATTTTTAACCACTCTTTTTTGTGATGCTTTTGTGACGTTCACTAGATGGAGACGAGTCTGAGGACGGTAAGAAGTGCTCACAATATCACGCACAAAGTGTTTTTATTGATGATTTTTTGCATCTTTTTTTTTGTATGTAAAAGATGCCAAGAGGAAGTCAAGGTAAGAGATGTTTCATTCAATTATGTAAATCAAAATGGTATTATTGTATGTATGTTATTATAGGTTGTTTGATACTTATTCCATATAATATATTATTATTACCAAATAAATATAAAAATACAATATACAACATATTTAAAACATTCTTAAATATTCCCAATTTTTTGTAATGATTAAATTTGTGGCCAGGCCTGGTTTTGTTCCCTGTATGGCTGCCCCCAAAATCCCAGATGGTGAAAAAGTGGACTTTGACGTGAGTTAATATTATTGATGGCTTTTCTATGATGACACTCAATTGATGCACCATTTCAAAGGCCATGAGTGATTGATTGACTGACCGGTCACAAATGCGCATCGTCTCAGGACATCCACCGCAAGCGCATGGAGAAAGACCTGACGGAGCTCCAGACACTGATCGAGGATCACTTTGAGAAGCGCAAGAAGGAGGAAGAGGAGCTCCTCAGCCTCACCGACCGCATCGTGAGGCTCCCTGTTGCCTCAGGGTGACATCATCAACCAGCGACATGCTTCCATTTCTCCCCTTTTTGCCTCTTTAGGAAAAGCGCAGATCCGAGAGAGCCGAGCAGATGAAGATCAGAGCGGAGAGGGAAAGGGAACGACAGAACAAAATGGCCGTAAGTCCATCACGGTCTGAGGTTGTTTTTTTTTCCTTCGATGGTGTTTGCTTTGGGAATAACCTCGAGTCAACGACAAACAAAAAATATATCATCAGTGCTATGCAAAATTATGGCAATCTGAAAAAGAATGACTGACTAGTTAAACATTTTAATTAACTCATGATTACGTTGTTGCATTATTTTTTTTCCTCAGGAGGAGAAAGCAAGAAAGGAGGAAGAAGAGGCCAAAAAGAAAGCTGTCGATGACGCCAGGAAGAAGTCGATCATGAGCAATCTGACCTTTACTGGCTATAAAGTAATACAATATAATAATTTCTGATGTGTATTTGGTGTTCCTAATATTTTTGGTTGGGTTTCGCCAGACACAGACGGGAACCAAGCGACAAACGGAGCGAGAGAAGAAGAAGAAGATCCTCAACGAAAGGCGAAAGGAGTTAAACATTGAGCACCTGAGGGAGGACAAACTCAGGTGGAAATCAATTAGCCCAATCAAACAATTCGTTTCATCAACGTACGTACGTTTGTGTCTATGCAGGGAAAAAGCCAAAGAATTGATGGATTGGATACGGCAGCTGGAATCGGAGAAGTTTGAACTTCAGTACAAATACTCGAAGCAGAAATATGAGGTGCGAAACTGAAACATTTTAATATATTGCAGCACAATATTTTGCACTTTATAAACGGACTACCTTCATGTATTTTGTACCTGATACATTGACTAGTTTGCTGCATGTTAGACCTAGTAAAGAATGCTGCAACATATAACGACACTGGTACCTTGAGATACGAGTGACCCGACTACCCCAGTGTACACACACTGTAACAATAGTCACGTCAGAATTTTTTTATCCTGTGCGATCTTATATTGTCTTACATTGCTCACAAGCGGCCAAGGCAGGTACACCAGAAGGAGCGGCAAATTTGTTTTATTATTTCCATGCCATTGATCAATTTAAAAAAGGTGCTATTTTCGCAAAAAAATATATTCTTATTTTATTAATTTATCTTGGGGGAAGTAGGAGTGCAATACATCTCCATTCATTTTATTTGTAAAACACGATTTGAGATACGGGTGACTTGAGATGTAAGCGCAGTCAAATGACTGGAAACCCATATTTTAAAAGCACCATTGTAATAAATTAAACCGTGTTTTCTACCTCATAAATTAAGAAAACTATTTTTTACCAAATGTTTCTAACATTGTGCACCGACTAAACAGACTAATCCAGATTACTCCAATTTGTGACTTATTAAACTGACATTTATTGTCCATACATTGTATGTAATAAAAAAACTGTTCAGTTATTCACAGCCCTCGGAGGAGGGATCGTCAGTCAGCATGGAAGGATTACTCGCTATGTACTTTTTTGATCATTTCTTGAACCACACGGCAGGTAATAACCCAAAAGTACACAAATACAACAAAATAAATGTATTTATCTTCATGCATCATGTAAATGTATATAATTGACATGAATTAATCAAACTTAATACCTTCATCTAAACAATAAATTTATCAACTATGATTTTACGTGATGTATTGTAAATGCCATCATTACTTCCCGAATTAGTTTATGTATAATCAAACTCATTTATAACGTCATCAAGATTAATTGTCTAAATATAAGAAACCATGCAAGTAGAACCTAACATAGGACTACTAATCCCAGCGGTCAAACCCGGAAGCGGATCGCCGGTACAATTAACTCCAGTTGTAACGCAAAACGATCATTCTACTTTCTAGTACAGCCAGGCAAACATGACTCGGCAACACTCCAACAAAAAAAAAGAACTAAGCAAAGACACCGTTGTAATTGAAAGACTTGACGTTTGCCCACGTTGATTAAACTGCCGACTGCGAACAACAACTAATTATGATTGCGATGCAGCAAACACAAAGCGCTATGGATACAAAGCAGAGCAGACAAACAAAGCAAGCAAGCAAGCAAGCATGATTGAATCTAAATGATAACTCGACAGATCTGACAAAAAAAAGCGGACACAAACGTAACTTACCATTGGTGCCATTTTGACTACTAAGTGAGTGATTTTTCAATTGAAACAAACTGCGATGCCGCTTTTTTAACTTCACGCGAACAGTCACCTGTCAGTGGCATCCCCGCCCCTCTTAAAGCCACAGGTAAATCCAACACAAACTAAGTGAACTGTACACAATTGTGAACTGTTGATTTTGTAGCAAATAACAACACTATTTGTAAATTTTGAACCGACCAATTTACTCCATTTAGTGTCCAACTTAACTTGCAAGTTTGGTCTATTTTCCACATCTACAATATCAAATAAGCTGCAACTTAATTGTCTAGAAATCTGCATTTTGTTGAATATTGACAAGCTGACCCTGTCGCAGTATTTTGTCCCCAATAATTGACTAATTTGCTGCATTGTAAATTTTTTTGTTGGTGTTTACATTTTGCACTCCAAAAATGTCTACTTAGCCACAATATCTGACAAGCTCTTTGTACTATCAACTGGCAAATCTGCAGAATTTTGCATCTTGTACATTAAAGATTGCAATCTTATGACGTGACTAACATGGAACTGCACACACGCAGGTGACTGTGCTGAGGAACCGTGTCAGCGACCATCAGAAAATGTAAGTAGAGTCAGTCAATATTCCTGCTTTCCACCCAAATAATGAATCAAGATTCGGAGATGCTGAATGGATCACTTCATAATCTCATGGACAAATAAACGGTGTGGGGGATTTAACAAGGCAGTGAGCCCCTTAGCAGCTGCAAGGGTCAGCTGCCAGCCTGCTAAGTGGGGGCTACGAGGGGGACAAAAAGTTGAGGTTGAGTGACAAACCCAAGCATAGCGAGGACGGTCCCAAAGTGGGGGACAGAGGGTATGAGGTACAACAGCTGAGAGATCTTGAGTGCAACATGATCATTTGGTGACCCCACCGCCATCCAAATCACGCTAGACTCCCCCCTCAGACCATTGATACACCAGCTCATTAAGTCATTGTTGGATGTGAACAAAAGTGTTCGCTAAAAAAAAAAAAAAACGAGCAAGTTTTTAGCCGCTAACCGTTCACAACTGTTAATCTATGCATTAAATTCCTGGATAAGAAACAACCCCACACCAATGATTAAATAAGTAAATTAGCTGGCAGCTTCTCTTGCATTGCATTTGGTCTTGTTCCTCGGTTCAAATTGGTGCAGCATTAAAAAGTGTGTGCACCAAACCTACCAAAGATTACAACATTGATACATTGTTTGCGTAACCCATGGAGTCATTGTTGGATGTGAACAAGTGTGTTTGCTAAAAACAGCAGGTTGTTAGCTGCTTACTGCTAATGAAAACAGTCAATGTACGCATTTAAACGTACGCATTCCGTGTGAACATAATTATAAACCAATTAATAAAATGTGAGTAAGGTCCTTCCCAATCACGTCACATTTTGTGAGCCATGTCACTTTGTGGCGAGGCAAAATTGGTCCGGGCATAAAAATTTGCGCCCCAAATTGACTGAGGATCGGAATGCAGATAAACCAACGACTTAGCCCGTGGTGGCAATGTTATAAATACACAAGAATCTTTACGAAAATGACAACAGGTTGTCAACTGTCAATGTACGTACTCACTCATGTACAACTACAATCAAAAACTAACACTGAGTCACTTCTGGGTATAAGAGTCTTGGCTAAACAACGTCGGGTTGTGAGCCACTAACTGCTAATGACAGTCAACAATAAATGTATGCATTCATGCTTGTTTAAAGATTAATAAAATTTGAACATTAAATGTTAGTTCGCTAGCATATTCAGCAACGTATGTCAAAGGCCTCGTCCCATTTCTTCCACGCAGTCGCCTCACGTTTGTGAGGTCACTTGTTGCGAAGCAGAATTGGTAAGGCAACGCTGATATGTTCTGATTTTAACTGTGTTTGTCAGTTCAAAGGGCAGCAGCAGCAAGCGAGGCCTGAGGAAGTAACAACAACAACACAGAGTCCTCATTTTTCCTCATCAGTCGCCTTACTTTCTAAAAATAATAAATCATCACCATGATTGTCTGTCAAGTAAAGTTCCTGCATGAATAAAAGTGTCAAAATGACATCATTCCTGTCTTTGTGTTTCTTTAACTTGTGGGAACTAAAAGGCTCTAATGACAAATCATCAACATCATTACTCTTAATTATTATTGTTACAATTTAGCCTCACCCAGTTTCCAGAGTACCAATCAGGTTTTCTTTTGATATCTGATCCACTGTAACTTACCTGTTCGGTGTTGTATTAACTAAATGGATAACTATGTTCTATTCTGTACTTACGTAATGAATTGACTCTGGCTGCTGCATTTGGTACTTAAAGTGCAATTTATAAATTGACTACTTTGATGCATTTTGTATTTGATCAACTTATGAAAATGAAACCAATTCATTCAATTTCATACCTAATAAACTGACTACTGAGCAAGATTTTGTACCCCAATTTGAAAAAAATCAAGTATCGCACTACATTTTGGGCCTCATTAACTTACTAATCGAACAGAACAAATAATGCCTCATTACTTGCATGTTGCGTAATTGCATATTCATTTAACCTTAATTTATCCAGATAAAGCAATTGAGAACAGAATCTCATTTGCAATTCTGAACTGGGTGACACACGGTGCCATCCGAAGGGCCCAATGGGGCACTTGCCCACTTGCCCCTGCCGACCACAGTCTCAACTGATATGTCACAGCATTAGGTCAACATGCTTTTTATAGGCTGCATCCATATAGGCTGTTCTTTTTTTACGAGTGCCTGAATGTGTTTAAAATAAGGCCTCATAAATTGTAAACGACATCAGTGAGCCTGCGGGCGCCTCAGAAGGTAAGATAAAGTCAAAAGTTCAGCAATCAACCCGCTGTGCAGAGTAGAAAGAATTGTTTTTCTTTTCTTTCTTGCAAGCCAAACAAAAGCAACTTGACAGCCAATGAGCAGTCTTTAGGTCCGAAAACTGCCTTTTGTATATCTTAGTAAATGACAAACTGCTACATGATAAACTAAGGTCGCAATAAAATAGCAATGCAATAAACTAGTTTTTATTGCATTATAAATGGTTTATCTTGCTCCATTTTGTATCAGATAGGGTTTTTTTACTTGCCTTTACTTTCTGACAAATTTCTGTTATCTGTTTATATGTTCAAAAAAACAAATAATTGAGCTTTTGGATGCATGTTAATATAAACTGACTAAATGACTGCATTTTGTACCCCTTAATTTTGTAATGAATAAAGTAACTGATTTAACATATTGTGTACCTTAATAATAATAATAATTATTATTTTTTATTTTTAATATGTATAATTTAATATGTTTCATGACGGCATGAAGGGTTGCGTCCTGACTCAGGGCAAAATGACTCCCCCATTCCCGGTTCGGACCGGTGTCAAACAGGGCTGCACGGTGGCGCCGACGTTGTTCTGCCTCTACATCGCCGCGCTCATCCACCACGTCACCCCTGTCCAGGAGCACGGAATCACTCTACGCTACCAAACTGAAGGGTCGCTCTTCAACCTCAGCCGTTTGAGGAGCAAGCGGGGGACCATGGTCACGACCGTCAGCGAACTCCAGTACGCTGATGACAATGCTGCGGTCTCCAACTCCTCCGGGGGCCTCCAGCTCATCGCGGACGGCTTCGCCGCGGCGTACAGGACCTTTGGCCTCTCCGTCAACACCAAAAAGACAAAGACCCTCCATCTGAACCATCATCCACCCCAAATCACCATAGACGACGAACCCATCGAGCAGGTCTCGGCGTTCCCTTACCTGGGTAGTATTATCCAGCAGGACGCCGGCCTCACGGAGGACCTCACTCACCGTATCCAGGCAGCCCACACAGCCTTTGGACGCCTAGGACGTCGGGTCTTCAGGAATCACACCATTTCCACCAACACGAAGATCATGGTGTATAAGTCCTCCCGACCCTTCTCTATGGCGCCGAATGTTGGACCCTCTATCGGAGCAGCATCAAGAGGCTCGAGAGGTTCCACAAAGGACGACTCCGATCTCTCCTCAACGTTTCCTGGGAGGAGAGATTGACTAATAATGAGATCCTCACCCGGGTTGGCCTCACGAGTATCGAGGCCATGATCACCTTGGCCCAACTGCGGTGGGCCGGCCACGTGCAGCGGATGAGCGACGACCATCTCCCGAAGCAGCTCCTCTACGCGGAGTTGCTGGAGGGCACCCGTCCCCGTGGTGCCCCGAAAAGACGATTCAAAGACCAGCTAAAGGGTCATCTTCAGCGGTGCCGGATTCCCCCGGCACAGTAGGCTGACCTGGCTGCGGATCGGGTGGCCTGGCGTGGGGCTGTGCGGGGCGGGGTCCGGGTCTTCGAGACTCGACGCGTCGCTGCGGAGGAGGACCGGCGAGCGCATAGGAAGGAGAGGGCCCTGCAACCGCCCGGCCCCCCAACCCACTTCTGTCAATCCTGCGGGCGGGGTTTTCGGGGAAGACTGGGCCTCCACAGTCATCGGAGACACAAGCACAAGGAGCCGTCGCCCTGTCCTGGGGGCCGCATTCCTCGATAACGAGGGCCTTCACCGACCGTATAATTTATAATTATTTAATATAAATTATAATTTATTTATAATATAATTATTATAAGTATAATTATTTATAATAATTATTATTATTATATTGGCACCTAGCTGACGAGTTATAAGCATTTTGTACTTCATAAACTTGCAAATGTTTTTATTTTGTACCCAATAACCTAAACAACTCAATTCATTTTGTGCCTTGTATTGAATTATTTCAATTGTTTTTATCACCATCATCCTCATTGTTATTTTTGTTATTATACTATTATTATTGTCGAGAATAATCATTTGCGTAATCATTTGGAAATTAACTGAACAATTTGTTGCATTGTGTATATCTAAATAAATTTGATAGCCTGATGTATTGAATACCGAATAAATGGAACCAGTGACACAATTGTTGTATTAAGCACCAAATAAAGGTAAGTTGAGGTCGAACGTTAAGCACTCAACAAGGATTGAGTGATTGTAGTGCGAAAAGTGTGCTTTCCTTTAGTTTTGACAGTATGCTCAGGACAGAGGGCCAGTGACGACCAGTCAATGTAGGACAATTTTGCCCCTGAAAACTTTATTGACATTTTCTTTTTAAAAACACTCACTCACCAATCCACTTTTAAAAGAAGATGAAGAACACAAAATGAAATGAGAAAGGTTGTCCCCGCGCACAAAGTGGGTGGGCCCCCGCATCCTAGTCGATTACTTGAATCGACCTGTGGGCCGCCGTGGTGATGTCGTTGATAAAGGATGACTTGTTCAACCCTTGCTGTGGGACAAAAATGAAAAAGACAAAATCAGTGCAACCGCCACAGAAAGCCTCCTCTATAACCTGCGCCGCCGCATTCCTGGGAACTTAATCCTGAGAGCTGTTTCTCACGAATACCAGTGAGAGGCGTGAAAGCAGGGAGACAAACTCACCCTCTTCAGGAGGTTTTGGATATCCTTGTCAGACCACAGCTGGTAGAGGAACACAGATGCTGACTTGCTAGTTTTGGGGAAATATCTGTGAAAACCAGTCGGGATCAAGAACATATATCAAAGGTCAGCTCAAAAATAAGGATTTCCCCCTCGTTTCCGATCAAATTCAGCAAAGGCCCAATTTTCAGATGTTTCAGAATCAGGGGTCACCAACTCTGGTTGTCGAAGGCCCCTAT
Source organism: Hippocampus zosterae (assembly GCF_025434085.1). NCBI lineage: Eukaryota > Metazoa > Chordata > Actinopteri > Syngnathiformes > Syngnathidae > Hippocampus > Hippocampus zosterae. Next base: position 7,840,695 of record NC_067459.1, on the reverse strand, counting down.
CCTGCATGCTTTTGATGTGGACCTCCTCAAACACACCAAATTCAAATGATCAGCTCATTAATAAGCTCTGTAGAACCCAATAACAATCCATATAATTTGAATGTATTTCAATACGTACATGTAGATTTTTGCTATTCGCTAATCGACCGGGTCCCGACACCAAACATGAAACAGTATGTGCAGTAAAAGTCACCACGTTTCAACGTACCCCGTTTTCACCCCTGCAACGTTCACATTTCAAAGTTCCCATTTCACGAAATTCATTTACCATTTGCTGATTTTGCTTACCACGAACACCTTTTTAATGCAAACTTCATTATAACGACCAAATTTTTTCCCCACAAGATACGACGAACCGTGGGAAGCTAATTGCCGCGGCGGCCTTGCTTAAGAACAAGATGTATCATGCCGGATTCCCCTCTGTTGCTTAGCAACACCACTGATCAACTTGGTACGTTGTTGTCCTGTCGTAACTCACGGAGGCACGGCGCGGTCCTGAGCACATGGTCTGAAATCAAGTCTGGTAAACGGAAGCGAATCTTGCCGTCTGCGAAGGCTGAAATTGTCTCTCACTTTCGAAAGGGAGTTGCCCAGAAGTCGGCGGCACAGGCAGTTGCCTATGGCGGGTAACATTTGCTGACTCAATATTTTCAGAGAGGAAGTGAGAATGCTACAGTTGTTTGTTTCATCCATCCATCCATTTTCCTGTCCGCTTTATCCTCACAAGGGTTGCGGGGGTACTGGAGCCTATCCCAGTTGTCTTTGGGCAGTCGGCGGGGGATACCATGAACCGGTTGATCGCAAATCACAGGGCACAAAGTGACTAACAACCATCTACGCTCACGCTCACACTCACACCAAGGGACGATTTAGAGGGTTCCATTAACTTGCCATGCATGTCTTTTGGAATGTGGGAGGAAACCGGAGTACCCGCAGAAAACCCACGCAGGTCTGGAGAGAACATGCAAACTCAACACATAGAGGCCGGAGCCGGTATCGACGCATTAACCACTGGACCACCACACCACGTCCGTTTGTTTCATGTCATATAAAATCATGTTTTTCTTCATACTGTATCCACGTATTTGTAATTGACATGTTTATACTGTAATACGTGTTCATGTTTTTACATCTATAAATGTTCATACAGTATTATACTTCGTGGTTGGCGGCCATTTTATTGGAAACAGGTAGGACGTCCTACGGTTATAGCGTACAGATTTGTGATGTCCCTCGAGGCACGTTGCAAAGAGGTTGGACTGTATTTGTTATTTGTGGGGTCTGTCACATTTGAATAAGAATCGTTCAAGATGCTAACAATTGACATGTGGCATTACTGGCCTGTTCTGGCTGAGCTCCTTCAATGAGTTGATCAAGCCGCCATTCAGCAGGCGCTTGCTGGTCTCGGGCTCCTTGGCCACCAGGAAGTTGGCCGTCTGACACGCCATGGCCAGGGTGTCGTCAGACTCGTTGCCCTCCTTGGCCCCCGCACTCAGGATGCCCAGTAGCTCAGGCAACACCTTGCGAGCTGCAACAACAAAATGTCTGACGTCAACACAGCTCGGAAAAACCTTTATTAAACCATAACTCACTCATTAATAGCCACATATAAGTTTATAAAACCTGAGTAACTTTTCACTGACCTTGGAGGAACAAATTATAAATGCTCGATATGTATGCATTTGTAAAGCAGTTTTGTTTGTTCTAATTAATTGACTCTTTAGCTAAAACGTACCTACTAATCACCCCCTTTGTCCATTTAGTACCTAATCAATTGACTAATAAGCTAATTTTTGGACCAAATGAACCAAGTAGTTTGTGTATTTTGAAGCAAATAAACTCACTACATTTCTCAACTCAACTGTATTTATTGAGTACTTTAAAACAACCACCGCTGCATACAAAGTGCTGTACATGGAGCAAAATAATTCACACAGCAAGCGACAAAAAACAATAAATTAATAAAGACAGTAGAAAGCACAAAAACAGTCAAACTAAAGTTCAAGTCAAGTCTGCCATTTGTACTGATGTTTGATTAATGTTGTACATCCTGAAGCAATCCACTCCATTTTGAGTCAAATGAATTGACTAATTTGTTCCATTTTGTCCCAAAGAAACAATTTTCTGCGTTTTGAACCTAATAAATCAACAAAAGTGCTATGTTTTGTTTCGAATAAATTAACACATTTGCAGCAGAAATCAGATTATTTGCTGCATTTTGTACCTGACATCTATGCTATACACTGTACCGCATAAAATATATTAGCTTTTTTTATATTTGTAATAGAATATTAGGCTTTTTGGCATTTGGGTGTCGTCTTTTTTTTTTTTTTAGATAGTAAATCCTAAGAAATTGTGATAAATTTGCATTGATGTGATTTCTCACCCAAGATGCCTTGCAGGTTGGGATTCTTGCTGAAGTTCCGAATCAACGCCACAGCGTTCCTCTGCAGGGTGACTTTGTTTGACTTCAAAAGTGGCGTGATTACCTGCAGGCCGTCCAGCTTTTGCACCACCGTCTGGCTCATGACGTTGGAAACCTGAACACAAGGCAGGGAAAGCAAGAAGACCCATCTTCAATTATTTTTTAAAATCAATATATTAGTACTAAATATTAGTACTTTGTAGTTACTATACTTTTATTACTGTTTGACTTTGTTCCTTGTGCAATGAATTGCAAGTCCTTTGCAAACACGTTGTAGTTTGTAATTCGGAATTGATGGTTTTTATTTATTTATTTTCCGTTTCGATAGCTTATTTGTTTTAAATGCATGACGGTTTTGTCACTCAAGTTTATATTTTGAAAAACACGTTTAAAAACATTATTTAGTTTGATTATTATTGTCATTCATCCACCCATTTTGCAATCTGCTGATCCTCACGTGGGTTGCGGGTGTGCTGGAGCCTATCCCAGCCGTCTTGAGGCGGGATACACCCTGAACTGGTTTTCATCCAAGCAGCCAGTCTCACACTCACACCCAGGGACAATTTAGAGCGTTCCTTTAAACTGCCGTGCATGTTTTTGGAATGTGGGAGAAAAGCGGAGTACCCAGAGAAACCCCACGCAGGCACGGCAACATGCAAACTCCACACCGGAAGGCCAGAGCCAGAATTGAACCCTGCACTTCTACAGGGCGAGGTGGACGTGCTAACCAGGGCAGTCGACTGATTATTATTATCATTGCTGTATTATTATTATTGTCAATACGCATTATCAAATAATGTGTATTGCCATAAACACATTTAAAAGTACATTGTTCCTGTTTAAATTTCCATGTACCAGTAATCAGAACTGAACCAGTTCAAATGTGAAAAGTACCTTTGCCGACCTATGATAAAGGGTCACTTTAAAAAACATGGTGTCGCGCAAGGGAAAACGACAAACGGCAATGTCGCGAGAGAACACCGTACATCTTCAATACGACTGGTCTGGTGCTTACGATGCCGTCTTGTGCTGTGAGGTTCTGCAAAGCTCCGCAGCAAGCCTCCTGGGTTTCCTCCCGATGACTTGAGTCCAATAAGGACAAGTAGTTCTGCAGGGTTTTGGAGTGGATGAGCCAGCCGGCCCCACTCGGGTTGGGGTCCTCCACCACTGGGAAATCAAAGTAGCGCTGAAGGCAGAAGGGGGAAGCTCACCATTGGATAGGATTAGATAGTTGATAGAAATATGCCACCTTACCTTGTTGTCAGAGCCTTTGCTTTGGGAATTGAAGCAGCTGATCGGCCCGGTGTCACCCTGACTCTCCACTGGGCCAACGGGCTTGGCAAGTGCTGTAATGCGGTTGAACAAAGCCGGGGCCTCGGATTCCAACTCAAAGGTGAGGTTGTGCAGAATGCACGCGCAGTTCTCCGCACACTGTTTGGAAACATACATTTTAATTGGGGCAAACACATATCGACAATTAACAGTTATCGGGGTTTCAAAAGAGACTTTTTTGCTCCCGAACTGCTGGGAAAAAGATTAGGGTTATACAGTCGTCCATTTTAACCTGTTCAATAGTTACTGTCAGAAATCTTGATGCGTGTGTGGTCAAAGCCAATTTCGGTGGTCACTCTTCACTAACAAAGGGTGGGGTGAGGGTTGGGAATCACAATATGTCGTTACCTTATCATCTGTCCTGCCAGCATCCACGCAGTCTTCAAGGTAAGCGACCAAGGAATCCACCAAACCTCGACATTTCCTCATGGTCTGCCGGTTGCTCTGGTTTCCACTGCTGAGGTTTCTGTCACAACCAAAACACACATATACACATTGGAATACATAAATACATACATATATATATATATATATATATATATATATATATATATATATATATATATATATATATATATATATATATATATATATATATATATATATATATATATATATATATATATATATATATATAAATATATATATATGTACAGTATATTAGAAGATGTATATAAAATGTGAAAAAACAAATCATATTTCTTGCACTTGATGTAACTTTGCTGTTGAGCAGTTTTATGCCATCCTTGAATCGTAATTTTTATGGATGAGAGCCCTTATCATGGGAGATGGGAGGAATCACAATTATTATTCAAACCCTTTGTTTTCTACATGCAATGAGAAATGCATTACAAAAATGAAATACAATAGGCTATTGTGATGAGCCCAGTGTGCATTGGCTAAATAAAAAAAGACAATTGAATGTATTTTGTCCGTATTTTAAAAAATTTTCTCATAAATCTGGTTCATCAGCACTATTGCGAGGCCACATTGATGAAAATTTGGGGCCCGTTCCATCATTTAAATTGCCTATCCTGGTGCAAGGAGCATGGTGTTGATGCTTTATGATCCTCTCCATTTTAAATGCTTTGCTTTTGGCATCTATAAGCAATTCAAAAAAACTCTTTCAAAGGACATTGATTATTTGTGGCTTTTTCGCTATTTGCGGCAGAGTTCGGTTCCTGTCCCGCAAATAGCATAGGTTCATTCCATTTGTTTGATGATGTTTCCATACTTAAACATAGTGTAGTCTATGAAGTGCTGCCTCCATGAGTAAAAATACTGCTCTTGTCTCATAAGATGTTTGTGTATTCCTCACACAATGGGCTGTGCTTCAGCAGTATATGGGGGTGTATACCTAGAGTCACTCAGTTGTGTGAGACATGACCACACTCTCAGCAAACACGGTGTGAAAATGGTTCTACAACTCTTAATCTTTGCGCTGCGAGTAGTTGGCGACCAATTCAGGGTGTCCCCTGCCTCTCACCAAAAGAGAGCTGGGATAGCCCGCATCCGCGCGGCCCTAGTTAGGTCAAGTGGTTTGGCATATGATTGAATTCTTAATCTTTGGGCTATTTTATTGTCAACATTTGTCTGTAACAAAATAGATGATTTTGCCAAATTGTTTTACGGTGTTAATCTGTGGAATAATCTCGAAACGGACCTAAAAATGAGTAAATCGCTTGCTGAGTTCAAAAACAAATTCAAAAAAATAGTACAAACAACCTACATCAATCAGAGTTAAAATGATAAATTCTAAACATTAAATATAATGATAAATCAAAACTAAGTTGATAAATAGAGAAAGGTATTGAAATATCCATTATGAATACAAGAGAAAATTGACACAAGAGTGCCAGGGTGAGGATGTATATAATCCCGATACAAACCAAAAGTTTTAAAAATATCACGGTTAAGGGTAAAGTATGAGCCTTAAAGGAGACTTCTTCTTACTTTTTCTTTTCTGATTGATATAAAAATGATTTAGTACAGGGGTGCCCATTAGGTAGATTCTGATCTACCGGTAGATCTAAGACAGGTCCCAAGTAGATCCGAGGATTGTCGAGGAGAAAAAAAACAAACAAACATTTGTGTGTCTTTGTACATGTTAGTAATATATTTTTGTCTTAATGTAGGCCAAAAATAAATAAATAAATAAATAAAATAAAGCAGGTAAATCTTAAATTTACGGTGGCGCGTGATTACGTCACCGGAAGTTGTTAGCGCTCAGGAGTTTGCAATTGCAGCTTGTGATAAGAGCTGTTGCGCTCTATTTTTTATCGTCGTTCTTCTCATTCAGAGTTTGCTTCGTGTACAATTCACCGAGGGCACGGGCAAAGAATAGGAATCTAGGAGGGTCCAGGGAAGCACTTTAAAACGGTACGTGTGAGCTACGATAGTTAACAGGCTGCAAAAGTGCGTCGCATGCCTCCGTTTCAGGCTGTTTCTCATCATGGCGTGCGCGCGTGTGTGCGTGTGCATGCGCGCGCCGGTAAGGGTAGATCCCGGGAGGTTAGTTGATTGAAAAGTAGATCTTTGATCCAAAAAGTTTGGGCACCCCTGATTTAGTAGATATAAACACATAACAGGGTAGGACTAGATAAGTTTTTTACTTCATCCTCCTCCCTTGAACATAATAACAGTGTTGAATGAAGACTGATATCTTTCTTTTTACTTTTTTATCTACCTTATTTTCTGTCAAATTATTACTGTATATGTTTTATGTTCAATAAACAAACAAACAAACCGCAGACAGCTGGTGGCGTGAAAGAAGGATTCATGATCCGGACCGCTGGCTGTGTCCCGCTTTGGGCTTGCGGTGTAAGGCAGGATGATGCGTTCCATCAGAACAGCCAGCGTGCTTTTTAGCAAGTCCGTCTTCAGGCTGTTGGCTGATGACAAATTCCACAGAAGACCTGTAGGGACACAAAATGAATGTCGTTTCCTAAAACATTCAGAAGCGAATCTGGAAAATATTCAATATTCAACACACGATTTGTTCTTATAGCCTACTTTCCGAGTGCACCGTATCAATGTTCAGTCATCGGTATGTAAAAGCAGCATCACCCAGAATTTCTGCCTTATGACTGATTGACAGCTGGATTAAGGAGCAGGATAAACTGCATGATCTACCTGTGAGCTGCTTCTGGGTCTCAAGGGAGTTGGTTTCACGAAGCAGGGCCACAGCAGATGCAATGCCACCGCATCGTTGGATCTCCGCCTTGTTGTCGTTGTTCTTGAAGGCGAGGTTGCGTAGGGCGGCCGAGGCCGTCTGCCTCAAGGTCGGGTTGGAGCTGTGCAGAAGTGCCACCAAGGGAGCAATCCCTTTGCGCTTCATCACCTGTTTGTAATATTCAAGTATTCCATCCTCAATCACGCATACGTCCATTGTTCATAGCTCTCATTAGCTCAAACTCACCCTCGATATATGAGGTGAAATGAGACAGAAAATGATAAATCTGACACAAAATGGATAGGGCAATACATTGGGGCATCGGATTATTCAGTCACACAGCTAAGATCCTTCTTCTTTTCCTCCTGTGTTAGGCAAAACACTTAACACCTGTAGTAACAATGTGGACTTTGAAGCTATCGCGCTAATCTCTTAGCCAGTGAGATAAGTCACCTCTTCCTTGGCCTTGTCGTTCATGAAAGTGTTGTGCTGGATGTAGGAGGCTCCGCGGTGCTGGTATTCGATATCCTCGTTGCACAGGAAGTCGACGGCTTCTTTCATGGTGATGTCAGCCACCGCGCTGTTTCCGCTTGATCTGAATGGACAGAACAGACAGCCAGAGACTGTTACACCCGCGCTGCAAGAAGGAGAGATACCGACGCTCGTTCCTACCGACTGCTGTCAGGCTGATGAATAAAAAATAACAATCATAATAATAATAATAATTAACTGATGTGTAGGAAAATTGTAAATAGTACTGTGATTTATCCATTTTGTGTTCATATTGCATTTAATTAAAAGATGTTTGTTGTTTTTTTCCCTTTCTTCTTTCTTCTTTCTACATACATTCTTGCTGCTGGAGGCTGTAAATTTCCCCAGTGTGGGACGAATAAAGGATATCTTATCTTATCTTATGTTTAATAACATGGATGTTGACAAGCGTTTTGATTTGCTTTACATGAACCCTAAATCGATAAAACGTGGTTGTAGTAAAGAGGTGAAGAACATCAACGCGTCGTCCTCCCTTACCCAGAATCCACTTTGCCGGGCAGCTTGCTTTGCTTGGGCTGACTGTCCAGCAGCAGAGGCTTGGACTGTGTTTTCTTGACGTCAAGCGGACTGCTGACGAAATGCTGACTGTTACCCGTGAATTGATTCCTGCTGCGGAGCATCTCCGTTTTGTAGGTGCTGCGGTTAGAGAGGAGCCTCTGCGGGAGCTCGCGGCGCTTGGGTAAGGAGGACTGCCAGCCTCGGTCGGGCTCTTCACGGTTGGGGGCCACACAGCCCATGGGAGTGTAGCCGAATTCATAGCGACGATTGAAGGTCTTGGCGCTAGGTGTGCTGTTGAATGATTGGCGGTTGAGACTTTTCTCAAGAGGGACCTGTCGGGACAAAACACAAGTGTGTTTGCAGGACAACAAATGCATTGCATATGCATATGCACAAACCGTAACCATATGGATCATACTTCTGGACTATTACTAACTCAAAAGTAATACCTACAAAATGTTACATATGAACTCTACGATCATTCGACTAACCCTAAACCAACTAACCCTAAACCTAACCCAAAAATGTTTATGGAAAAGTGGAAAAGTTCATTTACTTTGCCAGCGCTGCATCCTAATTTTCATCTGCCTTCCAGCTGCGATATTTAAAGACGCACACACTTCATCTTAATTTTCAGAAATAATATTGAGAGTGCTAAATTCATAGATACTCCTTTTCAGAAAGCTCAAAACAAACAGTGCGGCAATTTTTGCCTGTTTGGCAGATGCAATCCTGGTTCCACCGGGTTAGTAAAACCTACTGATCCTACGAACCCGTAAGACAATGCCTTCACTAGACAATAAATCTACTGACTGTATTTTTTCCACTAACACTAAAACCCTAAACACTAGGCCTGACTAACCCTGAAGTTTAAAACATACTCACAGTTTTTAGGTAACCATTCCCAAAGAAGACATTTCCAGTAGAAACGATTGCATCATTCAAAGGGCCTGAAAGAGGAAAGGGGAAAAAAAAAGTTTGATCGGGCATGATCAAAGACTGCAGCCGCAGACTTATTACCGGTATCTCAAAGTGATCATCACTCTAATTCCAACAGACCGCGTTGTGACTGATCTGTGGTTCAAAGCTGTTGAGCAAACTAATCAGAGGAACAATGTTCCTAAAAGACTGAATTGGCGACGGAGGACACATCTAAAGTCTTGCAGAGAAGTACATACTCAAAAGTATGGGTGCGTACAGGTCAAAAGGAGTTTATAGTATTTTAATGAGGCGGCAATTAGAAAAACCTGTTTGCTTATAGTTACAATGTCTGGATTTGACAACGTAGAACTGCAACACACCGAGCGCCGTCTCATGATTACACCGTATTATTAAGGCAGGCTATAAAAATGCTCTATCACAAGCCCGCCTAATGGAAACCCTCTGGAGCTTACATAATATCTAAACAGTGCGATAGTACTGAACGTTTATGGCGGATATCACTTTTATGGGCTCCACCTTCAATACACCAATTGCTCATTGAACTATGACCAGGCGCACACAATCATTTGATTTTTCCTTCAATGAAATAATAAAATGAAAAATGAAATAAAAGTTAGACTGAGGGGGTTATAAAAATATGAACCAAAAACTAACACTACTGAACAATGAAATACGGGCAACATTTACAGAATCGGAATCAAATAAAATATACAGGAATAACATAAAAATATTCTGTGTATCTAGTGAAAAATTAGCCCACTGTAAAATCACACACACAAAAATAAATATACATAAAAAGAACAAATATTCAGCAAAAGGTGAATTGAAAACAGATGCCAATCTTGCAGGATTTGGTCTTAAACTGAGGGTAAAGTGGAAGACATTTGACAACTGCAGATTTACAGCAATTTAATACAATGGTAAAATATGAGTCAGGTATTACTAAAATGTAAAGCAAATATAGTGCTTTTAGAGTGAACACTGCACAACGGAATGAAAACAAATCAGATTTATGGAGTGATTATTGCATAAACAGTACTAACCAGATTACACCTTCTCTTATGATGGATGTTGAGTTGCAACATTGCGCTGAGCAAATTAGTATGTGCACTAATAGTTGCAGGTTATACAACAAACCGAACTTTATAAGAGCTGCTCTGTATAATCATGGCCAATTAGTAGACATTTGTGCAACGCTGAACAAATTTCTGAAACTTCTTACTGGTCGGAGACAAAGAGGTCGAGCCAGTCCTGCTGCTGCTGGAGTGCCTGGATCTGGTCCTCTGCACGCTCTGCACCTGCTCCAGTACGCGCTGCTCTCCGGAGCGGTACTGCTTGTGGGCCGAGGGCAAGGCCAGAGAGGTGTCATCCACGGGGGAGATGGACAGGGCCGATTTGAGCGGTTGGAGGCCGGCCATCGTGACGGAGGTTCCGATGCTCAAGCGACGCGGGGATCAATGAGTCAAGTCGGGCAGGTAGACAGGTGAGGGAGGGACACAGTGAGGGAGAAGCTGTGGAGCGGGGAGGGCGGCTGGCACACCTTATCCAGACCGCGCCCTTTCTGACACGTTGAGTAGGACTTTTTTTTTTAAATAATCTTTGGGTGTGTCAACACTGAATTGTGCACCTGGCATACCAGTTTCACCTGCTGGAAGACAAGAGCACAACAGTCAACACTGTTGTTCTATTTGAGCTATTGTAAGAACATTAGACCCATAATGAATGCATAGTATTTCAGTAACAATTTCAAAATAAGAGGAATCATAAAACAGATTCTCATTCTTAAATTACTTTTTTGATAACAGTACATACACATGATAGGGCTAAAAAAAGCCCCCATGCCTGAAGACAGCACAGCTCTTATTTGCCGAATACTTTAGCCCAATTTCAACCAAAATCACTGGATGAGGAATTAGAATTACTTCAAAGAACAAATACTTTCAAATATTGTCACAAATCATAAACTGTACTGTACTAAATAAAAAAAAAAAACATTGAATAGAAATACTTAAAAATACTTGGGATTTTAAGACTACAGTACAGTACCCGAAAATGACGACCAATCATGAAAGTATTTTAGCAATTTCAAAACGAATGGAATAAAAATACATAAAACATCCTCATAATATCAAACAAACATTTTGGTTGACACTAATTAATTCAATAATTTCATAACAACACCTTGAACAGTGTGTAAGTGTAGTGATTGTTCATTTAGCCCATCTTCAGACAAGAAAGTGTTGAGGTTGCCCTCAAGATGCGACTCAGCCATCATGATTGTTTTATTTTTTGCTTTCAACATCACGCAAAACACAGTAGTACGTTGGAATGAATCTCATTTTCTCATAATGCCCCAAAAGCTTAAAACATTAAGATAACAGCAGTGAAAGATTTGGCCCAGCCATGTTTATATTACACTCGGAAGAGGTTTCTATCATTGATGAATTTAAAGATCAACTGAAATGATACATTTACAATTTTTTCACATATAATCCAGAGATGTTACGACTCAAATCAAGGAGTGTCCATTACAATATGTTATGGTAGAAAAGTCATTGAGAAAATTCTTCTGACACAGTACTTCCTAAAATTACTTCTCACCGGGAGTGAAATGTGTTGGAAAAGAGTTGCACCTTGCAATGTGTAAGATGGAGTCAGAGAATGTTCAAGTATAACTAGTAAAAAACAGTAATGGGAATACTGCATGTGGTCCCCCCTCGAAGTGGTCGCTGGGCGGAATGAAACTTGCATTGGCCTTAAAAAACACAACCTCTCGCGCTATAGGATTGTCACCATGCAGTGTAGTTACCACAAAGAGCAAAAGATTACAGATTAAAATAGCAAAATGGTTTTCGGTCAATTTAGGGGGCTTCACAAGGTTAGCTTTCTGTATGGAGGTTGTGGGTTGTCTCTAGGCCATTTTTTCATCCATGACAACCCCCCGCACTTTTTCTACTTATTACATTTGCAAAACTGGGTACACATTCCCGTTAACAATTATCCAGCGGGGTGTGGTGCGAGTTTACCTCTCCACAATCTGCTCTAAAACCGGCCGAAGCTGATCATGAATGTTAATCCAGTTCAATACTGCGATTTATCCATTTGTGTTCATATTGTATTTAATTGAAAGATGTTTGTTGTTTTTTTTTTTCTCTTCTTCTTTCTACATACATTCTTGCTGCTGGAGGCTGTAAATTTCCCCATTGTGGGACAAATAAAGGATATCTTATCTTATCTTAATACGATTGCAGAGAATTGAGACCGTATGATCAAGTTCAGTAAAAGCCCAATGGTTTGATGGTTCAAAAAGATTATCCTGAATGATTTTGTTGTGGCATACCATTTTATTCCCGCCTGATCTATCTCAAAATTGGTGACGCTGAGAATCGCAAATGTTAAATCTGTTAATATTAGCCATCCAAATTTCTTTTGTGGCAACATTTTTTATACATTTTCAAAATGGCAAAGTGTGTCAAAACATTTCTGGTACACACAAGAATATCTGACATTGCAAAATTATCCTGTTGGTGCAGTGTGTGTGTCTGTTAAGAAATGTCTTACATTTTTTTCTAAATTAAAATCATGTTGACTAGTCTAAAGCAGGGGTGCTCATTAGGTAGATCCTGATCTACCGGTAGATATAAGACAGGTCCCAAGTAGATCCGAGGAGTGTCGAGGAGAAAAACAAACAACCATTTGTGTGTCTTTGTACATATTAATAATATATTTTTTGGGTGTTAATGTATACTGCACCCTAATCATCTTATCAGTCTCATTTAAAAATAAGCACGGGCAAAGAAAAGGAATCTAGGAGGGCCCAGGGAAGCACTATAAAACGGTACGTCTGAGCTACGATAGTTAACAGGCTGCAGAAGTGTGTCACATGCCTCCGTTTCAGGCTGTTTCTCATCAGGGCGCGTGCGGGCGCGCGCACGTGCCGGTAAGGGTAGATCCCGGGAGGTTAGTTGATCGAAAAGTAGATCTTCAATCCAAAAAGTTTGAGCACCCCTTTTTTTTTTACCATATGCGACATGTGTCTAATTTTTTTCATGATGTGAATGGTACAACTCAGATTTTTTTGACGCGGCCACTTTAAAATGAGGACATAAATGCATCAGATGTGTCTGCAGTAAGAATGCTCATTCGTACACATCCAACCAATGTTCATAAAAAGTTAAATAGGTGCTTAGTGCAGGTTGTGGAGAGTCCGCGAACCTACTAGGTTGTTTCGAGTGTTACTTTTGTATTTGACTTTAATCCAACCAGAAATATGAAGCATTAAGTGGATGATTGAGGTGATGGTCGTAATTCATCCACAAATGTTCCATATGTTGCATGCATCATCTTTAGAAGACATCTCCAGGAAATGAGATCAAGCAATTTCATCACATTTCCCAAAATATTTCGAACTTTTCCTGCCTCAAACCTGTCATTCTGAAATAAGCGCAGATACGCGGGAGCATTTTCACTTCGGTAAACACTGTGCCACACGACACCATTATTTGTGTGTATGACTCCGCATTGTGCTTTGTGGACAAGCGTGTCACATCATGGATGTGTTCCGTTCACATTGTAAGTCGTGTTTGTTTTTGTAATGTGAATGAGTACATATCAAGGTCAGATTTGACAAAAAATTAATAAAAATAAATCAAGAGTTGGGCATAATTACTTGCGATGTAAACGTAGAAATGTTTTTCTCTCCCTAATCTGCTCGGAAAATAGTTGCAGTCGACGATTGCAAATGTTAAAGCTGTTCACTATACTGTACTGCAAACCTGTTGAAAGATCTGATACACGTCCTGAGCTGATAAGTGTGTTAAAATATTTGACTGAGGTCGTTAAATGGAGAATTCACTATTTCGGTTAAGAAAAAGCATCGATAAGCGGTACAGAAAGTGGATGGATAAGATTTGAACAAGCCCATTATTCCTCAGCACAGAACATGTTGCCGGGCTTCACACCCTCGGTGGGCTGGGCCCGGGGTAAGGCCCTCAGCTTCTCCTGAAGGCCACCCACTGACAGCCTCATCTGGTCCTCGGTGCCCTGCAGGGACTTGAGCTCCATGGTGTAGAAGACGTAGAGCAGCGAGGTGCACAGCAGGATGGCCAAGCATAGTGCCACCAGCAAGTAGAAGGTGTTGAGCGGGAAGGCCTGCTCCGCCCCCAGCGTCAGCCAGGGCACGGCTGCAATGGCAAGCTCCAGCAGCAGCAAGGCCAGGCCCATAGCGGCCATGCGGGCCGCCGTGTAGCGCATCCGCTCGGCGCAGTGCACACCCACTTTTACCTCAGTGCGGGCTTCAGTCAATATGTCCACCAGTCTGGCCACGTCCCCTGAAGACAAGAGGATTCAAAGTTGCCTTTTTAATTCCTTGTATACAAGCTTGACTCGCCTTTTAATCTCCACACTTTCATGATTATCGCCCACATCTTTCGCAAAGTGTGACTGCCATCATCTATTTGTTGATTAGTAAAAAGTCATACAATGCAACATATTGTATGGAGGGCCTCAAAGCGCGATTGAGGCTGGTCTAATTCATATCGCTGGGAGTCCACATATCACAGTTGCTTTTTTTTCTCCAATATTCGCACGGAAAGTGAGTCTGCCTGTGGGAGATAAATGTGAATCAAGCGGTCATAAAAATACCTAGTGCACAAACACGATTGCTCGACCGAAAGTCTCCGCCAGCCTCGCTCGGAGCGAGGGTGAACTCGGCTGTCAGAGCCTCGTGGTCTGAGTATGGGAAAGCCTGTCCTGGGATGGAGCCTTTGGTGGTGTGCATGGACACACACTGGATGTCGGCTTTGCAAGAACCCTACACCCGTGCAAAAAGCAAAGATTTATATGGAACAAATAAATGGAAAAGTGAATTCTTAGTGTTCATAATGTCTCCTTTATAATGTGCCACAAGGTGAATTGAATGTGTGTGCCACCTTGAAGAGGATGTAGTCGATTCTGATGCCTTTCTCAAACGGAGCGATCACCTTCTGGCTGATGAAAGGATTTTCCAGAATGAGAGTCAGACCATCTTCACATCCCTAAAACATGCAACTCGTCAACTTCTCGTTTTGGCATTTGAGAAGATAAGATAAGATATCCTTTATTCGTCCCACACTGGGGAAATTTACAGCCTCCAGCAGCAAGAATGTATGTAGAAAGAAGATAACTCTTATTTGGAGACATCGACTCAGCTCGCGTTAAACAAGGTGGTAGGTAGACGTCTATTGATCGGGATCACGCCAGGAAACAAGAACTATTCCCCGAAAGTTACTCATTTGGGTGACATTAACCACCCTGTGTTGAACAACAATAAAATCAACAGTAGACACAGTATATTCCCTGGACGTTCTTTGAATTCAGACTAAAATTCTGTATTTCAAAGTCAGGATTTTTTTTCCAACGACACCAGAACGAGTTGTCAACTCATTAATGATTCAACTTCTTAATGATACCGATACAAAGTAACCGATACCACTCAAATTTGTGTGTCTGTGTGCGTGTGTGTGTGTGGATAAATACAATTTAGAAGTCAAAAATATTGCATTACAGCAATATAGAATAGCGCACCATACTACAATTTTTTGAATTTGTGCATGACTTAATACTGCCATCCTGTGCCCGCCTTGGACACTGTACAGTGCTGTATAATGCAATCAAGCAGACAAAGAATAGACGTCTACTACAACTACTACCACCACAGTGACTCATTCAGTTGATGTAATATTAGTCATTTTCTGTGGAGCATAAATATATGCCAGTGAATATTGCTGTTTATCTGTCACCAGAGTTGTTCTATGATTTGTGTTTAACATCTGTTACTAGCAAACCACTACTGTCAATGGTAACTGTTAGCACGACATTGGCATTTTCTATTCTCTAAGCATTATTCTACCAGGGGCCATTCTTAAGGCAACTTTGGTCAGTTGTTTCTTTCTCTATTTGGCAAACTGCTGCTTGTGACGTGAGTTGAGGTCACTGCCATGGCACAAAGCTCATATCTCAAGTTTGAGTTTACAAGTTGAAGCAAAAAATAAAATACATCAAAATCGTCCAAATGATTGCTCGGATCTCAAAAAACTCCAAAGTTGGATCACTCCCACCTTTGGGGGGCACTTTATTTAGTTGACCTAATTTACGAATGATCCGTTTTGCAAAATACCTTGTGGCCTAGAGCACAAACGTTTACCTTCCGCTAAATGAGACTTCTTGAGTCCCAAGTCTTTGCATGTTTCTAAAGACCTACGTCAAAGTTATCGGTCTCGGCGTAGGCATCCCGCAGTTGTGTGTAAGACGTCAGCAGGCGGTTGCCAAGGTCCTGAGGGTGCATGTTGAGGTCACCACCGAGGACCACCACATCGGCGCCTGCGGATGTGTGACTAGGAACATGAAACCCAATCAAATTTGTCAACAAATCGACATCAAGTAACATACCCGCCCCAAAAGGTTTTGTAATATGTCTACTGACACCATATGACAGTGGCCAAGCACTATACACAAAAGCACTACTTTTGTGTATATGAAGCTCCTCAGCCCACTTCAAGCCACCAGGTGAGCACAAAAACAGCAAACATGCAAGTTTTAAGCAAACAACAGAGTGTAAATTCCCAGAGCTTTACACTAACTTTTGCATTGGTAGCACTGTTGCGGGCAACTTTTTCAGTTGGTCACACCAGCACAGACTTGGTCGCACTTTTTTGGAGCGGTACAGCAAGACCATATTTGCTGATGTAGAGTCGTCTCAATTAGCATACAATAGTCTCATATAATGTAAAAATTGACAGTGAATGAAGCTATGCAGTATTTACAAAGTATTTGGTGCCACAACAACTACCGTTTGGAGCAAGCAGCGGCTGACAAAACAGGTCAGTTATCTTATATACCTTGAAAAGAAGACAAAAAAAGTAAATGATACCATGGCAAAAACTTAACATAAGTAAAATGCAGTGAAATAGCTGACAGCCAAACAACTACAAATTAGTTTTTAGTAAAGGGCTGATGTTTTCAGTTTTATCCAGGACTTAGTCTTAGGGCACAAAAATATTTGCCGTTTATTATTTAAGCATTTGGGGAGTTCTCAAAATATTTCATGTTTGACATCCTAACCACTCGACTCAAGGACGGAATGGAAGCCGAGTGATTTAATCGGGTAGGGTAACATAAGTGACAAGATGGACTAATTAATTGCAATTATCGGTATGTAAAATAGAAAAGTGACTTCACCCCCATCATTGTTCTTGATAAGTCAGCTTCAATAGAGTGATAGAAAGCCTACATTGAAATATTTGTAAATATTAACGTTTACTCCAGTGAGGGGACTTTTTTCTGTTTGAGTATTAAATGTCCGACGGTACATGAATGCACCTTGCGAGAAGTCAATGTTTTGTATTGTGTGTTGGTTATGATCCTATCCATTTGAAGAACAAATTTGAGTGTATTAAAAATGATAATACAAATAAATCACAAACATATTATGCCTTTCGCAGTGATCAAATTAATAAGCCAGGAGCACACACAATAAATCGGTTTCCCCGTTTTAAGATAGCGATTGCTTCATACGAGTTAATACTTAGACCCAACCAGCCATATTCATGTCCATATCCAGCCATATTGTTTGACAACAGTAGTGCCAACACTTTTTGCCTTCGATTTTGCTGACCAAAGATGAATACGCTCTGCATTGACGTGCATCCAGCAAGATCTCTGTGAAGTGTACTCAGTCACCCAAGCACTTTAAATTACATTCATTTACGATTATATAGGTTAGTTGAACAATTAGCATGGCTTTCCCTTTGTTAATTACTCCTTATAATGCATTCGTGACAATGATACTTGTCAGTGTAGTTTAGTCGCCGCCACGGAGGCAAGATGGTAAACAGTAAATGGCCTGTTACTTATATAGCGCTAGCCTAGAATAAATCTTAAGAGATTAGACAGATGTGTGAAAAGTGAAACTGCATTATGCTGGACATGCCTACACTTTACGATTATGGAGATAACAATGGAACCGTACCGGATGAACTGCTGCAGCTCCCAGGCCTGGACCACCCTGTGAGGCAGATACGCGTCCCTTTCCCGGCAGTACTCGGCGTGCAGCTGCAAGGACAGATTTCTCGTCAATTAACGCATTAAGGCATATTTTCGGATGAGACGTAAATTTTAAGGGGCCACTTACGTGAGTCAGGTAGAAGTTGGCGGTCAGCGTGCCGATGTTCAGGATGGCCAGCCCCACAGCTTTGCCTCCAAACCAGTCCCCGTGGTGAGCCTAAAATGTATTGCACCCTTAAGATTCGAGGGGCCTGCTGCATTTTGGTTATTTGCAAGACTGGACGCATCCTCAATCCACATACTGCGGGGAGTCAGTGCATGACTTTACGCCACACCAACCAGCTAGCAATGAGCTTCGGCTGGCTTTTAGTCCGGCGAAATGTGTTGCGGGGTCACTCAGTAATCATCGCCTCTGTGGCGGCGAATAAGCTACACTTCTGACAAGTATCGTTCGATCACAGTATATTATTAAAAAAAATTGAAAGATATGGCATTAGAGGTGTAGCTTATAAATGGATAAAAAGTTATTTAGAAAACAGATCAGTACGTGCAACTCAACAATAAAAAAATGAATCAACTGAAAATCACTCACGGAGTTCCTCAGGGGTCAGTGCTTGGTCCAAAACTATTCAACTTATATATAAATGATATCTGCAAGGTCTCAAAACAATTTAAATGTGTCCTATTTGCTGATGATACAACTTTCTACTGGAATAAATCTGAAACAGCTCCTGACAACCGTAGAAAACGAATTAAACAAATTAACAAACTGGTTCGACAGAAATA
This sequence comes from Hippocampus zosterae, assembly GCF_025434085.1. Lineage (NCBI taxonomy): Eukaryota > Metazoa > Chordata > Actinopteri > Syngnathiformes > Syngnathidae > Hippocampus > Hippocampus zosterae. The sequence continues at coordinate 7,821,946 of NC_067459.1, read as the reverse complement.
AATTGTCACTTAACCTAAAAAAATCGAAGTTAATCTTTTTTGGCACAAGACCAATCAAACACCAAGCTAAAATTATGGTAAACTCAATTGAAATAGGATTAAGATAAGACAAGATATCCTTTATTTGTCCCACAATGGGGAAATTTACAGCCTCCAGCAGCAAGAATGTATGTAGAAAGAAGAAGAGAAAAAAAAAACAACAACAAACATCTTTCAATTAAATACAATATGAACACAAATGGATAAATCGCAGTACTATTTACAATTTACCTTCACATCATTTAATTATTATTATTATTATGATTGTTATTTTTTATTCATCAGCCTGACAGCAGTCGGTAGGAACGAGCGTCGGTATCTCTCCTTCTTGCAGCGCGGGTGTAACAGTCTCTGGCTGAAGGAGCTACCAAGTGCTGTCAGGGCGGGCTGGCTGCGGAAGGCTGGTAAGGTGGTGGTTCGCCGCCCTCCGGGCGGCTCATCAGCTAGTTCCTGCGGAAGGCTGGTAAGGTGGGCCTTCGGCCCACAAAAGTGTTGTTGCTTGGTTCAACTTTTTGTTCATCTTCATTGCTTATCGCGAAAATAAAGAGATGTTTAGCTCTACTAAATAACTAACAATTTCATTGCAATGCTTGTGGGTAGACAACATTTTTTCGCTAAGATGCCCGCGCGATCGTAGTGAGCCACTGCCTGAGCGGCGCAGTGGCGGCGCGCGGCGGCGCGGTGAAGTAGGTACGTTTTGAAAAGGGACAGACGGAAGGACAGACCGCGTGCGGGACGACGCGCAATATATATACAGATATATGACCTACTGTGTGGAAATTTATATATATTTTTTTTGATGATGGCGCCCCCTGAGTGGCTGCCTCTCCAGCAGCTCATATCCCTGTTTGAGTTTCTTTTCGTCCTTTTACTTTATTTATTACTTCTTCCCATTTTGTTTTGCGTGGTTTTGTACCCCATTTATGCTCATCTCCTTTATTTGCTTTAATCTTTTTACGTATCCTGTGAACGGAGATCCAGATAGCACACGCAACTCCATTGTTTACAGTAAGGACCAGCTGTTAGCATGGCGGGCTAACAGCGGGCTACTGGCCGGTGACAAACCGGATATCCCACGAGAGTTGAAGAGGAGGACACGAGGGTGTCGAGCCGGGAAGGACCGCCGCACAAGGCGGAGAAAGTTCAGACATGTCCTCCCGTCCGTCATCATGGGGAATGTAAGATCGATCGCCAACAAGATGGATGAGCTGGCGGCGCTGACGCGACATCAAAGGGAGTACCGCGAGGCTAGCCTAATGCTACTCACAGAGTCGTGGCTAACAGCGATCACTCCGGACACACATGTCGAGTTGGAAGGCTTCCAACTCATACGTGCGGACAGGAATGAAGGGGGTGGAAAGAGAAAAGGTGGGGAACTGGCTGTTTTTGTGAACGACAAATGGTGCAATCCGGGGCATATCACGATCAAAGACAAACTCTGCAGCCGGGACATTGAGCTGCTAGCCATTAGCCTCAGGCCCCATTATCTCCCGAGGGAATTCTCACACGTCATAGCTGTGACAGTGTACATCCCCCCGTCGGCTAATAGTGATGCAGCGTGTGATGCCCTGATGACTGTTGTGAGCAGGCTGCAAACACAGTCCCCCAACGCCCTGCTGATCATCTCAGGGGACTTCAAGCATGTCTCTCCGTCGTCCTCCCTTTCAACCTTCAAGCAGTATGTAACCTGTGCCACTAGAGACGATAATATTTTGGACTTGTTTTATGCCAATACCAAGGAGGCATATAAACCCCTCTCCCTCCCCCCTCTTGGAAGAGCAGACCACAACTTGGTATTTCTCGAGCCTGTGTACAAACCCCTGGTGCACAGGCAGCCAACTGTGACCAGAATGGTCAAGAAATGGTCATTGGAAGCTGAAGATGCTCTGCGGGACTGCTTCGCGACAACCAGGTGGGAACTCTTCAGCGAGGTTCATGGGGAGGACATTGATGCACTCACTGACACCATCACGGACTATATAAACTTCTGTGAGGAAAACACCGTACCCACCAGAACTCTGCGGTGTTTTTCCAACAACAAACCATGGATTAATCCTGACATAAAGACCCTGCTGAAGGAGAAGAAGAGAGCTTTTCGGTCGAGAAACAGAGAGGAGCTGAAGGCCGTGCAGATTCGGCTGAGAAGAAAAATCAGGGAGGGGAAGAAGATATACAGGATGAAATTGGAGGACCAGTTACAGGCCAGCAATGTCACTGGTGTCTGGAGGGGCCTGAAAACCATCTCAGGCCATGACAGCCCAAAGACAGTGATCGAGCCATGACAGCCCAAAGACAGTGATCGAGAAGGACAAGGACTGGGCAGATGGACTGAACCATTTTTTCAACCGTTTCGACCAGTCGTCTGTCCCTTCCCCCAACCACAAACTGCAACCTCTCTCACTGAGGACTTCTTCTCCTCCCCCTCCTCTTTCGACCAGCTCTCATCAACCCAGTATGTCACCTGGTTCCTGCCTGTCCGTCACAACAGAGCAGGTAAGGAACCAACTGAGGAAGATGAATGTGAGGAAGGCAGCAGGTCCGGACAAGATCACTTCCCGGCTCCTCTGGACCTGCTCTGACCAGTTGTGTAACATTGTCCAGCACATCTTCAACCTGAGCCTGAAGCTGGGCAGAGCTCCACAGCTGTGGAAAACTTCGTGCCTGGTCCCAGTGCCCAAGACCCCCCCACCCTAAGGAGCTGAACAGCTACAGACCGGTGGCGCTGACGTCTCACCTGATGAAGACGCTGGAGAGACTCATCCTCGCCCACCTTCGACCACTGGTGAGCCCGTCACTGGACCCGCTGCAGTTTGCCTATCAAGCCTGGCATCGGCGTGGAAGACGCCATTATCTACCTCCTCCACTCAGTGCTGTCACACTTGGAGAAGGCTGGGAGCACTGTGAGAATCATGTTCTTTGATTTCTCCAGTGCCTTCAACACCATCCAGCCCAATTTGCTGGGAGGCAAACTGCAGAACGCCGGAGTGGACCACCATCTCACAGCATGGATCATAGACTACCTCACAAATCGGCCGCAGTACGTGAGATTGCAGAGCTGTGAGTCGGACCGGCTTCTCTGGAGCACTGGAGCGCCGCAGGGGACTCTTCTGGCTCCATTCCTGTTCATACTCTACACCTCGGACTTCAGACACGTCACTCCAAACTGCCACCTTCAGAAGTTCTCCGATGATTCTGCGATTGTTGGCCTCATTACAGAAGGGGACGATCGGGAGTACAGGGGACTGACAAAGGACTTTGTGGACTGGTGCCAGCAGAATCTCCTCCAGATCAACCCTAGGAAAACTAAGGAGTTGGTTGTGGATTTCTGCAGGAAAAAGTCCTCACCAGCACCGATGAACATCCAGGGTATGGACATAGAGAGGGTGACCTCCTACAAGTACCTTGGTGTTCTTCTGAACGACAAACTGGACTTGTCTACAAACACGGACACCCTGATTAGGAAAGGACAGAGCCGACTCTTCCTACTCAGGAAACTGAGGTCTTTTGGGGTTCGGGGGTCACTCCTTAAGACGTTCTATAACTCGGTGGTGGCCTCGGCCATCCATTATGGCATTGTCTGCTGGTCAGGCAGCATCTCAGCCCGGGACAGAAAGAGACTGGAGCGACTGGTCAGGAAGGCCAGTTCTGTCCTGGGTTGCTCCCTTGACACTCTGGAGGAGGTGGGCAACAGAAGGATGCTAACTAAGCTAAAAGCTATGATGGCCAGTCCCTCCCACCCCTTCCAGCCCGCCCTGACAGCACTTGGTAGCTCCTTCAGCCAGAGACTGTTACACCCGCGCTGCAAGAAGGAGAGATACCGACGCTCGTTCCTACCGACTGCTGTCAGGCTGATGAATAAAAAATAACAATCATAATAATAATAGTAATTAAATGATGTGAAGGAAAATTGTAAATAGTACTGCGATTTATCCATTTTGTGTTCATATTGCATTTAATTGAAAGATGTTTGTTGTTTTTTTTCTCTTTCTTCTTTCTACGTACATTCTTGCTGCTGGAGGCTGTAAATTTCCCCAGTGTGGGACGAATAAAGGATATCTTATCTTATCTTATATGGGGAAATGCGTGCAAAACAAACACACTCCCTATTCTCAAACTACAAAAAAAAAGCAATTTGAATTATTAATAGATCAAAATATACGGCACCCACAAATCCACTATTTATCAAATTAAATACGATGAAATTTCATGACCTGGTTGACTTTAAAATCGCCCAATTAATGTACAAAGCACACAATAACCTGCTCTGCCAAAACATTCAGAGGTTTTTCGAAATTCGAGAAAGCAACTATGAATTAAGAGGTACCAACTTATTCAAAAAACTCAAAACAAGAACAAACATCAAGCAAAGAAGTGTATCTAGCAAAGGTGTTAATCTGTGGAATAATCTCGAAACGGACCTGAAAATGAGTAAATCGCTTGATGAGTTGAAAAACAAATTCAAAAAAGCAGTACAAACAACCTACATCAATCAGAGTTAAAATGATAAATTCTAAACATTAAATATAATGATAAATCAGAACTAAATTGATAAATAGAGAAAGGTATTGAAATATTATTTATGAATACAAGAGAAAATTGACACAAGAGTGCCAGGGTGTGGATGTATATAATCCCGATACAAACTTCAAAATGGCGCCGCGAGAGTGGCTGCCTTTCCAGCAGCTCCTATTTTTTTGTTGTTCTACTTCTTCCTTTCATAACTTTGCTGCTGTGAATCTGGAATTTCTCCATTGCGAGACTAATAAAGGTATTCTTAACTTAACTTAACTTAACCAAAAGTTCTAAATATATCACGGTTAAGGGTAAAGTATGAGCCTTAACGGAGACTTCTTCTTACTTTTTTCTTTTCTGATTGATATAAAAAGGATTTAGTAGATATAAACACATAACGGGGTAGGACTAGATACGTTTTTTACTGGTTTTTTGAACATAATAACTGTGTTGAATGAAGACTGATTTCTTTCTTTTTACTTTTGTATCTACCTTATTTTCTGTCAAACTATTACTGTATGTTTTATGTTCAATAAACAATAAACAAACAAACAAAAAAAGGGATGACAAAGAAAGACGGACGGAGAAGTCATGTTAATAACTAAGCGAACCTAAGATTTACTTGTAATCGTGAAGCACAGGAATTAGGTGCTTAACAGAAGAAAACTAACGATTGCAGATCCTCATGGGTTGAGTTTACATACTTTCTAAACAGGTATGCTAATATCAGCAACCGGGCCAAATTTTAGCATCTCCCCTTTCCATCCATCCATCCATCCATCTTCTACCGCTTATCCGGGGCCGGGTCGCGGGGGCAACAGCTTTAGCAGGGAAGCCCAGACTTCCCTCTCCCTAGCTACTTCTTCCAGCTCTCCCCGGGGGATCCCGAGGCGTTCCCAGGCCAGCTGGGTGACAGTCTCTCCAGCGTGTCCTGGGTCTTCCTCGGGGTCTCCTCCCGGTGGGACATGCCCGGAACACCTTACCAGGGAGGCGTTCAGGAGGCATCCGAATCAGATGCCCAAGCCACCTCATCTGGCTCCTCTCGATGTGGAGGAGAAGCGGCTCGAATCTGAGCCCCTCCCGGATGACCGAGCTTCTCACCTTATCTCTAAGGGAGAGCCCGGACACCCTGCGGAGAAAACTCATTTCAGCCGCTTGTATCCGGGATCTCGTTCTTTCGGTCACGACCCATAGCTCGTGACCATAGGTGAGGGTTGGGACGTAGATCGACCGGTAAATTGAGAGCTTTGCCCTTTGGCTCAGCTCCTTCTTCACCACGACAGACCGATACAACGTCCGCATCACAGCAGACGCTGCGCCGATCCGCCTGTCGATCTCCCGCTCCCTCCTACCCCCACTCGTGAACAAGACCCCAAGATACTTGAACTCCTCCACTTGAGGTAAGATCTCCTCCCTGACCCGGAGGGGGCACTGCACCCTTTTCCGACTGAGGACCATGGTTTCAGATTTGGAGGTGCTGATTCTCATCCCAACCGCTTCACACTCGGCTGCGAAACGCTCCAGTGAGAGTTGGAGAGCCCCGTTTGAAGGAGCCAACAGCACCACATCATCTGCAAAAAGCAGGGATGCAATACTGAGGCCCCCAAAACGGACCCCCTCAACGCTTCGGCTGCGCCGAGAAATTCTGACCATAAAGGTTATGAACAGAATCGGTGACAAAGGGCAGCCTTGGCGGAGTCCTACCCTCACTGGAAACGATTCCGACTTACTGCCGGCAATGCGAACCAAACTCTGTCATCGGTGGTATAGTGACCGAACAGCCAGTCATCTCCCCTTTCCTTCAAATCAAATGCAGGTTATCGAAGCTAGCAAAAACAAACAAAAAAAAGAGCAAAAATATTTTCAGAAACAAAATAGAATTAATCAAGAGTGTTGATTTTAATTCACGTGTTCTATATACAATGCTAATTAAAACCAACTAACTATCAAGTCAACAGTATTTATAGAGCACTTTCAAACAGCCATCGCTGCATACAAAGTGCTGTACATGGAGCGATTTAACATACACATTCTGAACATTATGCTCTTTGTTCCATCCGCATCGGTCTCGTAAGGGTCGCGGGTGAGCTGGAGCCTCTCCCAGCTGACTCTGCGCAAGAGGCGGGGGTCACTCCAGACTGGTCAGCAACAATTTATTTTACTGATGATGTTGTAGTGTCAGTTGTCTGCTTTCAACTGTTACACTTTCACTTGGCTCTTTCAATGCACAGCAAATATTGTTTAATCAAGAATGATAATTAAAGCTTTTATGAAAATCATCAGTGTTGTACAGTACAGTTAAAAAACAAAACATACTATACATACATATAACTATGGTGAAAATGTCCTTTGTTTTTATGTTTGTCAGTTTGTGTGTGTGCGCATCGCCTACAAGCGACATCATTGTGCTGCACCGAATACTCATGAAATATAACAACTCCACCTCTACTACTACTCTTCTGCGCTACCCTGCTGCCTGCAGCAGGTCAGTCTTAATACGATGATAGACACCTGGTTTGGGAAGAACGTGTGTGCATGTGTTCATGGGATATGCTAATCATCTCCAAGACAGCAAATCATATACTCGCAGTAGGATGGCCAATTATTTCCCCGTAGTGTGCTGAGTTCCTAACATTTAAAAAAAAATTAAATTGTGTAAGAATGTGTGGTCTTCTTCCAGCTCTCCCTGGGGGCCAAGACCCTCCTTGTGGGTCCTGGCCTTGCCGTGGCAAGGAGGCTTGTGTGTTCCAATGATCCGGAGAGCGTTACCGTCTGGAGCTTGCTCCAGGTAGGGTCTCCCTTGGCGGGCCGGTCTTCGGGGAGGTTCCAGACTAACAAGGTCCGAACGGTGTGTCGGTACGCCGCTGAGATGGCAGCCCCATCATCCGACTATCCTGCAGAGGGCCAACAACCCACTCAGGAGAAATTAATTGTTACGAAACCGACCAGAAGAAACCAGACTGCCCAAACCGAGACAAGACATAGGAACGCCCCCGACCAACGAGTATGGATTGACCTACGCCTGAAGACGCGCATTGCCACATGGAACGTCCGAACGCTTCTTCGGGATGGAGCTCCTTTACTGCTGTCCTTGGAGCTCTTTGTGAATCAAGATGGCAAGGCAGCGGCGAAATTATAGAAGGAGAACACAGCTTCATATGGAGTGGCCCTGAAATCCGGACGGGCCTCCATGGAGTTGCGCTGGCCATGTCCAAACATACACTGCAATCACTTATCAGCTGGATCCCAATTAACGATCGACTCCTGTCTGCACGGTTCTTCCACCGACATGGCAAGATGACAGTCATCGTTGCTTATGCCCACACAGAACTCGCCGATGATACAGTGAAGGACACCTTCTTCGACCAACTCCATCAGTTCGTTAGCCAAACCCCACCACATGACATCATCATCATCCTCACGGATGCCAATGCAACCTTCTCTTCTTCCTCCAGAGAAGGACCATCTCACCAAACCCCCACAAAACCCATTGGCACCACCTTTGTCGATAACACCACAAATGATAACGGCAAACGTCTGCTTCTCCTCTGCCATTCAAATAACCTCTGTATCACCGACACATGGTTCCCCGGCAAGCAGATCCATCACTGGACCTGGTATAGCCCTGATGGAAGAACCCGGAAGGCGATAGACCATATCATCATCTCCCGCCGCTGGCGATCCTCCGTCACCAACTGCAGGGTCTTCAGAGGTGCACAGTTGGGCAACACTGACCACCGCCTGTTGGTTGCCCAGCTAAGACTTAAAATACGACCAGACCCGTCTATCAGGCCACAGCCACGCTTAATGTCTTCCAGCCTCTGCGACCCCACCACTGCCTCCGCATATCGCCGCTCCATCACCAACGCCTTCACCGCTCTGGCCGTTGATGACATCGCAGACTGGGAGACTTTCAAATCAAAGGTCAACCAGTCTGCCCAGGATGTATTGGGAAGATCAAGATCTCTTCCCAAACAACCATGGATCTCACAGCTGACCCTCGACATCATTGACCGCCGCCGTGCTGCTCGCCTGCGCGGTGATATCACAGAGTACCGGAGGCTCAATGCAGCACGGAATGCGGCAATTGCAACTGACAGGGAGAGATACTGGGGAGAAGAGGCCGAACGCATGGAATCAGCAGCACAGCGCAACGACCTTAGACAGGTCTTTCAAATGCTGCGCCAAGCCTGCATCGGACCACACATCAAGACCGCCCTCATGAAGGATGCCAGTGGAAATCGCATCACCACTGAAATAGACTGCCTTGAACTCTGGAAAGAGCACTTCAGCAACCTCCTTCATCACCCTCCAGTTCCCACGACCCCCGTCTTGTCACTGCTGCCAACTCTACCACCCCCAACCCCAACTGCAAAACTGACCCAGTCACAATCGACGAGGTCAGAGCAGCAATAAAATCACTAAAAAATCACAAGGCCCCTGGAATCTGTGCCATCACCGCAGAGCTGCTCAAAGAAGGTGGTGACTCCATGGCCCAGTGGCTCACCCACATCATTAACCATGTCTGGGTGGCAGAACAGCCCCCCACAGACTGGACCCGAGGCATCATCCTGCCATTCTGGAAGCGGAAAGGCGACAAGCAACTCTGCAACAACTACAGAGGCATCTCACTGCTCTCCATACCCGCAAAACTGTTCACCCGGATCCTTCTCACCCGCGCCCTTCCCGCCATTCGAAGCCATCGCTGCCCCCAACAAGCTGGCTTCATGCCCAACCGGTCCACCATAGATCACATCTCAGCAGTTAGACTCATTGTTGAGAAGGTTAGAGAGTTTCGGAAGGACCAACATCTTTTTATAGCCTTCATAGATCTCAAAGCTGCCTTTGATACAGTCGACCACCTCTCCCTTTGGAACATTCTGAAATACCTTGGAGTGCCACCCAAAATAACCACATTGTTCCAGCGACTCTACAACAACTCAGAGAGCTGTGTTCGTGTGAATGGGAAGGACTCAGAGTGGTTCCCCATTAACAGCGGGGTCAGACAGGGCTGCGTGGCCGCTCCTCATCTGTTTAACTGTGTCATTGACCACCTTATGATCCGAGTCCGGGAGCAAGTCTCAGGCGTGTCGCTCGGCAACTTCCACCTGACCGACCTTGAATACGCTGATGACACCACCCTGTTCAGCAACTCCCTCCAACACCTCAGCAGTGCCCTCTCCATATACCAAACAGAAGCAGCAAAGCTGGGCCTCCAAGTAAGCTGGCAGAAAACCAAACTTATGTATATCGGTGACGGACCCAACCCCTCCCCCCTGATCTTTGGCACAGACGAAGTGCAATTTGTCAACTCCATCATTTACCTGGGCTCCACTATTACCAGCAGCGGCGATCTCAAGCCAGAGATTGACCGCAGACGCGCCCTCGCGGCCGCGGCAATGCAGTCACTGTGGCGGCCCCTCTGGCACCACCACTCAGTGTCCCAAAAGACCAAGATGCGCATTTATAACGCAGCAGTTCTTCCCATCCTCCTGTATGGTGCAGAATCCTGGCCATTAAACAAGACCTAGGCCAAGAGGATCGACGGCTTTGACAGCAGGTCACTAAGAACCATCTTGAACATCAGCTGGCACCTCCATGTTTCCAACTCAGACCACCAAAAACATACCCTTCAGCCCCCTGCATCCCGACTGGCCGCTCAGAGGCGCATCCGTTGGCTTGGTCATCTCCTCCGATTACCCCCGGAACACCCAACTCGTGCCATCTTCTCATTTGATCCAGCGACAGCCGGCTGGAAAAGGCCGCGCGGCAGACCCCACACCAGATGGCTCGATGTCATCAGAGAGGATCTCAAACACCAGGGCCTCACCCTGGAGGATGCAGCGGACCTGGCCCATGACCGTGGTCATTGGCGGACCCTGGTGAAGCTGATCGGCTCTACGCACTGCGACGACCCAGCCGAATGAGACTGGGCCCCCGCGTCGCAAGAGCATTATTATTATTATTATTATTAAGAATGTGTGTACATCGCTTGATCTAGAGGTGACCTAAGTTGGAAGCGTGTGTACTACGGTGCCTCTGTGAGACCACACTTCGCTAGCCTACCGCCAGGTGCAATCAAGAATGTCATCACAAACAACTTAGCGTTCCTTCAAGTGACAAAATGAGTGCATTGCATTGTTTTACACATTCTGTAGTCATTGATCCAGGTAAGTTTGTTTTCAAAAGTTTGCCTCTTTTGATTAATCGCACCAAAAAGGATGGCGGTGAAACATGTCAGCCACCTGTCAGGAGAGGCGTGACCCTTATAATTAGCGATTACTAAACCCATACTATTATAATTACAAAATGTACAGTGATGTGATAGAACACTGTTTTGCATATTAATGAAATGAACAGTAGATTTTAAAAATGAATGAACTTTGAAAAATCAAACATTTATATACATTCTCTCTTTAATACTTACCATATATGGGTACCCATTGAGCGAGTAGCGGTAAAGAAGCGTGTCTTGGATTCTGTGCTTGGAGAAAATAGCCAAACCACTGCCAATAACCCCGCTGGAGGGAAAGAAAAAAGGTGAGCCATCACAAGATATTTGAATGGAATACTACACCTCAAGTAGTTTCCACATAGACCGACATCACGCTACATCTGAACAATTGTGAGTTTCTTCTTTTTATTAAATGAACAAGTAGTCAAGATTAGATTCTTGTGCCTTGGTATGCAGGTTAAGAGAGAATTAAAGAGTGTTAATCCTTCAGTCGAGAGCATGTAGCAGGTGGATCAAAGCGCTCCAGCACATCAAAGACCTTTTGGACCATTTTGCAAGAGGATTACATCTTGAAACATGTTACCTCTTAAAGTAATGTGCGTGAACGTGGCTACTGGCCAATTTCTTTCTCAGGAACAGGTAGTCTTTTTCGCTCCAAACCTGTAGAACATAAAATCAATGGGACAGTTGAAAATAAGGATGACATAAGCAACTTGTGGTTGTCTGCAGCGGAAAAAAAATATATCTACTTATGGTCGTAAGACAGCAAGTAGATAAATGGTGGTTACTTTGACTGTCAATTATCTCATAATAATTTAATTTATATTGTGTTAAGGAGTTAAATGAGTAAAAAGCGCAATGTAGCTCGAACATTGTGACAAGTTTTAAAAATAAAAAAAAAAAAAAAATGTGTATACTGTGAATTACATGTATATATATATATATATATATATATATATATATATATATATATACACATATTAATAAAATTACAAAGTGAAATGTCGATAATTTACAGTTAACCTTTTATAATTCACATTTTAAAATTATTTCTTTGTAATGCTGACCTGACAAATTGTATGAGTGAATAAAATGTTAGACACATGATATGACCACATCATTTTTTTTAATTTCATAACAATTCCAATTAAATATATATATATATATATATATACATATATATATATATATATATACACATTCATTCATTCATCTTCCAAGCCGCTTGATCCTCACTAGGGTCGCGGGGGGTGCCGGAGCCTATCCCAGCTGTCTTCGGGCAGTAGGCGGGGGACACCCTGAATCGGTTGCCAGCCAATCGCAGGGCACACAGAAACGAACAACCATTCGCACTCACACTCACAATTTAGGGACAATTTAGAGTGTTCAATCAGCCTGCCACGCATGTTTTTGTAATGTGGGAGGAAACCGGAGCACCCGGAGGAAACCCACGCAGGCCCGGGGAGAACATGCAAACTCCACACAGGGAGGCCGGAGCTGGAATCGAACCCGGTACCTCTGCACTGTGAAGCCGACATGCTAACCACTGGGCTACCGGGCCGCCATATATATATATATATATATATATATATATATATATATATATATATTTTTTTAAAAACAAAATCCTCATCTCACCCCTCGAGTGGTGTCCGTCCCTCATTCAGCTCGGGTCCTCTACCAGAGGCCAGGAAGCTTGAGGGTTCTGCGCAGTATCCTTGCTGTTCCCAGCACTGCACATTTCTGGACTGAGATGTCCGATGTTGTTCCCGGATCGTCTGGATCGTCTCAGGTGCCTCTTTGCACAACCTACACCTTTGGTCTTGTCTGGTGTGGTATATCTGGGCCTCGATGGCTCTGGTGCTCAAGGCCTGCTCCTGAGCAGCCAGGATGAGTGCCTCTGTGCTGTCCTTCAGGCCAGCCCTCTCTAACCACTGATAGGACTTCTTGAGATCAGCCACTTCAGTTATGGTCCGGTGGTACATCCCGTGTAGGGGCTTGTCCTCCCATGGTGGTCCCTCTTCCAGCGCCTCATCTTCTGTTCCCCATTGTCTGAGACATTCTCTGAGTACGTCATCCGTTGGAGCCTTCTCCTTGATGTATTCATGGAGCTTGGATATTTCATCCTGGACAGTGGCTCTCACACTCACTAGTCCCCGGCCGGCCTCCTTCCTTTCGGCTTGCGTACAGTCTCAGGGTGCTGGATTTGGGATGGAACCATCCATGCATGGTTAGGAGCTTTGGGGTCTTAACGTCCGTGGTCTGAATCTCTTCCTTTGGCCACCTTATTATTCCTGCAGGGTATCTGATCACTGGCAGGGCATAGCCGTTTATTGCCCGGGTGTTATTCTTGCCATTGAGCTGGCTTCTTAGGACTTGCCTCACTCGCTGGAGGTATTTGGCCGTAGCCGCTTTCCTTGTTGCCAGTTCGAGGTTGCCATTGGCTTGTGGTATACCAAGGTACTTGTAGCTGTTCTCAATGTCTGCTATTGTTCCTTCGGGGAGTGAGACCCCTTCAGTGCGGACTACCTTTCCTCTCTTAGTCACCATCCGACTACATTTCTCAAGCCTGAATGACATCCCGATGTCGCTGCTGTAGATCCTGGTTGTGTGGATCAGGGAATCTATGTCCCTTTCGCTCTTAGCATACAGCTTTATGTCATCCATGTAGAGGAGGTGACTGATTGTAGCTCCATTTCTGAGGCGGTATCCATAGCCTGTCTTGGTGATTACTTGGCTTAGGGGGTTCAGTCCTATGCAGAACAGCAGTGGGGAGAGTGCATCACCTTGGTATTTCCCACATTTGATGGACACTTGGGTAAGTGGCTTGCCATTGGCTTCAAGTGTGGTTTTCCACATCCTCATCGAGTTCGCAACGAAGGCTCTTCGGGTCCTGTTCACCTTATACAACTCCAAGCATTCAGTGATCCATGTATGTGGCATCGAGTCATAGGCTTTCTTGTATTCAATCCAAGCTGTGCACAGGTTGGTACGTCGGGACCTGCAGTCTTGTGCGACTGTTCTGTCAACCAGGAGCTGATGTTTGGCTCCTTTGGTATCTCATCCAATGCCCTTCTGTGCTTCGTTCATGTATTGATCCATGTGTCCATTTATCTTAGCCGCAATGATGCCTGACATGAGCTTCCATGTTGTGGAGAGACAGGTTATAGGCCGATAGTTGGATGGGACTGCACCCTTCGAGGGATCCTTCATGATCAGGATCGTTCGCCCTTCGGTTAGCCATTCTGGGTGAGTCTCATCCCTCAGCAGCTGGTTCATTTGTACTGCTAGGCGCTCATGGAGTGCTGTGAGTTTCTTTAGCCAGTAGGTGTGGACCATGTCCAGGCCTGGTGCTGTCCAGTTCTTCAAATCTGAGACTCTTTCCTGTATGTCTGCCACTGTTATGGTAACTGGGTTCTGTTCAGGGAGGTTGCTGTGCTCCTCTCTCAGGGTCACCAGCCATTGTGCACTGCTTTCAAAACGGCCTTTCATTTCCAAAATTCTGGAAAAAGTGGTGCACATGCAGTTGAAACTTTTCTTGAATGAACATAACATCTTGGAGGTCTTCCAGTCAGGTTTCAAGACGATGCATAGCACGGAGTCAGCCCTGTCACGCGTTTCTAATGACATCCTCCTGGCAAATGACTCTGCTCATCGGCCCCTACACACCTGCTCGGCGCCTCAGGTCTGTGGACCAGTCTTTGTTAGAAGTACCAAGAACTAAACTGAGGCTCAGAGGGGATCGAGCCTTTTCTGTTGCTGGTCCCTCTCTCTGGAATGACCTCCCACTGAACATTCGGCAAGCCTCCTCGCTGCCCATCTTTAAAGCCCTCCTCAAAACCCACTTGTATTCTTTGGCGTTCGACTCAGCATGATTTTACTGATTGGTGCTTTCTACCGCCTTTATTATCCATTTCGTCTTACTGTTTATTGTGTGTGTTAAATCGCTCCATGTACAGCACTTTGTATGCAGCGATGGCTGTTTGAAAGTGCTCTATAAATACTGTTGACTTGACTTGCTGTTATGTGCAACCTCCTTCTCCCATATGCCTTTCCAGTACCTTTCAGTTTCCAGTCTTGGTGGGTCAGCTCTGTTGTTAGGACCCTGCCACTGAGCGTACACTTTCGCAGGTTGTGTTGCGAACAGCCTGTTTATTCGTCTGGCCTCATTCTCTTTCGTGTACCGCTTTAGGTGACCGGACAAGGCTTGGAGCCTTTGTTTGGCAGTTTCGAGTGCTTCAGGTATGGTCATCTGGATGTACCTCTTGGGTATCGGCCTTTTCATCACACCTCTCTGGGCCTCCGTCAATTGACTCACATCTTTCCGGGCCGCCTTGATCTTAGCCTCCAACTGTGTTTTCCATGGTGGGTAACGTATCTCATGGCTTCCATGGTTGCTCTTATTGTCCAGGGTCTCCAGGATCACTGATGCTGAAGCGCATATCAGCTCATTGGTTTCTGTGATCGTTACGGTAGGGATCGCCCTCAGTGCTGCATTCACACTTTCCATGAGACTTTCAGGTGGTACTTCACATAGCCGTTGTAATCGGATTCTAGGTTGCCCAGCTTTCATTCTCGCCATGATCTTAGCTTTCAGGCCAGTTGCTGCCTCGCTCAGCATTTCATTCATTGGGGCTGGCCACCCAATCTCATCATCTGCATTCATTGGGGCTTGCCTCCCAATCTCTTGTATGACCTCCTCCTCTGATCTGGCAGCCTGGGGCCCTTCACCATGGAACCTGCGTTGTACCTCATCAATCTCAAGTTGTGACAGCAGTTGCCGTTTGTGGATGTTGGAACACTGAGCTACTAGTTGTTTCGTGGTCAACCGTGACTGTGGGTTTCGAAGTAACCATTTAGCCCACATTCTCTGCATGTAACCCCTCTGACTAGGGTTGCTTGAGTAGTAGCATTCCAACAGAGCCATGTTATCGCATCTCGCCCATTTCCGCTTTGTTCCAGCAGCCCATTTTTCATCAAGCTCTGGTTCCCCAGCACCTGACGCAGACCTTGTTTGGCCGGGCGACGTCTGAGCCGGCATATCATTCGTTTTATTGTCTCTCATCATTGTATAAGGTAGGCATTAGTGTGAAGGATCTTGCCCAAGGATGGATGGATGGATGGATGGGTGGGTGGGTGGGTGGATGGATGGATGGATGGATGGATGGATGGATGGATGGATGGATGGATGGATGGATGGATGGATGGATGGATGGATGGATGGATGGATGGATGGATGGATGGATGGATGGATGGATGGATGGATGGATGGATGGATGGATGGATGGATGGATGGATGGATGGATGGATGGATGGATGGATGGATAGATAGATAGATAGATAGATAGATAGATAGATAGATAGATAGATAGATAGATAGATAGATAGATAGATAGATAGATAGATGTAAATATATATATAGATATAGATAGATACAGTAATCCCTCATTTATCACAGTTAATTGGGACCAAAACCACCCGAGATAAACGAAAATCCGCAAAGTAGCGACCAATTAACATATACAGGTAAAAAAATAAAATTTTTAAGTCCGCAAACAGTCCGTGAGAAGCTGCAAGGCAACAGCGAGTCACATAGAGCAACATATACAGTACTGTACTCCATGTACTGTATATGATTTGAAATATTTGCATGAATGTTTGAAAAAATGCGCGATGCACCGAATCCGCGATAAACTAACAGCGAAATATCGAGGGATCACTGTATATAGATATGAATAACAATCTGGAATTTTAAGGGTTTAAACAATGATGAAGTGAGCAGATAAATATCATGTAAGCTGCTGAAAGCAAACACTTTTCATGTCACGTGTTCTTTGTATTCACTCACTTCTTGGAGGAGGACCACGTCGTGCTCTTCTTGGAGCAGCATGTCTCCGATCATGGCGTACCGCTGAGAGCAGTGCTTGCTCAGGTAACGCACCCCCCTGACAAACAAAAGCACATACCGAATGTCAACTAAGAACTTACTAATAAAACACAGTGCGTTTGTGTGCGTGCACACTAACCAGCAGTTGAGAGAGAACACTCGGATGCTGACAGAGTCCTTGTGATCCATGATTGTGGCGCATCAGATCCTAATGCAGAAGGTTACGAACGTCACAACAACACAGGTGGTCTTGTTTTTACTTGTTTGTTTTAACTATCTGGTAACAAAAAACAACAAAAAAAAACATAACAAATAACTAAGGTAAGGTCCACTAAGTAAGGATTGTTTAACAAAAGCAAGTGCAATTTGCAACTGAGATCGATTGATAAGTATAGAAAACTGATGTATGGATGGAAGATACAGTAATAGTATAGGAACACACAAAATGTATTTACCGCTGCATTGATATTAGCTGCCTAGCAAGGTCAACATGTGACAACAATGTGTGTGTGCGTGTGTGTGTGGTGTAAAAAGCTGACCAGGCAGAGCTTGGGTCACGCGCTGCTTATATAGAAAAAGGAGAAATGCTGTTGTGTGCGTGTGCGTGTGTGTGTCTGGTCATGTAGATGGAGAGAGATTCTCAGTCTCACCATGCCTGTTTTTTTGTTTTTGTTTGTTTTGTTAAGCATTATGCTACCTTGAATGGTACGTTGTATTTTTGTTGTTGGGTAAGGATGGTGTATCTTATGCATGCATTGAAAAATGTATAATCAAAAATGAAATTTCTAAAGAGCACACATTTTACACACATTTCATCCATTCAGTATTTAAAATTGCATTTTTTGTCATAAATCTAGCTAGTTAGGAAGTGTGTCATCCTCTGTGGTCATCGAGTAGAGCTGAAGAAAAATTGTAGCCACGCCAGGATTTAAGTTGCCCATCTCCGTTGAAGAGTTTCTAATTCAAACACAACCTGCATTTAGAACTTTAGCAATTCCTATTTTCTGGAAAATCAGTCTCACAATATGGAGCTGAAGCAAACTTTTTCTTTGTTTTTGTTTTTATGTAACCACAAAATGAGGCAAGCATTGAACCTTACATAGGACTTACTAATCCACCTGGCAACCCAGTATAAAAATGCTGCAATTACAGTAATACATATCATGTATGCACCTCCAAATAACCTCAATTTCATCCAAATGTGAAGAGACTCCCCACACAAGCACAGAAAAATATGCTAATATCTGCGTTCATGAACGTGTTTCCTGACAATGGCTGAGTAGTTGTTTTGTTTCGATTTTATGACACACAGCCAAGAAGACGCTGTGTAACGTTGAGGGTTGATTTCTGCCCAGCAGTGGCATATAGGGCTCGTATTGGCCATGACATATGGATCAAGTTAGTGTTACCACATCCAACTTGAATTCACAAGCCAAATCTTGTGAATATTGTTAGCGCGTAATGCAAATTGAAATCGCATTCTTAGCATTGGACCCTTTTCAGGCACTGGTCAATCTGGCTGATGGAAGCTAGATTTATAATAACATAAAGGACAACCCTTTGCCCTTTAAGACAAAGGGTTGTCCTTTATGTTATATTCTGGTTTTGTACCCACACACAGTCGCAAATACAATCTTGACAACGGTACATTTAATTCAAACTGTAATAATTTTATGGAGCAAAAGCTGTGTTTACTTCAATTTACAGATAATGAATTAAGTTTTAAACGAGAGGAGAGCTACACATACTCGCTTTATCGTGATTAAGTAGAGTAGTCCGACTGACTTGGTATCAAAATACATTTTCATCATGTTTTAAAGCATTGTTAAAGGCTTAAAAGTGTATTCTTCTTATCTCACCTGAACAAATCGTTTGCAGTGGGGCGAAGCGCGGTTGGGGCTCTAACAGTCTCGGGTCCAGGATACTTCCTGGCTCTACCGGCCAGCTAAGCCGACTGAAGGGGGCCCACAACGTCGTCAGTTATTCTTACTTCATGATGGTTGAAAGTGACATAGCAAGTCCCTCGGCAACGCGGCTTCTCTTCAGTACGGTCAAAGTGTAAACAGAGCGCATAAAAGGAATGACATGTTTGCTCACAAGTGACGGCATTGGAGCATCCGTTCAGTTCTTCACATCCGATCCGAATCATCGCTTCCAAAACAAAGCACAGACCTAAGGGCGATTTTAATTAAAATAAATAAATACATACACATTTTATATTGCATATTCTAAGACCACCGGGAGTTGATAAATGTACTCATTTAATTTACGGTTTATTGGTGATTTCCGTATTATCTCTGGTCCCGTTGAATTCTGGGAAATGAAGTTGTCTCAGTTGGCTAATTCGAGCAGTATTTTTGTTTGTTTGTTTGTTTTATTGAGCATTTTTTGCGTTTTTAATGTGTTACAATACAACAATAGTGTGTGTTTTATATGTAAAATATATAATACATGTATGTTGGAAAATATTGAATTTAGCCTCACCTTTTGGCTTCGTATGTACAGTGTTTATCATGGATGGTACAGTACTTATAAAATTCTGATACAGATCATAACATGAACAAAAATGTTGTATTTAGTATACGATTGTTATATGCTGTGTTACCTAATAATATCAAAAGAAGAAAAGTAATGGACAAAGGAAATCACACATCGTATCATGGGGAAATGGCCCCCAAAGGCACCATGTGTCTTTTATTGTTAGATACATTTGTTTGATTACATAGTCCAACCTCTATTTGGAAGTATAAAATTGCAATTCACAATTGTGGCAAAAACCTTAACCAAAAACAACAAAACACCTTCCCACACCATTCAGAATATGATACATTATATATCTTATTATTAATTATCAATGTCAGCACAATCACACATTTTCAGTGAGGCAAAACACTCACAGTCAAAAAGACAACAGAATCAAAACATGGACAAATATTGATACTGGCAAGAAAACTGTATAAAAAATACATAGAGCAAGGAGCGTTATTGTTGTGTTTGTCTAAGTTGCAAAATACGACATTCAAAGCCAGGCAGGCACTTTTGTCAAAATATGTCCAATTTTACGGTGAAAAATAATGGATGGATGGATGGAAATTGTCCAGTGAGCCACACACACACACACACACACACACACACACACACACACACACACACACACACGCAGACATATGCACAGACTTCCGTTGAAGCATCTTCAAATCAATGGAAAAATGATCTTTAAGTAGTGAACCCCACATTGCCCTTATTATTAGAATCTGCTTTCCAAACCCATAAATAACAATCAATGATCACATTGCACGCAGCACAGAGACAACAGGTTGGAGATGGGTGCCAATATTACATCTTAAATATGAAAAACTGAAGCTTCTCCGCATAGTGAGTGAAGATGTATGACTTCACAGCATGCAATTTCTTTTTCATCAAAAGAAACACTGATTTCAATTTGTTAGTTCTCTTCTGCTCTTTCTGTGCCAGGACACTTAATCACAAATAAAGCCCCATCCCCTCCCCTCCTCAAAATAAAAATACTCCTATGTGACACATATTCCTTTAGGGATCCACTTGACTCACAGTACAGAAACAATATAGTTTTCACTTCGGGCTACATACACGTCAAGGCAGAAAAATCAAACACTGCTGTCACTTGGTCTCCACTGCCTCACACCACAACCACCACCCTGGTCGTCTCAGGGCATCTGTGCGAACTCACGTCTTCCAATAAAGCAGTGTAACAAGAAGATTGGTGGACGTGGTCGTGCAGGGGCAGGGACAAGCGCTGGCTTTATGAAGGATGAGCAATTTTAAAAGCATCCATAGGGTTGAAAAAATCATTGATTTGCACATATACTGTAGATCGTGATGTTCTTGAGCATTTCAGCCATTCGATTCAAACTCGGCAGAGGCCTGATTGTCGGATGCCGCTGAAAAATTAACCCGAGTGATTATCTTGTGGTGTGGGGTGTTTGAAGAGTGTTTTTCCCCCTCTCCCCAACCTTGTTGGAAGACGGTTGACAATCGTACATGTTAAACCTGTTCAATATTTACAATTACAAATTCTTGTATGATATACAGATAAGTGGGCCAAATGGAAGCACTTTACTCCCTCAGCAAAGGCCCGATTGTCGGATGCCTCTAATAATTATCCTAAACGATTATTCTGTGGTGTGGAGTGTGTGAAGATTTATTTTTCCCCCCTTTTCCAACCGGCTTAGAAGACAGTTGGGACTGCCAATCAGAAATATTATATCTGTTCAACAGCAAATCCTTTCATGTGATCAACATCGATTTCAGCCGAGCCACAGACTCCACGATTGTGATGTGAAATCAATTAAGCACAAACCGACAATCGGGCCGAGTTTGCGCATCACCTCCCTTTCCGATCAAAGTCAAAGGCCCTCTTATCTCTAAAAGATTATCCTGTGGTGTGAAGTGGGTGAAGAGTAATTTTCCTTGCTGATCTGCTTGAGAAACGGTCGGTGTGACAATCATACATGCTAAACCTTTTTTTTAATATTTAGGATCACAGACCCCTATGTGTGTTGTCAATACCGATCAAAACGGGGTATATCTCATCTTGATAATTCGGCCTATATTTTAGCATTCCCCTTTCTAATCAAAGTCAGCAAAGTCCCAGTTGTCTGATGTCCCTGAAAGATTAATATGAGTGATTATACTGTGGTGCGAGATGTGTTATTTTTTCTTCGTTTATCTGCCAATTATCAACGGAAACTCGTTCAATATTGACGATCGCAAATCCTTTTGTGTGTGATTTAAGTGCAATACATGCGTACCTGTAATGAGGCCGTATTTGAGCATTTCCCCCATTATCGAATGCCTGTAAAAGATTATGTTGATCTATCTTCCCTGACCTGGTCTGAAAAGGGTTGGGCCCCAGAATGTACCTGTTACCCCTGTTCAATATTCATGAATATCACTCACAATTTTCTTCTATTACTTGTCTTTCTTCCGTGGCCTCATGCTGCCACTTACAGGTCGGACTTAGTAGTTTGACAGACATCTGGTTTGGGGAAGGAGACTCGCGATTATTGGAGATCTCGTTATGTGTGTGGCGTGCTGTGCCGCTCATCTGAAGTACACCAAGATATTAAAAATTGATATGTGTGAACCCCACTTAAGACAAGATTAAAATCACAGACAAGCAGTACCAGAACAGGGCATCAAGTCCTTTCACTGATAAATGTTGGTGTGAAAAGGCTCTAGGGCTTGGTTCCAAATGAACTTGCCCTGTGATGATCTATCATTTGACAAAAAAAAGAGGTAGTACAAAAGGCAATTCAAAGTGGCAGGCAATTATATCTTTGGAGAAAAAAAGGCACTTTTGTTTCCTGACAAGATCTACTGCAACACCACTTCCTCTTCCTCCTCCTCATCTGTGGTCCAGTTCTGTCTTTTTTCCTTGCTCTGAGTGATCTTCTCATTCGACACCTTCTCGTTCTCTCAAGCGCCATGGCGTACCTCCACTTCATCTAAAGCACGTTTAAGCACAAGATACTGGTCTGTCAAATGCATGTGTGTGACTATTTTTTAATTCCTTATGTGTGTTAGTGTTAGTTCTCTAGTATTGTTTCTGGTTTTGCTGGCTGAAGAGAGGGGAGTGGCATGCTTTCATTTTTTTTTTTTTTTGCTTAGTCCTTCACAAGTCTGTAGACGTGGTACTGGGCGCCATGCTCGCTCGTGGACACCTCGAACACAAATGCGATGCACAGCAACGTCTCCTGGGTGTCGCGGTTCGTTACCACCTAGGGGAGCAAAAGAGATGGAAGTAACAATGTCAGGTAGGAAAATGCACGGTAGCCTTCCATGACCTCCACACTTGTAACCTCTTAAGATAGTGTTGATTATTACGTCAATGGCCGAAAATCGCTTCCGTCGGCACTTATTCTGCCAGTGTTTCAATTACATCCAGTCGTCAGTCTGACAGCGAACATGGGAGTCCGTCAATGACAGACCCACAGACCTTCCATCGTGACTGACAGAGAAGTGATGACAGGCGTAAATGTCCAATTTGCTTTTGCTTGTATTTTTCATGAGCTGAACATGACTTCAAACTAGCCTTTTATTGTGGAAAGACCTGTCCAATAATCATGCTGTCTAATCAGCATCTTGATATACAGTACCAACCGTGTTATCTCAGCAACGCGGATTTGTGCCTAACATGAGGGCAAATTTCAAATCTTGTCAATGCATAAAAAGTCTTGGATTGAATTCAGTTCATGAAAAATGGGATCAATAATAAATGTGTTGCATTGATATTTAAATGACTTGAAAGTGCAAGGATGAGTCTGGTGTGGTAAGGTGGGAATGTAGTCAGGCAAGCATGGAGTGGAGCCACACATTTTTTAAATCTCTTTCTTTAGTCACCTAATTCTTCATTTGTGTTACCATTGCTTTAATTTTCAAAGTAATACTTCTGTCCCTGAGGCGCACATTTAAGTCAGTCAGCGCTCCTCCTGGCGCTATTTTTCTGACCGATAAAGAGGTAAGAGCCATTATCCTGCTTGTTTTCCCATCTCGCCCCTTTCGCAACACACCTGATTCAACTGACCTGGATCGTTTTCGGGCTCCCGCAGCACTTGCTGATGAGCTGATCATTTGAATTAGGTGTTTTGCAGCAAGGAGAGATGGAAAAGAAGAGGGAAAGCGGCCCTCCAGGACTGGACTTTGACACCTATCTATTCCAAGCCTTCCTGGGATTACACCAGCGATACGTAAATAAAACACATGTGTGAAATGTGTGCCCATATCGAAGTGTGTACCTGCAGGATGGTGAAGTTTTCAAGAACACTGTTCATCATGTACTTTTCAGGCAAGTGTTTGAGCTTGTGGATGAAGTTGATCATGTACTCGCACATGGGGGAGCGATGGATCCTGTAAACGCACTTGCCCCCCTCCAGGCGGGCATACTCTGTCTGCAAAGGGGCGGGCAGGAGAAAACACACATAGCTCAATTCACAAACTGCATGTTTGCAGAGCTAATCAATCCTGACATGCCATTACCTCGACTTTCTCCACCACCTGCTTCCCGAAAGAGCAGACTTTGGTTGAAACAGTGATGGTCATGTTCTCAGCGCTGCTGTACTGGCTGGTGACGCCGTAGAAAGAACCAGGGCCATCCTGCATCCCGCTGCTGTTCAGGTCGGCCTGCAGAGAGCACAATCAATGTACCGGTAATCCTTCAAAAAGGGACATCTGAAGAGCTTGCCCACCCATCATGTGTAAAATCACACAACTGCGATGTGTCCGTTGCTTGCGCGACATACACGATTCCACTCCACTAAAGTGTATTGAGTGCACTGTCGGATTTTACTTTGTTTATGGGCACTTGATTTATTTTCTTTACATTCCAGGTGAATGATAGCTGCTCACCGTCTCAGACTAAAGGGGATCGGGATGAGCAGTGGTTCATTTGCATGAGACAAAGACCAGCCACGCAAAACAGGCTAATTAAGGCGAGACTTGAATAACAATGTCCTAAATTTTTAATAGATCACGTCACATATGCAGATACTCTTGTCAATGAACCATACTTGCAGATTCACACACGCACACACACAAGCACACACACTGAAAGAGAGAGAGAGAGAAAGACAAAGAGAGAGAGAGAGAGAGAGAGAGAGAGAGAGAGAGAGAGAGAGAGATTTTCTCTGGGCTTATATCGACCACCCTCACGAATGAATTCCAAAAATGAAACTTGATTGCTCACCCAAAATTTAACCAGGAAAAACGCATTCTGAGGGCCTTTCTCATAAAGCTCCTTGAGGCCTCCCTTCTTCTCTGGGAACTTGTCGTAGATCTGCCGGATGTCTACAGCCTCCAGGAGAGGGTCACTGTAGGAGGGGTTTGTCTGTCCTATGTGGACAAACAGGTGTTTGCTGTACTGCAAAACGGAGACACAAGAAAGGGCACAATTAATCCTGCAGGAAAATATACTGTATGTTCAGCATCAAGCTGTTTTGACGAAACATGTATGATAAGAGTAGAAGCAGAGGTACGCCACAACAGAATTGTATTGAGCTTCTCAAACTAGCACCAGCTGTTGTTGTTTGGTGAGTATTTTTTTTATCCAATCCATCGACCTCAACTTAAAGACTTACAGTACGTACATCTGGACAAAGTAGGGCCTATGAGCCTCATCCAGCCTTTTTAAAGTCTGTGCAGCCTTTATGATGTCAAATTAAAACACCTACAAACTATGTGCTGCTTTTATTTTTTATATGCGCACGCATGCCGGCAGAGCAAGTAAACAAAAACAGTAACTCGTCTTTAGTTTTGCCAACTTTAAGATATTGTCACTGCACCAACTGCTGTCCTCATGTTTGCAACTATCGAATTTCCTGCAAAGGAAGAGGAATTTGCCTGGAAACAATTTGGGAGCCCTAGAACAGCTAAAAGTGGTTTGTGCCAATCATGTCAGAACACTTTAGCAATATTGGGAAAAATGCTCTCCGTAGACATGTTTTATTTTTGTAAATGTTTATAATAAAATAGTGATTAATCATTAATATGTAAAGATGTGTCATTTTACTGTGACTGATTATACAGTATATATTTTTTTCAGTTTTCATTTTATTTTTTGTTTCCGAATGACAAATAAGATATCAGTGCTACACAAGTGGCAGGTTACTGTTTTATAAAAAGACATTAGGAGGTGAATTACATCACTAAATACCCACTTAAGGCCCAAGTCCAAAACTCACCGCCCGCCACTGGCTTGTTGATTTAGCACAGTTCTCTAGCAGCAGCGGTACGATGCCCAATCTTTTTTTGGCACCATGGTCCGC
Organism: Hippocampus zosterae; assembly: GCF_025434085.1. Taxonomy (NCBI): domain Eukaryota; kingdom Metazoa; phylum Chordata; class Actinopteri; order Syngnathiformes; family Syngnathidae; genus Hippocampus; species Hippocampus zosterae. Next base: position 7,796,472 of record NC_067459.1, on the reverse strand, counting down.
TTTCACATGAAGACATTAGTGTAGGCCATGATGCAATGCGCCACAAGGGTGAACTTCAAAATAAATGCCTAATAAGTACTAAGGTACTGTACGACATGGATATCAATACCTTAGTCAGCTTTTATTTTCAAATTAGCTTTCTGAAGGAATCAAGTGGGCACTGAAACAGTCAAATCTTTCATACGTGAATATTTTAACTAAGCATGCATATCACCGCACCTCTTATGTGAACCCCTGACCTTCAGGGGAATAGCCATTAATTGAGTCACATGGTTGTTATGAATTAATTGTGCCCTCTAGTGGCTCCTTCCATGCGATGAAACTATAACACATTTACATCTTCTTGAGCATGGAGATTTCCAGACAGAGTGTGAATGATGTTTATTTTGTGTTTTTCATGTTGGATTAAATTAGCGTCAAAATTCATCTCTTCCTCACCAAGCCTTTTGCTGATGGTTTTGTAACCCATTCCAGCATTGTACTAATACATAATGTATTACGCAAACTAATGTACTAAATAAGTACATCCATCCATCCATCCATCATCTACCGCTTATCGGGGGCCGGGTCGCGGGGGCAACAGCTTTAGCAGGGAAGCCCATACTTCCCTCTCCCTAGCTACTTCTTCCAGCTCTCCCCGTGGGATCCCGAGTCGTTCCCAGGCAAGCTGGGTGACAGTCTCTCCAGCGTGTCCTGGGTCTTCCTCGGGGTCTCCTCCCGGTGGGACATGACCGTAACACCTCACCAGGGAGGCGCTCAGGAGGCATCCGAATCAGATGCCCAAGCCACCTCATCTGGCTCCTCCCGATGTGGAGGAGAAGCGGCTCGACTCGGAGCCCCTCCCGGATGACCCGAGCTTCTCACCTTATCTCTAAGGGAGAGCCCAGACACCCTGCGGAGAAAACTCATTTCGGCCGCTTGTAACCGGGATCTCGTTCTTTCGGTCACGACCCATAGCTCGTGACCATAGATGAGGGTTGGAACGTAGATCGACCGGTAAATTGAGAGCTTCGCCCTTTGGCTCAGCTCCTTCTTCACCACGACAGACCGATACAACGTCCGCATCACAGCAGACGCTGCACAGATCCGCCTGTCGATCTCCCGCTCCCTCCTGCCCCCACTCGTGAACAAGACCCCAAGATACTTGAACTCCTCCACTTGGGGCAAGATCTCCTCCCGGACCCTGAGGGGGCACTCCACCCTTTTCCGACTGAGGACCATGGTTTCAGATTTGGAGGTGCTGATCTTCATCCCAACTGCTTCACACTCGGCTGCGAAACGCTCCAGTGAGAGTTGGAGAGCCCTGTTTGAAGGAGCCAACAGCACCACATCATCTGCAAAAAGCAGGGATGTAATACTGAGGCCCCCAAAACGGACCCCCTCAACGCTTCGGCTGCGCCGAGAAATTCTGTCCATAAAGGTTATGAACAGAATCGGCGACAAAGGGCAGTCTTGGCGGAGTCCTACCCCCACTGGAAACGATTCCGACTTACTGCCGGCAATGCGAACCAAGCTCTGACATCGGTGGTATAGTGACCGAACAGCCAGTATCAGGGGGTTCGGTACCCCATACCCTCGAAGCACCCCCCACAGAACTCCCCGAGGGACACGGTCAAACGCCTTCTCCAAGTCCACAAAAGACATGTAGACTGGTTGGGCGAATTCTCACATACCCTCGAGGACCCTGCTAAGGGTGTAGAGCTGGTCCACTGTTCCACGGCCGGGACGAAAACCACACTGCTCCTCCTCAACCTGAGGCTGGACTTCCTGACGGACCCTCCTCTCCTGCACCCCTGAATAGACCTTACCAGGGAGGCTGAGGAGTGTGATCGAAAGGTTTCCGGGTTTCCCTTGCCCGGACGCGAGGGGCGTGGAGGTGGGGCTCGTTGGCAAGCGCCTGGTGGCCGGGCCTACACCCATGGGGGCCGGCCGGGCACAGCCCGAAGAGGCAACGTGGGTCCCCCTTCCCATGGGCTCACCACCCATGAGAGGGGCCAAAGGGGTCGGGTGCAATGTGAGCTGGGCGGCAGCCAAAGGCGGGGACCCTGGCGGTCCGATCCTCGGCTGCAGAAGCTAGCTCTTGGGACATGGAATGTCACCTCTCTGGCAGGGAAGGAGCCCGAGCTGGTATGTGAGGCAGAGAATTTCCGACTGGATATAGTTGGACTTGCCTCCACACCCAGCCTGGGTTCTGGTACCAGTTCTCTCGAGAGGGGTTGGACTCTCTTCCACTCTGGAGTTGCTCACGGTGAGAGGCGCAGAGCAGGTGTGGCCATACTCATTGCCCCCCGGCTCAGTACCTGTACATTGGGGTTCACACCGGTAGACGAGAGGGTTGCCTCCCTCCGCCTTCGGGTGGGTGGACGGGTCCTGACTGTTGTTTGTGCATATGCACCAAACAGCAGCTCAGCATACCCACCCTTTTTGGAGTCCTTGGAGGGTGTGCTGGAGAGTACTCCTGCTGGGGACTCCCTTGTTCTGCTGGGGGACTTCAATGCTCACGTGGGCAATGACAGTGAGACCTGGAGGGGCGTGATTGGGAGGAACGGCCCCCCCGATCAGAACTCGGGTGGTGTTTTGTTATTGGACTTCTGTGCTCGCCACGGATTGTCCATAACGAACACCTTGTTCAAACATAAGGGTGTCCATATGTGCACTTGGCACCAGGACACCCTAGGCCGCAGTTCGATGATCGACTTTGTAGTTGTATCATCGGATTTGCGGCCGCATGTTCTGGACACTCGGGTGAAGAGAGGGGCGGAGCTGTCAACTGATCACCACCTGGTGGTGAGTAGGCTACGATGGTGGGGAAGATGCCGATCCGTCCTGGCAGACCCAAACGTATCGTGAGGGTTTGTTGGGAGCGTCTGGCGGAATCCCCTGTCAGAAGGAGTTTCAACTCCCACCTCCGACAGAGCTTTTCCCATTTTCCGGGGGAGGCGGGGGACATTGAGCCCGAGTGGACCATGTTCCGTGCCTCTATTGTTGAGGCGGCCAATCTGAGTTGTGGCCGGCAACCCCCGTACTCGCTGGTGGACACCAGCAGTAAGGGATGCCGTCAAGCTGAAGAAGGAGTCCTATCGAGTCTTTATGGCCTGTGGGACCCCAGAGGCAGCTGACGGGTATCGATTGGCCAAGCGGAACGCAGCTTCGGTGGTCGCCGAGGCAAAAACCCGAGCGTGGGAAGAGTTTGGTGAGGACATGGAAGCCGACTTCCGGACGGCTTCGAGGAAATTCTGGTCCACCATCCGACGTCTCAGGAGGGGGAAGCAGTGCACCATTAACACTGTGTACAGTGGGGATGGGGCGCTGCTGACTTCGACTCGGGACGTTGTGAACCGGTGGGCAGAGTACTTCGAAGACCTCCTCAACTCCACCAACACGTCTTCCTTGGAGGAAGCAGAGCCTGGGGACTCTGAGGTGGGCTCTCCTATCTCTGTGGCTGAAGTCACAGATGTGGTTAAAAAGCTCCTCGGTGGCAAGGCCCCAGGGGTGGATGAGATCCGCCCGGAGTTCCTCAAGGCTCTGGATGTTGTGGGGCTGTCCTGGTTGACACGCCTCTGCAACATTGCGTGGTCAACAGGGAGAGTGCCTCTGGATTGGCAGACCGGGGTGGTCGTCCCTCTTTTTAAAAAGGGGGACCGGAGGGTGTGTTCCAACTACAAACATAAGTACAGTAATGACATAATTAAACGTAAAATAAAGTAGCTTTTGCTTCCATTCAAAGGACATTATTTGGGGTTCCCATAATTTTGTTGTGGTTCTCAGAATAGCACGATAGGTTGTTGTATGGTGCTAATTTCCCCCCCCCCCAATAGTGCTCATTCTTTTCCTGGGCCGCCGACCTCATGGATGAACATAAAGATTTAAAGCACATCTAGCAGGCAAAGTAGGGCCTGTGCATAGTCTGTAGTCAAACTAAAGTGTCAAGTATGTGTGGCTTTTATTTTGATGTGCATGTGTGTCAGCAGTGCAAGAGAACAAGAGCAGCGATTTGTTTTTAGTGTTGCCAACTCAAATATATTGTTGCTGTAATCAGAGACTTTTATGACCATTCTAGCAACTACTTTGAAAAAAAATATGAATAGTAACAACACTAACTGTGGTCATCGTGATAGCAACAGTCTAATTTGAACAGCAATTGTATTTTCTGCACAATGGAGGGGAAAGTGGAATTTGCCCTTGTCATGACTTAGTAGGCATAAGAACATCTAATAATGTAGTGGTGTGTGCTTATGTCAGCCCACTTATACAGACACTGTAGAAATTTTATTTTTTGTGTAAATAGTGATTTAATGGAGATATGTCATTTTGATGTTACTGTTTTTTTTCACCAGTTTTTAAGTTTAATTTTTCAAGAACAAGCTCTAACAGAGGCTACAGTAGTTATGATACAATTAAATAAAGACATTAAATTCATGCTTGATACAATTGTGTGTGAATGTTGGCGTGGCCATCGACAACCATTTCAGTTTTTCCACATGGCAGCCTTGAAAAATTAATTGACCAACTACAATTTGTAATCTGAAACCGTGTGAGACCGCTAGCTGATTCATCATAGATCTGGGCAGTGGTCCGGTACTCAATGTTTATTGAACCACAGACCACTTTCATGTATTTTGATGGACCGTCGAAGACACGGCGCAGCAAGACAAAATTACTTTCCCGTCAGCGGTCTCCTCGCGTTCAGCAGCTGTCGCCGCTGCCGCCACCAATCGAAAGTATCTGCCGTCGCCGCCACCACTACTACCAATCGAAAGTAGCCGCTGTTTCTGTTAGCGGCAGCAAAATGAAGCCAGGCCACTATAATGGTTGATGACACATTGCAACGAGCCGCGATGGCAACAAAATAAAACTTCCCAACTAATACTATAAATGGACGTTGCTGTCTTTTATTCAGAAGTTGACCCTAGAAAGCAATTATTGTGGCTGCTAATTTGACTTGGACTTCTCCACTGTGGGCACTGAGCTGCAGTCACAGAAGTGTGTCTGCAATATGCTTGGAAAGCAAATGCGTACTGAGGCAATCGTATCTGGCGCGCACATGATTATTTTCAGCATACACACTCGCGCACCGCTTATGCGCACACCTGGACATTATGCTGCTCCTTCTGGTGTGTGCACCTTAGGACAGTAAAATACTGACATATGATTATACATGAGTGTCACAACTTCTCAGTACACTTCAGTAATATTACGTGTTCTTCACAGGGGATAATGAATATCTGCCAGTGAGTACTGTTATGTGTGTGTGTTGCTCCACCATTTACGTTCAAATATCTGTTGCTTTTTAAAAATGTTTTTAATTAATTTTAGACTTTTCTTCCTTCCATTAACATGGTCAAAAAAGAACAATGAAATGCAGACAAAAGAAAACAAACTTCACCAAGTGATCATTTTTTTCCATTACTATATCTCTTATCTCAACAATACTATAAAAACAACACCAAGACTGAACTCACAGTGTCCGGATCCCTTTGGACTTCCATGAAGGCAGAGTACTCCAACATGCGCAGCTTTGACGAGGCAATAGTCCGGTCCTGCCACACTGGCACAGCTGTAGCTGTGGGCGGGGGAGGTGGTGCCAAGGGCTCGTAACCTGTACATCAAACACACAAATATTTAACATATCACAGTGCAGGTCATACCATATATTAACAGTCTGCACATAGTTAGTCTTACTTGGTATGGACTGTGGTACAGGACCTGATAGGCCTTGGTAGGGAGACTGTGCAAAAGGTTTGATACTAGAAGAAAACAAATGCTTCGGTGAGACAAACTTGACAAGAAAGAACACGTTTGGCTGATATGCTTGAATGCTTTCAATGGACCACATTATTAAAACTGTACTTTTAGTGAATTTCCTGGGCAGACAAAGAGTGGGAAATTGAACTACTGAGTAAATCTTTTGTAAGCCACCCATTTTAGAAAAGCTTCTCTCCCCACAACTTGGCACCGGATCCGCCATTTTCAAGCACAGGTCGGACTACACAGAAACACTTTCAAGTTCAAGTAGAAAATTAAGCAGAACTGCAGGGTTAAAAGTACAAATTAGAGTTCGCTTCTGAGAAGCGGCACAATGAACCCCAAAGTATTCGTGTTTCACTATTCACAAATCAAAACTACCGGTAGTCATTTTTTTGTCTGTGGAACTACTTTTTGTTCTTTTAGTAATGTCCAATAATGCCACAAAATTGCACCAAAGCCCTTGCTAATGGAAAGTACTAACAGGTGTCAAGATGGTATTGTTACAGTTACTGTCTCAACTGGGAGACAAAATTGTGTGTCTGTTCATTTTAGCCTGAGTTGTTAGTGGAAGTTACAGAGAGTCTTCACTGTACATGGGCACTTCCAAATATCTAATAATGTGGAAATCCTTTATTTGTATAAATAATGTAAAGAGTAATCATTGTAACGAGTAGCAGTAGTCCTCAGTCTTTACTGTAATTAACAAGTGGAATTTAGAAACAGAGTGATGAAGCGCTGCCTTCACGAGGGAAAATACAAATGATAACTTTTATTTACGTGTTATCTGTTTTTTCATTCACATTTTGGCTTGCTCTGCTCCTAGTTGTTATGGTAAAAAAAGCCATCAGGCCGCCTTGTCACACCCCGCAATAGGGCTTGGTGGAGTGAAACTTAAATAGAAATCAACCCCAAATATTTTCATTACCGGTACACTATGTTCTATATGCTCCATTAGTTGAAACACACATTCTGATTAATATTGTGTTTGTGGAATATGAATTAAGCAGGAAAATCCACTGTCATTCTTGATTCTTGGGAATATTGTTTTGACAGCAGGCCCAAAACATGTCATTAAATTGTGGGGAGAAAAACAACAACATATCTCTCCTTTAAATGTTGACTGCTAGTTGGTGTACAGGTAAGCATGTGTTGCTGCACCAGCAAAGCGTAAGTCCACCTGCTTCATTGTGTTCCAACCTTGAATAAGACAAACAAAAGAGCATGTGGCCGTGTTTGGTTGTATTTTTTGGGTGATACAATTTAGAAGTCAATCAGGTGCAGGAAACATACAAGAGAAAGAGTGTGGAAGTTAGTAGCAGTGCTTTGGTGCTCACGACAGGAGCTCAGCTATCGAGGGGAACTTACGCATGGCTGGTGCGACCAAGCCCAGGAGTCCTTCCCGGGTTGAGCTCTAGAACCAGCCTGATGTGCAAAAATGTCACGTGTTAATTATGCTTTGCAATGCCGCTAATGATTTATGCATCTGTGACAAAAGTTGTCTACTGTCATAAATCCTGGCGTCCCAAACACCCCTTCACCCACCTCACCCACCCCCCGAGTTTTAGGGGGCTTCTACTTACTCCTGAGAGGGTCCAGGCTGTCCCGGAATTGCAGTGGGCCAGAACTGGAAAATGATAGAGGGTTCTCAGTTTAAAAAAATAACATGTGAAACAAAGCAGGACTGTTGGAGGGGGTAGGCGGGGTGGGGGGTCTCACTCTGCTTGGCGGGTAGGGTGCAGGGGGCACTGGTGGAAGATGATTCTTGATCATGCTGGGCGAGACGATCTGTGCCGATGAGAGCGCCGCCATATTCTGCAGGGCTTTGTCTTTGGATGCCTGATCCTGTGTGACGGCACATGGGAAGCAGGCACGTCAAACACAAGGGGGCGCCACAATGTGCACAGGATTCCTAAAGCGGGGTACACACATACCCATAATGGGGCCAAATTTGAGTTGTCAGCAAAGGCCCAATCGTCCGCAAAGAATTATCCTGCGAGATTATCCTGAAGTGTGTGGTGCATGAAGGATGATTTTTCTGTCGGGCTGACAATCGTAAATACTAAACCTGGTCAATATACTTGATGAGTTAGGCCCAGCCATACACTCTGTGATTGTAATGTGAAATGGAGGGACAGACAATTAAGGCCACATTTGAGCATTTTCCCTCCCTTTCCATCAAAGTCAGCAAAGGCCCGATGATCAGATGTTTATAAAAGTTTATCCTGTGGTGTGAGGTTGCATATATGTTGGTATTAGAAACATGACACATTAAATATCTGTCAAGTTAAAAATGAAATAATTATTTGTTCACTACTTTATGGATTTTGTCTGATGCTGGGGTGCTATGGAACATAAACACTGCAAAATAAGAGGGATCACTGTCCTGATAAATTATCCCGGAGTGTGTGTGTGGGGGTCTTCCCTGGGGGGAGGGGTGGGCGCTAAGTGTTCGATGTTCAAGTACAGAATTTACAATCAAAAATCCCTACTGTATGTGTGTGGTCAGCAGTGAGTTGGGCGTAGCCAAGAAATCCTGGATTGTGACGTGAAACTTAACGATTGCCAAGGTCAGCAAACGGCTGATTGCTGGATTCCTCGACAAGATTATCCTCTGCAATAGGACTACGGTGTGGGGAGTGTTAACATTGATTTTCCCTCCCTAAACTAAACTGAGGCTCAGAGGGGATCGAGCCTTTTCTGTTGCTGGTCCCCCTCTTTGGAATGACCTCCCACTGAACATTCGGCAAGCCTCCTCGCTGCCCATCTTCAAAGCCCTCCTCAAAACTCACTTGTATTCTTTGGCATTTGACTCAGCATGACTTAGATTTGTTCTTGGTTTTACTGTTTGGTGCTTTCTACCGCCTTTATTACCGATTTGTCTTACTGTTTATTGTGCATGTTAAATTGCTCCATGTACAGCTCTTTGTATGCAGCGATGGCTGTTTGAAAGTGCTCTATAAATACTGTTGACTTGACTCCCTGATCTGGAGATATGAATAGGTGTGTGGTGCTCTGTCTTGGTCCTCAACATTATAAGAAGAAGTAAAGATTGTTGTATGTGTGTACCGCGCTTGACTTTCTGTCTAAACTCAGTTATACATAGGCATTAGTAGTGAAAAAGGAACTCGAGATAATGCCAAAGACAGCTTCCACTGCTCATTTAAACTTTGAAAGCAAAGTAAAAGCGGAGCGTTATTGCGGTCACCATAGAATCAAAAGTAGAGCAGCATTGCACTGATGAATGTTTGGAGAACAGCATACGAAACAACAGTTGAATCATGATGTAGTCACATTATTTTAAATCTAAAAGTTGGGAATGACAAGTAACATATGGCCTTAAAGTTGAATTGTTTCAAGCATTTTTTTTTTTGCGTTTTTGTCTGCAAAAGCACCAAGCTTTTGTCTCAAGAGACAAGTGCCCCAAAACAACAAAGCAGCACCTCAAAAAAGCAAGCGAGGATGCAAAAAAGTATTCAAAAGTACGGCTGTTTCCTGAGCACCGCACCTTCTTTTGGGGTAGCGAAGTAGGTAGGGAGGCAGGGGCAAGGTTGGGGGGATGCCATGCCAGCAGAGGGCCATACAAAGGTACATTGGTGCCGATGATGCGAGTAGGGGAAGCATAGCATACGGCACGAATGAGATTCACTTACCAAATTCATCGCCTAAAGCAACACAAAAAGAGAAAAGAACCGTTAGTTTGTTGCATTTAATAGGAGTTATGGGCCATATGGAAATGGACAGGGTAGTCTAATACATTGGTGTGCCATGGGAAATAATGTCATGTACTGAATTTGGGCCAAAAATTACAAACCCGAGCTCCAACAAATTTGGGAGCAGGTGTAAAGTGTACATAACAACAGAATAGAATTATTTTCAAATACTTCTCAACCTACACTTATTTGACTATACTATAAAGTCATTTCATGCTCAAACAGATAAACTCTTATAAACATATTTATTTATTTATTTATTTGCTTTGGAGGTTTTAAAAATTCACTCAAATTAAATTTGATGTCTGCAGCACCTTTAAAAAAAACCTCGTAAACTATATGACATCAACTTCCCTTTCAACAATACTTAATAAGCTTTTGGGAACTGAGGAATTGAGAAGCAAGAAGATGGATCAGGTTTCAGGTTCAATTGACATGTTTAACTTACTTTAACTCTCTTAAGTTTCAATTGATTGTATATTCCAAAAAAATCCAACATCAAACTGGTCAGATTTTTAGCAATACTCCATCAAGAATAAGCTAGCAATGCAGTTGCACCGGCCTTGTCCAAAACACACACATCTCTCTCTCTCTCTGTGTGTGTGTGTGTGTGTGTGTGTGTGTGTATATATATATATATATATATATATATATATATATATATATATATATATATATATATATATATATATATATATAGCGGTCAAATTATTAAAATACTTAATCTAATTAAAAATGCAGTAATAATTAACTCGAACTAAAAATTAATCGCGATTACTCATGCATTTTTTATCGTTTCTGAATTTCCTTTTATATTTTTTGTCCAATTTTTCCCCATTTTAATGCTCTCATCAACATGGAATCATGAATCAGTTTGTGCAAAATTCAAATATTTACTGAAATAATTTTGATTTTCAATTTTAAATGAACATTATAAATGAGCAGTTATTAAATGAGCAGTTATTCACACATCATCTCTGACACAATATTACTGTCCATCAACAACAGTAAAATATTTTGTCACACAACAAAATAGCAATATATAGGAGCAATATAAAATTATAAAGTGAAGTCGAAGGTAAACGAGTATTCAGTTTATAGTGGATTTAAGCCATGGTTGCATATTTTGTTTTGCTCAAGTTTGCTTTGAACACAGCAGTCAGGCTATTGATTCTGTTGGTCCTTTTTGCGCAGAAGTCTCTCTACGGTTTTATGTAGACATCATTTCGGATGACTACAAAAAAATCAAAATTGTTATTTCAGTTCAATGACAACACTGGAGACGTTTTATTTTCAGTGTTTTAAGGAAAATGTGGCATATACCAAGGTGATGCACTCTCCCCACTGCTGTTCTGCATAGGACAGAACCCCCTAAGGAATTTAATCATCCAAGACAGGCTATGGATACCGCCTCAGAAATGGAGCTACAATCAGTCACCTCCTCTACATGGATGACATAAAGCTGTATGCTAAGAGCGAAAGGGACATAGATTCCCTGATCCACACAACCAGGATCTACAGCAGCGACATCGGGATGTCATTCGGGTTTGAAAAATGTAGTCGGATGGTGACTAAGAGAGGAAAGGTAGTCCGCACTGAAGGGGTCTCACTCCCTGAAGGCTCAATGGCCTTGAGCACCAGAGCCATCGAGGCCCAGATATACCACACCAGACAAGACCCAAGGTGTAGGTTGTGCAAAGAGGCACCTGAGACGATCCAACACATAACTGCAGGGTGTAAGATGCTGGCAGGGAAAGCCTACATGGAACGACATAACCAGGTGGCTGGCATAGTCTACCGAAACATCTGTGCGGAGTATGGACTGGAAACCCCAAGGTCAAAATGGGAAACACCTCCGAAGGTGGTGGAGAATGACAGAGCGAAGATCCTGTGGGACTTCCAGATCCAGACTGACAAGATGGTAATGGCGAACCAACCAGATATCGTGATCATAGATAAAGGGCAGAGGAAAGCCGTTGTAGTGGATGTAGCGGTCCCAAGTGATGGAAACATCAGGAAGAAGGAACACGAGAAACTCGAGAAATACCAAGGGCTCAGAGAGGAGCTGGAGAGAGCCTGGAAGGTAAAAGTGACAGTCGTGCCTGTGGTGGCCGGAGCACTCGGGGCAGTGACCCCCAAACTAGATGAGTGGTTGCAACAGATCCCGGTATATATATATATATATTCATCTTCCGAGCCGCTTGATCCTCACTAGGGTCGCGGGGGGTGCTGGAGCCTATCCCAGCTGTCTTCGGGCAGTAGGTGGGGGACACCCTGAACTGGTTGCCAGCTAATTGCAGGGCACACAGAAACGAACAACCATTTGTGCTCACACTCACACCGAGGGACCATTTGGAGTATTCAATCAGCCTGCATGTTTTTAGAATGTGAGAGGAAACCAGACTACCCGGAGTAAACCCACGCAGGCACCCCGGGGAGAACACGCAAACTCCACACAGGGAGGCCGGAGATGGAATTGAACCCGGTACCTCTGCACTGACTAATCACCGGACCGCCTCTCTCTCTCTCTCTTTTTCTATATACAGAATATAAAAACAGAAATAAGTGATTTGCAGTAGTTACACCAAATACTATTGACTGAGTACTTAGTGTTGGGGCCCCGTTTTCATGCCCAGTGCGCAAGTTCGGTGAAACTGTGCAGCTCAGTTTTCTTTTTGTAGGACACGTGCAGTTAGCAATGGGTATTTGTGCAGTTATGGGAATGAACACAGCCAAAGTGCTTCCAGGCCAAAGAAAGCTGCTCCTCTTCTTCACTTCGACTCCAGCGCAGGAAATGTGCACCATTTACATGGCGTATACAGAAACTGACTTGCTGGAATTCATGCAGGAGACACTGACGTGTGCAAAGTACATATTTAACAAATTGTAAAATCTACACTTGCGGATGATGTATAGTTAGCCAGGGTCATCAGAGATTACTGCTGTGAAGTGAGCACTTGGGCTAGGTTCACACAGCAGGTGTGAGGCCTAATAAAGATGTTTTGTTCAATCCGATTTTTCTTACGTGCTCATTCATATTAGGAAAACAAATGTGACTTCTAATTTGAATGGAACACATATGTGACGTAACATGCATGCGCACAAAGCACAACGTCGAGTGATGTGGATTAAAAAAAAAATAACGTGGCAGTGTTTCCGGAAGTACATGGGATCCTGTGTGTAGGAGCTCATTTTATCAGCATATAAGGAAAGAGTAGCGAGATGGGAGGGGTGGAAATATTTCATGGATATAAGGAGATGCTCCTTGATCTCCTCAGGTGATGGAGACATCCACTAAAGATGACGTCACATCGTTGCCACGCGTAACAAATGAGCCACTTGCATGAATAAACTACTGTACTACTCTCACCACAAATGTCGAATTCATGTTTCAAGTGACATTAAATTAAAGTCAAATCAAACATCTTTGCAAATTCAGCCATCTCACGCAACAACCCCTCCCCCCCCCTGCATGGAGTGCACATTTGGCTTTTGATATCGGTCAGATATGCACAGACAAGCGTTGTTACTAACCTGGCAAGCGCCAGATGGATAATGTGAATCACTCAAAGGCGTTCGCCACAATATCAATGTGGGACTGCTCCAATCTAGTCTGCTCGGGAAAGGCGGGACATTCAGTACAATACTTGTTTGGGCAATGCTGCGACTTGTGTATTGTTAAAGAGCACGCCTACCAAACTTTTGCTTTGACCAATCCCATCAATGAATGAAAATGGCATCACCCTCATGCACCATGTTTAACCAGCTGAGTCCTGTTATCTTGATGATGGGTACAGATGGCATCATGGTGTCGTTTTTGGAATGTAAATATGTGGCGAAAGACCGTCTTGCATAACACGACATTGATTTTTTTTAATCAAGCTGATTGGCGACCAAGAACATTTTTCTTCACGGTTGCATATCCCGCCTACAAACACAACTGTTCCTTTAGTGGTGCTGCTTAGAGTAAATCAGCTGGCTCAGGACAAGATGAATTCTCTGGGATTCACAAATATCGCACAAATTCATCTTGCAGTTGAGGTTATGTTCATATTGCAGATGGAGCATGTACATATCCAATTTAAATTCACAAACGAAAGAGCACCAGGTTGAATTTGAAACAATCTGAATTGCACAAAAAGAAAAAAAATCAAACACGTGTTGCATATGGGGGGAAAAAAAGAAAAAAATCTTAATTGAGCTGCAGTGTGTCGCTACCGTTGGGCTAGTTTCACATAGCATGCAAATCCGACCCAGATCACATGTTCTCACCCTCCTCATAAACGACCTGCAACTGATTTTTTTTATGACAGTCTCATTTCAGATTTTTTTCAAATCTGACCTGGTCGACTTTGGCTAGGTTCATTTTGGCTAGGTTCATACTGCAGGCAAATGCAACCCACATTGTACAGGTTTATTTGCTAACTCGGTTTCTGCATGGCTTCTCTTTTGAATTCCATCCATGCGAATCCTCTCAGACGCCCATGAAAATGCACTTTCTATAAGTATATACATTTTTTTCATAAGGTTTAAATTAATTCTTAGACTGCATTATTAGAGCACTGTCACCAACATCAAATGTTAATTTGCTAACTCAGTTGTTCAATGTGCTGACTTTCTCCATTACGTTATTTCATGCATATGCTGTACTTATTTCAATGTATGTATGATGTACATACTTTCATCAACTGAAAAAAAATATAATAGAATGCATTTGTGACTATTCGGTGCAATATGAAGTGTCGTTTTAACCTTCACGATTTTGCACTTCGAATGATTTTGAACAAAGAACACCACAGGGTGTCAGTTTTATGATGCACTTTTGTTAGTTTATTATAAATAAATCCTAAATTCAGAGATAGTTCTTTATCTTTTATTTTGGACTTAAATTCTGTATTGCAGGGTGACTGTCCTGTCTTTTGTTAGAAATAATTGAAAGCTCTCATTTGAAACGTAACTGTCATTAGTTTAATTGAAAATTTTGTATAAAAAGTATGAGTGGTGACAGGTACGTGATATCGGTATTGGTAAGTACTAAAGAATTCAGTACCTGAAGAATTCAGTACTGGTATTGGTCTGGAAATAAAAAAAGTGGTACTGAACATCGCGAAAAATTTCTGCCACCAAATTCTCAGGTGTGCTAAGGGGTGTGTAAAAGGAAATGACTCAACACTATTGTTAAAGAACTTAGAAAAGCTGCACTTTCTTTCAAGTTAAAGTAACTTGTCTACATGTTTCTGCTGCAGCTGTATTAGTTACGTACCAGTAAGAGGTTAATGTAACATTGTGGGCATATGATGTAAAGGTGAATTTTCATTTGGGGGAAAACAAACAAACAAACATAAAAGGCAATAAGAGAAGAGAGAGGACGATTTTTTTAATGTGCATCTTTACAAACATGAAGAGAGGAGCTACAGGGTCAGAGATGAAAGAAGGGAGACAAGTCTCAGAGGTTGTTGAAGAGCATGCTGCAGAAGCGTGAAAGACAAAAGCTTCTCATGGGCTACTCGTAACAGCGTGTGTTGCGATCGTTTAAGTGGAGACCGTCTCTATGCTTTAAAGGAGACATATTAGGCATTCATTTCATCATTGAAAATAGTTCCTCGGTATCCAGGCATGTGGAATATACGCCAACGGTCAAAAATGATAACCCAAGGAGTTGCCCATGGGTGTCTCAACTTTATCATACAAGTTGAGTGAACTAAGTCAAGAACGGCTTTTGCTACCATGATGACAAAGGCGGAGATAAATAGCTTGTTGAGCATTCTAAAGCAAGTGCGAGCCTCCAAAAAGAAAATAAACCAGTATGAAATCAACCTGTTTTGAGGGGGTTGTTTTATCTGCTCACTGCTCACAACTTTGGGAGGGGCTTGAAATGAAACAAGCTGCTACTACCTCGTCATAGTGGGAAGAAAGAAGTAAACATTTGTGAAAACAATAAAAGCATCAATTTTTATTTCCAGTTGTGGAGGTGGAGTGCAGAATTACACTTGTCAATTAGTGTCGAAATAGATTCTTACAAGACTGCCGCTTTGACCTGTGTGCTTTCGATTCGCGCATCTTTGCCCAACTTGCCCAAGTCAAGGGTGGGGAGACTCGGTGCTGATGCAGTGTTATGTAAATTAGCACCACTGTAACAATCCGGCAAAAATTCTGAACAGCTCCCTTCCAGACACATTTTGGAAATGGCAGCTCACAAAAGACTCACTTGATCGTACAATCTTACGTTTAATGGGTGGGCAAGACCCTCCATGAACCCAACATTTTGTATATGGGAACTAAAGAAAAAACACACTCAGTTACCGTCTCACTTATCGTTGTTATGTATTTACGGGTTACTGTTTGTTTTTCTTAAATACAAATACAGGTATTTACTGTAATGATGACTTTACAACCGTGTCAGCGCAGAGTACACAAATTCCAAATTACATACAAATTTGGAGTACGTTGCTGATGAAGGAAGAAAACGTAAACCGAGTGGCGTTTCTTATTGACTGTAAACCAAATACTTGAACTTTGGCTCGCCCAATGTGAAAATGAATGTGTAGACCACCACCAACTCGTGGCCTGGCATGCACCTTAAAACGTTTTGGTCGATTTTGTGTGGGACCGGGGATTGTATTAACAACATTGTCAATTCGCATAAAAACATTTCTCTACTTCTGGTACCTGCTTGTCTTTACAAAGTTTCAAAACATGCCTATAATGCACATCTCTAGTAGCCTTTGCTCTGTTTTCGATAAACAGTCGGTAATGGGTTAGCGCTACACCATAGAGTGTTCCGATATCCGCACAAAATCATCTTATGTCACCACTATTGGAAGGGAACTCCACCATATACTGAGGACAAGTCCATTTACCATATGTCTCCTTTAAAACTTGTCAGCTAGACATAGATGTTAAAGAGTGCTGTCTGTCTGACCACAGCATGCAAGAGTATTTTCTTTAGAATCTTCCTCAATAAATCTGCAATTAGTTCAATGCAAATCGGGATTTTGTCAGCCTAGCTTGCGTCTAATTCAGCTCTATGACTCTAATGAGGTGGTTAGTGCAAAGCCGAGCTGTATGGTCCAGCCCCAGTTGAGCCCGCCGTGAAGCGCATACCTTTAGCTTTGACTGGATCTCGCGAGATTTTCTTCGGGCGAGAACCTGCAAGTGGCTAGAAACCTGCACAGAAGAATAGCCAAAGAGGGAGGGAAGGAGGCAAAGGAGAGAGAAGATAAGAAGAAGAAGGGAAGAGAGACGCCGTAACCAAAAGAGGAAAGAGACGCCCAGTCAGTGTCGCCGGAGAGGCGGGGGACAGGTCGCCATCACCTACCTTGATACCAGCCTGGTATTCACGAACTTTCTTCCGTGCTAACACCTGTATGTGACTAGACACCTATGGGGGTGTGAGAAAGTTTTTGAACACAACTTCTGAAAAGTATTTTCCTCTTTCATCACTTCATATAATAAATCTGTATGGTACAGTGATATCTTGAAATACGAGACAAGTCGTTTTCAGATTTTTCACTTTGATTGCGAGCGCTGTGTAGTGGCAGTGAATTTAAGTCATTTGACAGCAAACGGCAGTTTTGGCAGATTGTGAACAGTTCATATGAAAAGAGATTTGAGGCTGATTATTGTCACTAACGATGAAAGTTTAGTGTCAAACTATACATGTCACAAAGATAACACTAGTCAACATTTTTTTTAATTTTTACATTATATTTTTTAAAATCAGGGATGAAAGTAAATTTTTGTAGATGATTTCTTTGAGCCAATTTTGAAATTGCCCTCATTTGTTTTCTCTAGTACATCAGGATTTCATTATCATGATAATAAAATAACAATAATTATAATAAAAATAAAAAATCAAAAACAAAACAACAAAATGTAGTCATGTATTTCGCAATACTTATGAATGTAGGGTTAGGTTCATTTTTTTCTGACAACAAATTATAACACTTGGCGAAATCCCAAGCATTTATAGGTCACACTTAAAAATGAAAAATGAAAATATCTTCAAACCTAACTAGAGAAGAAGTAAAGACATGTTTACAGTACATTTAGGGACACAAAGCCATCTCTGATTAAAATTTGCTGCTCACCAGTGTAATTAGAATTTAAAACAACCACATTTGTTTAGATTAAACTGTTCACTGGAGCTGATTGACAACAAACAAATGCAAAACGCCATAGATAGGCAAGTGAATTGAGCTAAAATGGGAAATATAGCGGACCGAATTAAACTCATGTCTCAGAGTTCCACGGTATGTTTCACTTTTTGAATCGGAAGAGTGAAATAAATTAAATTTCTACCACATTTTAATTTACTGAAATATACAACAGTATACATATACTGTCCAGCATTACAACATGGTGTTATCCCTAACATGAACAAGACTGATGCAAGAAGAAAACAATAATTCTGGTGTTATTAATTTTTTATTAAAAAGGTGATTGTGCATCTCCGGTGTTGTAGGGGTGTAAATTAATTGAAAAATGATGCATCTATGATCCATTAAATTTGTTAAACACTCAAACAACGCTTAAAATGATTTACCTGTTTCCTAGTGCGAGTCTTCCCCGTCCTCAGTTTGATATACCGCGCTATCAATTCATTGCGACCTGTGTGGAGAAAAAGGCAAACTAGTAAACCTCGAAATGGCAGCAAACCACCAACCTCCAGGAATCTGTAGAGAAAAAGTATTTATTCCGTGCATGGGTGTTTTCTGCCATCATGCTTTGAAACGTAGTCGCAGCGGGAGTGCATCAGTAACATGCCCAAATAAAATTGTCGACAAGAGGGGCGATGCCCAAGACCAAAACATAAATATGCTCGGCGTTCGGGAAAATTTACATATTTTCCAAAAATTCTCATATTCTCATACTTTCTGTACAACCAAGCAGAAAAAAACAACACCAACTCATTATAGACGACTGTAACCTGGCTGATATTTTCCACAGGTAAGTCACAACCACTCCTGTTAACTTGACAATAAAGTTGTACTTGATAACTTATGCTACTGTAAATGGATATATCATTGTAAGGTTAAGATTTCCACGTAACTCCTGACGCAAATGGGCTAATTTAAGGCTTAAGTTGTTTTGGTTAACGTCATGGCTACTGTCAATCTTGTGTGTATAATCTTGAAAGTAAATGAAGGCACACGTACAAATGACAACATAAGTGGGCTATGGAGTATTTTCTGTTATTTAGTT
Source organism: Hippocampus zosterae (assembly GCF_025434085.1). Classification (NCBI taxonomy): domain Eukaryota; kingdom Metazoa; phylum Chordata; class Actinopteri; order Syngnathiformes; family Syngnathidae; genus Hippocampus; species Hippocampus zosterae. The sequence goes on along the minus strand of NC_067459.1, from coordinate 7,777,810 downwards.
GGATGGTAGTCCCTCTTTTTAAAAAGGGGGACCGGAGGGTGTGTTCCAACTACAGAGGGATCACACTCCTCAGCCTCCCTGGTAAGGTCTATTCAGGGGTGCTGGAGAGGAGGGTCCGTCAGGAAGTCGAGCGTCAGATTGAGGAGGAGCAGTGTGGTTTTCGTCCCGGCCGTGGAACAGTGGACCAGCTCTACACCCTTAGCAGGGTCCTTGAGGGTATGTGGGAATTCGCCCAACCAGTCTACATGTGTTTTGTGGACTTGGAGAAGGCGTTTGACCGTGTCCCTCGGGGAGTTCTGTGGGGGGTGCTTCGTGGGTATGGGGTACCGAACCCCCTGATACGGGCTGTTCGGTCACTATACCACCGATGTCAGAGTTTGGTTCGCATTGCCGGCAGTAAGTCGGAATCGTTTCCAGTGGGGGTAGGACTCCGCCAAGGCTGCCCTTTGTCGCCGATTCTGTTCATAACCTTTATGGACAGAATTTCTAGGCGCAGCCGAAGCGTTGAGGGGGTCCGTTTTGGGGGCCTCAGTATTACATCCCTGCTTTTTGCAGATGATGTGGTGCTGTTGGCTCCTTCAAACGGGGCTCTCCAACTCTCACTGGAGCGTTTCGCAGCCGAGTGTGAAGCGGTTGGGATGAAAATCAGCACCTCCAAATCTGAAACCATGGTCCTCAGTCGGAAAAGGGTGGAGTGCCCCCTCCGGGTCGGGGAGGAGATCTTACCCCAAGTGGAGGAGTTCAAGTATCTTGGGGTCTTGTTCACGAGTGGGGGTAGGAGGGAGCGGGAGATCGACAGGCGGATCGGTGCAGCGTCTGCTGTAATGCGGACGTTGTATCGGTCTGTCGTGGTGAAGAAGGAGCTGAGCCAAAGGGCGAAGCTCTCAATTTACCGGTCGATCTACGTCCCAACCCTCACCTATGGTCACGAGCTATGGGTCGTGACCGAAAGAACGAGATCCCGGTTACAAGCGGCTGAAATGAGTTTTCTCCGCAGGGTGTCCGGGCTCTCCCTTAGAGATAAGGTGAGAAGCTCAGTCATCCGGGAGGGGCTCAGAGTCGAGCCGCTTCTCCTCCACATCGAGAGGAGCCAGATGAGGTGGCTTGGGCATCTGATTCGGATGCCTCCTGAGCGCCTCCCCGGTGAGGTGTTCCGGTCATGTCCCACCGGGAGGAGACCCCGAGGAAGACCTAGGACACGCTGGAGAGACTATGTCACCCAGCTTGCCTGGGAACGACTCGGGATCCCCCGGGGAGAGCTGGAAGAAGTAGCTAGGGAGAGGGAAGTCTGGGCTTCCCTGCTAAAGCTGTTGCCCCCGCGACCCGGCCCCGGATAAGCGGTAGATGATGGATGGATGGATGGATGGATGGATAGTTGGATGATTGGATAAAACATGTAAATTATTTCTCTTATGTCACAAAGTGGCAGAGGAGAGGGAAGCTGTTGCCCCTATAACCCAGCCCTGAATATGCGGTAGAGAATGGATGGATGGATGGATGGTAATCTCACGTGTTCTCTAAACCATGTTTAGCTTTCAGAAATATAATTTTTTTTTTTGAGCAGCAATAAGCAGGCCATAGCTCCAAAATCCCTAATTCGACAGACCAAAATTTTGAGAGGTTCATTAAAATTCAATTTTACTTGGTTAAAATCATCAGATTTTTGAGTGATTTGGCACGTAATGGCCCACAGGTATTTAAATTGGAGATTAGTAAGCAGGTTCTCACCACAAGCCTAATTACCGAGATGGAAAACAGAACAGACATCACATCCACTCGCGACATTCTGCACAAACTGTTTGCATGTCTATTTTGGGCACGTGTGGTTCTCCTTATGTTTCTGGTGTATGACAAGGGCTGAAAATATGATCCCGGAGACGGTGGACAACAGCACATAGGTGAAACTAAAGCAGTGTACACACTTGCTGACAATCCCGTATAATGTCAGCATGTTTCACACCTTCCAATTAAAGTCAGCAAAAGGCAGCTTGTCGGATGTCAAAGATTATCCTGAGGGATTACCCTGCGGTGTCGGATGCGTTAAGAGTGATTTTTTTTCCTCTAGTTAGGGCTCCTAAGTGTCCTACAAATGTTTCTTTGTATCTTCTGGCAGTCTGGATGCCCTGTGGCCATGGGTGTAGCCATGGGTTTTCAATTAAGGGAGGCATTGGGTCGGTTGTGGGGTAAAAATTGTTCCGCAGAAAAGCAATTTTATGAGCAAATTATCATCTTGCGTTCAACTGTTCTTTTCCATGGTCAAAGACATAAGTAAATAAACAAACGGGTTGGCTGAGGTAACTCAGAGACAGTTAAGCACAGGTGGTCAGATGATCAAGTCATTCACTGCCAGCAGTTTTCATAGCAGAACTCCCCATATTGCCCGCGGTTTCAACACATAACCCATAGACTATTCTGTTCTGTGACAATATAAACATCAAACCTACTCAAAGGGAAAAAAACACACTCATGGACATAAGCTTGGACTTAGGAAAACTGCTCAACGTTTTTCTCTTGCATGTTTAGAATCAAACAGTAACACAGTGCTTCCCAAGAGCTGCAAGGCCCTGTTTGAAATCTGAAAATCCTCTGAAGCCTGCCATAACCTCAAAACATGAGACTGGTATCAATAATACACAAATAAACAGTTTTCAATGTGTATGTAAATGTAGAGGGTAGTTTAATTCAGTTTAATTCAAACGTGTTTTTTCCATTAAAAAAAAACGTATTGAAATAGAGTATCAATGCTACAATATAAAAATTGGGTCAAACCACCATTTACTTTCTTCACAATTGAAAATTTGGATTTTACAGTTTGAGGTCAATTACAACTGTGATTCAGTTTTACAGAAGATAAATGCTTGCAACGCACAAGCCAATGCTTGATGTAAAATGTCACTACTGATAAATTGTTCGTCTAATAAGTGTTATATTTGAGTGAAACTAATGCCATGGTATATTATTAAGTATGGTTAGAGTGCCTTTTGATTTGAATGGCAATCACAAATTTGAAAATCAAACGTTGTATGGTGGCGGTTAACGCAACTCAAAAAGCTGCAGTTTGGCAGACTTGTTTGAACAATTCTTCAAACAAGTGGCTTGAAAAGCTGCTTATATCCTAGAGCAGGGGTGTCAAACTCATTTCACATTTTGGGCCACATACGGCCTCGGTAGATGTCAAGTGGCCGGACCATTAAAAATTTTACCATACTCTGCTATAAATAACGAAAATAATGTGTCTGTCCTTTGTTTTGGTCTAAAGAAGCACAAGAACACGAGGAAAATGTTGAAATTTAATGAAAATATCTTTTAAGAAACATTTCATGAAGCACCTAAGATTTCCTTAGACAAATTTGCAATTGACTTTTATCATTTACATACAGTATAGGCATTGCAACTGATCCCACTGACTGTACAAAGGCACAAAACCTTAACAAGTAATTGGTATTGAAAAATATAGTAATGCACTTTTAAGATTAAACGAGATTTATAAAGAAGGAATTTTTTAACTATTCACACGAGCATATAAAATGTAATCCCTGCCTACACCTTACAAACTAAGGGGAGTGCTATAATATGTGTAAAGAATAAAGTATTCACATGTCCTTGATAGCGTCTGCTGTGCTGGGTCTGTCTCAGTGGCTGCTGTTGTCTTCTTCTCTGATCAAAACAATGTTGTCTTTTCCTCTGATCAAAAGAGTGTGTCCCCCTAGCAGATATTCCATGAATTGCACCTTATTAAAAATATTCATTCCATGTCTTTTATGCATTTTTTTTTCACTTTTAAATTATCCTGCGGGTCTGATCTGATCAAACCTCCTTGCGGGCCAGTTCTAACCCCTTTAGCAATGGATTTTTGTCCAAAGACCAATACATAGAGACAGTTTTTACATACTACTCATATACTACATAAAACTCATTGGTATATTTCCTTTTTCCTCTGTGAAGAACAACTAATAGTATTGCTGTTTACTGTGCTGTAACCACCATATCCTTGTACATCCATTCATGTGTCTGACCCCAGCCAGCCAAAGCGTACATCCAAAAGGAGCAGCACATTGTCCATTGAAATGAAGCAAAAAATGAGGCAAATGAAATAACTGTTAACATTCTACTTATTTGATTACTGTTTCTAAAATTTACAAGATTAAATGCCATTTTGGGTCCATAAAAATTGGTATCAGTGCATCATTAGTGTGTACCACGTGTAATTAACGCTATTGTTCAAGAACTTTCCATCCAGAAACACAACAGGAAAGGTGTCCTGTTTTTTCACCCACTTTTTTAGCACATAGCCTCCAGAGGGCCCTGCATCTCTCAGTGACCATAAAAGTACAGCATGGCCCTCGCGAACAGCCTGCCCGATACCCAACAAGCGCCGCCCACTTTTCGCTTGGGGCCAAAGGATGGCCACGCCCGCTCCGGCGCCTCCACATTCCTTGCATTCCTCCAAGCCTTACACATCTGTGCGAGGCAGTCTGGTTGGCCCGGGCCTGCAAACACAGCCAGAGCTCACACACACACACGCACGCACGCACGCACACACACACACACACAGACACACAGACACACACACACACACACACACACACACATATCCAGTAGCCCAGGGAAGCGAAGGGGTTACATCAGGGGTTACGGTCGGGGTGAGGGCCATGGGTCTACTAGGGTGGAAGGTTGACGGTTGAGGGGGGAAGAGGGTAAGGGGGCAAAAAGGGCAGCTGATGCTGTAACTCTTGGAGGCAACACAAAGCAATCAGTGTCTCTGCCAACAACTGCCACCTGGCCGTAGGGGAGGAGGACGGGGCCAGGGCAGTCCACCCCCTGCCAAAAAAACCACCACTGTGTGACCCGGCACGAAGCAGGCGGCAACACCTGCTGCTGACCATCCAAGTAGATGAAGGAGAACAATGCCTAGCCCACCAACTGTCACGTTTAATCTTGTCACTTCTGCCACAGGTTGCACAAATGTCTCATTGCACACCTTCAGTAGTGAAAACAGTTTCCTTCAAACTGACAAAATGACATGCTGTTCAAATTTAGACCCGTTGAAATTGACAGTGGAATTGAGGTTACCATGTCTGTCTTACAATTCCAAGGTTCAGGGTTCATATATCAGCTCTAGCCTTCCCATTTGGAGTTTACGCGTTCTCCCCATGTTTGCACAGGTTTTCTCTAAGCACCCCTTCTTTCCTTCTGCATTCCCAAAAAAATGTATGTTAGAATCATTGAAGACTAAATTACCTGAATGTGTTGACATGTTCTCTGCTATTGGTTGGTCACCATGACAGGTGGTGCCCCACCAAAGAATCCAGTGAAGTAGTGAAACCTTGTAGTTTCAAAGTTCAGCATTCGTGAATTTGCTGAATTCATTTTGGAAACTATACTACGTGATTCACTGTTAAATCGGTGCGGTGGTGAAGAGCCACAAAGAAAGCGTGTGTAAAAGACACGTAGCCAGGAAAATAAAGTGCAATGGGTACCAAAACAGCATGTCTACAGTTGCCCCAGCAAGTGATCAAAGGCACAATGCACGAGGGCTACAACTGACGCCCAGACACCAGGGTTATAATAGTTTAGGATTTTTCATTATCGTTTGTTTTTATTACATTTTGACTTTTGTTATTTTCTTACTTCAATTATTTTTAATTAGTTTGATAATTTGTATTTGTTTTATTTTTGAAAATGCACTAGGTTCGTTTTGATTAGTTTTAGAAAATAAATCAAATGTTATCTAATTACTCGATTAATGGTTAGCAAGTCCGCCTTACAGTGCAGAGGTGCAGGGTTTGATTCTGGCTCCATCATTCCTGTGTGGAGTTTGCATGTTCTCCCCGTGCCTGCGTGACCTTTCTTCCAGCAGTCCAGTTTCCTCACACGTTACAAAAACATGCATGGCTGGTTCATGGAACAATCAAAATTGTCCAAAGTTGTGAGCACGAATGGGTGTTCGTGTACGTGTGCCCTGCGATTGGGTGGCAACCAGTGCAGGCTGTACCTTGCCTACTGCCCAAAAACACTTGGGATAGCACGCCTGCAACCCTTGTGAGCATAAGCGCAATAGAAAATGGTTGGATGAATGGATAGATGGATGGATGGAAATTCCATCACAGCAGAAAAAGACTTACTTGGCCATCGTAACAACACCTTCACAAGGTTCTGTGGAAATAAAGTTGTTTGAGCAGTTAAGCAATCAGGTAAACAAAATTAAACAATTAAAACACAATGTCCTCAGTGGTGGTAATTATGGGAATCCTGTCAAAAAAGAAGCGTGTATATCATTTGAGGAGTCTAAACAGTACAAGAAGGTGATCATGAATGATTCACCACGTACTGTCAGAACAATGAGCCAGTCGGACTGGTTCTATGATGAGTAATTTTCAACAGAACACACTGTTGTGTGGGGGCAGCGGTGGCACAGCGGGAGTAAACGACTGGGGGTGCTGCTTCCGTGTCTTTTTGTGATCCCTCGACATCCCCCTGAGACTGCTGCAACCTCTTTTCCTGACAGGCCACCCCCCCCCCCCCCCATATTATCCTATTTTTTTTTTCAACCGCACCACCACTGGAATTTTCCACTTCCATGCTAAAATAGTCAGGTAATCTCTTTTTTCACGCCACATAACAGCCCTCCCCACCAGCAACTCTCTCCAGCCCACCACTGTGCCTCTGCCCTTCCTCCCCTCTTTCTCATAACATTGAAGTAATCCTAAATTGCTAGCATACTGCTCTGCAATGACTGGAAACATTCCTAAAATCTGAGTGAAGGTTGAGAGGGAAGCACCAGGCATGCGCCGTCATCACCGTGGAACTTCACATGGACTACTTTTGTACGTGTTGACCTTTGCACACCTTTTATTACAAAAAGATTTAAGGTGATCCGTTTCCTCAAGACTAATAGTTTTATTTGTCACTACCCAGAGTACTTTGCAGCAATGACAGCTGCAAAGCTAAGTGATTGGAAGCGGAATTAGTGTGTGTGTGTTTGTGTGTGTGTGTGGACGTGTGTGTGTGCGTGTGTACGTGAATGTACTTGAAACACCTGTTGGGGAGTGAAAAAAACAGCCCTGAAGAAAAACAAGCCAGGTGACATTTTTAACTTGGCTAACACACACACACACACACATGCACACACTCACCTCGCAAAATTGTGTGACAACAGAAGCGAATGCATTGAAAGTGTTTTTGCTTTGCTAGTCCTTGAAGTATCCGCGGTAGAGATTTCCTGGCTATAAATCATTCGATGTCAAAAAAGAAAGTGACAACAATGATAGTTGAAAACGTCGACTCAGCACAGTCGGTTTAGCCTAGTACAAGACTATGTTAAAAAAACAGAAGAATGCCCCAAAGCCATTCTCGCCATCCTAACTATGCCAATGGGCCACCCCTTCAAAACGGGCTAGAAAAACTGGTTGAAAGGATAGCATAATGCTTTAATAATTATAATTTATAATTAATGTTGTTATCACAGTTGTAAAGGCTCAACAGAGAATCATTCATGTTGAGAAAGAAGCGACATTATTATTAACACGTGTGACTTATTACATTGGAGAGTCAAGCTGCTTGAACTGGCCGCCACGCCGCCAACGTTATGGAAATGACTGGCAATGCTACTGAGAAGTCTAGACGGCCGCGTGGAGCCGAAACGATATTTGTAGCCAGGCCCCTTGATAAGGCAATGGAAATTTCAAGGCTTTCCCACCGAGCCAGAAGCGTCTGGGCAGAATGTCTGGAATTCCCAATGGTCACAGATGACTAGCGCCCATTCGGCGGCCGTTCGAGAGACTGACACTGCAAAAATAAGCAGCTTTTAGACATCTGAGGTCATCTTCTTGCAAGTAAGTTTCAACTGGATTGTCAACTCAGAGGGCATGGTGTTAATAGGGGAGCGGGAGGGGGGGACTACAAGAGGGGGTCTTGACAGTTTGTCGCTAAGGGGGCCCAATTTGTGAGCGCATTGCCTCTTTGTCAACGCACCACTGCACAATGTAGATGCAACACTCCTCTGCTAAACACGACTTGAGAGCTATTAAATCCCACTAAGCCAGGTTTGGGCTAAATGCCAAAAGGTGAAAACTTATCATAAATACAATTAAAAAAAAATCACAGTGAGCGGAATTTCTCCCAAACCTAACTGGCATTTTTTCAGGAAACTTGTTGAATGTGTGACGAAGAAAAAGGAATTAAAGCAGAATCAGCTGAAACGCCTGCATGTAAACTTAGTGTTTTTCTTTCTTTCTTTTTTTTTTTTTTTTTCTCAAAATGTTTGTTGAAGTTCAGAATTTTTCCGGCCAGCACGGTGTGTGCTTCATAGTCAAGAGGTGCCAGGTTCACATTTCTGTGTCACCTTTGCATGAACACCGCTCTATCCATCCATCCATCTTCTGTCCCGCTTGCCCTCGTTTTGCTTGTGGGTGACTTGAGGTGAAAGACGGGGTATACTGTACCTTGGACTGGTTTCCCACCAATAGCAGGGCACACATAAACAAAAGCATTCACACTCACATTCAAACTCCCATAGATGATTTGAGAGTCTTCAGTTAAGATAAGAAGCATGTGTTTGGAGGAAACTGGTGTACTTGGAGAAAACCACTGAAAGCACATGCATGAAAACTGTCCAGCAGATATTCGAGCAAGAAATCTGACAGCCACACATGCCTGATTTGAATATGGATTTTGAAACATGAGCTAAAAAATGCTTATGATGAATCTTGAGAAAACATGCTTACATCTCACCAATGGCGCCCACAATAAGGAAAGCCAGGAAAAAAGTGGTTGAAATTGTTTTGAGCCCTGACTCCACAAGAACCTCAGCGTTAAATTCCAAAATAAAAGATGAATTGGGATTTTTCCAAAATGAATTGTTTCAGAATATATAAACTATACGACTGTAGAGAAACTCGTTTTTTTCTTAGGGCCTAAGGTGATGTACATTTCTAAATCTATTATAATACAGTTAAATACTAACAATTAAATTGTTCAGGATCTATCCATCCAGTTTCTGGAACACTTAGCCTGTATAGGGTTCACGAAGGAGCTGAAGCCATTCCCAGCTGACATGAGCAAAAGGCAGACAAAATACACCCTGGACTGATCGACAATCAATCATAGCAGTAATAACAATAATAACACATATGATAATAATAATAATAATAATAATAATAATACAGTTTTGTCCAACCGAAAACCCACAAGGAATGTGATCTCATCAGTCGCAAAACCACCTAAAAGCACTAAAATGAAAACTAATGCTTCTAAAATACATGTTCTGTTGGACGTGATTGATGTTTCTTTATGGCCGCATCGATTTCAACTTTTTGGGACTTGATGGACAATAATTAAAGGGCAAGAAAAAGATTTACAAAGCACTACTGGAAGGGGTTGGAGAGATTCATTTCATTGTCGAAAAAACTGAGAGGATTGTTGAGGACAGGGCCCAAGTATAGGGCCCAGAATGCTTCCAGTCAATCAACAATCACTGCTGCTCGGCAAAATTTCCGACCTCAGAATCTCATTAGACGAGATGAGAATGAGACATCAGAATAAGTTGAGGGCGAGGCTTTTAATTCTCCACACCTGTGTGCCACTTATTCGATATGAGTACTTGCCAAAACGAATCCATCTCGAGCTCTGCGGGACATTAGGGGCTCAACACTTCCTGCAGTTTAATGAACGTCCTGATTCCGACTGTGATAGTTCCCTGTAAATGTCCTGCATCAAACTCAGGACTAAAACTGCAGCGATAGCAAAAGAGAAAGAAAGGGACTGGTGTAAATAAAGCAAAAAGATGCTCTCGAAACAGCAAAAACCTGCTACGAGTGCTGGTGCGACTGGAAGAACCTGCCCCCGGGTGACAGCATGACGTGCACAGACTTGTTGCATAGAATTGAGGGTGGAGAGTAAACTGGCTCTCGTATTGAAACTGCCACATAGGCGCCAGAGAAAGAAATGACAGGTTTGCTTTGTTCGCACAATTCTATAGTGTTTTAATTATGGTTTGATTACTAGTCCATGCTCTTTAATTATAGGGTTCTTAGTTGTGTAAAGTTTGAAGATACTGGAGTACAACACGATTTGCCAAGTGTATCCGTGGTCACAAGAATTAACATTAGTCTATATTCTGTCCGTGTCTGCTCTGATTCAAATCCATCTTTGACAATCCCATTACCTAAATCCGATTTGGACAAAATCTACCAATCAAGCTATCAAGCTGCAACATGAAATCAATTGAATCCATCTCTGATCCAATTTGAAGATAACCCTGACAATCTCATTTACCGGTATTATGATCAGGAACGTTAAATGTGTCTAGTATGGGCAAATGTGTCACTGCATACCACTATCTTGGGTGGGTTGCATCAAGAAGGGCATTCAGCATAAAAACTGTGCTAAATGTATTTCATACGGGTAACTCGCTGTTGTAACCCCTGACTAAAAGGAACTTCGAAGCCAAAAGTCAAACAACATACAAAGTCAAAAGCTGTAAAATGGAACTAACTTCAATCCGTTCAGAATTCAATTGGAACGCAACACTGAAAATCTCAGTTAATGTGTTGAATCTTATCTGTTGTGGAAAAAAGGGACATTGATATATATTCCGGCTAAGAAGATCTGAGGTGAAAACAAATTTAAATCCAAATATGATCTAATTTGAATTAAACAGGGACGACCCCAATCTACATGATTAAGTCCTTACATCGCTGTTACTACTTGTCAGATTTTGATTTCATTTGTTATGTGAATGCAAACTGAAAACTGGACTGTCAAACGAAATCCCATCTGGATCCGATCGAGAGCAAACATTTGGTAACAATTCAACAAATAACCGTTTAAGCTTTGTGGCTGTATCGCTCGTCTTACTGTCGACTCACCGTACATCTTGCCCTCGTCTGACAGGATGATTTTCCTCCGGCCGCAAGGAGGGTAGATGGCGAGGGCCTCCTGGAAACTCTGCTCGATATCCGGGCTCCACACCCCCTCGGCGTCGCCATCGATGGCTTTGTCCTCGTTGTCCCCGCCATCAAGCCCATCTTCTGGGCTTCCGTTGGCACTCCAATCGTGGGACGCAATGGTGGCGGCTCACCCTGGGCCCGACCCCGAGCCCCAATACGAAAGGATCGATAGGAAAGCTGTTAAAAAAAAAAAAAAAAAACAGAGTGAAGCACTTAGTTTTGACTACATTTGAAAGGAAAGAGGAAACGCTTTGCTTTGCGTGATTCTCCACAAAGCAAATGAAAGTCCTCATTTATTTATTTACAGAGGCAGACCTCAAAAGAAAATGCTAATAGAAGAACACATAGTCCCAAGATGTTACGACACCAGAGATGGTAACAAGAGAGACACAACATAAAAAGTGAGATGATGGCGGCTTAAAACAAACATTCAGTGTCCACACAAAAACACCAGAAAGTACAAAGGAGCTGATTCCTGATGTGTATCCACTGTCGCTAACACTAACATGAAACCAAATAAAATTCTTATATGATCCACTTAGATTTAACGTGAACATATACTTCCAAATGTTTGATTCGGATAAAATGTGTGTGTCTTCAAGTCAGAAACTGTAACATGTTCGTGTTCAATTTAAATACAATACTGACAATCACATTTAATATGCTGAGCAAGGCAAAAATCAACTCATCTAAATTTGACAACCTGCTGAATATATGCTGGGTAATCAGTTGCAACATGAAAGCAAATTGAATAAAGATCTCATCCAAACAAACAGAAACAGAAATAAGGCACATTAAATGAGATAAACAGGCAATATGCGCTAAGCCAATTTAGTGCCAGCTAATGCAAACTGTTGCTGCTGCCGATGGATGTACGCTAATGTACATCCATCAAAAGCAGGAATTAAATGTAACCAATAAATGAACACGACAGATTAACGACACCTCGCATGGACGCACACTGGAAAAGGCACAAGAAAAAAACAAAACACCTTTGACGGGGTGTTAATCGCTCTTATGAGCGATCTGCTCTTTAATTGCTTAACTACTTGCTTGTCGCACAGGTCACTCTCCCTCCCCTCTCGCTCAAATGTAACGGCAAAAGCTCCATACCCCAAGAAAAATCTCTCAACGGATTTGCACGTATCTTGACAATAGTCATTTTGGTCCCAAAAATTCAGAAATGCGCCGATTGGTGAAACATTTTCATCCTGTCATATGTACGCAGGCCCAGAAAAAGTTAACATGAAACCATATTCAGTCTGGGTGTGATCCGAGAAGTCACGTACAAAAAAAGATGATTTGTACTTGTTAATATACCATCCATCCATTTTCCGATACGATTAATCCTCACAAGAGTCGCGGGAGGTGCTAGAGCCTATCCCAGCTGTCTTCGGGCAGTAGGCGGGGAACCAGTTGCCAGCCAATCGCAGGGCACACAGAGACAAACAAACATCCGCACTCACACTCACACCTAGGGGCAATTTGGAGTGTTCAATCAGCCTGCTATGCATGTTGGAATGTGGGAGGAAACCGGAGTACCCGGAGAAAACCCATGCAGGCCCGGTGAGAACTGCTTCTATAAATTCACCTTGTCCTATATATCTTTAACTTCCATTTGGTTATCCTTATTCATTCAACACCAGATGATCAAGATGAGTCACACATCATCAGGTGACACTCTGAATAAGGCGAAAGAAACAACCTAAAAAAAAAAAAAAACAACCCTTGTCTGAGATAAAAGTACCAACAAGTTCAATAATTTATCCTCCATATAGCAATGCCACAGATGACATCATGACAAATCATTCCTCAAATTTTGTGTCTTTACATTGAACGAATGAAAATAAATTCAAGATAGACCATGAAATGAACTTTAAAGAGCTCACTTATCAGGACTGGCCTCGGAGAATGTTTGTGGTCTCGGAACTGTAGGAACTGTGTCTCAACGCGGACAGATCGCGGCCGACGGCGAGCAGAAATCCAAAGTGTTTTTCAAGCTGTCTCCGCAGCCTTGCATTGTCTCCCAGATGGAAGTCTATGAAGTAACCACGAGACTCCCTCCACAGGGAGCTTCTTTTTCTACTTAAGCGTTCGTGCAGATGCAGTTGAGTGGGAAGGATGAATAAGAAATGATCAATGTTTCTCGTAATGATGTTTGGGTCGTAATATTAACGTGATTTCTCGTGGCTTGCCTAAAGCGGCATGCTAGAAAATAATCTCATTTGCAGGGGATTATTTATGAGGGAAAATATGTAAACAGCCACCCATTCATTTTCTTTGGCGCTTGTCGTCAAGAGGGTTGTGGGTAAGGTTGAGCGTAACTCAAGTGACTTTGGGCAGGAAATGGGGTACATCCTGTAGTGTGCCCCAGGTTGTTGCAGGTCACAGAGTAGATAGCCAAAGAAGAATTCACATTAATATTCATAGTTTTGCATAAATTAATGTTCAATTAGGCCAATGTGCTTGTTTTTGGAGTGTGGGAGGAAGCTGGAGTAGCCGGAGGAAAAGTCATGCAAACAGAAATTGAACATACAGACAGAAAGCCTTAAGCTGAGATTCGGACCTTGAAACTCAAAACTGTAAGAAGTACATGCTTACTACTTTGACCACCAGAAATGGAAAATATCGAAAACTAAACGGATACCAAACTTCCCAATGATTTACGCCACACTACTTAATCTTGATTTAACCTTATACTGTACATGTACCAGAAAAGTTGCTCAACAAAACAAACAGGTTTCAGTCGAACAAGCTCAAATGAAACTGAATTGTCTTCCGGGTGGAAGAAATGTCCAAATGAAATCAAAAATATTCGCTGTAATTATGACTTTACTACTGTCGCCTTAGAAATGGAACTCTGTCGGAAAGCAAGGATCACTCTGTATAGTATTTGTATCTTTATTCTGTCATATAGGCTTGACGTCTCACAGTTTATAAACTTGCATGATTAGGTGACAGGTTGTCAGTACGTCGAGCTTTCCATCAGAGTGACAGCTCTTCCCTGACCTCTCCATGCAGCCTTACTCTCTGTTGTTACTTTATATTTTCATTGATAAAGACCTTGACTTTTCAACTTTCGTGTCATGTCTGCTCCTGGGTCCTAATTCCACTCATCACATGACAGTACATACTGACCAGTGGTGGACCCAGCAGACTCGGGCACAGTCCATCGAGCCACAAATGTCACGACCTGCTCCTAACCACCCCTCCACCTCCAATCAAGTAGTGATCGTCTCACAGGCTGTTGCTTCACCTTTTCACTGGCAACCCCGCGTGTCACTTCTCCTTGATAGGTCGCCCTCAGTCTGCCGAGCACCCACACACCCTTTGTGTAAACTCTGACTTACTTAAAGGTTACTTTACCTTTACCTTTACCATCTACTTGTCCTACTTTTTCACGCTCCCCTTCTATTTTACCGCCCCATGTTTCATTTTTACTCAGATTTTTCTGATTGTCAAGATGGCCGCTCTTCGGTTAACCCCCTTTCTGATTCAGATTCAGATTTTGACACGGACCTTTGTTTTACTAGTTACTTCCCCAGTCGTTACTCAAGCGCTTGTCAGTTTTTGTCACATTTTTCTGTTGATGATCACTCAGCATCTACCCCAGAACCTTTCCCTTCAGACACTACCTTAGGTGCCCGATTGGCTATTTATCCGGGACCTCCACGGGGTGGCCAACGGAGGCGCCAAGGTAAAGGTTCTGGTTTCGCATCATTCCAAACCTGCCCCCAAGCCACTTTACTCCCCGCCTTTTTCATCACCTAATTCACTATCCAATTTTTCAACTCCCCCCATTCGTCATGTTTCTGCTTTCCCAGTGCTTGTACTCTTGGCCCCTTGTGTCTCTTGTGCTTCCCAACCTCTGGGGTGGCAGGCTAATGAGGCAAGGCCCCGTGCTGGCACCTCAGCAGCTGCAACAAGTAATAGTGTACATGGATAGCAATGCCTGACCGAGCTTGTATTTTGAAGTTGACTCACTTGACTTCTATTTAAGTCTGGGCTGACCTATTTTTAGTGTGCATAAATGCAATGACTGACTTGAATTGAGGTGATATATTCAATTTCCAGTGCCCATGCGGACCAGGGCACAACTTATGTGTCCCCCTGGTGTTTGGTTACGAGTAAGCTGAAACATATCTGCGCTAACTTAAGGCGAGAAGTGTCCACACTGGACTAGTCACTGGTAAAACGCAATGTCCATATAGACAAACAGCCATTCATACTCACATTCATATTTATTGACCTATTTAGAGTCTTTGATAATCAAACACTTTTAGGGATGTGGGTTAGGAAGCCTGACAAATGCAAATTGCACAGATTCAAAACCAGAACCTCTCAACTGTGAGGTAAATGTGTTCACCACTAGTGCACCGCACTATTCGGAAAATTCGCTGCTAAAAAATCTTTTTAGGGAACTCCTCCTAACTTGCACAAAAAACATTAATTCGAAAATTTGTTTTTTAAAACTTTTTTTGAAAATTGAGTTTTGGAAACTTTGCTTATGGACGAAATAGATTTAAGACTCTTAAATCTATTTTGTCCATAAGCAAGCAAAGCAAATTAATACCTTCCTCTTAGATTAAGAGGAAAAAAATACCATGAATGAATGAATACCATTTTAATTGATTTTGCTCTCCAGTGACGCAGCAGCATTCGGTCACACGCCACGCTGAACACGATATCACCAAACCCCAACCAGAGTTTGACAAATTACCCTGCGTCAGGTGGCTAAATTAAACAGGCGAACCCTCGTTGGCGGCGACCCCATTAAACAAGTTCATGGCGTTAGAACTCAACACTGCAAACTGAGCCCCCGTAGGAGACACTCCTGTGAGCCATCCCCAGGGGATACGGTAGGTACTTGGTGTGAGGCTTTGGGTAAAAATGATAATAATAGAGTGGTGAGTGGAGGGTGGGATGACTAGGAGAATTGTCCCCCCCCCCCCGCTAAGAGAGCATCATAAGGAGGAACAACATGCAGATGAGAGGGCACCTCGATCTTGGCCAAGTGAGGTGCTATGCCCAGAGTGCGGCCTGCATTCCAGACATGTCCTTATTAAGAAAGGGCTGCGAGTGCTCACTGCTTCTCCTCCTGCCTCCCCTGTGTCAAACCGACGCCCCCGACATAGACTCTCCCCTTTCCCTTTCCGACCTCCCCTCCCAGTGTTGGGAACGTCTCTACCCAAATAAGGACAAGAGACCAGTGTAAGGGAGGAGTGGGGTGGTTGTGGCTCGGCCGGAGAGTTGGTTAGTTTGTCGGGAGAGCGGAGGGGTAAGTGAGGAGGGGAGGGGGCCAACGGGGGGTTGTTGTGGGAGTGTTGTCCAATTTTGGCTTCCACTTTGGTGTTTGAAAAACAGAGGGACTGCAACATCAGCACAGTGAGAGGGGTGGGCGCATTGGAAGTGGAGCTACAATTTGTTTCACTACATCTCACCATTTCTACCAAGCACTGAAAGAAAGACAAAATTAGGGATGCATCAACACCACTTTTTTGAGGTCATATACAAGTCAACATCTGCGTATTCACCAATAGAATACAGATACTTGACAATGCCATTATGTCTTGCAATTGTGATGATAATTTAATTTTAACCAAATATTGTTGAAGAACATAAAACAACTGCATTGACATTTTAACATCCAACCGTGTCTTATTCCTAAAAGTCTTCCCACACATCCCATTTTCACTATGTAGCCTGCAACACAAGGAATGTTGGTTTCTATGATGTCCAGGTCTAAACAGTAGGGGGCACTATCTAAAAGAAGTACAGTAAACCCCTTCCATCAAAGGTGTTATTTTCCTGACCGACACAGAAATACCGTTTTTAAACATTGAATGTAGTGAGAAAGACTAACAGCAGTGGAAAAGACAAAAATATTGCACACTGTAGGAGTGTAATGATCCCTCTGTGTTTACATATACCCCATTTTTCCCAACAAATTTAACACATCATGTCACAATGTACATTAATAAATATATCCAAAGATGTTCACTGTAAAATTAACATACAGGCGTTGCTTTCTGTAGGCATAAAAAGCAGGACTGCACAGGACTGAAACATTCAATATCCTTTTCTTAATCTCGCCAGCAAAAAAATTGGTGGAAGTTGAAATACTTTCCACTTTTTTTGTTCAAATTTACAGTAGATGGTGTTAAACACAGTAGTGTGCAGCCATCTAGTAGACGAAAGAGGAATTACACCCAAAATGAATAAATAGCAGGGTTTACTGTTGACAAGTAGACAAAAGACAAAGAAACATATCCCCTATTATCTCTCTTTTTTTTTTTTTTTTTTTACAGAATTTAAAATTTTTTTCATGTGTCTTCATAACCTATGACTGAAGGGTGTTTGAAACACGTTAGTGCATGTGGTTCATGCTGCAGAAACATCAAATCACACCCTCCCATTCCCATCATGCCGACATTTTCACGGAGAATTCAGGTATGTGCTCCCCTAAAGTCAATGCAAATTTGTGCATCCAACAAAACTTCACGCCGCTCTGTAAACATTGGGCTTGAACAATGTTTCAGATAGTGAGGTCAGCCTTCACAGAATACATTTTCAGGGACATCTGTAGGGTTGCAGCTATACAATATATGTATTATTCTATCAATAAATAAAGTATTGAGACAAAACCCCCGTTCTCCAACAACTCCACTGGCTCCCTGTTCAACAGCGCATCAATTACAAACTGCTTCTATATACTAGGGATGTGAATCTCAGCACTGAGGACGATTCGATACACATCACGATCCACTGCCAGCGATGCGATACTTAAACGATACATGGAATTTTCTGGCGATACGATGCGATACGTTTCACCGTCGTCACGATGCGATACGATTCGATACACATTAAGTTCAAATCAATGTGATCCGATACGATACAATGCAATTTGTTGCGATATTGTGCAATTAAACATGATGCAAATAAGCAAAGAAAAAAAGCTTTTAAAAAGATGGAATTCAGTATGGTATTACAAAAAGGATACCACTTTATTCCTTATAAAGAGTAGAACTTGTAAAACAACTTATTTAAGCCCTTTCACAATTGGGTTTTGTGCAAAGAAAATGTAAACAATTTGGCACCTGAGACTCACAGCTGTTGCTATAGTGTAAACACAAACAGACTATTCTCACTGATGTCTTATATGAAATATAATAATAATATATATATATGTATATGAATCTCTAGCGGAAGATGTCCACCCATCCACTGTAAGTGCAACTCTTTGCGCACTGTTCAGCGACACAGTAATCTCACTTCTCACTTTGTTGTACACATCGGGAATATGTTTGTAAGTGAACACAGACCTGTCTGGTATTTTATACCTGGGTTCCAAAACGTGCACGAGCTGTCTGAAACCCTCGTTGTCCACCACGCTAAGGCTGGAGGTCTTTGCATATGAAATAAGCAGTGGCCTTAGTTATAGCCATTGCGCGGTCACAGTGAGTTGCAAGGGGACTCCCAAAATAAGAGGCAATTTTTTTCTGATCCTGACCTGGTTTACCAAGAGTTTGTCCGGTGTCCGACGAGGAACTGGGCGGGGAAGCGGGAGGGAAACTTGTCGGTGATCTGGTGCCATCGGTTTAAGTGGGTCTGCATATTTGTGGTGCTGCCGTTGTATGGCTTCTTAGTGCAACATTCCTTGCAAATTACGGAGGTTTTATCAAGCTTTCCGTCTTTCTTTTCGAAGCCGTAGTATTTCCAAACATAAGATTTGAATGTTGCGGCTGCATTAAATATAGTAGTTTCCTTGCTGCTGCGTGCGCTAACTTCCATAATGTTTCGCTCGTTGTGTACTGGACTGTATGTGACGCACGGCTACCGTCCGTATTCAACACAAAACGCAAAGCAATGATGGTGCATTCTTTGCGCCTAGGAAAGGGCATATACAGTATGTGACGTTTAACATGAATAAAACGGCGATTGAAACGGATTTTACCGATACCCATCAATGCATCGTGATGAATCGCGATTTCACCGATACCCATCAATGCATCGTGATGAATCGCGATTTCACCCGTCAATCGCGTCGTACCCAGTGAATGAGCCGATGCACTCGGATCGCGGACGTGCGCATCGATGTATCGATTAATATCGATTATTTTTCACACCCTTACTATATACATATATGGCCATCCACAACCTTGCCCCTCCTTACCTATCCGACCTTCTCCAGGTGCATATCCCCTCTCGCTCCCTCAGATCCTCGTCCTCCCTCCTCCTGTCAGTGCCCCCTGCCCGACTGAGCACCATGGGAGCCAGAGCCTTCAGTCACGCTGCTCCAAAGCTCTGGAACAACCTACCTCCGGACCTTCAAAACTGCACACCTCTTTCCACTTTCAAGTCCCGTCTAAAAACACACCTGTTCAGGATTGCCGACAAAACATAGCTCTTCCATTTCCTATGTTTTTATGATTTTATGTCCTGTTTTTCTATAATATCTCGTTTGCTAATTTTTACATTGTATTTTCTTATTGTCTGTACAGTGTCCTTGGGTGGCATGTAAGGTGCTTTTAAATTCAAGGCATTATTATTATTAAAATTCATCCTAGCTCTCTGCTACTGTGCTAGTTTATTTTGACACAGAGTGGGTCTTCCCTGAGTATGCAGTAACATGAGTCCGTGTGTGAAAATTTACACTATGCTTTGAGGGCAACACTTTGCTTCAACTTTTTGAATAATTGTTTTAGCCATGGGAATCTTGGCTGACTTTGCAGGGAGGGAAAATGCAAAACTCAAACCAAATTGTTTGAATGTGTGTAACCCGCTTAAATTAATTCAACAGTGTGTTGTTCTTTAGAATGCAAATTAATTCAGCCTCAAATCAACAGCGCCTCTCTTGGTTGTGACAAGTATCAAAAGTGATTAAAAGGAGGTGTCAAATCCAAGTCCAGAAAGTAAAAACCCTCCCATAGTTTGTCTTGAGCCAGAGGTGCTTCGACTCAACCGACAGGTAAACGAGCTCTTGAGTAGAACCACATGTGGCTAAAGACAAACTGTGGCAGGGTTTTCACTTTCTAGATTTGGATTTCACACCTCTGGTGATTAACAATGAACCCAAATTGCTGAACTGAAGAAATTCAAAAACCAAAAATCGGGTCATTTTATTTTCCATTGATGATAGAGAACCATACAATATCAGGCAACTTGACACTGTAACTATAAACTTCAAAACCAAAAAGCCTCACAATGTGATTAGATGACACACAATGAAACACTGAAACTTGACACACAACACTCCTCCCACATTCTGGGAGTCAAGCCACGGGACAGCCAAACCAACAAGCAAGAAAATTCCAATGTGCAGCAGGAATGTAAATAGTGCTGTTGCATGCGCGCGTTCATTCAAATGCCGCTATTCATGCCCAACGCACACAATCCTTTTTTTCCTATCCGTGTGCTCAGCACCCGACCACGGCCATCTCGCTACTTCCTGTTCTCGGCAATCGGATTAGCTAAGCCCTGAGTCCCACTAGCAACACGATGAATGTTATTGCCGTTTCCCTTCTTCTTCAGAGAGAGGATTTTGTGAATTTCGAAACATGCCACTGATTCCAGTCATTACTACTGAGTCACTTGCTGGGCTGCTGCGTCACATGGAGGAAAGCAGCTGGTATTCCAGGAAAAAATGGAATCCATTGAAGCGACTTTGTACAGCACAGGGAATGACGAGAACAGCAAACGAGACGACAACAATTTATTTTGTACATTTTACAAGAAAGGACAACAGAGCAATGTGTTTGCTTTTTTCTTGGCAGAACAATAAGCTACCGTATTTTCACGACTATAAGGCGCTATTAAAAGTCTAAAATTTTCTCCAAAATGGACAGTACGCCTTATAATGCGATGCGTCTTTTCTATGAGCCGAGTTCCAAAATCTGGCTGAGACCCGACATGCTGTTTATATAGAGAAAAGGCGGAAGTGAGGTCGGCCAATCAGTGAAGTGCGGGGAATCGGTCGGCCAATCAGTGAAGTGCGTCCGCGCACTTATATTTACATATCTCTCTCTCCATAATTTACATATATGAAGAGAGGTGGACGTGAGGGAGGACAGGCACGCAGGGGGTGGGTCCGGCAATGAGTGAAGGGTGGGCGTGTAAGGCACGCCTCTAGCAGGTACCAGCACATGTATAAAAGGTGAGTGTGTGCATTATTGCAAAACAACTTCGGTTTTGGTTTTCAAGAACCCCCGAAAATGAGTTCCACAAAGAGACACGCCTACGAAGCGCAATTCAAGCTCCAAGCCATCGGTTATGCAGTGAAACACGGGAATCGAGCAGCCGCCAGAGAATTTAATATCAACGAATCCATGGTTCGCAAATGGAGGAAGCAGGAGAACGAGCTTCGCCAAGTCAAAAAGACCAAGCGCAGTTTCCGTGGAAATAAGGCGAGGTGGCCAGAGTTGGAAGACCAACTGGAGCGGTGGATTCTTGATCAAAGAGCAGCCGGCAGAAGCGTCTCCACGGTCACCATTCGACTAAGGGCGAAAACGTTAGCCGAAGAATTGAAAATTGAACATTTTCAAGGAGGTCCGTCTTGGTGCTTTCGCTTTATGAAACGGCGCCATCTATCTATGAGAGTGAAGACGACCGTGGCTCAGCAACTTCCAGCGGACTACAAAGAAAAGCTGGCCGTTTTCCGCACCTACTGCAGTAAAAAGATTGTCGACAAACGCATCCAGCCTAACCACATTACCAACATGGACGAGGTCCCGCTGACTTTCGACATCCCGGTGAACCACACTGTGGAGAAGAAGGGGACCAGCACGGTTGCGATACGCACAACGGGGCACGAGAAGTCAGCTTTCACTGTCGTTCTTGCTTGTCATGCTAACGGACAGAAACTGCCACCTATGGTGATTTTCAAGCGAAAGACGCTGCCGAAAGAAAAGTTTCCAGCCGGCGTCATCGTGAAAGCAAACCAAAAGGGCTGGATGGACGAGGAGAAAATGAGAGAGTGGCTAAGTGAGGTGTATGTTAAGAGACCGGATGGCTTTTTCCATGCCTCGCCGTCAAAGACAAAGTCAAGCAAATGAACTCCGAGCTTGCCGTCATTCCCGGAGGCTTGACGAAAGAACTCCAACCGCTGGACATCGGCATCAACCGGGCGTTCAAGGTGAAGTTGCGAGCGGCATGGGAAAAATGGATGATCGATGGCGAACACAGCTTCACGAAGAGTGGGAGGCAGCGCCGGGCTAGTTACGCCAAGATCTGTGAATGGATTGTAGCTGCTTGGACGAACGTTGCTCCTAGTACAGTTGTTCGAGCTTTTGGCAAAGCCGGCATCATTTCCGTGGAGCCACATGACGACGAGAGTGACTCTGACAACGAGGGGGAACCCGGCGGTTTGAATGGATTACCGATACTTGCACAATTGTTTAATTCGGACACAGAAGATGACGACTTTGATGGCTTTCTGAGTGATGCTTGAGCAAAAAACGTGAGTACCTTGTAAATAAAATACACCCGAACTCAGTTCTGCTTTCGTTGCCTTTTTAAAAACGTGTTTTAGCTTCGAGCTTCAGTGTGTGCTTCAAGCTAACGTGTTAGCGAACGTGTTAGCATGCATGCATGCCGTATGTTTAAGCGTATGTTTTACCACTTTAAAACTGCGCCTATTCGTGCGGTGCGTCCTGTATATGTGTAAAATACAGAAATGTCACCCATTAATGAGACTGCGGCCATTGGTACGGTGCGCCGAATAGTCGTGAAAATACGGTAATTATTTTCAAACGGGAGACAAGATGGCTGAAGGAGGCTGGGTTGGTTTAAGGGTGATGTAACTGTCTTTTGCAGACTGGTGCACAGAAAATCGCGGGGCAAATTAATATTGATTAACGTATGTACACATTGTCCAGAGAAAATAATTCCACAATATAAATGAGGCATCGTTATGTCGAACAAAAGATTAAATTATGCAAAGTATCGACAATGCAGCGTACATCATTACCTCAAAAAACACTGGTTTATACCATACACTGTATATATGAATATGCTGTTCGAACGTGAGGTGCCTATAGTTGGCGTTTCTGTTCCTCACAATCGACGTGACAAGCCGAGAATCTCTCCCGATCTTTACCTGTTACTCATGAGCTGCGTCTAATCCAATCCAATGCATTGGTGCCATCTGTAGGGATCCTTTGGTCATTACAATGCTTTTCTAATATATTTTAATAGACAAGCTGAACAAGACCCTCTGAAAAACGCACTTGATGAACATATTAGTCGGTGGTCGTACAATCTTGGATTCCAGGAAATGAATCTAAATGGTCATGGCAGTTAATGAGTTAATAACCACCTTGAGGTTAGTAAAGATAAAAAATAAAGAAAGAACATGGAGCCAGCAACAACATGGTGATATACTTCTCGGCCCGGAACTGTCAGATTCTTAGGGTACTGCGAGAAAGCATGGTGTTTCTTTGCAGACATGCTGCTTGACTGTCTGGCACATATTGAAGAGTAAAAATTGTCATTTGTAGTTTGGGTTTGAAATTGATCTTTTGTGATACTAGTCCTGGAACTTTCCCAACACCTATGTGAATGGGGGTCGAATAAGTACGTAATTCAATGTTGGGTGTCTTTCTTAGTTACCAGCACCCTGACTCACTTTCCCGTCACACAAACATATTTCCACCAAGTCAGTTGTGTTTATCAGTGAGGGTCTTTTCATTTGATATTGTCTTAGAATTGGAATGTTTGGTCTCCAGACGCTAAACCACAAGCTCTTCGAGTGCTGAAGGCCGCCCACAGATGTAGAATAAGCGATTTTGGTCTGTATGAGAGACATGAACAACTCTTCAACGCACACCTACACACACACACACACACACACACACACGCACGCACGCACACGCACACGCACACGCACACACACACACACAACAGGGGAAACAACAGGACTTGGCAGGCAAAAGGAGCAGCTGCTCTCAAAGGTCGTATTACAGGTGAAAGAAAACATTTTAGCTTACTGCTCTGTGACAAGAACATGACTTTAGCCCCGTCCTCAAGCCATTTAAAGGACGTTTTGCTCACCGTTTTCCAAAATTTGCAAAAATTTAAACCACCCTGCCCTCCTCCTCCCCCTCATAAGTGTGTGTTTGGCCCTAATAAATTGGCTTCAGCTCTTGCAATAACTTCCTCCTACTTCCTATCTGGCGCAGAGCTCAGGAAACAATCAGAGCTGAGAGGGAGAGGCACACACACACACACACACACACACACACACACTAGGAATGTGAATCTCAGCACTCAGGACGATTCGATATACATCTCGATGCACTACCATCGATGCGATACTTAAACGATACATGGAATTTTCTGGCGACACGATTCGATACGTTTCACCGTCTTCACGATGTGATACGACGCGATACACATTTAGTTCAAATCAATGCGATCCGATACGATATAGTACAATTTGTTGTGATATTGTGTGTGCAATTAAACATGATGCAAATACGCAAAGAAAAAAAGTTTTAAAAAAAGATGGAATTCAGTATGGTATTGCAAAAGGTAGACCAATTCATTCCTTATAAATAGTAGAACGTGTAAAACAACTTATTTAAGCCCTTTCACAATTGGGATTTGTGCAAAGAAAATGTAAACAATTTGGCACCTGAGACTCACAGCTGTTGCTGTAGTGTAAACACAAACAGACTACTCACTGAGTGTCTAATATGAAATATCCATCTCCATACGAAAATAAAATTGAAACAATGTGGCAGTCACAGCGTCAAAGCTGCTGTGTGTATTGTAGCGTACACAGACCACTCTCACTGAGTGTCAAAATGAAATGTCCAAAAGAGTCATCCATATATAGTTTTTCCTTGCGCGGTCACAGTGAGCTGCAAGGGGACCCCCAAAATATGAGCCGATTTTTTTCTGATCCTGACCTGGTTTGCCAAGAGTTTCTCCGGTGTCCAACGAGGAACTGGACGTGGAGGCGGGGGAGGGAGCGGGAAACTTGTCGGTGATCTGGTGCCATCGTTTTAAGTGGTCTGCATATTTGTTGTTGTATGGCTTCGTAGTGCGACTTTCTTTGCAAATTACGGAGCTTTTATCAATCTTTCCGTCTTTCTTTTCAAAGCCGTAGTATTTCCAAACATAAGATCTGAATGTTGCGGAAGCATTAAATACAGTAGTTTCCTCGCTGCTGCTTGCGCGAACTTCCGTAGTGTTTCGCTCGTTGTGTATTGGACTGTATGTGACGCACGGCTACCGTCCGTATTCAACATCCATCCATCCATCCATCTATCCATCCATCTTCTACCGCTTATCCGGGGCCGGGTCGCGGGGGCAACAGCTTTAGCAGGGAAGCCCAGACTTCCCTCTCCCTAGCTACTTTTTCCAGCTCTCCCCGGGGGATCCCGAGGCGTTCCCAGGCCAGCTGGGTGACATAGTCTCTCCAGCGTGTCCTGGGTCTTCCTCGGGGTCTCCTCCCGGTGGGACATGACCGGAACACCTCACCGGGGAGGCGCTCAGGAGGCATCCGAATCAGATTCCCAAGCCACCTCATCTGGCTCATCTCGATGTGGAGGAAAAGCGGCTCGACTCTGAGCCCCTCCCGGATGACCGAGCTTCTCACCTTATCTCTAAGGGAGAGCCCGGACACCCTGCGGAGAAAACTCATTTCAGCCGCTTGTATCCGGGATCTCGTTCTTTCGGTCACGACCCATAGCTCGTGACCATAGGTGAGGGTTGGGACGTAGATCGACCGGTAAATTGAGAGCTTCGCCCTTTGGCTCAGCTCCTTCTTCACCACGACAGACCGATACAACGTCCGCATCACAGCAGACGCTGCGCCGATCCGCCTGTCGATCTCCCGCTCCCTCCTATCCCCACTCGTGAACAAGACCCCAAGATACTTGAACTCCTCCACTTGAGGTAAGATCTCCTCCCTGACCCGGAGGGGGCACTGCACCCTTTTCCGACTGAGGACCATGGTTTCAGATTTGGAGGTGCTGATTCTCATCCCAACCGCTTCACACTCGGCTGCGAAACGCTCCAGTGAGAGTTGGAGAGCCCCGTTTGAAGGAGCCAACAGCACCATATCATCTGCAAAAAGCAGGGATGCAATACTGAGGCCCCCAAAACGGACCCCCTCAACGCTTCGGCTGCGCCGAGAAATTCTGACCATAAAGGTTATGAACAGAATCGGCGACAAAGGGCAGCCTTGGCGGAGTCCTACCACCACTGGAAACGATTCCGACTTACTGCCGGCAATGCGAACCAAACTCTGACATCGGTAGTATAGTGACCGAACAGCCCGTATCAGGAGGTTCGGTACCCCATACCCACGAAGCACCCCCCACAAACTCCCTGAGGGACACGGTCAAACGCCTTCTCCAAGTCCACAAAACACTTGTAGACTGGTTGGGCGAATTCCCACATACCCTCAAGGACGCTGCTAAGGGTGTAGAGCTGGTCCACTGTTCCACGGCCGGGACGAAAACCACACTGCTCCTCCTCAATCTGAGGCTCGACTTCCCGACGGACCCTCCTCTCCAGCACCCCTGAATAGACCTTACCAGGGAGGCTGAGTGTGATCCCTCTGTAGTTAGAACACACCCTCCGGTCCCCCTTTTTAAAAAGAGGGACTACCACCCCGGTCTGCCAATCCAGAGGCACTCTCCCCGTTGACCACCCGATGTTGCAGAGGCGTGTCAACCAGGACAGCCCCACAACATCCAGAGCCTTGAGGAACTCCGGGCGGATCTCATCCACCCCTGGGGCCTTGCCACCGAGGAGCTTTTTAACCACATCGGTGACTTCAGCCACAGAGATAGGAGAGCCCACCTCAGAGTCCCCAGGCTCTGCTTCCTCCAAGGAAGATGTGTTGGTGGAGTTGAGGAGGTCTTCGAAGTACTCTGCCCACCGGTTCACAACGTTCCGAGTCGAAGTCAGCAGCGCCCCATCCCCACTGTACACAGTGTTGGTGGTGCACTGCTTCCCCCTCCTGAGACGTCGGATGGTGGACCAGAATTTCCTCGAAGCCGTCCGGAAGTCGGCTTCCATGGCCTCACCGAACTCTTCCCACGCTCGGGTTTTTGCCTCGGCGACCACCGAAGCTGCGTTCCGCTTGGCCAGTCGATACCCGTCAGCTGCCTCTGGGGTCCCACAGGCCATAAAGCCTCGATAGGACTCATTCTTCAGCTTGACGGCATCCCTTACTGCTGGTGTCCACCAGCGAGTACGGGGGTTGCCACCACGACAGGCACCAACCACCTTACGGCCACAACTCAGATTGGCCGCCTCAACAATAGAGGCACGGAACATGGTCCACTCGGGCTCAATGTCCCCCGCCTCCCCGGAACATGGGAAAAGCTCTGTCGGAGGTGGGAGTTGAAACTCCTTCTGACAGGGGATTCCGCCAGACGCTCCCAACAAACCCTGACAATACGTTTGGGTCTGCCAGGACGGACCGGCATCTTCCCCCACCATCGGAGCCTACTCACCACCAGGTGGTGATCAGTTGACAGCTCCGCCCCTCTCTTCACCCGAGTGTCCAGAACATGCGGCCGCAAATCCGATGATACAACTACAAATTCGATCATCGAACTGCGGCCTAGGGTGTCCTGGTGCCAAGTGCACATATGGACACCCTTATGCTTGAACAAGGTGTTCGTTATGGCAAATCCGTGACGAGCACAGAAGTCCAATAACTAAACACCACTCGGGTTCTGATCGGGGGGGGCCGTTCCTCCCAATCACGCCCCTCCAGGTCTCACTGTCATTGCCCACGTTAGCACTGAAGTCCCCCAGCAGAACAAGGGAGTCCCCAGCAGGAGTACTCTCCAGCACACCCTCCAAGGACTCCAAAAAGGGTGGGTATGCTGAGCTGCTGTTT